>NC_045978.1:8808996-9522746 GCF_010909765.2 Amblyraja radiata
ATCTTGTTCAGATTATTGCATTCTTCTCTTCCTACATTGATTTCACATTTTAATAAGAGAGATAGTAATAAGCATGCTTGGTTTATTCAGGATGCAGACATTGTGCTTTGCTATTGCATTCATTTTAATACAACCCAGTTTAGAATTCGGATTCACTAGTGCCAGTTTGTTTTGCACAAATAACGTGTAAGTCGAGGTAAAAACTGGTGCAGATCATTTCCTGGTGAAATCCTGTCCAATATTTAACTCCCATGCACGCCCCATTAATAAGACAGGTGCTTCATTGGTGTCAGGTATGTACTTAGTGAGGTAACCTTTTATGCAACACCTATTTCTTTCAGCTTGATACAAGTAGAGATCAAAAGCACAATTCATGCTGTTTATAGACAATCATGTGTGGAATACGATGTAATTTTTTAGATATGATTGCTAACTATAGGTACACTCCACAGATATCAGAAGAATTGACTGGACACCTTCAGAATTCATTGCAAGTGAGGGAAACATTTCCAGGATGTCTATAGAGTATGCTTTAATTAACAAGGAATGCTCTTGCCTTTATTGAGCTGCAGAAATGTTTACAGTATTTGACGAGAACCTGGCGATTGACAACGTTCCATTACTGGAAGCATTGGTGTGGAAATAACTGATCACTCAGAGGTATTCGGCTAGAGAGGAAGCAAAAAATTGTCAATCATCAAACAGCCTTCAGAGTCACCACCACCTCTGACTGGAAGACCTGGAAGTCCCTCAATGGGCTTTGTACTGGGATGGGCCGATGCAAGACCAATAATATGAGCAAACGGGACTATGCAGATGCGGCAGAATGTGTAGATGGGACATCTGTCCAATCCATGCCACACCTACTAGGATCCCCACTTCTTGGTGAACGATGCTGCCTGGAAGATCTAGCAGTGGCAAACGAGAAGGCTGTCCACTGTGCAAGAGCATGGCCGAACATTTGAAACATAGATGATGGACACGAAAGAAGATGTTGAACGCTCCTATGTATTTCAGTTCAGTTTAGTTCAGGGATGCAACATGGAAACAGGCCCGACGCCCCATCAAGTCCACGGCAACCATTGATCACCGATTCACACGCATCTTAGATCTATGCTATCCCGATTTTGGCATCCACCCCCTACACATTCTGTACCTCAAAGCTGTTATGGGTCCTACCATTAACCGTATACGTTCAACGTTGCAAGTTGCGACACCTCGTACTTCCTCGGATTAAACTGCATCTGCCACTTCTCTGCCCATGTCGGCAGCTGATCGATATCCTTCAGGACTTCCTTACGCCTTCTTTACCGCTCTTTCTGCTTGTGTTGCTGCTTTCGGGGATCTGTGGACTCGGACCCCAAGATCCCTCTGCACATCAATATCATGTAGACTTTTCCCTATTTGTCGGTTCAATTTTCCACACGCGGTGTTTACTGAGCTACGCAAAGTGCTTCAACTACCTCATGAGCCTAGACTGTTCCCACCATGGAAAACAAGGTCATTGACAAAATATTTTTTCTAAAGATGTGACATTTTATCAAATGCTTCTGGAAAACTAAGTGTAGCCAATGTATTGGTTTAGTTTAGGAAACAGGCCCTTTGGCCTACCGAGTCCACGCTGACCAGCGATCCTGGCACATTAACGCTAGCCTACACACACACTAGGGACAATTTACAATGTCACCGAAGCCAATTAACCTACAAACCTCTACGTCTTTGGAGTATAGGAGGCGACCAAGACTCCCAGGGAAAGCACACGCAGGTCACGGGGAGACCGTACAAACTCCGTACAGACAGCACCCATAGTCAGGATCAAACCCAGGTCTCTGGCGCTGTACCGCTGTGCCACCATGCTGCCCTTTAGCCATTGCACATGTTCCTACTGCAGCTTCAGATCCTTTGCTGCTCTCCAGTCAAAAAAAAGGACAACAAATTATTTCGCCTCCTTTGATTTCAGTGACAAACATGTCGCACTTTGGGCTGTGAATTTAATCACCATTGTCTTCATCCCTTGACTGTGGTTCACTGTTGACCCCACTGATGGGCTTCTGTGGGATTTCCTTTGATAGCCAGGACCGTTCCCTCAACGGGGAGAGGATGTTCAGTGTTCAGGTTTGCAGCGCACCATTCAAAAGACATTTCTGCAGGATCAGTGCCTTGTTTGCAGAGCCACATGTGTTACCTTCATCCTCAAAGAGGCAGCACTGCCAGACGCGATCAGTGGCCAGCGCGGTCCAAGGGGGGAGATCCTTAGGGACAGCAATTATTTTCAACACCCTTGGCTGCTGGTATCAGCGCACGCTCCAACTGCAGCAGCGTTGTCTAGTTCGACAACAGGAGCCACACAAATGTCAGAATCATCGCGGGAAAAAGCTGAAGCTCCTCTAACACAAAAAAGAGATTCCATTGCCTGCACCCTTCCAGGAGCCCTGCACATTATGTGAAGCAGGTGGACAGACTTTCCCTGTGATCTGTGGCATGCTACACATCTTTGCCAACCAATAGCAGCAGCAGCCAGTGACAGGGGAAGGTGAGCGAAGTCACGACAGCTCTGAGGTCATCATCGCTCTCGTCATTTTTTAAATTCAAGAGTCATGGAGTCGTAGGCTACTCGACACAACTTGTCCATGCCGACCAAATTGCCCCATCCACACCGGAACCACCTGCCCGCATTTGGCCCATATCCCTCTAGACCCCTCTTTGAGGGGGGGTCACAGTTTAAGAATAAGGGGTAGGCCATTTAGGACTGAGATGAGGAAAAGCTTTCTCACCCAGAGAGTTGTGAACCTGTGGAATTCTCGGCCACAGAAAGCAGTGGAGGCCAATTCTCTGGATGTTTTCAAGAGAGAGTTAGATTTAGCTCTTGGGGCTCAAGGAATCAAGGGATGTGGGGAAAAAGCAGGAATGGGGTACTGATTTTGTATGATTAGCCATGATCATATTGAATTGCAGTGCTGGCTCGAAGGGGCCGAATGGCCTACTCCTGCACCTATTTACTATGTTTCTGTTTCAGAACCTTTCCTGTCCATTAATTATCAACTCAATTCATAGATTATGACCTACGTTGAAAGTTCCACAGCTGCCAAGGGAGGGTCTCAAAACTAGTCCCCAAGCGCAAACGCTAGACTCCTGGATTAGTCAATCCTAGGCTTCTGATAACCAGTCAAGTAATTTTACCACTGTACCACTATAGTGCCTTGTGAAAGAGGTGGCAGAATAGATGCTGGGGGGGGGGGAGGGGGGGGGGGGGGGAGGGGGGGGGAAGAAAGTGAATGGTTGATGGTAGGGAAGACATCAAAGAGAACATAACAGCTGCAGCCATTAATCTGGCGACCATTCATACTGCACTACAAATTAGTCCCTGAGAGAAACGAGTGCCAGAGGCGGGGATGATTAAAGCTGGAATAAGTCTTGACAAAAAAAAAAATTGCAGGCTTCATTCTATCAACAGAATCTTAGCGTCTGGCTGTGTCACGTTTAATTTGGTTATCTGCGAGTGGTTTATAAAACATTCAGCAAGATTTTCTTCATAAATCAAAACTACAGATTTATGAGCCACAATTCTGTGGAAGGTTTTAGTGTCATAGAGTCATAGAGTGATACAGCGTGGAAAAAGGCCATTCAATCCAACTTGCCAGCTATACTCGTCCCACCTGCCTGCGTTTGGCCAATCCAAACCTGTCCTATCCATGCACCTGTCTAAATGTTTCTTAAACGTTGGGATAGTCCCTACCTCAACTACATCCTCTGGCAGTTCGTTCTAAACACCCACCACCCTTTGTGTGAAAAGGTTACCCCTCAGATTCCTATTAAATCTTTTCCCCTTCACCTTAAACCCATGTCCTCTTGTCCTCAATTCATGTACTCTGGACAAGAGACTCTGTGCATCTAGCCGAAATATTCCTCTCATGATTTTACACACCTCTATAAGATCACCCCTCATATTCCTACACTCCAAGGAAAAGAGACCCAGCCGACTCAACATCTCCCTATAGCTCAGACCCTCTAGTCCTGGCAACATCCTTGTAAATCTTCTCTGTACCCTATCCAGCTTGTCAACATCTTTCCTATAACATGGTGCCCAGAACAGAACACAATACTCTAAATGCGGTCTCACCAACATCTAGTGAACTGATATAAATGTTACTTATAGTTATCCACATTTGTACAGTTCCTATCAGAACAACTGTACCTTCCTTATTGGCGAAAGGAAATATTGGCAAAAGGAAGGAATGAAAATAAAATGAAAACAGATTAAGAATAAGAAGCAGGGGAAGTAAAACAAATTAGAGAGTAGAAGCAAGAAACTGCAGATGCTGGGATTCAAAAAAAGGCACGAAGTGCTGGAGTGATCCAGCGTATATTGCAGCTTGGATGGGTGACGTTTAGAGTCGAGACCCTCTTTCAGACTGATTCCAGTTTTGTTTAGTTTAGTTTAGAGAGCTTAGCGTGGAAACAGGCCTTTCAGCCTGCCAACTCCATGCCGGCCAACGATCAACGATCAACCATACACCAGTTCTGTTCTACTGCACACAAGAGACAATTTGCAGAAGGCAATAAACCGACAAAGCTGCACATTTTGGGATGTGGGAGGAATCTGGAGCACCTGGAGAAAACCCACGCGGTCACAGGGAGAACGCACAAACTCCGTACAGACAGCGCCCATTGTTAGGGCCGAACTTGAGTCTCTGGCGCTGTAAGGCAGCAACTCTACCGCTGCGCTACCGTGCTGCCCTTGTTGATGAACAATATAAACAGTTATAATTTCAGACCTTTACCTCTTCATTCTGTATGCTGAGATTCATTCCCCTGCACAAGGCCTTGCTCCTCATAAACTGACAGATATTTCAATATTTCGTCAGCAGCGGCCTCTGCAGTCCGTCTGCGTTTTTATTATTTTATGTCTATGTTTTTATGTAGTTGTTGTTATTTTTTGTTGGGGTATGTGTGTGGGGGGGTGGGGGTGGTGTGGGGGGGAGGGGGTAACTTTTAAATCTCTCCCTGCACGGGAGACCTGACCTTTCTATGTCGGGTCTCCGTTGTCGTTGGGGCTGCAACGAGGAGCAGCCTCTAACAGGAAGACCGGGGGCTGTGGTGCCGACTACTCACCTCACCGTCGCGGAGCTGGCCGAGTCCGGAGCGGGTGGAGTGGTGGTGGACGCTGCTGCGACCCGACCCCCGGAGTTTCGGGGGCTGCAACTGCGGGTTTGGCGGACGGCGGCACCGGGAGCCCGCGGGTCCCTGGAGGGAGACCGCTTTTCGGGGCTTCCGCAACGGCGACTTCTCCCGCCCGAGTTGCGGGGTTGAAGAGCTCCTGGAGCGGGGCCTTACAGCACCGCCCCGCGCGGCTTGGAATGGCCGCGGGACTGCGAGCGCACGCCGGGGGCTCTAACATCAAGAACCCGGTGCGCGACCTTGCATCACCCGGCGTGGCTTTAATGGCCGCGGGACAATTCGCCATCGCCCGCCGGGGGCTTTGACTTTGACTCTGACATGGGGGGGAGAGTGCAGTGGAGAGAGAAGTTTTTTTGGCCTTCCATCACAGCGATGTGATGGATGTTTATGTAAATTATGTTGTGTCTTGGGTCTATTTGTTTGTAATGTATGGCTGCAGAAACGACATTTCGTTTGGACCTCAAGGGGTCCAAATGACAATAAATTGAATTGAATTGAATTGAATTGAATTGAATATTCGAAGTGTTAAAATCAGTTGAGGTATGTACCAAAAATATCGACATATACAACATAATCTTTTTCTCCTCAGAGAATGATAAATACCCCCACCTCGCCAACTTAATTACAACTGCCACATTTAGCCATAATAAATAGATTTAGATTTTAAATTAGATTTTGAGATACAGAATGGGAACAGGCCCTTCGGCTCACCGAGTCTGCGTCAAAGAGCGATTCACGCACACTAACATACCCACGAGGGACAAGTTACAATTTTTAGCAAGCCAATTAGCTTGCAAACTTCAAATAGCAATTGATTTCCCTCTCTCTCCATTCTCTCCCCCATCCCAGTTCTCCGACTACATTCTATCTCTGCCCCGCCAACTCCCCTGACATCAGTCTGAAGAAGGTTCTCGACCCGAAACGTCACCCATTCCTTCTATCCAGAGATGCTGCCTGTCCCGCTGAGTTACTCCAGCATTTTGTGTTAACCTACAAACTTGTTTGTTTTTGGAGTGTGGGAGGAAACCGGTGCACCCAGAGAAAACCCACGCAGGTCACGGGGAGAATATACAAACTCCATACAGACAGCACCCGTAGTCAGGATCGAACCCGATTCTCTGGTGCCTGTAAGGCAACAACTCTACCATTGTGCCACTGTGCTGCCCTTCTGATTTTGGGCAGAAACACTATTGCGTTTAAATTAAATTTCATTCGTGAAGGGAATAATGCCAACGGACTAGCTGACAGCTAAAGTAATTTCTACATTTGAAAGAACAGATGTGGGGAACACAAGACTAATTAGCTTAGCATTGATGATATGAATTGATTACAGCTCGGCATTTAACACAATCATCCCCTCCAAACTGGTTACCAAACTCGCAGAACTGGGTCTCTGCACATCCCTCTGCAACTGGATCCTCGACTTCCTCGTCCACAGACCACAGTCTGTTCGTATTGGTGGAAATGTGTCAGCCTCGATAACAATCAGCACGGGAGCACCTCAAGGCTGCGTGCTCAGCCCCCTGCTGTACTCACTCTATACCCATGACTGCGTAGCGAACCACAGTGCGAACTCCATCATCAAGCTCGCTGACGACACCACTATTGTGGGGCGTATCACTGATGGGGATGAGTCAGAATACAGAAGAGAGATCGAGCAACTGTCCATATGGTGCCAGCGCAATAACCTGGCCCTCAACACCAGCAAAACCAAGGATTGTGGACTTTGGAAGTAGTAGGAGGGGGACCCACAGCCCCATTTATATCAGCGGGTCGATGGTTGAAAGGGTCAAGAACTTCAAATTCCTGGGCGTGCACATCTCTGAAGATCTTTCCTGGTCCGAGAACACTAACGCAATTATCAAAAAAGCTCATCAGCGCCTCTACTTCCTGAGAAGATTACGGAGAGTCGGATTGTCAAGGAAGACTCTCTCTAACGTCTACAGGTGCACAGTCGAGAGCATACTGACCGGTTGCATCGTGGCTTGGTTCGGCAATTTGAGCGCCCTGGAGAGGAAAAGACTACAAAAAGTAGTAAACACTGCCCAGTCCATCATCGGCTCTGACCTTCCTTCCATCGAGGGGATTTATCGTAGTCGCTGCCTCAAAAAGGTTGGCAGTATCATCAAAGACCCACACCATCCTGGTCACACACTCATCTCCCTGCTACCTTCAGGTAGAAGGTACAGGAGCCTGAAGACTGCAACAACCAGGTTCAGGAATAGCTACTTCCCCACAGCCATCAGGCTATTAAACCTGGCTCGGACAAAACTCTGATTATTAATAACCACTTTCTGTTATTTGCACTACCAGTTTATTTATTCATGTGTGTATATATTTATATCATGGTATATGGACACATTTATCTGTTTTGTAGTAAATGCCTACTATTTTCTGTGTGCTTAAGCAAAGCAAGAATTTCATTGTCCTATACAGGGACACATGACAATAAACTCACTTGAACTTGAACTTGAAAGTTCATCGAAACTTTACTAAAAGAAAAACATCTAGAAGCTGAAGGTATAATAAAGGAAAATTTGCAGAGATTTTGAAAGTATAGGTTACGCAACCCAATTTTATTGAATTATTTGAAGAAGTAACTGAAAGAAGAGGTGGGTGGTATTAAATAAAAACTTTCAATAAGATACCACATTGTAGACTTAAGGCTAAGGTCAGTGCATGTGGGAAATAGGAGACATAAAAAAATAGATAGCAAGCTGGCTGCAACACAGAAAACAGAAAATAAACATTCAAAGTAATTTACTCTTATTTGTGAATGATATATGAGGTGATATATCAAATGGATCTTTTTTTTTTAAGATGGAGAATGAACGATTCTTGATTAGTGCGGGTGTCAGGAGTTATTGTAGAAGAAGGCAGGAGAATGGGGTTGGGAGGGAAAGATAAATCAGCCATGATTGAATGGCGGAGTAGACTTGATGGTCTAATTCTGCTCAGACAACTTATGAACATGATCGATTATAAGATTGTTTTTGTTCACCTATTTGGACACAGATTCACAATTTCAAAATTGTGGGGGGAGGGTAATGGGAGACCAAGAACGAAGAGGGATCAACGTGACTCTAATGAGCACGTTTTGTAACTATGTTGGCGCCAGAAATGCGGCAACATGTTTGTGTACTTTGTGTATCGTATGCAATTGGGCTGCATGGCCTAATGTTGCTTTATGGAAAGATAAACAATGGATGGACAGTGCAGGAATATGGAACAAGGCCCGAAGAAGGGCCCCGACCCAAAACGCTACCTGTCCAAGCTCACCAGGAATGCTGTCTGACATGCTGAGTTACTTCAGCACTTTGTGTCATTTAAAAAAAAAGTAGATAGACATTGATGTACCAAACCTAGAGATTGCATCTTGCAATCTGGAAAGTGCAAGCCAAGACATATTGTAAAATAAGACCTGAAACACCAACCCCAACTAAAACTTTACATGGAGAGAAAGCTGCAAGTCTTCCAAAGTTTGTCATTGGAGCAGGACCACTACAGGTATGTGATTTGTTTTTCTCTCTATTTTGAGATTAAAAAGACCTATCACAACAATCATTGTTTAATTTACCAACAATTCTATAATACATCCTTTGTGACGATGTGAATTATTTAATATTGTTAAAGTTTTAAGACTCTCCTGTAATATCACCTTCTGATGTGCCATATATTTAGACATGTTGAATTGTCTAATAATACTTCAAGTATGGGTGATCGCTGGTTGGCACGGAGTCGGTGCTGCATTTCTGAACTCAACTGAAAAACATTTTTAACGTAATTTTTTTAACGCAAAACACTTTGCCTTTCAATTGAACTTACCTTCTGAGTGAGTAGTATCTGAGTGACTCCCCTCCCTCCCTCCCTCTCCCTCTCCCTCCCTCTCCCTCCCTCCCTCCTCCATTTCTCCCCCTCCCTCACCCCCTCCCCAATATTTGCACATCCCACAAGCCTTTCCACTCGTCACTTTAATTTAATCATACATGTATTTTGTGTTTTTTTTACTGTTGGCAGATCAATTTCCCTCCTGGGATAAATAAATCGAATGGTATCGTATGGTATCGTAAAATATATTTGGTCCGAAATTCATCCCTTGCCCCGCAGCATTAAACTTGCTACATTCGGACGTCAGCTTGTTAGACTTTGTCGCAAAATTCATTTGATGGATGTCAATGGGATGATTTTCCGAGATAGAATCCAATGGAATGTTGCAAGTAAACGGAACGAGAACAAACCACTTGATGAAGAATGCCGATCCAAACTGACAATCTCAAATAACTAAAACAGTGCACTTTACATGAAACAGTCTATACTGCAGACTATCCCAACGTTTAAGAAACAGTTAGACAGGTACAAGTTTGGAGGGATACGGACCAAACGCAGGCAGGTGGGACTAGTGTAGCTGGGACACGTTGGCCGGTGTGGGCAAGGTGGGCTGAAGGGCCTGTTTCCACACTGTATCACTCTATGACTCTAAGAATCTATGAATCTCCGTCTTATGCACTAAGTGTTATGATTTTTTTAAATTTCAAACTTCACCATGGACAAATTAAAAATGAGAGAGAAAAGAAAATCATGTTGGTTTGTATAAACACTCAATGTTGAAACCATTCCAAACATTGAAAAGCCTGACTGAAAAAAATGCATTTGAAAGAATTTATTTTAAGCAGTATTTTAAAAGAAAATGAACATCAAATAACTGCAAAAGTAGGACAAATGTACAAAGTTAACCAGACAAATGTTAAACAAACCAGAGAAACCATGGAAGTATCTATGGAAGACAAGAAACGCTGGAGAAACTCAGCGGGTGAGGCAGCATCTATGGGGAGAAGGAATAGGCAACGTTTTCTGAAGAAGGGTCTCGACCCGAAACGTTGCCTATTCCTTCTCTCCATAGATGCTGCCTCACCCGCTGAGTTTCTCCAGCATTTCTTGTCTATCTTTGATTTTTCCAGCATCTGCAGTTCTTTCTGAAATGAAGTATCTATGGATGTCTTGGACTAGTAAATATTGTTACACAGATGAAATTAAATGTATTTAAGATGGTTAAATCTATTTTAGATGAAGAAACAGTAAATAACAATTGTCTTTGAAGAATGCGTGGAAAATATGATTTATCCTTTGATTATTAATGGCTGAGAATGAGCTGCGGACTTTAATGTTCCTGCTGATTTCTTCGGCCTGTTTTTAAAATGTGCTCCTTGCCAGAATGACAGATGTTTAGTTATTACCATAGTTTAGAAATATGCATGGATAGGATCAGCATTTCTGCAGGATTCTTGAAGAAGCGAATGAGTCGCGGTGAAAAACAAAACACACACAATTTGGTTAATTCTGACGTTGATTGAGCAGTAGCAGAGACTGCCATGGATCCTGCAAATCCCAATATCTTGCAACAAGCGATCACACGGCATCACCACAAGGAATATGAAGTCACTTTTGCCTTGCAGGGGAGATCATAAGATCATAAGTGATAGGAGTAGAATTAGGCCATTCAGCCCTTCGAGTCTACTCCGCCATTAAATCCTGGCTGATCTCTCTCCTTCCTAACCTCATTCTCCTGCCTTCTCCCCATAACCTCTGACACCTGCACCAATCATGTACCTATCTATTTCTGCCTTAAATATACCCACTGACTTTGCCTCCACAGTCTTCTGTGGCAAAGAATTCCACAGATTCACCACCCTCTGACTAAAGAAATTCCTTCTCATCTCCTTCCTAAAAGAACGTCTTTTAATTTTCAGGCTATGACCTCTAGTCAAGATTCTCCCACTAGTGGAAACATCATCTCCACATCTACTTTATCCAAGCCTTTCTGTACGTTTCAATGAGGTCCCCTTTCCTTCTTCTAATCTCCAGCGAGTACAGGCCCAGTGCCGTCAAATGCTCATCATATGTTAACCAGCTCGTTCCTGGTATCATTCTTGTAAACTTCATCTGGGCCCTCTCCAGGGCCAGCACATCCTTCCTTAGATATGGGGCCCAAAATTGCTTACAACATTCCAAATGCGGCCTGACCAGCGCTTTATAGAGCCTCAGCATTACATCCCTGTTTTTGTATTTAAGCCCTCTCAAAATAAATGCTAGCATTGCGTTTGCTATCTTTACTACTGATTCGACATCCAGATTAACTTTTTGGGAATCCTGCACCAGCACTCCAAAGGCCCGTTTCCACACTGTATCACTCGATAACTCTTATTAAGTATATCACCTGGTAGTTGATAGCATATAAATGAAGTGATGGAGCATTAAGATTTTATTGCTTACTAGACCAAGTAGGACCCGTTGGGCCCCGTTCCCCTAACGCAATATTCCACCACTCACCCGTTCCCCCAACGTAACCCGTTTGCCCAACGCAATATTCCACCACTCACCCATAGCCCCCAACTGCGTCGTTGAGGTTCATTTCCCCTCATCCCCCAGCACACCCTCCCCCTCCTCTTCACCCTGCCTCTACTTTCCCCCCTCCTCCCTCCCTCTCCCTCCCTCTCCCTCCCTCTCCTTTCCGCTACCCTCAGTCGGCGCTCCCCGGAGCCAATCAATCATCCCCACATTGGGGGGGGGGGGGGGGAACGGCATTGGTGTTCACCTCCCCCCCCCATCGCACCCCCCCCCCCCCACAATGAAAATCTTGATTTTTTTTTTGTAAATGAAACCTCTCCCCTATTCCAAAAACAAATAATGTGATTTGAGTGACAACAATTATTTAAAAGACTTCTCAATGTCTCAATATCTGTCCCTACAGAATCATTCCTTACAGTTTAATAAATGGGTCCATTTCCACCAAGCAGCATATTAATTTCATGGTTTGACCTACTAAATGGGTTTACAATTAATGTTCCACTTCTAACTCTGCATTCGATATCCCTGACAGAATACCTCAGGGTTTCATCGATTCATGGAACATTCTTTCTAATCTGATCTCCGTATGTTTCAGGAGTACATTTATTTTATACATCTGCTTTAATTTAAAAACAATCCCAACTTTTGTCAAAGAAGAAAGAAGAGTGATATCCAATCTTTTGCAATCACCTGCTCAGTAGGTGGGTTCCAGGCAGGCAGCATTATACTGAATTCCCCCTGGACTAAATGCGGAAAAGGCCATCTGGGCCATTGGCATGAGTCACAGGAGATTATTACCCCAGGTGCTTTTTCTTCACATCTTCACCAAACTCAGTAAGCTTTGAATTTACGTTTTCATAGAAACATAGAAAATAGGTGCAGGAGTAGACCATTCAGCCCTTCGAACCAGCACTGCCATTCAATATGATCATGGCTGATCATCCAAAATCTGTGCCCCATTCCTGCTTTCTCCCCATATCCCTTGATTCCATTAGCCCTAAGAGTCTATATCTACTGTAACTCTCTCTTGAATACATCCGGTGAATTGGCCTCCACTTTCTTTGTGGCAGAGAATTCTACAGATTCATAACTCTCTGGGTGAAAAAGTTTTTCCTCATCTCAGTCTGAATTGGGCGACCCCTTATTCCTAAATTGTGACCCCTAGTTCTGAACTCCACCAACATGGGGAACATTTTCCCTGCATCCAGCCTGTCGAATCCCTTAAGAATGTTATATGTTTCTATAAGATCCCCTTTCAACCTTCTAAATTCCAGTGAATATAAGCCCAGTCGATCCGTTCTTTCCTCAGTTGCTAATATCTTTACCAAGGTCAAAAATAGACACAAAGTGCTGGAGTAACTCAGCGTGTCAGGCAGCATCTCTGGATTGAAAAAAGATGGGTGACGTTTCGGGTTGGGACCCTTCGTCAGAAGAACCCAAAACATCACCCATCCTCTCTCTCCAGTTGCCGACTGACTCGCTGAGTTACCCCAGCACTTTGTGTCTATCTTTGGTGGTAAACCAACGTCTGCAGTTTTTGTTTCTACTTTTTATCTTTCCCAAGATCAAGCCAGGCACCTGTTTCAGCTACGATTGAAATATTGCAAAAGAAAGCAACATCCTCCTAGTTTTCACGGTCAAAGGATGAGAATGTGCAATTTATTGAATAACAAGCAAAAGGAAAATCAGAGAATCACTGGAGCACATTCAGCCTTTCAAATTGAAGGCAGGTTTTTTGTAAAGAAATCCAGTCAATACCCATTCCATTTCACTGCTCTTTCCAATACTCCTTGCTAATTATTTTCCAAACAACTGCTTAACCAATTTAGTTTTAGTTTAGTGATGCAGCATAGAAATAGGCCCTTTAGCCCACTGGGTCCACGCTGACCATTAATCACCTGTTCACACCTGTTCTATGTTACCCACTTTCTCATCCACTCCAGACACATTAGGGGCAGTTTTACAAAAACCACACGTCCTTGGGACATGGGATAAAACCGGAGCAGCTGGGGGAAACCCACATGGTGACTGGGAGAACGTGCAAGCTCCACACAGACAGCACCCAAACTCGGGTCTCTGGTCCCGTGAGGCAACGGCTCTTTAAACGCTGATTGATTCTGTTTTCAACTCCTTAATAGGCAAAGAATTCCTGATCTCAAACAATCACAGTGTAAAGAACTTATCCTCTCATTAAATCTGTGCTCCCCGGGTCATTGACCCTTCTGTACTAGGGAACAGATTATCTCAATTTACCTTATCGAGTTCTGACCTGATCTTGTGCACATCTATTACATTTCCTCTTAATGCTGTTTGCTCATTAAAAAAAAGTCCAATTCCAGCCTCTCATCCACTTGTTCAGCTTTTTTTTTAGTTTAGTTTAGTTTAGAGATACAGCGTGGAAACAGGCCCTTCGGCCCACCGGGTCTGTGCTGACACTAGCGATCCACACACATTAACACCATCCTACACACACCAGGGACAATTTTTACATTTACCAAGCTAATTAACCTACAAACCTATCTGTCTTTGGAGTGTGGGAGGAAACCGAAGACTCCGGAGAAACCCCACGTGGTCACGGGGAGAAGGTACAAACTCCGTACAGACAGCACCCGTAGTCGTTTCCCTAAAAATAGTGCGGCGCCAGGGGGGGGCGCCACTGATGGCAGCCTCGCCAACAGTCTGTCTGTCTTATTGTCGTGTTTTTGTTATTTTTAGTGTGTTTTAAAAGTTTGTGTTAATGTTCTCTGGTTTGTTTTATGTGGGGGGTTCGGGGGAAACATTATTTTCAATCTCTTACCTCGCCGGAGATGCGATTGTTTTCCGGATCGTATCTCCTGTCGCTCTGCGGCCTAACATCGTGGAGATGGTAAATCGCCCGGCGGGGGGAGCTGACATCCCCCCGATGCAGGAGCTTGATCGCCCCGACGCGGAGGGCCTGTCGTCGGCTACAGGAGTCAGGATCGTCCCGTCAACGGAAGGTTCGAGGCCCCCGACCACGGGAGAACAATGAAGGGAAGATATTTAACTTTTTTCCGCCTTCCATCACGGTGAGGAATGTGGAAGAGTCACTGTGGTGGATGTTTATGCTAAAATCTATTTTGTGTGTTCTGTTGCATTTTAGTGGTATAACTGTATGACAAATCAAATTCCTCGTATGTTGCAAAACATACTCGGCTAATAAAGTATAATTATGATTATGATTATGATATAATTAGATTCTGACTCGGGATGTATTCTAAATATCCCATTTTTCCTGAGTTTCTGCAAGTGTAGGCTCTTCTCTGTAAAATACATTCCCCACTGGAGCCACAAACAATCCCACCCTTTTATATAGAAGATAGAAACAAAATGGACTGAGATGAGGAAAAACTTTTGCGAATCTGTGGAATTCTCTGCCACAGACGGCAATGGAGGCCAGTTCACTGGATGTTTTCAAGAGAGAGTTAGATTTGGCTCTTAGGGGTAACGGAATCAAGGGATATGGGGAGAAAGCAGGAACGGGGTACTGATTTTAGTTTATCTGATCATATTGAATGGCTGTGTTGGCTCGAAGTGGCTGAATGGCCTACTCCTGCACCTATTTTCTATGATTCTATGTTTCTAAAATACTGGAGTAACTCAATAGGTCAGGCAGCATCACTGGAGAAAAGGAACAGGAGATGTTTTGTGTCAGAATCCTACGTCAGACTTCAAACGTCTGAAGAAGGGTTCCAACCCGAAACCTTGCCTATTAATTTTGCCCAGATATGCTGCCTGATCCGCTGATTTAATCCAGCATTTTGTGTCTTTCTTGAGTATAATCCAGCATCTGCAGTTCCTTCCTGTACCAACCGTTCTATATTTGAATAGTCAAGTGGCAATATAAAATCTGATGAATGGACTCGCAGGTTTGTTAAAATTAAGCCAGCATGTCCATTAAAACAACATGAATTTCTATTACATTACATGAAAGTACCATTTTCCTGCCAGGTTCAATTACTTTTTCTCCAATAGCTTTGTCATTAAACCCTCATGCTAAAGCTCTGATAATTTGATCTATGTTGTTAATTGGCTGAAAACCAACCTGAGGTTCAGTCACACTGTTCTTTAATTATTCCAGTTATGATAAAAAAGATAAGGCTCCATGTCATGAAGTTACATCAAATTAAAAAAAATCTGATATAAATGTTCACTGCTCGTACCACAGGGAAGTTCCGCTTGTGCAGCACAAAGTGTTGGGCTTCTGTGCACGGGAGCAGTCAAACGTGGAGATCTAAGCTTTCCCAAAGGCTAGATGCTGCTCATGTTAAAATCTCTTGTGAGTTCTGTGGCCAAGCAGTAATTTCCCGAAGATTGTGTCTGAACAAACGTTGCCCACTCACGCCTGGATGGTAATGAGGTTGGAAATGAAGACTTAAGGGGCTGTCCCACTGTACGAGCTAATTCAAGAGCACTCACGAGTTTAAAAAAAAAACAAACACGTGGTAAACACGTAGAATGTACGTAGCGGGTACGTCGCAGCTCGGGACGTCTCTTAGTGGCTCGTAACGCTAACGGCACGTACTCGGGGAACGCGGTAAGCTCGTGAAGACTCGCAGAGATTTTTCAACATGTTGAAAAATGTCCACGAGAGCCCCGAGTACCTATGAACGGCTATTACCGTAATTCTCCGAGATCGAATCAGGGGAAACTCGGGAGAACTCTTGAATTAGCTCGTACAGTGGGACAGCCCCTTGAGCTGAGGTATACATGCTGTCCTGGTGAGTAGCTGAGAGAGTGAGTGGCACGGTGACGCAGCGGTAGAGTTGCTGCTTTACAGCGCCAGAGACCCAGGTTCGATCCTGACTACGGGTACTGTCTGTATGTTCTCCCCGTGACCCGCGTGGCTGTTCACTGAGATCTTCGGTTTCCTCCCACACTCCAAAGATGTACAGGTTTGTAGGTTAGCTGGCTTGGTATAAATCTAAATTGTCCCTTGCGTGCAGGATAGTGTTAGTGTGTGGAGATCGCTGGTCCACGCGGACTCGGTGGGCTGAAGGGCCCGTTTCTGTGTTGTATCTCTGAACTAAACTAAACTAAAGTTACTGGAACCTGATTGACCTGGTCATTTACAGAATGGTTTCATGTTGCATTGCTAGCATTTATTTCGAGAGGTCTAGAATATCAAGGTTTCAAGGTCAGCTTATTGTCACGTACCAATTAAGGTACAGTAATACCAGCAAAGAGCAACAAGACACCTAAATAAAACAGATGTAATGCTGAGGATTTATAAGGCATTGGTCAAGCTGCATTTGGAGCATTCATAAGGTCATAAGGAATAGGAATAGAATTGGCCCATTTGTCCCATTACGTCTACTCCACCATTCAATCATGGCTGATCTATCTCTCTCTCCTAATCCCATTCTCCTGCCTTCTCCCCATAACCTCTGACACCTGTACTTATCAAGAATCTATCTATCTCTGCCTTAAAAATACTCACTGACTTGGCCTCTACAGACTCTGTGGCAAATATTTCCACAGATTCACCACCCTCTGACTAAATATCCTTCCTAAAAGAATGTCCTTTAATTCTGAGGCTGTGACCTCTAGTTCGAGACTCTCCCACTGAGCAGGGAGCAGTGTATTGAGAACAGTTTTGGGTCCCATATCTGAGGAAAGATGTGCTGGCGTTGGAGAGCGCCCAGAGAAGGTTTACGAGAATGATCCCAGGAATTAGTGGGTTAGCATATGATGAGCGTTTGATGGCACTGGGCCTCTACTCGCTGAGTTTAGAAGGATGAAGGGGTACCTCATTGAAACTTACCGAATAGTGAAAGGCCTGGATAGGCTGGATAGGTGTAGAGGATGTTTCCACTAGTGGAGGAGTCTAGAACCAGAGGCCACAGCCTTTGAATAAAAGGACGTACCTTTGGAATTCATTGCCACAGATGGCTGTGGAGGCTGTCAATGGATATTTTTAAGGCGGAGATTGACAGATTCGTGATTAGTATGGGTGTCAGGGGTTATGGATAGAAGGCAGCAGAATGGGGTTGAGAGGGAAAGATAGATGAGCCATGATTGAATGGAGGAGAAAACTTGAACTGAATGGCCTAATTCTGCTCCTTTAGCTGATGAACTTATGAACTTGTGAGCAACATTAGGTGTGAGGCAAAAAAGTGGGGAATTTGGACCAACTGGGTTTGTTCTGCGAGCCAGCAGAAACGCAGTGGGCTGAATGGCCTCCTTCAACTTTGTAAGAAAAATAGGTAAGAACTGTATAGAAAAATTGTAAGAATGCGGTAAGGAGGTTGAAATCTTCAGTTACTTTGTCTGGGAAGCTTTCAGCGTGCCCCCTGCTCATTCATTTGTTGCACTCATTACTACAAAGGTAGAAACAGCCCGAGGAAAATCATAGGTTCAATTTTTAAATGACTGTAATGATCTTGTGTCATTCATTAGGAGAAAATTGAAGGACAGAATAATGTCTGAATTGCCAATTATATCATTAATGTGATTTCACATGGGCACTATCTCTTAATCATGTCTGGCGTGGTATGCTTCAAGAAGATTTTTTTGTTTAAATTCAGGGATTATCAAATTAACTACTATTCAAATTTTATTAACATTGACTTATGGTATAAACTTGTCCTTTGCAAAGAGAAATATTCTGGTACATTGGAAAACTGCCAAGGTTAAACAATTCTTTAAATTGGATTGTGAGTCAGTTCAGAACAATTGCACATTCCCTTCTGTTCGTTGCAGTCTATAAAGTACTTTGTCAAATAAAGTTTACAAATACTTGTCGCTAAGTAACGTTTTCAAAAGCAGGTCTCAGACACCAATCTGATGAATTAAAAAAAAAAGACTAACAGCTCCATAATACCTGTCAACATCTGAATTCAATCAGAGTTCCAATTGACAACTCGCGCTGCCTCGGCAAGGCCAGCAGCATCATCAAGGACGAGTCTCACTCCGGCCACTCCCTCTTCTCCCCTCTCCCATCAGGCAAGAGGTACAGAAGTGTGAAAACACACACCTCCAGATTCAGGGACAGTTTCTTCCCAGCTGTTATCAGGCAACTGAACCATCCTTCCACAACTGGAGAGCAATCCTGAGCTACTAACTACCTCATTGGAGTCCCTCAGACTATCTTTGATCGGATTTTACTGGACTTTATCTTGCACTAAACGTTATTCACATTATTCCCTTTATCATGTATCTGTACACTACGGATAGCTTGATTGTAATCGTGTGTAGTGTATTTCGGCAGACTGGTTAGTTCCCCATAAAAGCTTTTCACTGTACCTCGGTACATGTGACAATAAACTCAAATAAAATATGGACTATAAAATACGAAAGTGCTGATGAGTGAATGTTTATCCAATTGTAAGCTTCATTGTTTCTGTAGCTGAAGCAATACTGGAACCAATGAAAGTCATAAACTAGCTTTTAAGCCGCCTTCTTGAGTCTCATTGTCTGTAATTTATTTTCACCTAGCCCACAGCTAACCATTACTTTTTTGCATCTCTTTCATTCACTTGTTTTATATCTCCCTGCATGACCGTCTCGTTTCCCTCTCCCCTAACTCAGTTTGAAGGAAGGTCTCGACCCGAAACGTCACCTGTTCCTTTTCTCCAGAGATGCCAACTGACCCGCTGAGTTACTCCAGCTTTTTGTATCTAACTTCGGTTTAAACCAGCATCTGCAGTTCCTTCCTGCACAAAAAGTCAGAAAGGGAATTATGAATGTTGAAGGGGTTGGAACTTTCACCTTTCTATAGACACCTGTAATTAGAAATTTGCCCGTCGGAAACCAGCACTGCTGCGTCGCTAATGTTTTCAACGATTTAATTAAAAATAAATAAATAACATGTAAATAGAGAATTACTAACGTATTGAACCTGGGTGACTTTTGTACGCAGTGTATGCGTTGTCTTAGTTTCCCATCATGGAGATGCAGGTCACATAGTTAATAACTTTAAATATCTTTCACATTTTGTAAATAAGTGTTTGTTTAAAAATCTGCAGGTTTTCTGGATAATGAAAGAGGGCCAGTTCACTAAATTAATTCTGCCTTTCAGTTTGCTGCAGGTTAATAGAAATTTGGAAACACAGGAAAATACGACATGGGAACACATCTTCATGCCCCAAATGTTGCCCGGGTCATACTTCATGTTGACACTGTCAGCTTCATTTGCTGAAGCTTTGCGAATGGACCTGAACTTTGTGCAATCATCGGGGAATTGCATAATGATTCACTCTTTAGTGACAAAAAAGATGGAGTAACTCAGCGGGTCAGGCAGCATCTCTGGAGAAAAGGAATAGGTGACGTTTCGGGTTGAGACCCTTTTTCAGACTGTTTCCCGTTCCCCTGACTCTCAGTCTGAAGAAGGGTCTCGACCCGAAACGTCACCTATTCCTTATCTCCAGAGATGCTGTCTGACCCGCTGAGTTACTCCCAGCGTTTTGTGCCTATCTTCAGCATGGAAGCAGCCCTTCAACCCTCCGAGTCCATGCCAACCATCGATCACCTGATCACACTAGTTCTACGTTGTCCCACTTTCACATTCACTCCCGACACACGAGGAGGAATTTTACGGAGGCCGATTAGTCTATAAACCCGCACGTCTTTGGGATGGAAAACTATGTGATCACAAGAATGTACAAAGTCAACAATGACGGCACCCAAAGTCAGGATTGAACCTGGGTCTCTGAGGCAGTGAAGCAGGGGCTCTCTCAGCAGCTCCACTGACGGCCCATCGCTGTGCCACTGTGCCACCCACTTCTGAACCAGTGGGAGATGGTTCACCTGGCTCAGTTCCCTGGGAAATCCGTGCAGTGGTGTCTTTGGCATATCTGGGTATCGTGACACTCAACAGCCTTCGGTGTTTCTCTCGGTGTGAGGTCGGACTCGAACCATTACTGTGATTTTCCTTTTACCTGCCGTCTAATCTAGGTCCCCTGATGCAACCTGATTTAACACTCACATTTTTGGAAAGGGTTAACGTAAAATATTATAATTTTTAGAAAGTGAAAAGATGTAGCATGGAAACGGGCACTTCAGTCCACCGAGTCCATGCCAACCGTCAGTCTCTGGTTCAAACGAGTTTTATCTTGTTGCAGTTTTGCATCAACTTCTTGCAAACTTGGGGTGATTTACAAAGGCCAATTAACCTACACGCCCGCATATTTTTGGGGTGTGGGAGGAAACCGGAGCACCCGGAGGAAACTCACAGGGTCACAGGGAGAACGTGCAAACTCCACTCAGGCAGAACCTGAGATCAGGAACAAACCCAGGTTGCTGGCACGGTGAGGCAGTAGCTCTACCTGTTGCGCCACTGTGCCACTCTTAATTAAGGGCGGCACAGTGGCGCAGCGGTAGAGTTGCTTGCCTTACAGCGCATGCAGCGCCAGAGTATCGGGTTCAATCCTGACTACGGGTGCTGTCTGTACGGAGTTTGTACATTTTCCCCGTGACCGCGTGGGTTTTTTCTGAGATCTTCGATTTCCTCCCACACTCCAAAGACGTACAGGTCTGTAGGTTAATTGGCTTGGTATATGTATAAATTGTCCCTGGTGTGTGCAGGATAGTGTTAATATGTGGGGATTGCTGGTCGGAGTGGACTCAGTGGGCCAAAGGGCCTATTTCCGTGCTGTATCTCTAAACTAAACAAAAAAAAACATCTTTTCAAATGGCTTTTGATATATTCAATCTTCAATGGAGAGTTAGATATAGCTCTTCGGGGTAATGGAATCAAGGGATATGGGGAGAAAGCAGGAACGCGATACTGATTATGGATGATCGGCCATGATCATATTGAATGGCAGTGCTGGCTCAAAGGGCCAAATGGCCTACTCCGGCACCTATTTTCTATGTTAAAAACTGCAATGACTGGAGCCACTGCCGATAAGCCAAACTTCCCTGGGTTAAAGCTGAGGTGCTGGATGCACAGTGTCGAACGCACAAGTTAATTCAGACTTTGGTGTTTGGCAGAGCTTGCACTGAGATCAAGGTGATCCAAGCAGTGGGCTGCTAGCTGTCTGATATAACTCTTTGTTAAAGGCATTCTGTGTTTGCAGACTTTGAAAACTCCAAACAGAGAACATTTCCAACATTTCTGCCCTCATTTCCACTTGAAAGCTAAACCTCTTGCCTGGGCAGACTTGAGGAGACACTGTCTGCCTTTCTGGAGAAGCTCAACGTGATTGCTGATTTCGCCGACAATAGCTAAACAGAAGATCTATCCTGAGGCATTGGCTTTCTGAAAAATAAATCCAGACCTTCAGATAATGCCTGAAAAGAGGGAGTCAGAGCTGAGATCGTGGAAGTTGACATATTTAGGCTTTTTGCAACACTTGTCTGCTCCTGAAAGTGGCAGGTTAAAATAAGGAAGTATTTTGCACCAGACTTCATGTTATCTTAATCCCTCAGACTGCTTGCCCTGTTGTTAGATACAACATGGTGTGACAGAGCCAGTTGCAGGTCTAATGGGTTTATGCATATATATGAATCCATCGGATTTTATGATTATTATTTAAATTTTTTTTTAATCACCGGGGAAAAGCTTGGAATTTTTAAAAGGTGCGCTCTTAATCTCCATTCAGGTTGAATGAAATAAATTTCTGGTGCTGTAAAAACGGCATTAAGATGTCAAAAGCAGATAGTCGCAATCATATTAACCCTATGCTACCATAATAAAAATAATTTGAAAAACAAGCACAAATATGATTGTGAGCATTAACTAATTCTACTTTTACCTTGTGTAGGAATTAACTGCAGATGTCAGTTTACACCGAAGATAGACGCAAAGTGCTAGAGCAACTCTGCGGGACAGGCAGCATCTCTGGAGAGAAGGAATGGGCGACATTTCAGGTTCAAGATTCTACTCCTGAATTTTGAATTCTGAATCTTCAGCATTTCATGTCTATCTTCGGCTTGTACCTTGTTCCATCATCCCTGATGCTGCCCTCCCATTTCATTAGCTGAATATGACTGCTACCGAATTTGTAGTAAAACAAAACTATTTCAATGTTTTAACACCCTTCTTAATGTTTAATTGCTTGCCCCTCCTGTTTCTCTGAGCCTCTGCCTGGCAGTGGAATTAATGTCATACAATGCCAGTTTTTTTATTGGCTGTAAACCAACTGCAGAGGCCGGTCTTTTAGTGTATTGAGACCACAGAACTCAAAATCTACCAAGTTGCAGTGTAGATATGAGCAGGTTAACATTTCACATGCTTTAAAGGTCACTCAATTGCAATATCTCAACAAATCATATATGCAATCGCCTCTGCAGTATGTTCCTTCCTCAGCAGTTGTCGATGCACAAAAATGACGAGTTTTGCTACGTATGTGACAAAGTTAAAGAATCATATTGTATTGATTGCCATTTTCCTTCATCTTTCAGCTCCACAACTCTCTCAGATACCTCTAGTTCACACAACCCTAGTTTCTCTCTCCCATGACTCTCAGTCTGAAGAAAGGTCTCGACCCGAAACGTCACCTATTCCTTTTCTCCAGAGACGATGCCTGACCCGCTGAGTTACTCCAGCATTCAGTGTCTATCTTCAGAGAAAACCAGCACTTGCAAATAATTCCTACATATTTTCTCTACATATTTTCTCCACTTTTCACAAATTTCAAATATTTCTGATTTTACCATCTCCCCGATAAACCGCAATGTTTCTACAGAGCTCTGGGACTCTCTCCTAATACCAACCCAAGCTTCCTTCTCACCCCTAAATCATGGTTAAATTCCTACATGTTTTATCCAATCTTTAGATTATTAGTGTTAATCCGTCCTTTCCAACTTTGATAATACCGCAGAATATCAGGCTATATTAAAGACATTGCGCAAATGCAAGTATCTTGCCCAGAGTAGGGCGATTGAGAACATAAGCTTAAGGTAAAGGGGGAAAGATTTAATAGGAAACTGAGGGGTTGCTTTTTCACACAAAGGGTGATGGGTGTATGCAACGAGTTGCCAGAGGAGGTAGTTGAGGCAGGGACTACTGCAATGTTTAAGAAACAATCAGGCAGGTACGTGGATAGGGCAGATTTAGAAGGATAAGGGCCAAATGGGGCAGATGGAACTAGTGTCGATGGGGCATCTTGGTCAGCATGGTAAAACAGGGCCGAAAGGCCTGTTACCATGCTGTATAACATTATGACTCTACTCAAATATATATTTGAAGAATTGGTTGAATGGTAGGAGTGGAGTGGATGGGGAGGGGGGGGGGGGGGGATGTCAATTGTGATTTGAAATGTAATTGACACAAGTAATGTTATGCACTATGGTTTATTAGGTGAGAAATGGCATTCCTGCTTATGATATGAAATATTTCCTTACAATGGCTCATTTTTGTCATTGTTCATAATTTGCTGTAACTGGAGTTAGAGTGCAACATATTTCATTATTAACAGAAGAACAATTCAGAGACTATTCAGTGCTTACCTCACAAGCAGCAAATGGAGCTCAATGAAGGGAAAGATGATATGAACTACTATGAATCCAAGAATAAAGGACATACATTTTGAAAAGAGACAAGAAAGTAATTTCTTTAAGCAGAGGGTGCTGAATCTGTGGAATTCACTGCCACATACAGCTGTGAAGACTTTGGGTACTTTTAAAACGGAGATTGCCAGGTACTTGATAAGTAAGGGCATCAAAGGCTAACGGGAGAAGGCAGGAGAATGGGGTTGAAAGGGAAAGATAGATCTGTCTGATTGAATGGTGGAATAGACTCGATGGGCTGAATGTATTCTTTCTGCTCGTATGAAGTGAATATGTCTGAATGGAAAGACAGCAGGAAATATGAGGAGGCAATTGGAATTGTAAGTTCATTTAGAACCATCACTGACGTTGGATAGGAAGGAACGGCAGATGCTGGTTTATACCGAAGATATACATTTGGAAGTAACGCAACGGCTCAGGCAGCATCTCTGGAGCAAAAGGATGGCTGACGTTTTGGGTTAGGACCTTTCGTGCTAACATTGGGTACCTAGGGTCAAAAACAAATCAAAAGCGATCATGAGATCTTGATCTTTAGTTGAAGGAATTCGAAATATAAATGAAAGGAAATATATATATATATATATATATATATATATATATATATATACTAGACTAAGTGGGACCCGTTGGGTCCCAGCATCACAGGAGGGCTGGTCATCCAACGCAATATTCCACCTCTCCACCAATTCTAATATTGGTGGCCAGTTGGGGGGGGGGGGGCTTTCTGGAGCGCTAGTATGGGTGTTGTGGGCTGAATGGACTGGTTTCCAGAGGGCTAGTATGCAAATTGTGCTCCAAATGGATTCTTGGGCTGGTGTCTCAGTCAATCAAGCCTGTTGTGCTGGCAACTCACTCACTCACGGCTGGTGGGCTAGTAGTTGACTCACGGCTAATCCTTGAAATTCTATTTCAAGCAGGGTATAAAGCCACCAAATTCAAATGCAGTTTCTTACCACTTCTAGCAGGGTGCAAGGCCACCAAATTCAAGTGCAGTTTCATACCATTTGAAGTAGGGTGCAAAGCCACTACAGACAGCGAGTCGTGACCTCTCCCTCCTCCATCTTGCAGAGACTGAGCCATACCCACATTTCCGGGTTTTATAACCCCTCCCCCCCCCCACCGGCTTTCATGGAGTGATTGACAGGAGAGAAATTCTCAACATTTTATTTAAAACTAATAACACTTTTATTTTTCATTGATGGGAAGAATTCTCTGTACCTGCTCAGCGGAGGGGGGACTGAGTAAGATGGCCAAAAATCACAGCCGTAAGTGGTAGCGTTTTATCTAAAATCAATATACAGTGCAAACAGGAAGTGCATTTGCAGTAGTGCCTTTTAACTTCAAGCCAAAGCTCCCAAGCCTCCATTTGCAGTAAGTAGTCCCTTTCAACTTCAAGTCAAAGTTCCCAAGCCACCATTTGCAGTAAGTAGTGCCTTTCAACTTCATGCCACCATTTGCAGTAAGTGGTGTCTTTCAACTTCAAGCCACACCCAAGTCACCATTTGCAGTAAGTAGTGCCTTTCAACTTCAAGCCAAAGCAACCAAGCCACCATTTGCAGTAAGTAGTGCCTTTCAACTTCAAGCCAAATCTCCTAAGCCACCATTTGCAGTAAGTAGTGCCTTTCAACTTCATGCCATCATTTGCAGTAGGTAGTGCCTTTCAATTTCAAGACACACCCAAGCCAAGCCAACCGCGGGGGGGGGGGGGGGCTTTAGAATCAATAGAGACACTTTTTGCAAGCTTTAGAACCAATAGAGACACGTTTTGCAAGCTTTAGAACCAATAGAGACACTTTTTGCAAGCTTTAGAACCAATAGAGACCGTTTTTGCAAGCTTTAGAACCAATAGAGACACTTTTTGCAAGCTTTAGAACCAATAGAGACAGTTTTTGCAAGCTTTAGAACCAATAGAGACACTTTTTGCAAGCTTTAGAACCAATAGAGACACTTTTTGCAAGCTTTAGAACCAATAGAGACACTTTTTGCAAGCTTTAGAACCAATAGACATTTTCTGCAAGCTTTAGAACCAATAGACATTTTTTTGCAAGCTTTAGAAACAATAGACATTTTTTTGCAAGCTTTAGAACCAGTAGACATTTTTTTGCAAGCTTTAGAACCAATAGACACTTTTTTTGCAAGCTTTAGAACCAATAGACATTTTTGCAAGCTTTAGAACCAATAGAGACACTTTTTGCAAGCTTTAGAACCAATAGACATTTTTTGAAAGCTTTAGAACCAATAGACATTTTTTTTGCAAGCTTTAGAACCAATAGACTTTTTTTTGCAAGCTTTAGAACCAATAGACATTTTTTTGCAAGTTTAGAACCAATAGACACATTCTGCAAGCATTTTAGAACCACTAAGGGCACTTACATTTGAGTAGACATGTGTTCAGTGTTATTCACAGCTCAGAGAAACTGCCTTCCTCCAGCCTGCAGACACTGATTGAAGCACACCACTTCCTGGTTTTATAGTCTCTCTCCCCTGCCGCCAGCGGGGGTAGCAGAGAGAATGGGGAATTTTGTAAAAACATTAATATCTCTGTCATTTTTAATCGACGGGAAAAATCCTCGGCACACATGCGGCGGAGGGGGGCTCTGAGCAAGGTGGCCAAAAATGACGGCCGTAGGTGGCGGCGTTCTCTCGGAAATCGCAGCACAGATGGCCAAAACCGGTCAAGAACAGACTTTTAGTAATATAGATATGGTTTTATTCATAACATCTCTGGAAGGATAGATAGATTCTTGATTAATACGGGTGTCAGGGGTTATGTGGAGAAGGCAGGAGAATGGGGTTGGGAGGGAGGGATAGATCAGCCATGGTTGAATGGTGGTGTAGACTTGATGGGCCAAATGGCCTAATTCTTCTCCTATCACTTATGATCTTATGATACTTTGGCCTTGGAGATAACATGGTAAAGATTTACTGAAATGATGCTGGGTTGTAAATGGTTAAAACTATGAGGGAAAGTAGCATAAACATGGTTGCTGTTCCCTTGATCTTAGACTGTTCGGGGATGTTCTAACCCAGATGTTTAAAATGATATATGCATGGAGAGAAATTAATTATTCAGGTGCAAGTTCAAATAACATCTTACAATAGGAGCAAGTTAATTTTAGGAATAAAATCTAGAAACATTTCTTCACTTAAATGTTAAAGAAATCGTGAACTCTCTCTCCTAGATGTCTGTGGAAGTTGAATCAAATTAAAGGTTCAATCTTGTGATCGATAGATTTTTATTAGATAAAGGTATCAAGGGAAATGGTGCCTAGGCAGGTAAATAGAGTTGAGGTACATTAGCTCATTTATTTCTCACTGAATGCAAGTACCGACTTTCTTTGGTTTATATGTTGCAGCATAACTATAATTTACCAGTTTTCAGTAAACTAATGTCAGGTTAACATGAGAAGGGCAAGGATATGTCAATGGATGGTGTACATTATAATTCTAGCAAAGTGTCATTATGGTATTTGAAACAAACAGGCCTTCCTCTGAGCTATGTGTATGAAGGAACTGCAGATGCTGGTTTTAAACCAAAGATAGGCACAAAATGCTGGATTAACTCAGCGGGACAGGCTGCGTCTCTGGAGAGAAGGAATGGGTGACGTTTTGGGTCGAGACCCTTCTTCAGTGAGACGGGGCAGTCTGAAGAAAGGTCTGGACCCAAAATGCCACCCATTCTTTCTCTCCAGAGATGCTGAGATGCTGCCTGTCCCGCTGAGCTACTCCAGCATTTTGTGTCTATCTTCCTTTGAGCTAGTTTGGTATTCTGTTCTTGTTTAATAGGAGCAAACACAAGAATCCCAATGGTACTCAACCAAACACATTTCTGTGCATTAATAAACACCTTGGCCTGCAGCCTTTGTGCTTTAGTGTGCAGGAGCCACTTATTGCCTTGTGTACTCTGGGATTCATAGCTTTATTAATTAATCACACTGCTAATAAACATGAAAGACCACATTTGCCAGTTATAACAATTCCCAATTTGCAGATCTCTGCAGGTCACCACGACCAAATAACCCGACTGATAAAAGCACCGGAAATTTTGAATTTGAAGAAACTTGCAATGATTTATTTAGACTTTAGTGATACGTTGCAGAAAAAGGCCCATCGAGTCTGCGCCGACCAGCGCTCCCCGCACACTAACACTCTCCTACACACTAGGGACAATTTTACAATTTGTACCCAAGCCAATTAGCACACAAACCTGCATGTCTTTGGAGTGTGGGAGGAAGCCGGAGCACCCGGAGAAAATGCACGCAATCACCGGGAGAACGTACACACTGCATATAGACAGCACCTGTGTTCAGGATCGAACCCGTGTCTCTGGTGTTGCAAGGCAGCAACTCTACCGCCCCTTAATAGATATAGAACATTTCTATTACTCAAATGTTTGCAGGCAGACTGAATGGCAAAAAAATAAATCTCACTTCATATTTTTCTTTGAAAATAATTTTCCTTGGACCCACTGAATTTATACAGCATGGCTCGAGTGTTTCTGTTTCCCAGCAGCGCCTGGTGTAAAACTGAGGCCATGCAAAATGTTTAATATTTGATTTCCAGTTTGATTCGGTGCACACTGTCTCGAGAGGATTGAAATATCTTTGGATGTTGATCCAAAGCTGGTGGCTATTGCTGGTTACTCTAATAATAAACAGCAAAATACCCTAGACACAAGAAGGTTGAAGAAGTAAAAGGAGCAACACTAATATATCATCTGCCATAATGTCAGAATATTCAAAATACCCCGCACTTAGTGAACCATTGTAATGTAAGAAATGGGACAACCAAATCACTCCAAGCAAAGCCCCACAACAACAAAATGATGAGTGACTGGCCAATCTGTTGATGGCTAAGGGACCAGGGTACCTGTTAAACCTGTGATGTCCTGGACATTTTTTTGTACTAATCCCACTGGATATTTAACATCCCTCTGATATGTGAGAGCTGTCACCCAAAAGGTATCACCACTTCTAACTTAAGATAGACGCAAAATGCAAGAAGAAAGGAAGAGGTGAAGCCAGTGGGCTGAGGGAGAGCTGAGAAGGGGAGGAGATAGTATGGACTACCTGAAATTAGAGAAGTCAATGCTCATACCGCTGGGGTGCAAACTGCCCAAGCAATCTATGAGGTGCTGCCCCTCCAATTTACAGTGGTCCTCACTCTGGCCATGGAGGAGGTCCAGGACAGAAAGGTCGGATTCGGAATGGGAGGAGGAGTTGAAGTGCTGAGCCACCGGGAGATCAGGTTTGTTATTGCGAACCGAGGTATTCGGCGAAGCGATCGCCAAGCCTACGCTTGGTCCCACCGATGTAGAGCAGCTAACATCTAGAGCTGCGGATGCAATGGATGAGGTTGGAGGAGGTGCAGGTGAACCTCTGCCACACCTGGAAAGACTGCTTGGGTCCTTGAATGTAGTCAAGGGGGGGAGGTAAAGCTACAACCTAGCGGTATGTCTTTCTGATTAATTTTACTGATTCAATGATCCTTGTCAAACCCCCCTCTGCTAACAATGAACCATTCTTCATTTCCTTAGCATCGTCTCCTTTGATCGTTTTCACACCATATTTCCCTCTCCCCTGACCCTCAGTCTGGAGAAGGATCTCAGCCCCAAACATCACCCATTCCTTCTCTCCTGAGTGCTGCCTGCCCTGTGGAGTTACTCCAGCATTTATGTCTATCTAACGGGAAGTGCATAGAATTCTCCAATTTTAGGTAACATCCCACCTCATTCTTTTTACCCGCCCCCCCCCCAACACTTCTTTCCTGACCCTGTGCTTACCCAAATGTTCCACGATCACACCCCCCCTCCCTCCCCACCAGTACTGCTCCCCCAATCTTTACATTTCACTGCCCTTTCTAACCTTTTCTCTCCTTATCAACACCCTTTTGCTTCTTTGTCTACTTTTTGTCTGAAAGAAGGGGCCCAACCCGAAACATCATCACACAAGATGCTGGAGTCTCTCAGCAGGACAGGTAGGTATAGGTAAAGGTATAGTTGATGTTTTGGGTCGAGACTCTACTTCAGACATCATCTCTCCACGTTCTCCAGAGATGCAGCCAGACCCGATGAGTTACTCCAACACCCTTTGTCTCCCATAGTCACTTTTTTGTCACCCTTTTCATCTGTAGACTTCTCCCACCCATCTGCCAATCAATGCCCCCTCCCTCAATGGTTATTACATGCCAGGCTTTGTCCTGCCCCTACTTCTTTTCCAGCATTCGCTCCCTCACTACAGTCAGAAGAAGGATTCCAATCACAAATATCGCCCATCCATGACCTCCAAAGAAGGGTCTGAAGAAGGGTTCCGACCCAAAACACCACCCATCATTTTTGGAGAAAGATGCTACCTGACCTGCTGAGTTACCCCAGTATTATGTGTCTATCTCCAGAGATGCTGCCTGACTCGCTGAGTTACTCCAACACTTTGTGTCCTCCTCCTGAGATGCTGCCTGACCCGCTGAGTTACTCCAGCACTTTGTGTTCCAGGCAAGATTCCAGCTTCTTCAGTTCCTTGCATCGACCAAGTGTGCTACCCGCTGTGTCACAGCGCACACATTGTACTTGATTCATCCTAAGGCATGAATTGGTGAGCAGATTTTTTCCTCTCAACTGGTTTTGAGGTTTTTAAACCCAAGGCAATTCTCTTGCTGGGCTGAGTAAATGTCTCAATGCTGAATTGATGTATTCGAGAGAGAGTTAAGGGCCTGTCCCACTGTACGAGGTAATTCAAGAGCTCTCCCAAGTTTAAAAAAAATCAAACTCATGGTAAGCACGTAGAATGTACGTAGCGGCTACGTCGGAGCTCGGGATTTCTCTTACCGGCTCGGAACGTTAACGGCAGGTACTTGGGAAACGCGGTAAGCTCGTGAAGACTCGTGAAGATTATTCAACATGTTGAAAAATGTCCATGAGAGCCCCGCGTACCTACGAGCGTCTATTACCGTAAATCTCCGAGTTTGAATCAGGGGAAACTCTTGTATTAGCTCGTACAGTGGGACAGGCCCATTAGATATAGCTCTTAGGGCTAACAGAACCAGGGGATATGGGGAGAAAGCAGGAACGGGGTACTGATTTTGGATGATTAGCCATGAATGGCGGTGCTGGCTCAATGGCATATTCCTGCATCTATTTTCTATGTTTCTATGTTTCTAAAATAGCCTTTCGGGAGAATGATCCTGGACTGACTGTTAAAGTCTGTAAAGAGTGGTCCAACATTGGGATTTGGGAAGGTGAGATGCCCAAACTATCGCAACATGCATCTGCTTCAGTAAGTGACAGCTTAAAACGTGGAAGCACTTTCCTCCAAGAATCCTTGTTATCTTAATCCTTTAGTCCTTGTTGTTTGACACAGCAGAGTGTGACGAAGCTTGGAGGAGGCCTAATAAATGTGTGCGGATATGTGGAATCGATTAAGAGTTATGGAAATTAATTGAAAACAAAAACAACGTTGATACACTTGCAAAGTTGAGTAGATATCATTAATCTAGTGATCAGCTTTTTTTAGCACAACAATAATAAAATCAATTTCTGCATCATAATATACATATACATTGAGAAAGCTTTCATCCAAACAAGCTCTTGAACCTGGTTATTGTTTATGATTGCTTTCATTTTATTGAAGTTTGTTCTGATGTATGTGTTTTTTATTCATAGTGCAATCAGCTTAACATATTTCTTTTCACTATCAATTTTGCTTTAAATGTAGTCGGAGGCATGGGGACAAATATTGCTCAGACTGTAAACCAGCACAGCTGATGAGCTTGGGCAGCTTACAACCAGTGGTATGAATATTGATTTCTCTCATTTCAAGTAACCCCTGCTAGTTCCCTCTCTCTGTGTCCTTCACCCACCCGAGTCGTCTTGCTAGTTTCAGTTCAGCTCAGTTTGGTTTATTGTCACGTGTACTGAGGTACAGTGAAAATCCTTTGTTGCGTGCTAACCAGTCAGCGGAAAGACAATGCATGATTACAATCGAGCCATTCACAACGTACAGATGCATAATAAGGGAATGACGTTCAGTGCAAGGTAGGGCCAGTAAATTCCGATCAAAGATAATCCGATTGCAGTTCAGCACTGCTCTCTGGTTGCAGTCAGGTGGTTCAGTCGAACAGCTTAAAAGAAACTGTCACTGAATCTGGAGGTGTGCGCTTTCACACTTCTATACCTTTTGCCCAATGAGAGAGGGGAGAAGAGGGAGTGGCCAAGGTGCAACTCGTCCTTGATTATGTTGGTGGTCTTGCCGAGGCAGCGTGAGGTGTAAACGGAGCCAATGAAAAGGAGGATGGTTTGTGTGATGGTCTGGGCTGCGTCCACAATTCACTGCAATTTCCTTCAGTCTTGGATGGAGTTATTTCCAAACCATGCTGGTAATGCATCCTTTTTTATCCTGTTCTTATCCTTTCGTTATCTCCTCCTCCGCAGCCAACAATGGACCATTGTGGGCTCCTCGACCATTGTGCCGGCTCTGATTTGTTCTGTTCCTTTTCATGCCTCTAGTTTCCCTCTCCCCTGACTCTCAGTCTGAAGAAGGGTCTCGATCCGCAACGTCACCCATTTCTATTCTCCAGAGATGCTGCCTGACCCGATGAGTTACTTCAGCTTTTTGTGTCTATCTTCTTAACAACCAGCATCTGCCACCAAGTTCCTTCCGACACAAGAGCTGATGAGCTGATGTTCATATTTCATGTACCTGTGGTTTGTGGAGACTTCAGGACCAAAGGTCTATAAGTTTTATGGTTCTTTGCACAACTTAATGAACTTCTTAAAATAAAACCAAAAGCCTGCTGCTAAGTCATATTGACACGTAGACCTACAAATTCATCACTGTTCATTCACAATCAATGTTAGTTCATTGCATTCTGTCATCAACTTTGGCTCCACTGAAGCCAAGAAAGGCATGGAATCCTTTATTTTGGAAGGCTGTGAGAACAAAGAGGGTCTTCTCAGAGCAGAAACCCCCCAAAGTGAATCCTAGTGGATCAATCCAAGAGTTCCCCAACCAGAAGCCTTGCATGAACCAAGAGAATTGCGATCTACTGAGGAGTGGATCTGCGGTGTTCAGGCCTGGTGATCTAGCAACATACAAGAAATCCAGGTACAACGTGCAGGCGGCCATCGGGAATGCAATGAGACACTTCCAGACCAAGCCAAGGGCTTAGATGAACATGCGGTAACTGTGGCAGGGTTTGCACGCCTTTACTTCCTATAGGGTGGAAAGGTGGAACCGAATCGCTCGAGTGGCAGTGTTGCATTGCGCCCCAAACCAGCCCAATGCTCAGTATGAAAAGGAGAACAATGATGTACTTACAGGTGTTTCCGCGGCCCCGGATGACACTCTGATCTCAGTCTCCATAAGCTGATGTCAGAAGATCACGTTCACAAGTTATAGGAGTAAAACTAGGCCATTTCAGCCCATCAAGTCTACTCTGCCTTTCAATCATGGCTGATCTCTGCCTCCGGGTCCCATTTTCCTGCCTTCTCCCCACAACCCTTGACACCCGTTCTAATCAAGATCCTTGACTAAGATGAACCATCAGAAAGCGTCTGGCCTTGATGGTGCACCTGGCCACAGGCCATCTGGCTGGAGTTTTCACGGACATCTTCAACCTCTCACTACTGTGGTCTCTGCATTGAGGGAGGTAATGTGTCATTGCCACTTGCATTAAAAGGACACCCATAGTCCCAGTGCCCAAGAAAAGCAAAGTGACCAGCCTCAATGGACGACTGGCGAATGGCACTTACATCAATTAGTGATGAAGTACATTGAGAAATTTATTATAATGCAAATCAGCTCTTGCCTTAGTAATGGAACCACTTCAATTTGCCTGCCACCACAACAGATCAATAGCGGATGCGATCTCGCCGCCTCTCCAATTTGCACTGGACCACTTTGAAAACAGAAACACATCTATCAGGTTGTTTGTCCACTGCAGTCAGCATTCAACACCATCATTAGAGTTATAGAGTCATAGAGTGATACAGTGTGGAAACAGGCTCTTCAGCCCAACATGCCCACAGCGGCCAACATGTCCCAGCTACACTAGTCCCACCTGCCTCCGCTTGGTCCATATTCTGACAAATCTGTCCTATCCATGTACCTGTCTAACTGTTTCTTAAGCGTTGGGATAGTCCCAGCCTCAACTACCTCCTCAGGCAGCTTGTTCCATACACCGAGCACCCTTTGTGTGAAAAAGTTACCCCTCAGATTTCTATTAAATCTATTCCCCTTCAACATGCACCTATGTCCTCTGGTCCTCAATTCCCTTACTCTGGGCAAGAGATTCTGTACATCCACCCGATCTATTCCCCTCATGATTTTATACACCCCTATCAAATGCACCATCATTCCTTCCAAATGCATCCTCAAACACAGGCATCCTCTGCTCCTCCCTATGTAACTGGACCCTTGTCTCCCTCATTGGCAGACCTCAATCAGTATGGATTGGTGACATACCTTTTATTCATTGTTCTTTGTCTCTCTACATCATTGTCTATATATCTCTTGTTCCCCTTATCCCTAACCAGTCTGAAGAAGGATCTCGACCCAAAATGTCACCCATCCCTTCTCTCCAGAGATGCTGCCTGTCCCGCTGAGTTACTCCAGCTTTTTGTGTCTTTCTTTGAATTGGTGGCAACACCTCTTCCTCTCTAACCATCCACACAGGGCCACCTCAGCATGCTGAGGTCTGTGTGCTCAGTCATAAGATGATAAATGATAGGAGCAAAATGAGGCCATTTGTCCCATCAAGTCCACAACATATCATTTAAAATTCGATATTTAAAATATCTCCAAAAAAACATGAAAGAAATTCACATCTGGTATTATTTTTAGGGTGGAAGAGTTTGTCATAAGGTCTTAAGTAATAGGGGCAGAATTAGGCCATTCGGCCCATCAAGTCTAATCCACCATTCAATCATGGCTGATCTATCTCTCCCTTCTAACCCCATTCACCTTCTTCTCCCCATAACCCCTGACACCTGTACTAATCAAGAATCTATCTATCCATGCCGTATAAATAACCACTGACTTGGCATTTTGCATTTTATAGGTTTTTTTTTGTCCTTTTCTTTCTATCAATCAATTGACAGAAAGAAAATTGTTAAGGCTTTGGACATGCTAGAGGCAGGAAACATGTTCCCGATGTTGTGGGAGTCCAGAATCAGGGGCCACAGTTTAAGAATAAGGAGTAAGCAATTTAGAATGGAGACGAGGAAACACTTTTTCTCACAGAGAGTAGTGAGTCTGTGAAATTCTCTGCCTCGGAGGGCGGTGGAGGCCGATTCTCTGATTGCTTTCAAGAGAGAGCTAGATAGGGCTCTTAAAAATAGCGGAGTCAGGGGATATGGGGAAAAGGCAGGAACGGGGTACCGATTAGGGATGATCAGCCATGATCACATTGAATGGCGGTGCTGGGTCGAAGGGCCGAATGGCCTACTCCTGCACCTATTGTCTATTGTCTATTAATTAACGTGAGAACATGTAAGGGCTGTTTTGGAAAGAAATACAATGAGCTCATGCCGCATTTGGAAATTTTCAAGGATATCATTTTGGCGTCAAAACCTTTACCCCAACACAAGTAAGAACAAAATCATCGGAGGGCTTTATTAATATTAGCGTTGCCAAAGGATTTTGAATTGGAAGTGCAGATTTTTTTTTGGAGTTAGTCAAAAGATTTGAGCTAAGGTTTCATGGCTAAATATTTTCTAAAACCAAGTCTCTCATCTCGGTATTTTGATTTTAAATTAGTTAATTGACTTTTAAATTTGAAAATTCAAGTAGATTGATCTTTTTTTGTTATCTAAGATGTCCGCCCTTCTATTCATCCTCGGGCCGTTTTGGCCGTTTATCAGTGAGTGTTGCTGGCTCAGTAACATCTATACTTCATGCTCCCTCGAAAAGGTTTGCCAGCATAATCAAGGACCAGTCTCACCCCGGTCATTCCCTTTTATCCCCTCTCCCATCAGGCAAGAGGTACAGAAGTTTGAAAACGTACACCTCCTTATTCAAGGACAGTTTCTTCCCAGCTGTTATCAGGCAGCTGAACCATCTTATCACCAACTAGAGAGTAGTCCTGACCTACCATCCACCTCATCGGAGACTCTTGGAATACCTTTAATTGGACTTAGTGCACTTTATCTTGCACTAAACGTAAAGGGCCTGTCCCACGAGCATGCGACCTGCATGCGGCAAGCGCAACCAAACCGGAAGCGGGGGCCGCGCGGTGGTCGAATGATCCCCGTACAGGGCCGGTCCCACCAGCATGCGACTGCAAGCGGCGAGCGCGACCAAACCAGAAGTGGGGGCCGTGCGGAGGTCGAGTGAGTGACATGAAGTTCGAGCGAAATCCGCAGGAAGTTCGCGCGTGGCGTACGGCGTCGAGGTGGCTGCGGGCCGGCAGGCCGTTGCCGCACGGAATTTTTGAACACGGTCAGTTTTTTGGAGCCCTGTGCGATGTCGGGACCAGCTCCGCACAACTCCATATGGCTCCGGCGATCGAAGTGGGACCGGCCCCGCGAGGCCGTACGGCTCAAGCGACCTCGTTAGGTCGCGCTTGCCGCATGGAGTCGCTTGCTCGTGGGACAGGTCCTTTATGCCCTTTATCCTGTATCTGGACGGCTTGATTGTAATCATAGTCTGACAGCAGAGCATGCAACAAGAAAGCTTTTCACTGTACCTCAGTACATGTGACAATAAACTAAACTAAACTAAAACTAATCACCTCTGTTTGGCTCATCAACACCCAGAGAGAAAACCCAGCTCCATAAACTTATTCATGTGGATCTAGATTACTAAAGTATTGAATACATGTTACTTCTAATGATTCAAAATGGCACATCATCTTCTCATTAAACAGTTACATGATTTTACAAGTGCACAGATTACTGAATTGAAGTAGCGGTGACTAACTCTGGTAAATGCTGGATTCCGTTTGGTAATTACTAAACTATTTTATCCTGAGCATTTCAACGACATCCAGGGCTGTGTAAGGTTGCGAAGACTAATGTTTGTCCTGATGTACCCTCAACTTTAAATGACCAATAAAATATAAACTTAACATGACTAATCAGGGCTATAGGACTAATCAGTGCAGATGGATACACTGGTCATCAATCATTTTAAAATAATTGATTCAGAGCAAAGAGGTGTATTTGTAACGGGTGTGGATGATAAATTAATTGGAATTGCTTTCTTTTCTTTCTTTAGTTTCAAGGATTTTACCGTCATGTTGTCACCCAAACAACAGAAGAAAAATGCCCTTGTGCTTGAAGTACACTGAGCTTGAAGTACACTGAGCTTGAAGTGTAACCAATTCATAGAACCCAACATAGGAACAGGTCCTTCGGCCCACAATGTCTGCTGAACATGATGCCATCTTAAACAAATCCCTTCTGCCTGCTCCAGCTCCATACCCCTCCATTCTCTGCATATCCATGTGCCGATCTAAAAGCCTCTTAAACGCCACTAGAGTATCTGCTTCCATCACCACCCCTGGCAGTGCGTTCAGGGCACCCACCATTCTGTGTAAAAAAACTGCCCTGCAGATCTCCTTACAACTTTCTCCCTCTAACCTTATTCACGCATATCGACTGAATTATTATCGATATAAAAATTTATGTTGCTGCACAGAAGACATTAAATCACAAAAGTACACAAAGCGCTGGAGTAACTCGGCGGGTCAGGCAGCGACTCTGGCGAACATGGATAGGTGACGTTTCAGGTCGAGGCATTTCTTCAGACATGGTTTCAAAACTTGGCTCTGTTGTGTGGCTCCAAAAGCTGACAAGTTTCAAGTTTTCCTGCTTGCTTTCAATGCACACATTAATACATAGACGTGTGTTGTTCATCATATTCGGAAGATTTGTTGTGGGTGACTTGTTTGGAACGTTCCGAGATGGGAAGTGAACAGATTGCAACATCAATTGCCAGAATAATACACAGTACCACCGCCAATTTTCCCGGTCCACCCTTTAATCCCGACAAAATCCCTCCCCCACCCCCCCCCCCCCCCCCCCCCCCCCAGCCACCCCTCTGAGCTGACCCTCAGTCAGATGAAAGGTCTCGACCCAGCATGTCACCTATTCCTTTTCTCCAGAGATGCTGCCTGACCCGCTGGGTTATCCAGCACTTTTTGTCTGGTCTGTCTTCAGCTTCAAAAATAGTTTCCCTCTTCCAGTCACCCAACATGATCATATTGAATGGCGGTGCAGGCTCAAAGGGCCGAATGGCCTACTCCTGCACCTATTTTCTATGTTTCTATTCGGCCCTTCAAGCTAGCACCACCATTCAATGTGATCATGGCTGATCATCCCCAATCAGTACCCCGTTCCTGCCTTCTCCCCATATCCCGTGACTCTGCTATATTTAAGAGCCCTATCTACCTCTCTCTTGAAAGTATCCAGAGAAGCGGCCTCCACCGCCCTCTGAGGCAGAGAATTCCACAGACTCACAACACTCTGTGTGAAAAGGTGTTTTCTCGTCTCCGTTCCAAATGGCTTACTCCTTATTCTTAAACTGTGGCCCCTGGTTCTGGACTCCCCCATCATCGTGAACATGAAGATTACGTCCTTCCAACAGGTTTTTCTACTGCTGCCAGCTGAGTGCATGACGCACAAAAAAAAAGTTTCAGAAACACTCCACTAACATATTCATATTCAAAGTCTCACTTCACAGAGGTTCCCAATGTAAACTTTGTGCAGTGAAACTTTGTGGGTTGGTACTTTGAAATCTGCTCATTGATCTTGGCACCAGTGCATCTTCCCTGCCTTGACCATGGCCAGAATCACACATCTTGTCTATTTTACATTCAGCTGATCCAGAGCTTTCACAACCTCCGTGGAGAGGTTGTTTGCTGCTGCCACTGTTTCCTTGGCTGGAATAGTGCAGGTCCGCTCTGCACAGATTCTCATCAAACCCCATGAAGGAAGAATACTAGCTGAGTCCCGTCAGTTCCATTAGCTTTTTCAATTCCAATTAAAAAAAGGCAGAAAAGGACACTAATTTGGATTAGAGCTAATATCCTATTCATAGCCGAGTCACTGATTTTCTCAGTGATTGAGAGCCAAACATCTGCATATATTGTTGAATGCATTATTCCAACAATTTAGTTCTGCAAAAGATTATCCTCAAGAAACAAATTCCAGCATTCATCTGTTTAGCTCAGTTTATTGTCAGGTGTACCAAGGTACAGTGAAAAGCTTTTATTGCGTGCCAGCGTGTGGAGATGGGGGCTCTGCCAGAGCCCAGCCTGTGAATGCGGAGCAGAACAACAGACAGCCAACCATGTCATCCCTGAGTGCCCGTTCTACCACCCACCAAATGGAGCTCAGGGCCTGGCAGACATCGATGCAGAGACAATAACCTGGCTGCTCAACACCCGGCATGAGATCCAACTATTCCTTTGGTTTATTTATGTTTCATCCGCAAGAAGAAGAAGATTGCGTGCAAGCCAGCGGAAAGCTAAAACATGATTACAATCGAGCCATCCACATTGTACAGGTACAGGAGAAAGGGAATAGCGTGAGTGATGTTTAGTGCTAACGTCCAGTATAGGCTGATCAAAGATAATACAAGTGTCACCAATGAGGTAGATAGTCGCTCAGGACTGCTTTCTAGTTGTTGGTAGCATGGTTCAGGTGCCTGATTATAGCTGGGAAGAAACAGTCCCTGAATCTGGAGGTGAGCATTTCCACATTTCACACTTATTGATCCTTGATTTGGGATCATTAATTAATTCAGTGAAGTAGCTGTATCTTCGGTTTTACCTCTTCTACCTGCCACAACGGTTAATTCAATTTGGAAGTCAGTTTAGTGTAAAATGAAAGGTGATGTCTTAGTTTTAGTGGAATGCAAAAGAAGTGAAAATAAATAAATTTGTCAGAAAAGTGGGTTGAGGGGGAAAATTAGAACAGTCCTTTTATGCACAGTGCAATCTGCTGTGTTAGCATGGTGGTAGTTTATACTGTAATTTTGAAACGAAAATAAAAATTACCTAGTAATTTTGAAATGAAAAAAGAAGCAGTCCCTGAATCTGGAGGTGAGCATTTCCCTGAATCTGGAGGTGAGCTGTGTTAGCATGGTGGTAGTTTATACTGTAATTTTGAAACGAAAATAAAAATTACCTAGTAATTTTGAAATGAAAAAAGAAGCAGATGCACTATTAAAAACATCTAATTTAATATTTAAAATCTCAAAAGAATCATTTAAGTGCTGAATCTAAATCATATCTAGGTTGTATTTTACATACATTTTAGGCTCTTTAATGAGTTGATGAGTTTACCCAATGAACTTAAAATATTCTTTAGTCATAATATTCTCAAAAATGTCTTTAGCCACAGGGGATCAGAGGGTGGTGAATCTGTGGAATTATTTGCCACAAAAGGCTGTGGAGGCCAGGTCAATGGATATTTTTAAGGCAGAAATAGATAGATAGATTCTTGATTAGTACGGGTGTCAGGGGTTATGGGGAGAAGCAGGAGAATGGGGTTAGGAGGGAGATAGATCGGCCATGAGTGAATGGCAGAGTAGACTTGATGGGCCGAATGGCCTATTCTGCTTCTATCACATGAATATTGATGAAAGAGATTGAGGAAAATGGCAATTGAATCGAATTAAAATTGATAAATACAAGCCAAATTAAGTCAGCAAGAGAAATGGAGACAAAAAACGGAGTGAGAGAGGAAAAATAAGTAAAATGAGTCAGAACATATCATTGAAGATTTGATATTTAAAATACCTCCAACAAAACATGCAAGAAATTCACATCTATTATTGATTACTTTCAGGGTGGAAGAGTTTAACATCATAAGGTCATAAGTGCTAGGAGCAGGATTAGGTCATTCGGCCTATCAAGTCTACTCCGCCATTCAATCATGGCTGATCTATCTCTCCCTCTTAACCCCATTCTCCTGCCTTCTCCCCATAACCCCAGACACCTGTACTTATCAAGAATCTATCTTGATGAGTGATTTTTAATATGTGTGGCCACCAAAAGGTTACATTTTATTAATGATTGGAAATAGCCCTTTTACAGCTAGTTTAATGGGCATTTATTATGAAAACGCAGCGATTGCATGAAAATGTCTTCATGATCAAATGACAATTTGTCTGACGACTGAGATATTTTGATGAAGTGACAGAGCTTGAGAATGAAGTGAGAATAGTTAGCGTTGTGTACATAGACTGCAGTGGACTTTGATGGTCCGAAGAAGGGTCTCAACCCGAAACATTCCTATTCCTTCTCTCCAGATATGCTGCCTGACCAACTGAGTTACTCCAGCATTTTGTGTCAATCTTTGGTGTAAACCAGCATCTTCAGTTCCTTCCTACACATTTCGGCTTGATAAAATGAGAAACAGGAAGCTGCAGATGCTGGTTCGTTCAAAAAAAAGACTCAAAGTGCTGGAGTAACTCTTTGGTTTAAACCAGCATCTGCAGGTCCTTCCTACACATTGATGGTGATGTAGTTGGCTTGGCAGCAATGTTGAAGCTAATGGGATCAATGGACAAAAAATGATCATATGGCCAATGCACATGTAAAATTGAAGATAGACACAAAATGTTGGAGTAACTCAGCGGGACAGGCAGTATCTCTGGAGAGAAGCAATGGATGACGTTTCGTGTCAAGACCCTTCTTCAGTGAGGAAAATTGGTTGAGGGAGAAAATGCAGAGAGGCTTGATGGCTAGATATTTTGCCTGCTGAGAGTTCCGCGCTGTTAGAACTACTGCTGTTTCTAATATACATCTTAGACTCGGTTTTCAAATTGACAAATGATATGAATCTGGTAAGTGTTAAAGAGTGAGAAAAATAATGACGCACTTCATAAGATAGCAGTTGGAATGTGTGGGCAATCATATGGGAGCTGTTCAAGTGTGCTCACCTAAGAGGTTTAAACAAGTACCTGCAATCACATCATGTCAGATGCAATACACAATTTCCAGATGTTGGATTGGATTATACCTGTAATACACAAAGCTTGTAGTTGGATGCTTATACCCAGGCTAATGTTGGAATGCTTATATACACATGCCCAAGTTCAAGGCTGATACATCAAAACATAAAGATATGATACAATGTAAAATTGTGCTACATTAGTGGATCATTGTAGTTTTGCGTTGAACTTCATATTGATTCTGGACATGCAGTTACACAATGGTCTATGCTTTACTGAAGGACCTGCCCTACTTGCCGATTTTTTTCAGCGACTGTCAGCTTCATTGACTAACGTATCAGGTCACCGACAAAGTGGCGGCGTGATGCGTGATGCGTGATGACGTATTGACGCGCGGTGTCATGTGTTGCAACATTTCTTTTGTCGCCACTGGATTTTGAAATGTTCAAAATCTTTCAGCGACCCTGATACATCAGCCAGTGACGCCGGCAGTCGCCGAAAAAATTGCCAAGTGGGACAGGCCCTTAAAGCAGTTTGCATGCCCACACGCTCATAAAGATACAACATGTACACATCCATGCACGCACACTCGCAACCAAAGCCCAGCCATGTTATTGTCATCTGTAATTTGTCCTTTAAATGATGTTATATTTCATACAATATTCTTTTTCTTTGGGCGGCACGGTGGTGCAGCGGTAGATCTGCTGCCTCACAGCGCCAGAGACACCCAGTTCGATCCTAATTATGGGTGCTATCTGTGCGGAGTCTGTGCGTTGTCTAATGGACCGTGTGGGTTTTCTCCGGGTGCTCCCGTTTCCTCCCTTGTTCCAAAGATATGCAGGCTTGAACGTTAATTGGCTTCTGTTGTGCCGTCGAGTGCAGGATGCGAAAGTGGGATGACATAGAAATAGTGTATGGATGATCACTGGTTGGCATACACTCGGTGGGCCGAATGGCCTGTTTTTATGATATGTCTCCGAGCAAAACACATTTTATTCAGCACTGTAAACAAAAATGGCAGAAATATTTTAAAAACACGGGACTTTAATAAGCTATTTACAAATAAATATCATGAAAACTTCTAATCCTGTTTGAGATCATTGGTGATATCTGAAAAACTTTACACCGTATTTCTGCCGCTCGATCAATCTTTCCCAAATGATGCGTTTGATTCCTGGATAATTTGACCTTGAAGTGATTTCATCTACCAATGCCCATAACCTGCCTTGCAAGCGATTCCAGAAAACAACCAGTGAAGTAATGAAGACAGATGAATTATTGCTTAATACATTTTTAATGGTGCTATTCTGCTGCAGTAATTTGATGGTTTGCATATACACCAACAACATGCCACTTCAGATTTGCAAAGATATGACAGGGTTTGTAATCATTATAGGATATAATAATGGTCGACCTCGAGAACAAAAGCACCGACTGTAAATTGAGTAAATTAAGTAAATTGAACAGGAATATCCAGCATCCATATATGCACAGTTAAATGTGGAAATAGGAATTTTACTGATAAGATAATTGCTGTACAAGAAGACAGGCCATACTAACAGCATTTGGGGAAAAAAACACGTTATTAATGAGCTGGGCAGGAATGACAAAATAATTTTGTGAGATATCTCCCCCCCCATTCCGAGAGAAAACAATGCATGATAAATTGGAGATAAACCATTGTGCCCAAGATCTTACAGTTGAGAACTGCAGTGACGACGTGTTAGAGACGGTCAGCATTAAAGCCCTGTCCCACGGTACGAGTTCATTCCAAGAGCTCTCCCGAGTTTGCCCTGATTCGAACTCGGAGATTTATGGTAATGGCCACTCGTCGGTACTCGGGGCTCTCGTGGACAATTTTCAACATGTTGAAAAACCTTCACGAGTCTTCCCGTGCTTACCTGCCGTTAGCGAGTCTTCCCGAGTGCCTGCCGTTAGCATTACGAGCCGCTAAGAGACGTCCCCGAGCTCCGACGCACCCACTACGTTCATTCTCCGTGCTTACCACGAGTTTGATGTTTTTAAAACTCGGGAGAGCACTTGAATGAACTCTCACCATGGGACATGGCTATTACTGTGTTCCCTGCCAACAGAGGGATGGGGAAGGGGGGAGTTCCAAGCTGTCCCTTATTAGATAAATATAATGTACACACATGATAAACAGCACCGAGCTACACCAACAACTTTGACTGTGAGCAAATATAATCATCTTCCAACTAAGTGACGGCATCCTTAGGGTATAAATGTTAATTCATACTTTATGTATCTGGCTGGAACTTGAGTCCCAGCACTCTGAACACTTTAGTTTAATTTAGTTTAGAGATACACCGCAGAAACAGGCCCACCCAGTCCACGATCACCCCATACACTAGCATTATCCTACACACTAGGGACACTTCACAATATTACCAAACCAAATTACTGAAGAAGGGTTTCGGCCCGAAACGTCGCCTATTTCCTTCGCTCCATAGATGCTGCTGCACCCGCTGAGTTTCCCCAGCAATTTTGTGTACCTTCGATATTCCAGCATCTGCAGTTCCCTTTTGAATACCCTACAAACCTGTATGTTCGTTAGAATATGGGAAGAATCTGGATACTTCCAGAGAAAACACATGGGGTCACGGGGAGAACGTACAAACTCCATACAGACAGCACCCGTGGTCAGGATCCAACATGGGTCTCTGGCGCTGTGAAGGGCCTGTCCCACTGTACGAGGTAATTCAAGAGTTCTCCCGGGTTTCCCCCGATTCGAACTCGGAGAATTATGGTAATAGCCGCTCGTAGGTACTCGGGGCTCTCCTAGAAAATGTTGAAAATACTTCACGAGCTTACCGCGTTTCTCGAGCACCTGCCGTTAGCGTTACGAGCCGCTAAGATACGTCCCGAGCTCCGACGTACCCGCCACGTACATTCTACGTACTTACCACGAGTTTGATTTTTTTTAAACTCGGGAGAGCTCTTGGGTAAACTCATATAGTGGGACAGGCCCTTAGGGCAGCAACTCTACCGCTGCACCACCGTGATACCCAGACCCACGACATGTACCAGACCTGAACGTTTGATCTTTCCCTAAAATATGGTCCATTCTCTCAAAATTCCTTTTGGTGTAAAATAGATGGCAGTAGATCAGCAGCTCGGCTCACAGCTCTCCTTGTTTTTGTTTTCAGTTAATTCATAAACAGATCAGTGACAATATAAAATGGGTTGCCTGTTCCCTATTACCTCTGTTACACTATGGCACAAATCAGGAATTACCTCATGTGCTATTTAAATTCATTTTGTACCAGGTTTAAAATTTAAAAACTCCTGAAACTAATCGGATCCCAAAGTTAAATATGGTAGGACAAAACTGCACTGTCTTTGCTAACTTCAGTACAACCTTGTAGGTGAATCTTGCTTCCCGTTGCCATGGGTATACCTGCATCACAACCAAGTTTAAAGGACACAAAATGTTAGAGTAAATCAAGGTCTCAGGGAGCATCTCTGGAGAACATGACTAGGTGTCGTTTTGGGTCGGGCCCCTTCTTCAGACTGATTGTGGTGGGGGGGGGGGGGGAGAGAATGCGGGGAGATAGGTGGGGGAGGAACAAAGCCTGGCAAGTGATAGGTGAATACGGATGAGGGAGGTTTGATTGGCAGATGGGTGGACAAAAGCTCGTTTAGTGTAGTTTCGAGATACAGTGCGGAAACAGGCCCTTCGGCCCAGCAAGTCCACGTCGGCCAGCGATCCCCGTCCACTGACATTATCCTTCACACTGGGGACAATTTAAAATCTTTACCGAAGCCAATTAACCCACAAACATATTCGCCTTTATAGTGTGGGAGGAAACCGGAGCACCTGGAGAAAGCCCAGGTGGTCACAGGGAGAACGTATAAACTCCGTACAGACAGCACCCGTAGTCAGGATCGAACCCGGGTCCCTGGCACTGTGAGGCAGCAACTCTACCGCTGCGCCATGATGCTGCACCAGTGGTGTCTACTGGAAGTGAGGAACAGATTTCGATAAGAAATGCTTCTTTATAAGGTATTCACTAGAGGTCATTTTCCATATGTGTATCTTTGTTTTTTCCTTCCTATCAAAGTATCTTGCCGACTTACAAACCACTATGTAAAATACTTGAAATGGAAATGCCGTCAGAAAATAAATTCCCTTTCCATGCAGATCATTCAAGCTGCAGTTTTCTCTGATATTGCCACTGTGAACCAGATAAACAAATATGTCTCACGCTTTCACCAGCAGCCGTCGTAAGCCTTGATGCCTGGAGGGCAATTGAGCCCATTACAAAAGTCTGCGTACGATTTTGAAAACAGCATTTACCATTCTCTGATGTAGCGTCTCTCCAGAGGTGGTATGGTCGTCAATCTTGTGTTTCTCTGCCCTTTGTTCGTTTCGGCAGTGTAAGTGCAGTCACGGTGTGAAATCTCCCTTACATAAAGCACATGGGTAGGAATCATCCATCCTCATTATAAATAAGAATCCAGATTCGCTTCCCAGTCAGTAACAATTGACCCTTGGTAAAATCTGAAAGAAATGAATTCTGAGATCTGCAGACTAAACACGTCAAATCCATTAGAGATACACAGTCTCAATGCTTAAACTGTGGCATTTGTATTGGAAAGAATGGCATTTCAAAGATTCACATTATTATTTGTCTCTTTTAAAAGTATGCCACGTCTCGATTTCTTTCTTCTGTGGCAAAAGTGATGTCGTTCAGTGGATACTGTAAGTAAGCTGTCATTATGTTACTGCCTATCTTGGCCATTTCTGGATTCCAGAGGGGATTTTTAAAAACAAAATCACTGAATTCAGACAAAAAAAAAGATGAAGGTAATTGAGAAGAAAAACAGCAGGCCAGACATGTAACAGCCAGACATTGCATTACACATTCTTCATTCACTGGCCTTTTAAATAAGGCATTTATATTCCTTTCCTCATTGAAGTTTTGATCAAAATTGTACTCAAGTGTACATATACACTGATATTACCCTGTGGAGAAGTTGATTTGCTGAGTCTGGAGATAATATCGACAGGAACATTTCCAAATGATCAAAGCTAATGGTGAGGGAGAAGTATAAGCCAAACGATTAAGCTATTTGCAGTTTAGCTCAGTATTTAGAGATGCAGTGTGGAAACAAGCCCTTTGGCCCTCCTAGTCCGCACCAACCAACATGTACAATAGTTCCATCCTTCACGAGAAGGAACAAGCTGCAGAAGCCAATTAACCCACCAACTTGCACAATGTGGGAGGAAACCGGAGCACCTGGAGAAAACCACGTGGTTACAGGGAGAATGCACAAACTCAGCACCCAGAGTTAAGATCAAACCCGGGTCTCTGGCACTGTAAGGCAGCAATATCTACTGCATCTACTGCATCCGCTGCTCTAGATGTCAGCTGATTTACATCGGGGAGACTAAGCTACGCAGGTTGGGCGATCGTTTCGCCGAACACCTCCGCTCAGTCCGCAATAACCTACCTGAACTCCCGGTGGCTCAGCACTTCAACTCCCCCTCCCATTCCCAATCCGACCTCTCTGTCCTGGGTCTCCTCCATTGCCAGAGTGAGCAACAGCGGAAATTGGAGGAACAGCACCTCACATTCCGTCTGGGGACCTTGCGTCCGGATGGCATTAACATTGAATTCTCCCAATTTTGCTAGCCCTTGCTGTCTCCTCCCCTTCCTTAACCCTCTAGCTGTCTCCTCCCACCCTCCCATCCGCCCGCCCTCGGGCTCCTCCTCCTCCTCCTCCCCTTTTCCTTCCTTCTCCCCCCCCCCCCCACCCCCCATCAGTCTGAAGAAGGGTTTCGGCCCGAAACGTTGCCTATTTCCTTCGCTCCATAGATGCTGCTGCACCCGCTGAGTTTCCCCAGCAATTTTGTGTACCAGCAATATCTACTGTTGCGCCACCATTAGGATCCACTAAATTCAAGGGATCCTTAAACACTTTACAATTGTAGTTCAACTCTACACAGGTCACCATATTCGACATAGCTGGAGACCAACTCTGTTTATCATTGAATTGAGCTCCAATTATTAGTTAACATCTTTAGGACCTTATAAGAGAAGAAAAGCAATGAAGAGAAATGGAGAATTTAATTTTAATGTAGTAGCATTGAAATGCTATATGCATGAGATAGTTCACTTTTCACATTAGAACACATCTAAAAGAAAATCCCTCCAATGCCATTTACAGTGTGCTCCAATCTAGAAGTAACCATAATATTTTGACAGCTAAGTAAGCTTTACAAGTAATCATCGGTAGGATGGGTCTCAAGGTGCTAATTGCTACAGGAAAGCTACTTGGCAATAAAACGGGCAGGGTCAGGTGTTTTAATGTTAGATTAACCCATATACTCCCTGCATGTGTTACACAATATTTTTTTAATTGGTTTAGGTTTATTATTGCCATGTGTACAGAAGTGCAATGAAAGGCTTTATATTGCATGATATCCAATTAAGTTCAGATAATGTTCAGGAAGGAATTGCAGATGCTGGTTTAAACCGAAGATAGACACAAAAAGCTGGAGTAACTCAGCGGGACAGGCAGCATCTCTGGAGAGAAGGAATGGGTGACATTTCAGGTTGAGACCCTTCTTCAGACTGTCTAAAGAAGGGTCTCGACCCAAAACATCACCCATTCCTTCTCTCCAGAGATGCTGCCTGTCCTGCTGAGTTACTCCAGCTTTTTGGGTCTATCTTCAAATTCGGATAGTACTATACATGAAAGCATTCAAGGCAAAAGTACAATAGGTTGAGCGAAGGAAAAGATAGCCAGTCAGTTTAGTTTATTGTCATGTGTACCGAGGTACAGTGAAAAGCTTTTGTTGCGTGCTATCCAGTCAGCAGAAAGACAATACATGATTTTAATCAAGCCATTTACAGTATTTAGATGCATGATAAAGGAATAAATAATAATAATAATAATCTTTATTACGGACTCAAGGTCCAGACAAGGGGCAACATTACATTAAAAATGCATTGCATATCAAATATCATAAATATATATCAAATCATGGTATACCACTTATAAAAACATCATAATTTATATATTTTTTAAAAACACAATACATAAGTTAAAAATCCAGATTAAAAGATGATCAATGTCCTACAACGAGACAATGATACCAGTGTCTCCACAACTGGGATTCGTAGCGTGTAGTGCTAACCCTTATGTTTGGCAAGGCCACAATAAGCACATTTTTAGAGTCATTTATCCTGCAAATGAATTTATACATGTGGTGTCTTAGGATAGCTTCTAAGTACTGACTCCTGCAGCCACAAACATATTACTGGCACTGTCTAGGTTGCCTTAGCAGTGTTCTCATGGCATCGTTATATGCCACCTTTAGTCTCTGCATACTTGTCTTTAAATAGTTCAACCACAGGTGCGCAGTGTAGAGTGGTGTGCAGTATGCTCTAAATAGCGACATCTTCACCACATCTGCACACGCACCAAATTTACGCAAGATTACGCAAATTTACGTCGTTGCCTATAAATATCCTCATCATCTGTCATTTGTTCTGTAATAATATGCCCTAGATATTTTATCTTATTACAGACACTAAGATTATTGTCAGACAATTTAAAATCAGGATATTTTAGACATTTATCCTCTTTGGTTCTACAGATCATAACAGCACTCTTACTAGCATAATGTTTAGTGCAAGGTAAAGCCAGTGAAATCCGATCAAAGACAGTCCAAGGCTCACCAATGAGGTATTGAGTAGTTCAGGACTGCTCTCTAGTTGTGGTAGGATGGTTTAGTTGCCTGATAACAGCTGGGAAGAAACTTTCCCTGAATCTGGAGGTGTGATAATGCTGCTGGCCTTGCCGAGGCATGCATGCAGGGTGCAGAATATAGTTCTTGGCATTGTAACACAATGGTTCCAAAGATAATGTCCAATACTCGCAATGAGGTAGAGGAGAATCGGTCAGTCCCCTAATTTAAGAAAGGCTTCTGAAAGCTCATTGAAATGGTATGGGCATGATTGTTGTGAATGCAATCACTCAGTATTCTTGCAGGCATTTAGCATTCAGGATCAAAAATATTTATCTCCCTGCAGTATCTTTAAAGAAAGATTATTTGCTTTGTTCTTTCTTTAATTAAGAACTGTTTTTTTTTTAAATATTGAAAGCATAATAATGTACCCAATGGAAGCATTGAACCATCTACAATCCTACATAGAGTTTCATGTGCACAATTACACATGAAAGAAAAACAAAATAATAAAGAGCATTATATGTAAATCCTTGAGTATCGTGGAACAAGATAATCTCCACTGGGAAAATTATTCTGAAGAGATGTAAGTTCATTTAACACAATCTCTGTCAACAGTTTTAATAACAACATTTCCATAATCTATACATAACTAAAACTCTGATCGTGTGCTCTTACGGTTTTACGTTTTTTTATATTTGCGCCAAATGTTTACGCGATAGCCACCTTACCCTTCTCCTGTGCTACAAGTTTTGTTCAGTTCGATGGTATATTTTAAAAGTTATTAAGGTTTAAAAATCTTAAAAACCGTGCATGAGCAGATTGGTCTCCTCTCCTGTCAGTCGCCGGGACAGCGACGCCCCTTCCTGCACCATCGCCGCACTGATTGGCTGGGTCCGCTGTCAGTCATGGGCGGCACCCGCCTCGCCCGGCGAGGAAAATATAAAGCTGAAGGAGCAGAGTGAGCGTCACTAATGGTAGTGAGGGGGGATAGGGCTTCGGAGGCGAGGAGTGGGGAGGCAGGGGATAGAAGAATAGGAAGGGAAGCGTTATGGAGGGATGGAGTGAGTGAGGGTAGGGGAAAGGAGAGGGACGGATTTGGGGAGGGGAGGTGGAGAGGGGAAAGATCCTGGGGAGGTGAGGAGGGAGAGTGGGGGATTGAGGGGTTAGGGAGGGAGAGGAGGAAAAGTGGGGGAGGTGAGGAGGGAGAGTGGGGGAGGAGGGGGGGAAGAGGGAGAGAAAGGGGGGGTAGGGGAAAGGAGAGGAATGGGGAGGTGGGAGGGGTTGGGGAGGGGGAGAGGAAGAGGAGAGGGTAAAGAAGAGGGAGGGTGAAGAGGAGGGGGAGGAAGTGCTGGGAGATGAGGGGAAATGAGCTGCGCCATTGCAGTTGGGGGCTATGCGTGAGTGGTGGAATGTTGCATTGGGGGAACAGGTTGCATTGGGGGAATGGGTGAGTGGTGGAATATTGCGTCGGGGAGCAGAACCAATGGGTCTGCATTTAGTCTAGTAGTGTTTCTAAAATACTGTTAAACTATTTAACCAGAGGAACTCATTGCAAAGAGAATGTCTCCATTTTCTAGCATTTTCAAGTAAGATGCTGTCAGAACTTGAATATAGAATCCTCCACTTTGTGGTATTGACTTTAGACTTTAGAGAGGTACAAAGCTGAAACAGGCCCTTCGGCCCACCGAGTCTGCGCTGTCCAACGAACAGCCCGTACACTAACCTACACACACTGTGAATGATTTTACAACTGACTGGAAACGATTAACCTACAAACCTGTACGTCTTTGGAGTGTGGGAGGAAACCAGAAAACCTGGAGAAAACCCACGCGATCACAGGGAGAAGGTACAAACTCCATAAATTGGCTAAGTTTGAAGATAATGTCTACAGTAACATATATAAATGAACAAAGCTAATGGTGAGAGAGTGTGGGAGGAAACCGGAGCGCCCGGAAACAATCCACGCAGGTCACGGGGAGAACGTACAAACTCCATGCAGACAGCTCCAGCAGTCAGGATTGAACCGGGATCTCTGGCGCTGTAAGGTGGCAACTCTACCACCGCGCCACCATGCACAAAGGATTGATCATTTGTCAGCGTGGGTGTGGAGAGCCGAAGGACCTACAGTATTTCCACACAGTGTTTCTAAAAAAAAAATAACTTTTCCAATCAGGTTTCTGACTTAGTCAGAATTTTATCTGTACTCTTTAAATACTGTATGTGAGTTCCATCAACTGAGAAAGAAGTTGTGCATATCTATGTTATCCTGCCTGTACAGCACACTATCTCAGGCATGAGTATTGTACATTCAACCATGCAGTCTAAATGCTTGGATCCACATTACAACCATTGATGTGAGACTCGAACCACGGGACGAATGCAAAATTAGATTTAAATAAGAGAAATATAAAAACAAAGGGTGGAACAAAACACAAGCTTTATTCACATTAAATAAAACCTCATACATACTGAAAAATAGAGGGGAGGCTATGCTCAGAAAATAATATTCTTTATTAAATGCATTCCACTTCTTTTCCTTGATGAATAAATAACATAATACACTGGAAATTACAATTGAAGATGCGAATGGATGAATATTTAATGCATTCTTCTGACGTTCGTTCCACAGAATTTTATTTGGCCAGTATTTATTTAAAATAGATGAATATTTTCTTCAAAATGAAACATGAAGTTTTTTTTATAAGATCAAGGGTATTTCCCTAGGTAATGGTTTCTTTGATATTTGTTTCCTACTGCATTGCCTTTTCATATAACATGTAAATAAATCGTAAGTCAGGGTCATTGTTTGTATGTGGAGTCATATGGAGCCCGGGAAAAGGGCCTTCAGCCTTCTGGGTCACAATTTATCATTAAACAGCCATTTACACTAATCCACATCCTCATCACCCTCCCCAGATTCTACATTATATCTGTACAAGTTCAGTCTGAAGATGGGTTTCGGCCCGAAACGTCGCCTATTTCCTTCGCTCCATAGATGCTGCTGCAGCCGCTGAGTTTCTCCAGCATTTTTGTGTCCCTTCTACATTATATCTATTCACTGGAGACGAATTGTGTTGACTAATTAAGCCACCAACGTGTATACGGTGGCGCAGCGGTAGAGTTGCTGCCTTACACCGCCAGGGACCTGGCACCCGGGTTCGATCCTAACTACGGGTGCTGTCTGTACGGAGTTTGTACGTTCTCCCCGTGACCTACGTGGTTTTTCTCCGGGATCTCCGGCTTCCTCCCACACGCCAAAGGCATACAGGTTTGTAGGTTAATTGGCTTGGTATCATTGTAAATTGTCCCCAGTGTGTGTAGGATAGTGTTAGTGTGCGATGGTCGGGGAGCTGGTGGTCCGAAGGGCCTGTTTTATCCGAACTGTATCTCTAAACTAAACTAAGCTGTAGGAAAGCAGGAGGAAACTGGGGCACCGAGAGGAATAGCTACACGGTCACAGGAATGATGTGCAAACTCAATACCAACAGTTCTAGGATCACAATTAGGCCATTCGGCCCATCAAGTCTATTCCGCCATTCAATCATGGCTGATCTATCTTTCCTTCTCAACTCCATTCTCCTGCCTTCTCCCCGTAACCCCCAACACCCGTACTAATCAAGAATCTGCCAATCACCGCCTTAAAAATACCCATTGACTTGGCCTCCACAGCTGTCTGTGGCAATTAATTACACAGATTCACCACCCTCTGACTAAAGAAATTCCTCCTCATCTCCCTCCTAAAGGAACGCCCTTTAATTCTGAGGCTATGATCTCTGGTACTAGACTCTCCAACTGGTGGAAACATCCTCCACTCTATCCAGGCCTTGAACCTGACTGAACCAGGGTAGCTGGGGCAAGGAGGCAGAGGTCTTCTTGCTGTGCTTTATACACCAGAATTAAAATCATCTGTGTTTGGACTCTTCTGGCCTCTGTAGGTATTACTAAAGTTGAAACTCACTAGCAGTCAAAACACAGTCCCAAACCCATCCCAAATAACAATACAATTGGTGATGTTCGTTCACCACTTTCAATACAGGTGAACACAAGCAGTAAAGACCAGACGAAAGAAAATCATCATTGCATCTCCAAATGATCACAACTCTATCCTGCCCTTCAGGGGACTTGGAAAAACAAGTTAAAAGCACCAGAATTGGCAGAAAATGACCCTGGCTCGCTAAGCTCCTCAGCAGAGACTCGATGCAATGAATCATGTAGTTGGGAAATGAAAGAAAGTGATTTTTTTTTTCCTCACAGAAATTGGCTCCAAAGCGTATCACAGACTCAATAATTTATCAGCCCCAAAGTTAGCTAAAAATATCCTGTTTGCAGAATAATTTGGTAGTTGAAAGTTTACTTCAACCCACAGCCCTCTGAGATGAAGGCCATGAACTGGATTACATTATCACCTACGTCAGCATCATGGCAAAGATCGTGAATGATCACATTGTCATTCTGAAAGGAACTGGAGCTTGAGAGTTTTAGAATATATAATGAAGGCCAGGTTCATGTTTGGTCTAGTTGAAATAGTCTACGCTGCTAATATGAAGATTGGCATCACGGATTTGGCTTGGGGCTGCACAGAGGCGCAGTGCTAGAGTTGCTGCCTTACAGCGCCAGAGACCCAGGTTAGATCCTGACCATGGGTGCTGTCTGTACGGAGTTTGTACGTTCCCCCTGAGACCATGTGGGTTTTCCCCGGGCGCTCCGGTTTCCTCCCACATCCCAGTACCTTCAAACACTCATCATATGTTAACCCAATCATTCCTGGGATCATTCCCGTAAACCTCCTCTGGACTCTCTCCAACGACAGCACGTCAGTCTGAAGGAGTGTCTTGAGCTGAACCATCACCCATTCCTTCTCTCCAGAGATGCTGCCTGTCCCGCTGAGTTACTCCAGCATTTTCTGTCTATCTTCAATTTAAACCAGCATCTGCAGTTCCTGCCTACACACTCAGCATTACATGCGTGCTTTTATATTCTAACCCTCTCGAGATAAATGCGAGCATTGCTTTCGCCTCAAGAACAGCAGCATTTGTCTTCAAGTAATCGTAATTTCTGGGCATGAAAGGAATCAAGGTTTTTAGAGGGTGGTTTGATAATTGATCTCGGTGATAATGAATGAATCAGCCGGCTCTAAGGCCCAAATGACGATCCCCAGCTCTGACTTCATGAACTGATGAATCCAAATTGCCTTTGTCGGTCCCCAGACGATTGTTGTTTCAAAATTACAAAGTGTAAATCACCCTCGAAGAAAGGACACAAAGCTGCAGTTTGTAAATTGAAGCACAGAGCAACACAGCAGAGTGTTGTGGCCCTTGTGGTATCTGCTCAAAGAGAAGAGCTTCCCAGTAGCAAGTCATAAAGAGAGAATCCGTAACTACTGCTGATTGCACAGAATTTACTTTAAGCAGCATCTTCGCTATAAAGGGCTGGATTGGGAGACAACGATAGTTAAAAATCACAGTCCCGACTGATGGAAACTTGCTGGTGATGCAAGTTGACACAGAGGTAGAGTGTTGAAGTAAACAGAGGTAGAGGTACCAAGATGGGGTACAATAATAACAAGTTCAGCCAACTTCAGGAGGAAGCCCATTCTTTGGAAAGTGAACCAAACTGTCACACACGTGACCAGATGTCATCGCACGCTAAAACATTCTCGTGAGGTCAATCTTATTAATCGCTATTTTCCTACCTACGCAGCAACAATGCGCGTCTGCTAAAGATGTGGACATTCTAGCTTTTTTTTCTAAATTCACAGTCGCATTTCACCTCTGACAGGCAAAGATGGTCAGCATATAACCAACCTATAAAAAATTCACTGGATAAACCAAAAAAAAAAAAATGAATCATATATACATTGCCAAACAATATACCCGTAATACTTTCAGAATTAGAAGAGATGCATTCCACAAGTTTTCATCTTTTACGGTCACACACGTGACCGAGACTGGGCCAGGGGGCACAGTCCATCACATACATTTTCAGAAGGGTGGCACGGTGGCACAGTGGTAGAGTTGCTGCCTTACAGTGCCAGGGACCCAGGTTTGATCCTGACTAAGGGTGCTGCCTGAACTGAGTTTGCACCTTCTCCCCCGTGATCGAGCGGGGTTTTCCGTAGGTTCACTGCTTACCTCCCACACTTCAAAGACGTACAGGTTTGTGGTTTAATTGGCTTCAAAGTTAGTGCACGGGATGATCCCTGTATTTTGGATGAAGCACTAACGGAATTCCACCTAAATAAAACTAAGTTGAAGCTGTTCAAGTGCAACACCAAACAGCCAGAGATCCTGTATCTTGATTTGAAGGTCTACACTAATTGGTTGCAGGCTGTCAAAGATGAGGCTGTTGCTAATAGACACACAAATGTCCTGAGAATTTCACAGAGTTTAGGTTCTTTTTTTGCAAATGATTCAATGTTATTCCGGATGCTCGCCAGAGTGTCATGACTAAATGATGGTTCCATCGTCATTGCACCAACTTCTTCAAAAGAACAAGGATTGGAACTATGTAGGAAGGAACTGCAGATGCTGATTTACACCGAAGATGGACACAAAATGGTGGAGTAACTCAACGGGTCAGGCGGCATCTCTGGAGAAAAGGAATCGGTGATGTTTCAGATTTGAAGAGGGTCTCGACCTGAAACCCCACCAATTCCTTTTACCCTGAGATGCTGCCTGACCTGTTGAGTTACTCCAGCATTTTGTTTTACTTCTAAGAAGTGACACTGGACTGATGTGAAACCGGGGAGTCACAGTTTAATGAGTAAACCTCTACTGATTCCCTGTCAACCAAGGAGGACTCTAAAGATATCATGCAATGCCTCAAGTTATGGCAGATGCATTGACATAGTCAAGTCAAGAGTGTTTTATTGTCATATGCCCCAGATAGAACAATGGCATTCTCATTTGCAGCAGCACAACAGAATATGTAAACATAGTACACTGTAAACAAAATAATAAATGAGAAAAAGTTCAGTGTGTGTCTATATTTTATGTAATGAGTCGAGGCAAACACATATCAGGATACAACACATGTTTATTAAATGTACCTACAGAATCAGTCTGCAGGGCATAACGGTTCTTAGCAGCTACTCATACTGAATGGCGTAGGCATTCTCTTGATAATATAGGATTAAGAACAAGGATTGGAACTATGTAGGAAGGAACTGCAGATGCTGATTTACGCCGAAGATGTACACAAAATGGTGGAGTAAACAGGTCAGGCGGCATTTCTGGAGAAAAGGAATCGGTGATGATTCAGGTTTGAAGAGGGTCTCGACCCGAAACCCCACCAATTCCTTGTTATTAGTCTGAAGAAGGGTTTCTGCCCGAAACGTTGCCTATTTCCTTCGCTCCATAGATGCTGCTGCACCCGCTGAGTTTCTCCAGCATTTTTGTGTACCTTCTTGCTAATATAAAACGCATATTGGGCGGAGCAACTACTAACAAGCACTACAATTGGCTAGTAGGAAATAACCAATCTACATCTTTCCTTGTAGAAGCAAAAAGAAAGCATTGGTACAGAATGAACATGGTGGCTAAGCAATATAGGTAGCGGGACGCTAATAACGCATATTGGGAAGGTTATATAGTTACACAAAATCACCGTATCTAATGGGTGACCTGCTAACCCGTCCGGCACGTGTGCGGTACAAATCCGCATCACCTGAGAAGATTTCATAAGGTCATAAGATCATAAGTGATAGGAGCAGAATTAGGCCATTTGACCCATCAGGGCTGCTCTACCATTCAATAATGGCTGATCTATCTCTCCCTCCTAACCCCATTCGCCTGCCATTTGTTGCCAGAGGGATTACACCATAAATATAATTTGCTAAGGGAAGTGTAATTGCAAATGCCCTGCCCTGCTGCAACATGAATCATCCAATATTTATCTTGCCACTTCCAGATTGGGATATTCAGTCACACTTCCAGACACTGCTCAGGCAGTGAAGCAAATTGTATTCCTCAAGCATGTCTGTGACCACACTCAGCATCCAAATGAAAACTCATAGCCTGGCCTAAAAGAGAAAGCAAGTGTTGGAAACTCAAGCAAAATGCAATGGTAAGGAACAAAGAAAAGGAACTGCTATCTTCAAGTCAACAGACAAGTGAACAAGAATCATCAATTGGACCACAGGTTCAGGCATTAGACTTTAGAGATACAGCGTGGAAACAGGAACTTCGGCCCACCGCGTCCACGCCGACCAGCGATCACCGATCACCCTATACATTAGGACGATCCAACACATCAGGGGCAATTTACAATCTTACTGAAGCCAATTAACCGACAAACCTGTACGCCATTGGGATGTGGAAGGAAACCGGAGCAACAGGAGACAACCCATGCGGTCACGGGGAGAAGGTACAAACTCCGTTCAGGCAACACACAAAGTTAGGAACGAATGTGGGTCCCTGGAGCTTTCAGGCAGCAACTCTACCGCTGTACCATTGTGCCAACATAGTTAGGGCGCCCTATAGTTACATAAACATAGAAACATAGAAAATAGGTGCAGGAGGAGGCCATTCGTCCCTTCGAGCCAGCACCGCCATTCATTGTGATCATGGCTGATCATCCCCTATCAATAACCCGTGCCTGCCTTCTCCCCATATCCCTTGACTCCACTAGTCCCTAGAGCTCTATCTAATTCTCTCTTAAATCCATCCAGTGACTTGGCCTCCACTGCCCTCAGTGGCAGGGAATTCCATAAATTCACAACTCTCTGGGTGAAAAAGTTTTTTTCTCACCTCAGTCTTAAATGACCTCCCCTTTATTCTAAGATTGTGGCCCCTGGTTCTGGACTCGCCCAACATTGGGAACATTTTTCCTGCAATGTTGGGCGAGTTAGCTCAATGTTAGCTCAAGTCTGCAGTATGAACAATTGTTGGTGCTGCGGTAGAGTTGCTGCCTTACAGCACCTGCAGCGCCGGAGACCCGGGTTCGATCCCGACTACAAGTGGTGTCTGTATGGAGTTTGTACGTTCCCCCCTTGACCGCGTGGGTTTTCTCAGAGATCTTCTGATTCCTCCCACACTCCAAAGGCATGCAGGTTTGTAGGTTAATTGTCTTGGTGTTTGTGTAAAATTGTCCTTAGTGTGTGTAGGATAGTGTTAGTGTGCTGGGATCGCTGGTCAGCTCGGATTAGTTGGGCCAAAGGGGCTGTTTCCAAGCAGTATCTCTAAACTTAGAAAATACGGATGAAAGTTGACATCAAATATGCATTAGTTTGAAGCCAAGATGACATGCATCTAGACGTTTATTATACTTCAAGGTTTTGTTGGACTGAAGTGCAGCCCTAACGCAAAGTAAAATCCTATTTTCTTCATTATATGGTTAAGAGCAAAACATTTTTTTAATATATCTCTTGGCTTCAAACTAGTGTGGACATTAATTCATTGTGTAGTCATAATATTATTACTCATCAAATCGCCACATCTTTCGGAAATAAAGATGAGTATTAGCATCACAATCTCTCGAGCTGTAAATAGCTCCACCTTTTTGTTATCTGGTGAAGTCACAGGAGCATCGAATGTCAGACTAACAAATTTCCATTCATTGCCCTTCACAAGATGGGCCAAGACTTGCATTTTGCATTCTCCAAAGTAACCTCTGAAAAGAAGCAAAACGCTGGTCACTCTGAAAAGAAGAATGCTATTTTGATTATTTTGCTTTGAATCTAATTTATTTAAAAGTTAAGGGCTCAGAGTTCCTCACAAATCATAAAAGAGTTACTATTCAGAGAGCCACTCGCTCGCTTTTGGCTGGGTTAGTCATTTTGTGAGTCACTTCAATATTTTATTTCAGGGAGATGCATAATAAACCTATATCTTCCCAAAAAATCAGCTCTGGATCGAGTCATGAAAATAAAATCTGAAATAAACTCCATACAGCAAGGAGCAATGAAGTAATATCGTATCGTATTTAAAATTTAATATTTACTAAGTACAACCCAGATCCACATGTTTTATTTAGCATAACCAGGTGACGGAGGGAACATTGCAGGCCGGGTCCCTTCTTCAGAATGATTGTTGTAGAGGGGAGAAAGATGGAAAAGAGAGGTGGGGGGGCGGGACCAAACCTGGAAAGTGATCGGTGGAAACAGCGCAGACTCAGTGGGCCGAAGGGCCTGTACCCATGCTGTATGGGTACCCATGGGCACCCATGCTTGATGGGCCGAATGGCTTAATTCTACTCCTGTCACTTATGACCTTATGACATCACTTTGTGAACAAATTTACCAGAGCCAATTAACCTACAAACCTGTACGTCTTTGGAGTGTGGGAGGAAACTGGAGTTCCCGGGGAAAACCCAGGCAGGTCATGGGGAGAACATACAAATTTATTATTAATGTTTAATGTTTTATATGTCATTCCTAACTGTCGCTCTATGTCATGTTGTCACTTGTGGGCGGAGCACCAAGATAAATTCCTTGTATGTGAATACTTGGCCAATAAACGTATTCATTCATTCAGACTCTGTGCAGACAGTACCCGTAGTCAGGATCGTACCCGGGTCTCTGGTGTTATAAGGCAGCAGCTCCACTGCTGCGCCACCGTGCCGCTCTAAAATTTGATTGACTGAATCTGTGTGCTTGTTATGCTGCTGCAAGCAAGATTTGTCATTGTATCTGTACCTCACCCATACTCATGCTTATGACAATAAACGTGAACTTTGACTTAATACTTTTGGATATAGAGGCCCAAAATGCGAATGCAATGATTTGATGGTCTGTAAGACACTACATAACAATACGTGAATGGCATGCTGTATCCTCAAGGATAGGGGAATATTATCAATAAAACAGGATTAATTATTAAAGATGCAAGGCCAATAGTGCGTCAAAGATCTTGATTGTGTCATAGAGCTTTAACGAGCCTTCATTGATTTTTATGTAAGTTGTTTACTAATTCCAAAAATATCACAGGAGAGAAACACTTCAAATCTTCGGATTTGGATTCATTATATTCTGTTCCTTGCAGTAGCGCATTCCAGTATTATCCAAAGGATGGATCATTCTGATCTCGATTTTGAGAATTGATAATAATTTATATTTCCACGAAATTCAGGATCGAGCACATTTTTAACTTCAGGTTACATCTTTATTTTGAGGGAAAATGGACCACCTGGATTCAAGCTTAATATAGTTTTACCCTTTACCCCACATTCTTGAGCATTATTGCACAAGGGCTACAGGAATCAATGTGTGTTGTCTTGCGGGTCACAGTAAATATTCCAGGTTTTAGTTTAGTTTAGAGATACAGCGTGGAAACAGGCCCTTCGGCCCACTGGGACCGCACCGACCAGCGATCGCCACACACTGACACAATCCTACACACACTAGGGACAATTTTACATTTCTACCGAGCTAATTAACCTACAAACCTGTACGTGTTTGGAGTGTGCGAGGAAACCGAAGATCTCGGAGAAAACCCACGCTGGTCACGGGGAGAACGTACAAACTCCGTACAGATAAGCACCTATAGTCAGGATCAAACCCGGATCTCTGGCGCTGTAAGGCAGTAGCTCTACCGTTGCGTCACAATGCCACCCAATTGACCAGGATAAGATTCCAGTGCCTTGTTTTATTTTACTGAATATTCCTTTTTATACCCATGCTGATTAATAAGTTGCCATAAGAATATATTACTCTACTCTTAGCCCTAATGTTAAGTATCTGGTCAGCATATAGATAAATCCAGGCCTGAAAGCTAAGTGCAAAGTTATAAATAAGCAATGAAACCAGAAAAAAAGACTAGGTCGTGAATTTACTGCTGTAATTTTACATACAATTGGCATGAGTTTAGAAGGTGTTAATGAGTCTTGCCATTGCCTATTTAATCACCATGGGATTTTACACTGCATGTTGCTGCAGTGCGCGCCAGAGCTCGCTCCACGCGCTTTACAGCGTATTTTAAAGTGCCGCTAAAGTGCACTCCTCTGTGGGTGAACAATATGACACTTATCAGAGTGAAGAATTGTGAGATTAGTCACATCAAACTGAGAATCAAGTATAAGTTAACAGGGAGACACTAGGAACTGTAGATGCTGGAGTCTTGAGTAAAACACATAGTCCTGGAGTAACTCAACAGATCAGGCAGCATACCTGGGTGGAATGAATAGGCAATGTTTCAGATTGGGACCCTTCTTCAGAACAGTTGTATTGGGGGGGGGTGAAGAAAGCTGAAAAGAGAGTTGAGATGGGGCAAAGCCAAGCAGGTCTATCAGGTGGATACACCTAGGAGGGTGTTTTTGCTTAGTTCAGTTTATAGATGCAGCACGGAAACAGGTCCTTCGGTCCACGCCAACCAGCGATCCCCTTACACTAGCAATATCCTACGCACTAGGGACAATTTACAATTTTTACATAAGCCAATTAACCTACAGTCCTGTGCGTCTTTGGAGTGTGAGAGGGAAATGGAGCACCCGGGGAAAAGCCACGTGGTCACGGGGAGAAGGTACAAACTCTGTACGGACAGCGCCCGTAGTCAGGATCGAACCCGGGTCTCTGGCGCTGTAAGGCAGCAACTCTACCGCTGCGCCACCGTGCCGCCCTTGGTTGTTTGGCAGAATGGTGAACGAAAGCCGGAGATTAAAAGGAGACGTGCAAGCTATCAAGTGCTTGTTTCAAAAAATTAAGTGAAGCAGTGCGATTCAAACGGCATCTTCTCAAATCCAGCCTTTAATCAGTCCAGTGCCAGCCCTGAGCATGCTCGGGTCAGGGTATACAAGTGAAAAAAAATCTTGGCAGTGAGCAGGTTAATTGATTAACGCCTCTCATCTAAAATATCTATATTATATGTGCATGAAATTTTCATTGCCATTGATTACATGTAATATTGATTGTGCATATCGATTGTTACTTTAAGGACTGTGGTTTGGAAGTGACGCCTTGTTGCAATAATGATTGTAAGATCGTTCCAGAGAGTTATTCTATGAAAAGCCCTTGAATAAGCACATATTTTGTTTGAGCTCTGCATGTCTCTCTCACAAGTCTATAATCCTGCAGTAGACTTTACTGGAGGTTAAGATGCCACCAGCATGCATGCCTTTCAGCTATTTCATTAGAACAGTCTATTTAACATCACAGCATTATCCGCTGAGCAACAGATTTTGTTGATGGGCAATTATTTCGCAGATGCCAAAAACACATAATTGATCAACAAACTTTCTGTTGGCGCAGTTGGCTGGTATTGCTGCTGCCTCACACTGCCAGAGGCCCTGGTTCAATCATGACCTCAGCTGCTGTCTGTGTGGAGTTTGCACTTTCTTAAGGTCATAAGGGATAAAGTAGAATTAGGCCATTCGGCCCATCGTCTACTCCGCCATTCAATCATGGCTGATCTATCTCTTCCTCCTAACCCCATTTTCCATTCTCTGACACCTGTGCTCATCAAGAATCTATCTATGCCTTAAAAATATCCACTGTCTTGGCCTCCCAAAGCATTCTGTGGCAAAGAATTCCACAGATTCACCACCCTCTGACTAAAGAAATTTCTCCTCATCTCCTTCCTAAAAGAACATCCTTTAATTCTGAGGCTATGACCTCTGGTCCTAGACTCTCCCACTAGTGGAAACATCCTCTCCACATCCACTCTATCCAAGCCTTTCACTGTTCTGTATGTTTTGATGACAGGCCCAGTGCTGACAAACGTTCATCATAGGTTAACCTCCTCATTCCTGGGATAATTCCTGTAAACCTCCTCTGGGCCCTCTCCAGAGCCAGCACATTCTTCCTCCGATCAGATGCCCAAAATTGCTCACAATATTCCAAATGCGGCCTTAGCAGCGCCCTGCAGAGCCTCAGCATTACACCCCTGTGTTTGTATAAATGCTAGCGTTGAGTTTCCTGTCTTTCTGTGACCACGTGACTTTCCTCCAGGAGGTCCGACTTCCTCCCACATCGCAGAGGCATTCGTGCAATTGGCCTCTGTGCATTGTCCCTGGCGTGTAGAGAGCGGTGCAGGGAAAGTGGGAATGATGTAGAACAGGTGATCGATAGTCTGTGTGGGGCTCAGTAGGCTGTTTCCAAGCTGTGTATTTCAATCAATCAATTATGTTAGCTCTTCTGCACTCAAGATGGATTTAAAAATAATTTGATTAACTAGATTAAGAATATAGATAAACAGAACATTCAAATATGTAAGATTTTAGGCTTCAATCTATTACTCTTTAACAGTCATGGGTTATTATAGACTATCATCACTCTGTGGAATAACCCTAGGCTGTCAAGGTATTAGTATATATGAGATTATATTTTAAAGGTGTTTGGATGCTGCCTGTATAGTGAATGTTCTATTTCATATCCACATGTTAAAAGGATGCCATAAATAAACATTGCTTTAGGGTGTAATTATGTTTTCAGTCTGAGGCTGCTCTGTGCAGCATCTCATTCTCTGCTGCTGAAACCAGTTACCATCCCCAGCTGGAAAAGGCACCTACTGTAGTCTGGAGCGAGCTTTGCTTTGAAGCCTGTGCAGATTTCTACTCAAAATTGGTAAACATTCCAATGACGTGAGTGTGGCTGGAAAACTCTGTTTACTTGGTGGTGACACGTTCAACGTTTATAAAGATCCCTGAGCATATTGTAGAATTTGATTGATTGACTGAAATATACAGCATGGAAGCAGAGTGTTCAACTGTTGTCCTCTTTGCTCTGTTTCATTAAGGGGGCGGAGCGTTGGCACAGCGGTAGGGTCGCTGCCTTACAGCGCCAGAGACCCAGGTTTGATCCTGACTACGGGTGCTGAGAGGCGAAGGTAAGGTAGACAGTCAGAGTCTTTTACCCAGGATGGAAATGTCCAACACCAGAGGGTATAGCTATAAGGTGAGGGGGAAAAAGTTTAATGGAAATGCGCGGAGCAAGCTTTTCATTGAACGGGTCTGGACCATACAGCCTGGGGTGGAGGTGGAGGCAGATATGACAGTGGCCTTTAAGAGGCTCTTAGATAGGCGCATGCAGGTGCAAGGAATAGAGGGATATGGATCAGGCAGATGAGATCAATTTAACTTGGCATCATGTGTAAGAAGAAACTGCAGATGCTGGTTTAAACCGAAAATGCTGGAGTAACTCAGCAGGACAGGCAGCATCTCTGGAGAGAAGGAATGGGTGACGTTTCGGGTTGAGACCCTTCTTCAGACTGAATACTGTGGAATAACCCTAGGCTGTCAAGGTATGTCTAAAGAAGGGTCTCGACCCGAAACATCACCCATTCCTTCTCTCCAGAGATGCTGCCTGTCCCATTGAGTTTCTCCAGCTTTTTGAGTTTAACTTGGCATCATGTTAGCACACACATTTTGGGACGAAGGGCCCGTTCTTGTGCTGAACTGTTCTGTGTTTTATGTTCCCCTGGGTGCTTTAATTTCTGACCACATCCCAAAGGCGTGGGTTTGTTAGTTAATTGCCCTCTATAAAGTTGCCCCTCATGTACAGGGAGTGAATGAGAAGATGGGATAACATGGAACTAGTGTAAATGGGTAATCAATGGTTGGTGTGGACTTGGTGGGCTTATTTCAATGCTGTATTTCTAAAACTGAAACTAAAAACTCAGTGTTTCAAACAGGGCGGCAGGGTGGCCTAGGGGCAGAGTTGCTGCCTTACTGCACCAGAGACTGTCTATGGGTGCTGTCTATATGGAGCTTGTACATTCTTATTGCTACCACGTGGGTTTTCTGCAGGTGCTCCAGTTTCCACCCACACTCCAAAGACGTACAGGTTTGAAGTTAATTGGTTTTGGTAAAAATAGTAAATTGTCACTTGTGTGTAGGGTAGTGCTAATTGATCGGGGATCGCAGGTCGGCACGGACACAGTGGGCCGAAGGGCCAGTTTCTGCACTGCATCTATAGACTAAACTAAAGTAGACCTCTTGCTGTCCCTGCCTTCTATATTTGTTGTACCCTTTTTATTCTGTATTCTGCTATGTTTTCACTCTGATAAACATTTTCCTTGCTTTTCGCAGCTTAGCCTTTCATTTCAGACTGGCGCTGTTTGGTTGAAAATTACTGGCACAGACTACTATTTTAAGCAAATCATTCAGGTTTACTCAGAATGACTTTTAATTTGTTCTTCAGCTGACCCGGGTAATGCAGAGCACATTCCCAAATAATCAGGCGGCTCAAGTCAGATCAAAATTAGTTTCCAGGTCGCCAACATGGAGGTTTCAATCTGTTGCTATCAGTGAAGGGTAGTGGATTTGTCGAAAACCATATTTTGCTTTCTCCATCACTCTGCAACAGATTCACTGCAGGTCATTGCTGAAGGACAATCTATTGCTTCCCACTGCGAGTATTTCGTTTGGATATTCTACTCGAGATCGCTTTCCGAGGGTTTTATCAGTTTGTGTGATTATCTTTAATTTATTTTCATTTTATTTTTCTGCTTATGTTTTTTAAATACTTTTATTTTCAGAAAGCTCTTTGTAAATAACATTGTTCAACTTAATAAAGCAGACCAACCACTGGTCCGACAAAATGAAGGATATAGAGTGATACAGCTGTACAGCGTGGAAACGGGCCCTTCGGCCCACCTTGCCCCTGCTGACCAAGTTGGCATACTGGGCGAGTCCCATTTGCTTGCATTTGGTCCATAGCCCTCAAAATACTTCCTGTCCATATATTTCTCCAAATGTTCTCCAGAAGTCATAATTACAGTATATCCACTTTTTGCACAGCTTCCTCGTGCAGCTTGTTCCAGACAAGGAAGACCCTCTGAGTGAAAAAGCTACCCCTCAAAGGAGTAAGGCAAAGGAGATTGTGATCAATTTCATTGATGTAAAGTGGTACGCACAAATGCATTGATGGCACCGAAGTAGAGATGGTTTAAAGCTACAAGTTCCTTGAACAAGTATCACCAGAAACCTATCCTGGACCAGCCATATCGAAGCAATGGCCAACACCAACGCCTCTACTTACTTAGGAAGTTTGGCCCTAACAACTCTCACCAACTTCTACAGATGTGCCGTATAAAGCATTTTAAGGGGATGCATCACAGCATATTTAGGAACAGCTCCAACCAAGACCGCAAAGAAATTGCAGAGATTTGTGGACATAGCCCAAACCATCTCGAAAACCAACCTCCCTTCCATTGACTCCATCTACACTACGTAGCCTAGGTAAGGCCACCAGCATAATCAAGGACGAGTCGCACCCTGTTCACTCCCTCTTCTCCCCTTTTAGGCAAGAGGTGGAGAGACGTGTGAAAATGTCCACCTCCAGATTCAGTGACAGTTTCTTCCCAGCTGTTGGCAGGCAACTGAACCATCCTATCACCAACTAGAGAGCTGTCCTGACTTCCCATCTACCTCATTGGATAACCTTGGTCTATCTTTTTATCGCACTTTACTGGACTTCATCATACAGTAAACAATATACCCTTTATACTGTATCTGCACTTGACTGTAATCATCCGTAGTTTTATCGTTGACTGGATAGCACGCAACCAAAAAGCTTGTCACTGTACCTCGGTACATGTAACGATAATAAACTAAACTAAACCCTCAAATCTCTTCCCTCTCACCTCAAGCCTACATCCTCCAAGCTCTAGAATCCTCTGCCCTGGGAAAAAGACTGTGAGCGTTCACTCCATCCATGAATGTACTGTACCAATTTGGCAAAGTCAAAACTATCATTGAGGCATCTGGCATTGGAGACAACAATGTCGAACCTTCCCTGTCTGAGGGGAATAGTGGAAGTAAAGGGGCATCAATAGCTGAGCTCATCATCTCACCTTTCTGGTGTTTATCCACAATCCACAGCCTTTCCAATCTGAAATGGTGAACTGGAAGCTCACTCCAGGGAAATTAACGGCGAAGTCAAATAAGCATGTGTACTTGCAATTTTAAGTCTCTGAAAGGCAAAGCTGTCAAAAGTTGGACGCAGAGACCATTCAGATCAGAAGAGGTTCAAGTAAGCATTTAGGTCTCTCTGAGGCAGGTAGAATCCTTGAAATGGCTGGATGTAAGTGGTACAGAAGTGTGAAAATGCACACCTCCAGATTCAGGGGCAGTTTTATCCCAGCTGTCATCAGGCAACTGAAGCATCCTATCAACAATTAGAGAGCAGCCTTATGCTACCATCTACTTAATTGGAGACCCTCGGACTATTTTTATTCGGAGTTTATCTTACACTGTATGTTATTCCCTTTATCCCGATTCCGTACACTGTGGACAGCTCGATTATAATCATGGATAGTCTTGCCGCTGATTGGATAGCACGCAACAAAAAATCTTTTCACTGCACATCCGTATGCATGGCAAAAAACTCAACTAGGAAAACCCTCTCCCCGTTCTCAACTAGCGATTCCCCTTGATCATTCATTTCTCACTACCAAAGGCAATTTCTGCGAGTCTTTAGCAATGGGGGCTCAATCCCATCACCTCCACATGCCTCCGTTAATCTTACCAATATCATCTACTATTAACAGGGACTGATATAATTTGAACTGAAGGATGACCTGAGAATTACAATCTTTCCAATCTCCCACTTTGTAGCTTAATTCAACCCTGTTCTTCTCAATCCCTTCCAACTACAGTTAAAATTAAGACCTTCGTGCTGCTAATTAATTCTGTCTTTCTGTTCTGCTCAGAAACACCCCAAGTGAAATCTGGCTACAATATTATTAGCATGACAGAGACTCGGGCAAAATGAAAGCAAATATTAATTGTTTCTAAAAAATGGGTTAATTAAAGATTTCCTCTTGTGAATTGTTTGGGATGCTCGGCAGATCAGACAGCACGTGTAGCGAGAGATAGAGAGTTAAGCATTCAGATCAGTACTCAGCATCAGATCTCCTGGAGCAGTCAAAGGGTCAGGAGTCATACAGCACGGAATCAGGCCCTTGAGTCAAACTCATCCTTGTCGACCAACATGCCCCATCTAACTAATCCTATTTGCCCACGTTCGGCCCATTTCCTATCCATGCACTTGTCCTAGTGTCTTTAAATGGTGTTCTAGTACAGACCTCAACAACCTCATCTGACAGCTTGCTACATATATCCATGAATGAATGAATCCACCAGGTGGTGCCGTCAGCGATGGCAGCTTTGCCAATGGTCGGTCTGTCTGTCTTTTCGTTATTTTTTGTGAGTTTTAAACAATTTGTGTTAATGTTCTCTGGTTTGTTTTATGTGGGGGTTGGGGGAGGTGATCGAGGGAAACCTTTTCTCAATCTTGCCCAAGATGTGATTGTTTTCCGGATCGTATCTCCGGTCGCTCTGTGGCCTAGCTGCAGTTGTACAGGGTCTTGGTGAGACCACACCTGGAGTATTGCGTACAGTTTTGGTCTCCAAATCTGAGGAAGGACATTATTGCCATAGAGGGAGTGCAGAGAAGGTTCACCAGACTGATTCCTGGGATGTCAGGACTGTCTTATGAAGAAAGACTGGATAGACTTGGTTTATACTCTCTAGAATTTAGGAGATTGAGAGGGGATCTTATAGAAACTTATAAAATTCTTAAGGGGTTGGGCAGGCTAGATGCAGGAAGATTGCTCCCGATGTTGGGGAAGTCCAGGACAAGGGGTCACAGCTTAAAGATAAGGGGGAAATCCTTTAAAACCGAGATGAGAAGAACTTTTTTCACACAGAGTGGTGAATCTCTGGAACTCTCTGCCACAGAGGGTAGTCGAGGCCAGTTCATTGGCTATATTTAAGAGGGAGTTAGATGTGGCCCTTGTGGCTAAGGGGATCAAAGGGTATGGAGAGAAGGCAGGTACGGGATACTGAGTTGGATGATCAGCCATGATCATATTGAATGGCGGTGCAGGCTCGAAGGGCCAAATGGCCTACTCCTGCACCTAATTTCTATGTTTCTATGTTTCTAACATCATGGAGCTGGAGGCCTTGCTCGAGACTGACTCTGAGCCCCACCGCGGGGCTGTGGACTTACCATCGGAGCCTGCGATCCCTTGCCTGGGATCGACGCTCCAACCGCGGCCTGCGGATTTCACCATCGAGGAGCTCGGGTAGAGACTGATGTCGGGAAGTTCCAAAGTTGCAGGCGGTTCGTTCAGCCCCGACCCGGGGTCCGATCGCCCCGTGCGGGGAGCGGAGATTCCCTGATGCGGGAACTTTATCGCCCCAATGGGGAAGGTTCGACCGCCGGCTACGGGCGCCAAGATCGCCCCGACAACGGAAGGTTCAAGTGCCCCGACCGTGGGAGAACAAAGAAGGGAAAAGATTGAACTTTTCTTTTGCCTTCCATCACAGTGAGGAATGTGGAGGAGTCATTGTGGTGGATGTTTATGTTAAAATGTATTTTGTGTGTTCTGTTGCTTTTTATTGGTATGACTGTATGGCAAATCAAATTCCCCGTATGATGCAAAATATACTTGGCTAATAAAGCATGATTATGATGAATACTTTATTGTCAAATGTGGCAAGTCACAGTGAAATTCTTTGTTTGCAAACCCAAGGTATGCAAATAGTTGCCCATAAAGGGCGCCGACAAAGATACAGAGTATCTGCGTCAGGCCCCCCTTTGTTATCCCCCCTCCCCCTCCCTCACGGCAGTTAATCCTTTGTTCCTTCCGTCAGCAGCGGTTGTCCTCAACTCCAAGTGGTTTGATCTCGTCCATCGGTCGGCACTCTCACCAACCCCTCCACTACCGCTGCTGGGTCCTCTTCATCACCCTTTGTGTGGAAAAGTTGCCCCCCAGGTTTCTATTAAATCATACCCCTCTCGCCTTGAAGCCATGCCCTCTCATTCTTGATTCCTCTACGCTGGGTAAAGGACTCATCTTATCAATTTACCTCTATAAAATCACCGCTCAGCCTCCTGTGCTGCATGGAATAATGCTCCAATCTGCCCAACCTTTCCCTCCCTCTCAGGCACTCGCTTCCTAAAGCTACATCCTTGTAAATCTTCTCTGCACTCTTTCCAGCTTAACAACACAAAATTAACAATAGAAATGAATATCACCACCAGCCAACAAGATTCAGCAACCCTGAGAGTGACATTCTCAAAAATAAAAAAATTATATGCCCGTGAAGATTAATGAATCGGTATAACCTTGGAATCTGTTGCTTTTATTTTATGGATTATATACCCGAAGTTGAAAAAGACTGGATGTCAAGGCAATTAAAATTGTACGGGGTCACTGCTCCAGAAGAAGCGAAAGGCACAATTTTATTAGAATTGGCAACGGTTAGTGGTTATATGGTTAGTGTTATTTCAAGGAATGCAAGTAGTGCGTACAAGTTCCCAGTTTTGTTTTTAGTTCAGAGATACAGCGCAGAAACAGGCCCTTCGGCCCACTGAGTCCGCACCGACCAGCGATCCCCACACATTAACGCTATCCTACACACACTAGGGACAATTTTTTTTAAACATACACCAAGCCAATTAACCTACAAACCTGTACGTCTTTGGAATGTGGGAGGAAACCAAAGATCTCGGATAAAACCCAGGCAGTCCGGGGAGAACGAACAAACTCCATACAGACAGCGGCCATAGTCGGGGTCGAACCCGGATGTCCGGCGCTGCAAGCGCCTGTAAGGCAGCAACTCTACCGCTGCACCACCATGACCGCCCCATTCAATAGGAAACAAGTGTTGATGCTGATATCAAGAATTGAGTGCTACATAATGATTGGAATTGTGGTGTTCTTCAACCTTGCCGTTGAGGAGCAATGCTAGCAATCAGCAAGGCTTTTCAAGAAACTAATCGAGGATGTGTACCAATTCAAAATGTCTTGATGTGTGCATGGGTTGCAAGACTATTTCTTTGGTTTTTTTTCCCCCTTTACAATGAAATCAAGAGCGCTGCTTTTAGGTTGGAAAGGCATAATTAAAGTTTGCCATATGTTGCAAGCTCGGCTAGATATCACTAATACTGGAGAAATGAGAGGGGCTATGGGAGATTAAACAAATCAGCACCCAAGAACAGTCAGGCATGCAACCATTGCTTTTCACAGGCGACAGAAGATCAAATTATTAACGGCAGCAAAACGAGACCCTTTGTCAGAAGCCAGGGCTAAAGATATTACTCGCATCCTATGAGACTCCTTCAAAATATTTTTAAGTAATAATTATCAGAGTACGATCAAGAGTGATTCAGTCTTTAGTCAGGAATGTCATTTTTATTTCAGAATAAAAGACAGGCCCCCAAATGGCAAATTGCCAATTGAATTGAATTATATACGACACAGTCTAATTTTCATTAAGAATTCTTGTCAAGTTGAAAAGCCCGTTCTATTTTGAGGCTGCTGATTACACTAGCTCGCTCGCCTTCCCTTCTTGACTTGCTGTGCCTTCACCCTCGCTCGTTCCTGCAATCATGCCACATTGTATGAATGGCCAGGTCCACATGGGGGTGAACATGATTTGTGTCAGCAAAATGCCCTTCAGTTATTGCCATGTCTGTCCCTGGGGAGTTGAGCCACTTGAACCAAATGCAGAAAGCACCGGCCACTTTGTAGTTCAGTTTAATATAGTTTAGAGATACAGCACGGAACCAGGCACTTCGGACTACCGAGTCCGCCCCGACCAGAGATCCCCGCACATCAACACTATCCTATGCACAAGGGACAATGTACATTTACACCAAGCCAATTAACCTACAGACCTGTACGTCTATGGAGTGTGGGAGGAAACTAAAGATCTTGGAGAAAACCCATGCAGGTCACAGAGAGAACGTACAAACTCCGTACAGTTAGCACCCGTAGCCAGGATCGAACCCGGATCTCTGGCGTTGCAAGCATTGTAAGGCAGCAACTCTATCGCTGCGCCACTGTGCCACCCCGAGATTAACAGCAAAATTAAACTTAAACCAAATTATTGTTTGTTTAATGTAGATTAATTGGCTTCTGTAAATTGCAAAATGTTGGATAGTGCGAGTGTACTGTAGAATGCATTTGTCCTAAAGGGCCTGTACCACTTGGGTGTCATTTACGCGACATCCTAAAAATTGGTTGGCGCACCGTGACGTCCGCATGGCGAGGCGGCGCCACACCACGTGACTATCTGGGTATAAAGCACGTGTAGTTTTGAAAATGTTTAACCATAGTATCTTTGATTTTTACTGGGAAAATCCTTGCCATGGAGATCGGGCTAATTACGAACGACATCGCAATGGCTCCCAAAAGAAGCAGGGCCCTCAAGAGCACTTGGCACGCGATTGTCGTACTGCTAGACGATTTTCGCGCGACTATCGCGCATCAGTCACTACCGGCCTGTCGAGTAAATGACGGGTAAATGACACCCAAATGGGATAGGTCCTTAAGTCTCCAATATTTCTCTTATTTACCTCTCCCCTGACTCTCAGTCTGAAGAAGTCTATACCCGAAACATCACCTATTCCTTCACTCCAGAGATAATAATAATAATAACTTTATTTGGTATAACACTTTTGATACAATTGAATGCAACCCAAAGTGCTTTTTACAAAAACACAGGTCTAAACAAAAATACTATTTAAAACAGTAATGAGCCTGTCCCACTTAGGCGATTTTTCAGCGCACTGCCGGCGACTGTCAACACACACACATCGCAAAGGCGGGGGCCAGGGCAAGCGCTGTCTGAAATTCACACGGTACAAAGCCAAGGGGATACAGGAAGGTTAACGCTGTAATTAAGATGGCTAGCACAGTGTACGGTAAGTCCTTTAAAAGGGGGGAGAAGGGGGGGGAGACAACTTTTAAGAAGCCAGAGATACACAGCTGTGAAGTTCGGCAGACATTTAGCATTACCAGTCGGTTATCCTTGGTTCTGAAAGGTCCTGCTTACGTTTATTTTCCCCAATGAGCCAATGAAAGTGACCGATCAGCAAAGACGATTAACTAAAACTACCTACAACTACCTCGACTACCCATAACTACATGGCGACCCCACTACAACTGTACCTACGGCTACAGGATAACCGATTTTCTCCATGGTGACCAATATTTGGTCACAGAAAATTTTGAAAAACATGTTGAAAAATGTGCGCCGACCATACTGAGGCCGCGACTAGTTCTCAGAATGTGGGAACTCCTCGCGATCATGAAGGAGACTCACTAGAGACCATCAGCGAACATGTGGCGACCATTTGGCGAGCGCAGAGTCTCCTGCCCTCGCCTAAAAAGTCGCCTAAGTGGGACAGGCCCATAAGGCCGTAGGCAGTTAATAGAATAAAAAGCACAGATTTATGTAGGGCTTTATAGACAAGAAAGAGGACTTTATAGTCTATCCTGGATCTCACAGGGAGCCAATGAAGGGAGTTTAATACTGGGGTGATATGTTCCCTTCTCTTGGTATTTGTTAAAAGCCGGACTGCAGCAATTTGAATGAGCTATAACTTGTTTGAAGGCAGATCGGTAAATAAGGCATTACAGTAATCAAGTCTGCTTGATATGAAAGCATGTACGAGTTTTCTACCATCATGTTGAGTTAAGAAAGGCTGTGCTTTAGCAATATTTCTGAGGTGATAGAAAGCACACTTTGTTCCCTTATTAATGTGAGATAGTTTGACATAGGCAGTCAAATTTCCCAGTTTACCAAGTAACATCTCCCTTGGGTTTTGATCCAAGTAATAACATTTCTGTCTTGTCATCGTTGAGTTTAAGAAAGTTAACATTCATCCATTTTTTAAAAATGGAAAATAGGCAGGAGGCCAATGAACTGAAGGCACTTGCATCAGGGCCTGTCCCACTTGCCGATTTTTTCTACAACTGCCGGCGTCATATTAGGGTCGCCAAAATATTTTGAACATTTCAAAATCCAGCAGCGACAAAAAAAATGTTGCGACACTTGAAAAAACACCGCGCGTCAATACGTCATCACGCCACGTCACGCCACAACTTTTTCAGTGACCTGATACGTCAGTCAATGATGCCGGCAGTCGCTGAAAAAAATTGCCAAGTGGGACAGGCCCTTGAGTGTCATCGGCATAACTTAGAAAATTTACATTTTGCTGTCTGATAACTACTCCTAGCGACTGCATATACTAGGTAAAGGGTAATGGGCCAAGGCAGTTACCTTGTGCTACACCAAAGGGTATATCAGGCAGCTGTGACACATAGTCCCCTAGGTTAACAAAGTACTTCCTTCCACTTTTATATGATTGGAACCAACTTAAGGGCCTGTCGCACTTGGGCGTCATTTGCGCATCAATTACGCGACATCATTTACGCGTCACGACTCGCGCATGGCGCATGGTGAGGCGTGGTGGCGTAGGCAGTGACGGGCGGCACCCCAGGGTTTCGGGATTCACCTGCGTAATGCGCAAATGACGCCCAAGTGGGACATGCCCTTTAGTATCTGATCTGACAGGCCGACCCAGTTTTCTAGGCGATCTATAAGAATACTGTTTAAGAAGGAACTGCAGATGCTGGAAAAATCGAAGGTAGACAAAAATGCTGGAGAAACTCAGCGGGTGAGGCAGCATCTATGGAGCAAATGAATAGGTGAGATGACATATTCCTTCGCTCCATAGATGCTGCCTCACCCGCTGAGTTTCTCCAGCATTTTTTCTACCTATAAGAATACTGTGATCTGCTGCCTATCCCTCTGAGTTACTCCTGCACTTTGTGTCTATCTTCAATGTAAACCAGCACCTGCAGTTCCTTCCTGCACAATTTACAGTGACATCAACACACAAACTTGAAACAGAATACTTTGTTTGTTCTGCATTCAGGGTCGGTGCGCTTGAAAGATCTGTCAGGGGATTGCACCGTTCGCTGCTGTTCAAAGATGCTCCCTTTCATCGATGGCCTCTGGGGTACAAGTGTATGTATCAGGCCATGACAAGGGGCTGCCCCCTCCGCATGGACTCTCTTTCTGGGGATCTTGTGGCTGCCATCTACTCTTGCTCAATTGTGACGTGAGAGTCAAAATGTGAAAACACAATTATCTGCTTCATTGGTCCCATTATACTGTAAGCAGTCGAGCTATAGCATCATTCAGATGAGTCAAATGGCAGTAAACTCTCAGCATGCATCACAGGACAAGGGGAATGGATATACAAGCACAAAGCCTTAAACCACTCTCATGTTTTCTAATCCAATTCTATATAACTTGCCCCTGCCATGTATTCCTTAGCACCTTTGGGGTGCAAAATTAGCTCCTCAAACCCACTCAAACCCTGATGACTGGGTCTGGGGATCTAATTTTTGATCACCAAACTATATTAAGGGCTACAGAGCAAGGGCAAGTATATGGAGCAGGAAGGTCTCGACCTGAAACGTCACCCATTCCTTCTATCCAGAGATGCTGCCTGTCCCGCTGAATTACTCCAGCATTTGACAAGTATATGGAGTTAGATCAGAAATCAACTGAATGCTTGCATGACATGCTTCATGTGTATCATTAATATATAATCGACGGCTTGATGGCCTGACCCCTGTTCCAATGGAGCAGCATGGTAACGCAGTGGTAGACTTGCTGCCTTACAGTGCCAGAGACTCAGGTTCGATCCCGACTACCGGATCTCTGTATGGAGTTTGTACATTCTCCCGTGACCTGGGTGCTCCGGATTCCTCTCCAACTCCAAAGACGTGCAGGTTTGTAGGTTAATTAGCCCCCGTAAATTGTCCCTAGTGTGTAGGGCAATGCTAATGTTCGGGGGATCGTTGGTCGGCATGGACTCAGTGGGCCGAAGGGCCTGTTTCCACGCTGTATCGCTAAACTAAAAGAGGGACAGCTCCAGGTACAGAGAAATAGCTTCAATGCCATCTTAAAGTTCACAGATGATATCACTGGTGTTTATGAATAACAGATAACGATGAATCTGTACAGGAGGAAGATTGTGGTGCTCCCAACATTAGCTAGACCAAGAAGCTGATTATTGACTTCAGCAAGAGAAAGCCAAGCATCCACAAACATTCTGCCCCCAATACCCGATGGTGGCAACTGTTTAGTGTAGTTTAGAGATACAGTGGGGAAACAGGCCCTTCAGCCCACCGAGTACATGCTCACCCAAATACCAGTTCTATGTTAGACAAAAGTGCTGGAGAAACTCAGTGGATGCAGCAGCTTCTATGGAGCGAAGGATGCCGTCTTTGTAGGGTACGTCGAACAATCCTTGTCCGAGAGCTAGCAGGGCCCCATCCCCGACCTCTACCTCCACTACATCTAATCCTCCTCTCTTAAACACCAGTTCTATGTTATCCCAGTTTCACATCCTCCACAGTAGGGGGCAATTTACAGAAGCCAATTAACCTACAAACCTGCACGGCTTTAGGATGTGGAATGAAACCAGGGAACCCAGAGGCAACCCATGTGGTCACAGGGAGAAGGTACAAACTCTGTACAGATGGCACCCAAAATCAGGATCAAACCGGGGTCTCTGGCGCTGTAAGGCAGCAAATCTACCGCTGCCGCCCGGTGAAACATCAACAGCAAACATTACCTCCACAGATGCCGCCTGACCCCGACCCCCCCCCCCCCCCCCCCCCCCTCCAGAGTTTCAACGTTCTGTTTTTAATCACCTGCCGAACATGACCATTTCTTATCTTAGCGGATATGTGGATAGAACAGAAACAAATTTACAGGGCTGCTCCTTTGCGTAAATATTTGACAAAACGAGGCTCTTTTCCTCTGGATGTTTATCAATCATAGAATGATATTAGACGATTATCATTTGATTAGTTTAATTCTCTGGGGGAATTGTATGGATATGGTTTCTTATTAGTGTTATTAAAGAGTTCCTGCGGTGCGCCCATAGCAAACTCCACTCTCCGAGACTATTTCGCTCGGAAACTGTGGCAATTAGATTAACTGTTGCCACGAAGATTGAGGAATGAAGAGAAGACCGAAGCCGATGGCACATCTTACTGATTTTATGATTCTTCCAAGAGGATGTTCGTGATTAGTAGCTTCTTTTTTTCCCTTTGTGAGAATAAGTGGATGATGGTAATCGTATTCTAATTTTCTTTCTAAATGACTGAGCTTTTCTAATGGTCCATTTTGTTATTACCCAGCGTTATTATTCTTCAAAATTATGAATGGCATGAATTAAATGCTTCTCAGAATCATTTTGAATTCAAATTCCACTTTATGAAGGTTCTTTTTATTATTTTCTGTAAAAGATCTTGGAGCCACTTGCCAATAATTTGAAGTTACACAATATGGATTGTAATGCCGGCCAAATGGAGAAAAATGATGAGAATATAGTTTGAAGGGGTGATTGATGGAATAATGATTTTCCAGGAGCCACTACTTAACTATAGCACTTGAACGGGTAAAATATGCATTAATAATCAATTTTACCACTGTCATTGTTCCCATCAGAAATGTTCCATTGAAATGATAAATGGACGATTCTCGTGGTTTATACGTCTCAAGTAAGAGAATGAGCCTTCAGTGAGTTTAGTTTAGCTTAGTTTCGAGATACAGCGTGGAAACAGGCCCTTCGGCCCACCGAGTCCACGCCAACCAACGATCCCCGCACACTAACACTATCCTACACACACCAGGGACAATTTACAATTTTTTCAAAAACAATTAGCCTGCAAACCTGTACATCTTTGGAGTGTGGGAGGAAACTGGAGATCCCGGAGAAAACCCACTCTCGAAACCTCCAAGAATGGTGTATATTTGAATGTGATTTTCTCTCAGCTTTGAAACCCTGAAGAAGAGTCTGGTTAATTTCTCCTTGTATGCACCTCTTCTGTCATTGAATAAATAAGTTCAAATCTTTGTTCTCAATATTTCTGAGAGTGTTACATGATTTTAATACAATCAGGAACATGCACAAAGAAAGTGATGGGTGGCTCCATCACAAATGAAATCCAAAGACTGGGATGGAACCACAGGAAAGTGTGAATTAAAAAATGTTGAACTGATACTGAAAGTCAATTGGCAGAAAGAGTGTTTAATTGTCATATACATCGGCAACAGAACAAATAAATTCTTACTTGCAGCAGTATAACAGCCCTGTAAACACAATGCACACAGATAATATATCATGAGATGAATAGATCTGATAGATGCACAGAGTCTCTTGCCCTGAGTAGGGGAATCGAGAACCAGAGGACTTAGGTTTAAGGTGAATGGGAAAAGATTTAATAGGAGTCTGAGGGGTAACTTTTTCACATAAAGGGTGGTTGGTATATGGAATAAGCTGCCAGAGGAGGTAGTTGAGGCAGATACTATTGCAACATATAAGAAACAGTTAGACAGGTACATGGATAGGACAGGTTTAGAGGGATATGGCCCAAATGCAGGCAGGTGGGACTAATGTAGATAGGGCATGTTGACCAAGTTGGGCCAAAGGCCCTGTTTCTACACTGGAAGACTACAACGAAAAATAAAATCAATAAATTAATAACCACAATACTGGTGTAAAACCTCATAGTCCTTAACGCAAGCAGAGACAGTCAGTGGAATTTCCTAGTTGAGTGCAGAGTGAAAGCCAAGTTTTCTTAAAGATAAGAGTAAGATAATAAATTTTAAGACAATGCATCTTAAAAATCTCCTGCAGAAAGTCCGGACTTGAGAAAACAACACTCGACACAATTGCTCAATTTCATCGTGAAAGCACACTAGCTTAGCAACAATTAACACACAGAACATTATTTAAAGTGTGCATGCTGGTAATAACAAGTTGTAACTTCACCCGATGTACATGAGCAATTAATAAACAAACACAGCAAATTACTAGCCAAGAATAGACAGGCGAGGAGGGGCAAGGCAATTTGTATTTGCATAAAACAATGGCAGAAATGTGCAATGGAATAACAACTTTTGGAGATATTTAAGTGCACATGTATTCCTTTCCGGAAAGTTTGTGCAGCATTTACCTGTAAGTAATGGTCAAAGAAAACCAGGGTGTCTGAAGAAACGGTTCAAAGACTGTATGAAGGATCACCTCCAGCACGCAGGCCCAGCCCCAAAAGAAATGGCAACCTGTGCCAGTGACATGGACTGGCTGGCCTGCAAGTCCATCAGGCAGTGGTCAGCACGGAATGTCCTGCAGGCACTGCAGGGAAAGGGCTCGATGGATCCGGTGGCGTGGTTTCCAGAGCAGACTGCCCAGCTTGTCTGGCAAAATGCCTCATCGCCAGAACTGACCAACAAGCACCAAGACCTGGCTTGGCTGGCGGTGAGGGGAGCCCTCCCAGTCAGATCCTTCCTGCACCGTCGGAACCTCACTACCAGCGCACGCTGCCCTCGGGACGGCTGCTATGGAGAGGAGACGGTTGCCCACCTCTTTGCAGAGTGTGGATTTGCAAAAAGAGTCTGGAGAAGTATGCAAGGGTCCCTGGAACGATTTATCCCGAACAGCTCCGTCACAGAGGACTCTGTGATTTACGGATTGTTCCCAGGGACACATTCAGAGACTGACATCGAGTGCTGCTGGAGGGTCATCAACTCGGTGAAAGACGCTCTTTGGTCTGCCCGAGCGTTGTTCACCACCCAGCAGAGCGAGATGTCCGTCAGGGAATGTTGCCGTCTGGCCCGCTGCAGACTGCAGGAGTACGTGCTAAGGGACGCACTGAAGCTCGGTGCAGCCAACGCCAAGGCTCGGTGGGGGAGGGCCACAGTCTAGGGTCCTTCCGCTGCTGGACATGCGGGGCACGGTATGGTGGAGACGCCCCTCAAATTAAGGGAAGGTATCCCGCGCCAGGGGGCCACATGAGTGGCGCGGGTGGGGGACATTTTCGTGGAATTTAAAAGATGTATAAACTGTATTGAACAATTTGTATAGTCTCCGAAAATGTCGGATGAATTTTTTCGCATGGTTCATGAATTGTATATATTTATCAATTGAATAAAGTCTATTTTGAAATAAATTTTAAAAAATGGACTGGCCGGCCTGCAACCACTAGAAAGGCGGTCAACAGTGTGGAAGACAATCGCCGAAGCCGACCTGTTAGTGCCAGAGACAAGAGGAAGGCTGCGGCCCTAAATCCCCCCCACAGTGGCCTTCATGTGCCCCCACTGCCCCCGTGTATGGCTCCCATATCAGACTCGTGAGCCACACTCAATCCCACAAGACATGAGACTGCACAACCATGCTGTCGTCGGCCAACACCACATGGTGATTGCAATTAGCCACGCAGTTACACGATCCAAAGGCTTCACTTGGATTCAGTGCAACCAATGTACTTGGACAGAATTATAAAGCCCCGCGGCCCAGAGGTACGTTCGTCACTCCTAAGACAGCTCTTTTGAAAGAGTTGGTGTCCAGATCACCTGATAAGAAACTTGTTTGAATTAATTAAAATAACACTGCAGAAAATATTCCCCGCAAACCCAAAAAGTCAGAATCTGAAGAAGGGTCTCGATCCAATACGTCACCCATTCCTTCTCTGTATCTCTAAAATCTAAAGAACTTCTCCAACAATAAGTGTGTAGGAAGGAACTGCAGATGTCATTTTTTAAAATAGATTTAACAAAATGCTGGAGTATCTCAGTGGGTCAGGCAGCATCTCTGGGGGAAAGAAATAGTTGACGTATTCGGGTCTGAAGAAGACTTCCGACCAGAAATGTCACCTGTTATTTTCTCCAGAGATGCTGCCTGTCCCACTGAATTACTCCGGCACTTTGCGTCTACCTTCGGTAGTACATTGTGTGTCGGGCAAATTATTTTTTGCATAATTGAGGTAAAAAGAAAAATGTATGTTTAAAAAGGATTAGATTGTTCCCGATGTTGGGGAAGTCCAGAACAAGGGGTCACAGTTTAAGGATAAGAGGGAAATCTTTGAGGACCGAGATGAGAAAAACATTTTTCACACAGAGAGTGGTGAATCTCTGGAATTCTCTGCTACAGAAGGTAGTTGAGGCCAGTTCATTGGCTATATTTAAGAGGGCGTTAGATGTGGCCCTTGTGGCTAAAGGGATCATGGGGTATGGCGAGAAGGCAGGTACAGGATATTGAGTTGGATGATCAGCCATGATCATATTGAATGGCGGTGCAGGCTCGAAGGGCCGAATGGCCTACTCCTGTATCTATTTTCTATGTTTCTATGTTTCTATGTAAATCAAGGGCTCCTATTTCCTATCAAGGGATCAAGATTTCACTGACCCAGGGGGTGAATTTGTTGATTCTGGATTTGTACATATTTTTTCTCATTGACTGACTGTGTTTGGTTCTGGTATACTGGTATCTGTTCATCATTAGTTGTTCATAAATAAGTGAAATAACATTATTATGTACTATTAAAGTTGCCGGGGGTAAACAGGACGACAAAGGTTGGGAACCCCTGCCTTAAATGATGTCAGGCACCCAAACAGATTCAAAAATATCTTGGTTAATAAAATAAAAATATATTTTGCAGGCCGAACTTCCCGTATTCCAAGAAGTGTCAGTAGATATTATATCAATGAGCTACTTCCAAGTTTCTCAGGTTTTATGTTCATCCAAGCATGTTCCCTAGACTCCTATCATTCCATTCTGTCAATATCCTGTTATACTCTGGCAATCATTGCCACACAATATACACTTTTTCATGTCTGAACTATTTCCTTCCCACTCCCATAAATGGCCCGTGTGGTGGCTTATTAATATTTAATTAAGCTTATGAGATGATGGTATCGCAGTTGACAGAAAACCGTTCCAGGAGAGGTTGCTTCATGAAATTGATTTTATTAAGAACCACCCTGAAAGCAGTGCTGGACACCTGTTGTTCTGCATGCAGAGAAACTACCTTAGCGTTTCCCCACACAGAACTTTTCTGCGCCTGATTGAGCAAATCTTAGCGGGTAAATGTACTGCATAAAGGACTCCTTAAAACTCGAAAACATTCATTAAAATATCCGTCAGATGTAGACGGCCTTAATAGATGAAAATTATCATAGAATTCAGGCCATCGTGCAGGAATTGAATCTCTGACCTACTACATTGAGGGCATTCATCATTTGCATCAATTGGTGTCACAAAGCCAAGAACAGATGCTCAACCATGCAGATGGAGCTTTTAAGAAGGAACGGCAGATGCTGGAAAATCGAAGGTAGACAAAAGTGCTGGAGAAAATCAGCGGGTGCAGCAGCATCTATGGGGCGAAGGAAATGGGCAACGTTTCGGGCCGAAACCCAAGAGTTTCTCCAGCACTTTTGCCTACCCATGCAGATGGAGCTGTAATGTGGGCATTTTTGTTTAACTGAAACTGATGGATAAAATGTTAAATACATTTTAATATGTTTCATTCAGGTTTAGGTCACATGTATTGAGTTACAGTACAAAGCTATGCATTGCTTGCTATCCAAACAAATCAGATATAGGATACTGTTTAGTTTAGAGGTACAGCGCGGAAACAGGTCCTTCGGCCCACCGACTCTGCACCGACTCTGCACCGACTCTGCACCGACTCTGCACCGACTCTGCACCGACTCTGCACCGACTCTGCACCGACTCTGCACCGACTCTGCACCGACCTGCGAGGGTTTTCTCCGAGATCTTCGGTTTCTTCATGCACTCCCAAGACGTACAGGTTTGTAGGTTAATTGGGCTTTGTATAAATGTAAGTTGTCCTGAGTGTGTGTAGGATAGCGTTAATATGCGGGGATCGCTGGTCTGAACGGACTCAGTGGGCCGAAGGGCCTGTTTCTGCACTGAATCTCTAAGCTAAACTAATCTCAACAGGCCATGATTGAATGGCAGAATGGACTTGATGGTGCACATTCGGTGGGACACGCTAGATGCAGGAAAAATGTTGTAGTCCAGAACCAGGAGTCACAGTTTAAGAATAAGTGGTAGGCCATTTAGGACTTAGATGAGGAAAAACTTTTTTTTCACCCAGAGAGTTATGAATCTGTGGAATTCTCTGCCACAGAAGGCAGCGGAGGCCAATTCACTGGATGTTTTCAAGAAAGTGTTAGATATAGCTCTTAAGGCTAATGGAATCAATGGATATGGAGAGAAAGCAGGAATGGGGTACTGATTTTGGATGATCAGCTATGATAATTTTGAATGGCGGTGCTGGCTCGAAGGGCTGAATGGCTCACTCCGACACCTATTTTCTATGTTTCTAATACCATTTAGTTTCTAGCCTTTGTTTGGTTTTTGAAAGCTTAATAAGTTTGACCTGGGGAACTGTAGTGTTTTTTTCCATTGGCAGGGGCAGAAATGATGAGATCTATTCTCTGAGAATTGTTGAAGGGATATCAATAACCTAACATCAAGATGTTAAGAAAAACTAGAAAGGGCATTCCTTGCCTAGACAGCTCCCTGACTTTTACTGTTATTGCTATTAATCAATTGGCTACAAGTGACGTTTTGTTTGGACATTCAGGAAAAAAAACGATAAATACATTTCCTTAAAACACTTTTCTAATTAAAGTAAAAGCCATGGTAATGTTGGTTAGAAAATAGCACTGGAAGTGTTTCAATAAATTTACCATTGCTTGGAGCTGTGTTGTCTCTGCTTGTTGATTGCAGTTCACAGTCTTCTCTCAACCAGAGATACTCAATTATCCTGCATTTACCTCGGGTATAACTGGGGAGGACTTCCTTGACTGTGGCCTCCTGGAAACTATCACAGAGGTCCTGCATAGTTTCAGATTGCAAGGCTAAACCAAAGCACATTCAGTCACAGTGTTATGGAATCATAGAATGATACAATGTGGAAATAGGCCATTTCCACCCAACTTGCCCACACCGGCCAACATGTCCCAGCTACACTAGTCCCACTTGCCTGCGCTTGGTCCATAACCTTCCAAACCTCTCCTATCCATGTACCTGTCCAACTGTTTCTTAAACAATGGACAGTTGGACAGGTACATGGATAGCCTCAACTACGTTCTCTGGAAGCTTGTTTCATATACCCACCACCGTTTGTGTGAAAATGTTATCCTTCAAATTCCAGTTAAATCTTTGCCCCTTCACCTTAAACCTATGTCCTCTGGTCCTCGATTCCCCTACTCTGGGCAAGAGACTCTGTGCACTGATCTATTCCTCTCATGCTTTTGTACACCTCTCTAAGATCACCCCTCATCCTCCTGCGCTCCAAGGAATAGAGCCACAGCCTGCTCAACCTATAGCTCAGACCCTCGAGTCCTGGCAACATCCCCGTAAAAGCCACTGAAACAATCCTTAAAATAGTAATTGAAACAATCCATTAAAAAGCCACACACTCCATCTTTTCTGTCTTTCTTTTTCATCTCCATTCTTCTGAATGTCCCTAGATTTAGAGGGGGTGGAGAAGATCTGGTCAGCACTGGAGTGGAACTCACCCGAGAATATCAGGTGGAGTAACATTGTTCCAAATGATTCAGCCAACATTCTGTACTCAGATAGGATCTCCACCAATTAAACCAACTCTTTTAAGGAATCTACATCTTTAATACTGCTGGATGCTTTAACAAAGTGCCTGTCATGTACCGACATGACAGGGAAATCCTTGGTTTAGTTTAGTCTAGAGATACAGTATGGAAATAGGGCCTTCAGCCCACAGATCCACGCCTACCAGCGATCACCCGTACACCAATGCTATCCTACACACAAGGGACAATTTACAGAAGCCAATTAACCTACAAACCTGCACATCGTTACATGCAGGAAGGAACTGCAGATAGACAACAAAATACTGGAGTAACTCAACGGTACCCTGGATAGAAGGAGTGAGTGATGTTTCGGGTCGATACCCTTCTTCAGAGTCTGAAGAAGGGTCTCGATCTGAAATCACACCATTACATCAGCATTTTGTGTCTATCTTCAGTGTAAATCAAGCTGGAGTAACTCAACGGCTCAGACAGCATCTCTGGAGACAAGGAAAAGGTGACGTTTCAGGCGAGACCCTTCTTCAGACTGAATCGGAATCAGACTGAATCACATCTTTATGGTCCTCTTTAATCAGTTTCACTCTGCTGTAATTGTTTCACATTTTTTAACGTAATCATAGCATCAGAGTTTTACCATAATTTATCTGGGGAAATTTACTGAACAAAAAATTCAGCGCCAGAGATCTGGGTTCGATCCTGACTACGGGTGCTGACTGTACTGAGTTTGTACGTTTTCCCCTTGGCCGCGTGGGTTTTCTCCAAGATCTTCAGTTTCCTCCCACGCTCCAAAGATGTACAGGTTTGTAGGTTAATTGGCTTGGTATAAGTGTAAAATTGCCCCTAGAGTGTGTAGGATAGTGTTAATGTGCGGGGATCGCTGGTCGGCGCGGACTCGGGTGGGCCGAAGGGCCTCTTTCTGCGCTGTATCTCTCATCTCAACTCAACTAATACACCGAATGGAGGCTTAAATCTCCAAAATTTAACAGGAATCAAAAAAGCTCATAATCAAAACAATGAAATAAAAAGGAATTGCAGATACTGGTTTATGCCAAAGATGAGACTCAAAATGCTGTTGTAATTCAGCGAGTCAGGCAACATCTCCAGAGAAAATGGAAAGGCGACGTTTCGGATCGGGATCTTTCTTCAGACGTCGCCTATCCATGTTCATCAGAGATGCTGCCTGACCTGCTGAGTTACTCCATCATTTCGTTGCCTATCACAATCAAAACTCTTTCTCTTTAAATCAGTTCCACTCAAAGCTCAAAAAAGTGAGACATTCGAGTCCCACTGGCATGACTGAGGGAGTTTAGCTCAATAATTTCTCTGGCCACAATTCATATTCTAGCAGGTAACATCTCAGGGTAGCCAGTCCTCCTTCTAAAACATGTTTTCCACTTCAAAACACGATTTAAAAGTAACAAACATTGAGATAATTTCCTTAGAAAATCAATCTAACGATGCAGAAATGGAGATACTTTATCAAATGTGCTCCTGATATTAAAATTGAGACAAGAGGGTCAAATCTTGCAGCAAAATATTTCACAGCAGATTTTTATTGGCTGTTCATCTGTACAGTGAAAGGGAAATGCAATAAACTAGAGATAAGAGCACATTGTATAAAGATTCAGAAACCAGAGAATTGAGCATTGATTTATCAAATGCTGGTTTCTGTCCACACTATTTAAAATAGATTCTTTAAGATTGGTAACAACACCAAGTATCATTCAAATTATTTATCGCCATTCAACTAATTTAGCACCGTGCCACTGCTGATGGAGGTGCTGCCTTGAAGTGCCGGAGACCCGGGTTCAATCCAGACCTTGGGTGCTGTCTGTGTGGAGTTCGCACGTTATGAGTGCTACGGTTTCCTCCCACATCCCAAGGATGTTCGGGTTCCTACTGTAGATTAATTGGATTCTGTGAGGTTGCTTCGTGTGTGATGCAAAAGTGGGATAGCCTAGTAGTGTGAACGTGTGATCAGAGGTAGCAGTGGACATGGTGGTCCAATGGGCCTGTTTCCATGCTGTATCACTTAGCTACCAGGGCCTAAGAGACCCAGTTGTGACTGCGAATTCCTTTGGGAGCTCTGTATAGCCAGACCTATCAAAGGCGTTTCCCTCACTTTAAGGTTGTGGCTAAGCCTTGATGTCCCAAATGGGTGTCATTTAAAATTTCCCTCCCATTCTCCTTCCCAACCTGACAAATCCGACCTGTCAAACAACACCTCCCCACCCTACATGCACCTATTGCTTGTGAGAAACAAGGAACTACAGATAATGGCTGACAAAAAAAGACTCAGTGCTGGAGTAGGCTCAGCGGGTCTGGCAGCATCACTGGGGAACATAGATAGGTGGTGTTTTGGGTCGGTACCCTTCTTCAGACTGATTGTGGTGGGAGGTGGGGGGGTCAAGAAAGCTAGACGAGTGAAATTGGTGATATTTGGGACCACCATAAATTGTATATCTCATAAGAAATACGTTAAAAATGAGACTGCTTTCAATAGAGAAAAATGAAAAAAATGTCAAATCCTTGATTGCTGAAAAATATTTTAACTGGCAACTATTGCCTTGAATTCAGCAGGTTTCTAATGTAAGTAAGCATAATAAGGCCCAAGATGAAAACAAAGAGACAAAAGGATTGATGGATTGCAAATTGTGAAGCCTGAGCAAGGAGTGTAGGTGGAGGGGGGAGGGGGGAGTGGGAGGGGAAAAATAGATGCAAGGAGGGAGAGGGGGTAAATTGGGTGGTCGGTGATGCGTGTGGGAGGCGGGGAGAGTTGTTACAGATGTTATCTAAAATTGGAGAATCGAACATTCACACAATGGGGCTGTAAGCTACCCATTCTGAAATTTAAATGAATTAATTTTACACAGTCATAAATTTCAAGACCCATTTTCTGTTATGGTGAGGTTGGTAAATTGGGAGCAAAGATTTAAGTTGATTTGTAAAAAGGTTAAATGGGAGCAGAGAAAGATGTTTTTTTAACTCGTTGAATGGTGGGATTCTGGCACTCAGTACCCAAAAGTGTTTAGTACATTTCAGAAGCACCTGGAATAGAACTGGGAGAGTCAGAACTTGATCAAGAGGAAGAGCTAGAAATGTGGGATTAAAACGTGGATAAAAGATGCAAGATGGCGCCCAGGCCAGGCGACTCTCAGCGTGCTGATCCCAGAGGCGGATCTGCAATCATTCATTGCAATTACACCACTTTTTTAAACGTGTACACGGTTTCTCCCCAGCTGTTATCAGGCAACTGAGACATCCTCCCAAAAACTAGAGAGCAGTCCTGAGCTACTATCTACCTCATCAGAGACCCTTGGACTATCTTTGATCAGACTTTATCTTGCACTAAACATTATTCCCGCTATCATGTACACTACGGATGCATGTATTGTAATCATGCAAACTGTTCCTGCTGACTGAAGAACGCACAACAACAAAAAGCCTTTCATTGCACTTCTGTACACCTGACAATAAACTAAACTAAACTCCATGGCATCCTAAGTGAGTTGATAAGGACAGATTACTTTGTTTACAAAACAGATACAAGATCCAATCACTTTATATATAATTGAAAAAAAACCTTCTTGATAAACAAATCGCAGTTAACAATATCCCTTTTACAAGTTAACGTTCCCTATTACACGTCAACTATTGTTAGATTTGATAAATAATCAGATAATTGTTAGGTGAACAGCTTAGCCGCTATATCAATTTTATAAAATCACATAATCTTTACTGCATCTTTTCTAACTCTTCCTCGGATTCGAAGAGTCCATGCGATTGATTTCATGCCTCTCATGTCTGGTATTAAACGAGCAATAGAACTCGTGTTAAATGATTTGATGAAAGGAAATCAAACGCGACCTAGATTCCAGAACTTTTTTTGCTTTCTGGACCTAATACGACTTGATTTATCTTGTGGTCGGATACAGTGTAGCTCAACATTGAGTTGTGCCTTGCCTGCTCCAATAAAATCAATGTACGTCTTTCTGTATTGAAAAGCATCAGGTAAGAGATTGACTTCAAATGCCAGCTTTAGCTATGTTAACTTTAACTTTAATAACAAAGTTATATTAATTTAAGATGCAGGAAGGAACTGCGGATGCTGGTTAAACACCGAAGATGTTAACCACTAGGTGGCGCAGGCAATGGCTGCCTCGCCAACAGTCTGTCTATCCCTTGCTTCTTTGTTGTTTTAATAGTATGTGTTAAATGTGTGTTTTTGATTTGTTTTATGTGGGGGGAGGGGGAGTTGGGGGGAAACGTTTTCTAATCTTTTACATTGACGGAGATGCGATTTTCTTTCCGTATCATGTCTCCGTCTGCACAGCGGCCTAACATCGAGGAGTTGGCGGCCTCTGCTGGAGATCGATTTGGGAGCTCCAACCGCTGGAGCATGCGGACTTAACATCGCAGAGCTCGTAATCTCTAGTCAGAGACCAACTTCGGGAGCTTCAAGACGCAGGAGCTTCGACCGCCCAGACGCGGGAACTTCAATCGCCACGACAGATGGTTCGACTGCCACGACCGCGGGAGAATAAAGAGGAAGAAGTTTGGACTTTATTACCTTCCATCGCAGTGAGGAATGTGGGAAATCCGCTGTACTATCTTTATGTTAACTTTTATGTAGTTGTGTGTCTTGCTGCTTTTGTTTTTAGTATGGCTGTATGGTAATTCACATATCGCAGTACCTTAATTGGTACATGTGCCAAAAGACCTTTGAAAAAGCTTTGAATCCTTTGAAGATAGACACAACATGCTGGAGTAACTCAACGGGACAGGCAGCATCTCTGGAGAAAAGCAATTTTCGGTGACGTTTTGGGTCGACGCCCTTCAAATTTACAAATCGGCTCTTGAACCAAATGATGGATGTTATCGCAAAGCAAAATTATGAAACTGGTGATATTTGGGACCACCATAAATTGTATATCTCATCAGAAATACGTTAAAAATGAGACTTTCAATAGAGAAAATTTTTTAAAAGGTCAAATCATTGATTGCTAAAAAATATAAATTTTAACTGGCAACTATTGCTTTAAATTCAGCAGGTTTCTAATGTAAGTAAGCATAATAAAGATTTACCTCACCAAATGTACCTATGACGACAATAGTTTGAGGATCTTCATCCCCACCCCACACCATGCCCTACTTTCAGTCCGAAGACGGGTCCCATATAATATAATAACCATATAACAATTATAGCACGGAACCAGGCCATCTCGACCCTTCTAGTCCGTGCCGAACACGTATTCTCCCCTAGTCCCATATACCTGCGCTCAGACCATAACCCTCCATTCCTTTCCCGTCCATATAACTATCCAATTTATTTTTAAATGATAAAAACGAACCTGCCTCCACCACCTTCACTGGAAGCTCATTCCACACAGCCACCACTCTCTGAGTAAAGAAGTTCCCCCTCATGTTACCCCTAAACTTCTGTCCCTTAATTCTCAAGTCATGTCCCCTTGTTTGAATCTTCCCTACTCTGTGGGAAAAGCTTATCCACGTCAACTCTGTCTATCCCTCTCATCATTTTAAAGACCTCTATCAAGTCCCCCCTTAACCTTCTGCGCTCCAAAGAATAAAGCCCTAACTTGTTCAACCTTTCTCTGTAACTTAGTTGCTGAAACCCAGGCAACATTCTAGTAAATCTCCTCTGTACTCTCTCTATTTCAAGTTTCTCGACTTGAAACATTACCCATCCGTTTTCCATGGACCTACGCATTTCCATAGGTCAGTGACGTTTTGGGTTGGGACCCTTCTTCAGACTCCAGAGAAGTGTCCTGACCCAAAATATCACCTATCCATATTCTCAAGAGATGCAGCCTGACGTGTTGAGTTACACCAGCATTTTGTGTCTATCTCTGGTATAAACCAGCATCTGCACTTCCTTGTTTCCACACTCTACCTTTCAATGTAAACAGATTACTATTTAGCTGCACTGACACCCAATCTCTCTCATTGTCACATTGGCATGCTTCCAAAGCATATTTATTTTTGGTCTTACCTTGTCAACAGATTGGAGGTTGGTGACGTCACTTTCAGATTTAATTTGGGAGTGTTTTTAATTAGGTACGATGTGGTACTCGTGCACATTTGCCCCATATACCAACTATATGAGAGTGTAATTCTGTGCAGCATTAAAGGGGTAAACATGGAGTATAAATAGATTCGAGGTACACTGTGAAAGATACATCTTCTAGATGCGCTGGGACGCATCCTCGGTGATGTGACCTGGGGTCATCGGGTGTTTCAGGTCTCACACCATCAGACACCCTCGCCATTGTTTGTGGTATTGACAAAACATTTGGCAATTCCAAATCTTTAATCTAGCCCTTAAATTAACTGTCAACACTGTTTCGGCATTGTTTTCACAATTTAATATTTAGTCCAGTTTAGTTTAGAGATACAGCATGCAAACAGGCCCTTCGACCCACCGAGCCCGCGTTGACCAGCGATCGCCAGCCCACTACACACTCTAGGGACAAGTTACTATTATACCAAGCCTATTAACCTACAGACTTTGTTAGAACTGCAAGTCTTTGGAGTGTGGAAGGAAACCGGAGCTCCCAGAGAAAACCCACAGAGGTCACGGGGAGAACGTACAAACTCTGTACAGACAGCACCCATAGTCAAGATCGAACCCGGGTCTCTGGTGCTGTAAGGCAGCAACTCCACCACTGCATCACCTTACCGAGCCTTAATCACACTTTTCTGAAGCTGTGTACATTATTTCAGCAAACGCACATGGTTTTGGTTTCTGGATCAGTGCTCTATTCAGTAAAAATGCGATGCTTGCACAGATGATTACTCAAATATCTCCTTTAGATTACAAGCATCAATCGTAATATGCAATACACCTTCTGCACAATGTGATTAAAAGATACAAACATCATTTTGGAGGAGAAATTAAAATGCATTCAGATAAATGAACACACAGGCTGAGCAAAACTATGCAGGCATAATAGATGGCTATTTAAAATCATTTAAGTGTGAAATCAAATGATTCAATAATAGTTCTGTGCATCTCGGTCTGAAATATGTTGTCTGAAGAGGTTAGCGTCGATTAGAGATACAGTGCGGCCCTTTGGCCCCGAATCCGGGCAGACCAGCGATCCCCACACATTAACACTATCCTACTCATACTAGGGATGGTTTATTTTACCAAGCCAATTAGCCTGCAAACCTGTACGTCTTTGCAAGGTGGGAGGAAACCAGAGATGCCAGAATTAAACCCACACAGGTCACGACTCCGTGTAGACAGCATCCATAGTCAGGGTCCAACCCGGGTCTGTGGCACCATGAAGCAGCAACTCTACCGCTGCGCCACTGCATTGCCCAAACAAGTTTATTTTCTTCCTCTCGTCTGCAATGTCAAGCATCATTAGGACCCGACACTCAAGTAATACGTCTGTCAATAACTAAATACAACGTAGGTTTTATTGGCCATTTACAAGTAAACTGCAACAAAAATTACATTTAAGGAGAATTAAAATGGTTGCTTAAATTGAACTGTTACAGAAGTAGCAAACATATTCTCATTCTCATTCTCATTGGAGGAAGGGTTTCGGCCCGAAACGTCGCCTATTTCCTTCGCTCCATAGATGCTGCTGCACCCGCTGAGTTTCCCCAGCAATTTTGTGTACCTTCGATATTCCAGCATCTGCAGTTCCCTTTTGAACACATATTCTCATTATAGTTAGTTTTGATAAAAGGAAAAGGCTTTTTAAAAAAATCCTAATTAGGAACTGCACCAGTTACACCACATGTTTGACAAAGTGATGTTGCTGCCATGTTTTTGAATTGGACAAATCCGTGATGCATAAGGTAACGAAAAGTTGGAAATTGAATTGAAATATTACTAGTCCGGTCATTGTGATCTCGCAATTCCTTTCTCTGCTGTTCTAATGTAAACATCAACACTTTTAAACTAAACCGGTTAATTTAATGATGCCATTAAAATAGTACCAAGCAATTTGAGCATTATGTGTTTGTACAATAATATTGCAGAGTGTAATTTCCAGGCCATTATGAAATAAATCCGAGTTAATTGTAAACTGCACTAATGTTACTTTGCAGTCAGTTATTGTCGATTTTAAATGCTGTTTATATTGCCGCAATATTTTAGTGAATTAGGATCAAACAGATTGGAAATAAAAACAAGCATTTTTAACCATACGCATGAGCAATGTTAGCCCATTTCAGCAGTATAAAGGCAGGAAGACTGTCAGTTTGACTCGTTACAAGGCTTGTATGAGGCATGAAGTGGAGCACCTTAGAGTGGGTGGCCTTCTTTAGACTTTAGAGATACAGTGCTGAAACAGGCCCTTCGGCCCACCAAGACTGTGCTGACCAGCGATCATCCCTTACACAAACACTATTCTAGGCACTAGGAACAATTTACAAATTTACCAAGTAACTTAACTTACAGAGGAAAGTGGGAAGGGGTGGGGGGGGGTAAAAGGGGGGGAAAAAAGGGGGGGGGGAAAAAGGGGGAATAAAAGCTGCAAATATTACTGCAAGGGCCTCCGCAATTTTTTCCTTGGCTTCCCACAAGATCTGAGGATGTTCTTGGTCAGGCTCTGGGAACATCCGGAAGTGGCGGCGTTGCCTTGCAGCTGCGGCTCGCCTGCAGTCCGTTTGTCTTTTCTGTTTTTTGTTTTCTCTTGTCCAGTTTTTATATTTCGGTTTATTTAGTTGTGTATGTGTGGGGGGGTGGGTGTAACATGTTTTTTGACTCTTCCTTCGGGGGGGATGCAACCTTTCCTGCCATATCCCCCGTCTCCGTGTCCGTCTGCGCTGATGGCCTATAGCTGAGCTGGCGGCCTCCAACTGCGACCGACCTCGAGGCTGCGGAGGCAGAGCCAGGACTTACCAACGCGAGGCTGGCCGACTTCGGGGCTGTGGTTGCGGGGCGACCCAACTTCCGACCCGACTTTGGAGCCTCGGAGGCTCGGTCGCGGGCCAGTGGGCCAGTGGACGACATTGTCGGGAGCTCGAGTTCTGTTTTCCGGAGCTCCCGCAACTACAGCTGCGTCCGCTGGATTGGAGGACGGCAGCTTCGGCAGCTTCGACCGCCCCGGGCCGCAGAGTTTGAACCGGCCCGCTTGCGGAGCTCGGATTCAGCCGCGGGACTTACCTACCATCACCCAGCGGGGTCACAACATCGGAGGCTTGGATTGCCTCAGCGCAGAGGGAGAGCAAGGAGGGAAGAGACAATGACTTTGGGACTTAAACTGTGTTGAGTGTTTGTTATTTATTCTATGTTATGACTGCAGGCTAAACCATTTCGATGCACTGAAAAGTGCAATGACAATAAATTGAATCAAATCAAAAAATCAAATTAACTCATCCATCTTAATATGTCTTAATACCACCAATACGTTATCTTTGGTAATTTGTAATTTGTACATGACTTGCCAGGTTGGGGGTGTGAAGAAATATGTAAAGGAGACATATGCGCACCTGGAAACTCAAACTTGATACACAGAGCTTATTTTCGATACACGCAACGCTTGGATCATCCATTTCCCGACACCCGAGGAACAATTTACAGAGGCCAATTAACCTACAAAGCTGCAAGGAAACGGCGGTCACAGGGAGAGCGGGAAAACTCCACACAGACAGTGGAGTTCAGGATTGAACCCGTGTCTCTGGCGTTGAGAGGTAGTGGATCTACCAGCTTATGACACTGTAAACCCAAAATTATCCGATTAGTTTCTAAAGAGTTGTTCAATGCTTTTACAAAGTTCCAGCATAATGACACGTAACCACATCTTTCTTCTCAGGTCACCAAATGAAGCTCCTGTTGAATGAACGAATCAATGAACAACACAGCACACGTTGCCATTAGGGATGACAGATGGCACTATGGGCTAAGTGTTCAGCTGGCAACCGGAAGGTAGCCGGTTCGAATCCCGCTTGGAGTGCATACTGTCGTTGTGTCCTTGGGCAAGACACTTCACCCACCTTTGCCTGTGTGTGAATGTGTGTGAATGTGTGTGAGTGATTGGTGGTGGTCGGAGGGGCCGTAGGCACAGATTGGCAGCCACGCTTCCGTCAGTCTGCCCCAGGGCAGCTGTGGCTACAGAAGTAGCTTACCACCACTGAGTGTGACTGAGGAGTGAATGAATAATGCGATGTAAAGCACCTTGAGTATTAGAAAGGCGCTATATAAATCCCATCCATTATTATTATTATTATTCAACTAATCGCCTCCTCTTTAGACGTGCTAATTAATCCCACTTTCTCCGTTTCTCTCCACAAAGCCCAGAAATTTATTTTCAAGCTTCTCCCATTCATTTTTAAAAGTTATTACTTCTTCCACTTTCAGATGTTGTTTTTCTACATCATAATCAGTATTACGCAAGAGGGAAGAGAAGGCTCTTCGACATTGTGCCTCTGGTTCTTTTACGAACCATCTTAAATTTGTGTTCTCTAGTCTCTTGACCCTTCTGCCAGTGCAAACAGTTTCCTTTTAAATGACTCCGCAATTGCTTTTAAGATAATGAACCGACGTTTCAAAACGCCGCTCATCAGTCTGAGCTCTTGAAGGTTCCTGCAAGGTTACACAACCAATAAAATACTTAACAATACAGAGACAATTTGTGCAAGGTGAAATCGCAACAACAGCAAGGCAATCCATTTTAGCGACATTGGTTGAAAGTCAAATATTAACCAGGCTGTGAGCAGGGCAGCACAGTGACACGGCGGGAGTGTTGCTGCCTGACAGCGCCAGAGACCCGGGTTCGAACCCGACTACGGGTGCTTGTCTGTACGGAGTTTGCATGATCTCCCCAGGACCTGCGTGGATTTTCTCCAAAAATTTTGCTTTCCTACCACACTCCAAAGGCGTAGGTTAATTGGCTTAATATGAACGTAAAAATTGTCCCTAGTGTAGGATAGTGTTAATTAGATTAGATATAATTTATTGCCACACAGCCAGGCTGGTGGAAATTTGGGTTGTCTGCAGCGATACAATAATAAAGAACACACAACCACAATAAAACTGTAACACAAACATCCACCACAGCATTCATCACTGTGGTGGAAGGCACAAAATTTGGCCAGTCCTCCTCCATTTCCCCCCCGTGGTCAGGACCAGAGTCCAGAGTCAGTCCAGGATCGGCTCTTCCTCACCGGAGACCGCGGCTTTAAGTTGTTGTAGGCCGCAGGCCGGCGGTCAAGATTTAAAGTCCCCGCCGCAGCCAGAAGCACCGTAGACTGCAGGGCCGGCGGTCAAAGCTCCCCTCCAGGGGTGATGGTAAGTCCATGCCAGACTCGCGGTAGAAGTCGGCCGCGGGCCGGCAGTGATGGCTTCTTCTTCCCCGGGTCCCCAACGTGAGATCCCGGGCTGTAGACGCCGCACCAGCTGGAGCTCTGCAGACCGCGGCTTCAGGCTGCGACTTCAGGCTGCCGGCTGCCCCGGGTCAGCGAAACGGAGCGTTCCCCTCCAGCGAGCCCCAGCGAGGGCTCACCCGCTCCACGCCGAGAGTCCACGCTGTGCCCGCCGCTGAAGCCCCGGGTGCGTCTCCAGGAAAGGCCGCGTCGATCCTTGATGTTAGGCCACGGGGGAGGCGACCTGGAAAAACTCGCCTCTCCATGGAGGAGGCGACCGAAGCGGTTTCCCCCTCACCCCCCCCACACAAAACACACAAAGAAACATTAAATACAGATTTTAAAACATACTAAAAAGTAAAAAAAGGTTGAAAAACTGACGAGCTGCATGACATGGCTGCTGCCAGAGCAGCGCCCCCTCCCGTTAATGTGTGGGGATCGCTGGTCGGGGCGGACTAGGTGGGCCGAAGGGCCTGTTTCCGCACAATATCTCTAAAATTTTAAAAAAACCATGTTGAATGAGCAAACAGATAGATAAGAATCTTATTGTTTCCCCCTAGATTTATCCAAGTGCTTATGTATAATATACTTGCACTGAACTGTGTATAAAGATGATTTTCACTGTACCTCAGTACATGTGACAATTAAAGTGCCATTGCACCATGTTTCCTGATAAAGTTGTGGTTTACTAGTGCCCCTCCGGGAAGGGACAAATGCTTTTGTTTTTCTTGCTACAGTAAACCCTCATTATAACAGACCATTGTGGGGGGAATGGTGTCCATTAATGACGATTGTACACTCTAACAGAGTAAGATATTATCATAGAATAAGTGGTAGAAACAAACAGCTGCAGTTGCTGGTTTATGCACAAAAGGACACAAAGTGCTGAAGTAACTCAGCAGGTCAGGCAGCATCTCTGGGGAACCATGGATAGGTGATGTTCTGGGTAAGGAACACTTTCTTCAGCCATTCGGAACAGCACCTCATATTTTGCTTAGGCAGCTTATTGTACCCAGCTAACAACGGGCCATTATGGACCCCACTATTCCCGAGGTCATCGGTTCATGTTCATAAGTGATAGGAGCAGAATTAGGCCATTCGGCCCACCAAGTCTACACCATTCCATCATGGCTGAACTATCTTTCCCTCTCAACCCCATTCTCCTGCCTTCTCCCCATAACCATGTCAACAGGGCAGCACAGCGGTAGAGTTGCTGCCTTACAGCGCCAGAGACCCAGGTTCGAACATTGGTCCATTTTGTGCACTCCATTTCCTTAAAATCTGGACAATCAAACAAGACTCAACAGTGTATACACCTAATTTTCTCCTCGCCAGCAGTCTCGTTCATTTGTTGTTTTTAGTCTGTTTCATGTACGTTTCAGTGTATCTTTAGTTTTATATTATGTGGGGGGGAATGGAAACATTTTTAAAATCTCTTTCCTCGACAGAGATGTGACTTTCTCCGTATCGTATCTCAGTCCGCTCTGCGGCCTAACACCGTGGAGCTGGTAGCCTCTTGCCGGGGATCAACTTTGGGAGCTCCAACCATGGGAGACTGCGGACTTAGCATCGTGGAGCACGCGGTCCCTTGGTTAAGGACCGACTTCGGGAGCTCCAAGCCGTAGGAACTTCGACTGCCCCGATTGCGGGGGCTTCGATCGCCCCGACTGCGGGTGGCTCGACTGCCCCGTCCGCAGGAGAATAAGCAGGAAAGAAGATAAGACTTTATTGTCTTCCATCACAGTGAGGAATGTGGGTGAAACACTGTGGGGGATGTTAATGTTAACTTTTGTGTGTGTGTGTCTTGTTGCTTTTTTGGTATGACTATGGCAAATCAAATTCCTTGTATGTTTGTACATACTTGGCTAATAAATTAATTACATTACAAAAGAAGAATTTCTGAAAGTGTGAAGAGAGGAAACTGCCTCTGCATTCATCGGAATGAATATATGCATCTATGTTGGACTTTTGAATTTAACATTGTGGGAGCTTTCTCATATGTAGAGGTGTTGATAAGTTGGGTATTTGAAACCCAAGGCTGGTTGTACAATCATCCAGACTTAATACTATCTAGCTATTGATGTTAGTGTGCCAATTTGCACTTCTTGTAGGCATAAGAAACCACAGATGCTGGTTTTATCAAAAAAAAGACACAAAGTGCTGGAGAACTCAGCGGGTCAGGCCACATCTCTGGAGCACATGGATAGATGAAGTTCAGGTCAGGATCCTTCTTGTGACTAAAAATGATCTGAAGAAGCTTCCAATCCAAAATGTCACCTACCCATGTTCTCCAAAGATGCTGCCTGATCTGTTGAGTAACTCCAGCACTTTGTGTCTTTCCTGTTCTCATTCTTTATCCCCCTCTTGGCATCAAAGATTGTGGAGAGAAGGCAGGAGAATGGGGCTGACAGAGAAAATTAGATCAGCCTTGATCAAACTGCAGAGCAGACTAAATGCTCCAATGTCTTACGGTCCATCTATAATAGCCTGCAGAATGGTGGTGGCGAGAATGCAGTGATTTCATGTCATGTGGCCCAAGCTATGGTAACCTTCATTCTTATGGTTTTGAGGGCAAGTTAATATTCCCCAGCAAGGTGTCGCCAACTTTGATGATAAAGAGCAATATGCAACCTCCACAGACATCCATTGCCTGCAGAATCCCCCCAAAACCTGCAAAGACAGATGTTGGGATGTTTGAACAGTCAGAGGCAAGCTGTCATCTTTCAACTATCATCCTTTGAAATACCTGCCTAGCCAAGTTTTTCCTCAGTCAATAACAAAAGGGAACATTTCAGTGCTTTCCTCGTTTGTTTTATACCTGTTTAATTGCTCTGTGGCGTTGCCATCTTCCTGATAATTGCTTTTTTTCCCCACCAGTGTTTTGTGCCTGTTTGTTCTGTGTTTGTTCATTAATTGAGCTGAGTTGAGCTGTTTTGATTTGTAGAACTCCAGAGGGTTTAGCTACTTCTGCTGATCCTGGTTAATTGCCTGACCATCCTGATGTCTGTATCGTTCATTTCAGATCTGTATATTTTAGGGTTTCAATGTAATTCCATTGTTCTAGTTATTTTTTTTATATTCTCTATTTTTTCCTATGTTCCAGGGTGGCACAGCGGTAGAGTTGCTGCCTTTCAGCGCCAGAGACCCGGGTTCGAACCTGACTATGGGTGCGTTCTGTAAGAAGTATAAACGTTCTCCTTGTGACCGTGGTTTTTTCCCCCCATGTGCACAGGTTTCCTCCCACACTGCAAAGACGTACAAGTTTGTAGGTTAATTGGCTTCGGTAAAATATTGTTAATTGTCCCTAGTGTGTAGGATAGAACTAGTGTACAGGGATCGCTGGTCAGCGTGGACTTGGTGGGCTGAAGTGCCTGCATCCCTAAACAAAACTGATGCAACTGATGGAAAATTGGAAAAATAACAACTAACCGAAAGGATAATTCTATCGAAGTATCCTTCCTATATTAGACAAATGCCAAGTAAACTTCATTTAATACAAAAATGGACAGGACAGGACATGATTGCCTCCACTGCTATTTAACCTTCAAGTTTTCCTCCCCAGTCTTAAAAGAAAAAGCTTAGACATTGGTGGTCCTACTGCCTGGCTATGAATGAATCTATGAAAACATATTCAGTTAATATCTTATTTTAATAATTATTATTGCAAAGCTCCCTGTATCCCATTCTATGTCATTACCGTATCTATCCCCTTTAGCACAGATTGAAATACAGCACAATAAGGAAATAAAGATGGTTTTAAAAAATCAATTATAAATGTAATATAATACATATATACATATATATATATATATATATATACTCCTGATATATGTGCGCATACACACACACACACAGGACAAGTCAATTCATATTTTTAAGGCGGAGTTTGACAGATTCTTGATTAGTATGGGTGTCAGGGGTTATGGGGAGAGGGCAGGAGAATGGGGTTGAGAGGGAAAAATAGATCAGCCATGATTAAATGGTGGATTAGACTCGATGAGCCGAATGGCCCAATTCTGCCCCAATAACTTCTGACCACGTGAGTTTCATCTGGTTCTCCGTTTTTTCCCCCCATATCCCAAATATATGTGCATTTGTAGGTTAATTGGCCTTTTTAAAATTGGCCCAAATGTATCGGGAGTGGATTAGAAAGTGGGATAATATAGAACTTGCGTGAACATGTGACTGATGGTCGGTGTAGATCGGGTGGGCCAAAGGGGTAATTTCCATACTGTGTCACTAAATTGAACTTTAAGCTTCTTTTCCTGTAGATAGGTACATGGATTTGCAGGGTCTGTGTGTAGACAGAGAAGACTAGTTTAACTTGGCTTTATGCTCAGCCCAAAACTCCTGTTACTATGCTGTGCTGTTCAATGTTCTGAAATGCCTATAAACAATATCAATGTTTAAGAAAGAACTGCAGATGCTGGAAAAATCAATGGTAGACAAAAATGCTGGAGAAACTCAGCGGGTGAGGCAGCATCTATGGAGCGAAGGAATAGTTGGCGTTTTGGATCGAGACCCTTCTTCAGACTGATGAACAATATCAATGTGATTTCTTTGAGAAACTCAATGGGATGGGGTATTCCCTGGGGCGGAGGAAGCCGAGGGGGCAATGGACGTGTAGAAAGTGATGAGGGGGATGGATAGTAAAGATCTTTTACCCATGGTGTGGAAGGGGGTAATCAAAGACAATAGGTTAAGGCCAGTTGTCGGTGATTTAGAGGGGATCTGGGGGCTGGAGGGTTGGAAGGGAATTCTTTCACTCGAGGGGCAGTTTAAGTTTGCAAGGAAGCTGTGGAGGTCGATGTTTTCATGGAATTTAAGAGCAGTCTCGACAAATGCTTGGAGACACAAGTGACTGCAGCCGCTGGAATCTGGAGCAACAAGTAATCTGCTGGAAGCAGTTTGAGGGCTCGAGCAGCATCTTTGAAGTCAAAGAGATGAATGATGTTCTGGACAGTGACCCTACATCAGAATCGATAAGTTCTTGGATTACTATGGCATAGAAGGCCTTGAACCTAATGGGACCAACTGGGCAGGAACTAATGACGGGTGCTGTCTGTACGGAGTTTGTACGTTCTTCCCGTAGAGCTGCAGCAATTGAAAGGAGGAGAGTACAGGAGAATTCAGTAGGCATCAGGACTGGGAATGTAGCGATTCATTTTGTACTTGAGGGAGGGAAAGGTAGAGGAGGGAAGTTTGCAGATAAGTATGAGTCAGGCTAGTTACATGGAGCCAATGATTGGGAGATGCATGCAGATTTAGGAGGAAAGCTTGTTGTTCCGCAGGAAATAGTTACTACTAGTTTGAGGCCTGATATGGTGTTATGGTCAGTTAGTCAGCGGTTAGTGTATTTTATAGAACTGACGGTGCCTTGGGAGAACTTAGTGGATGAGGCTTATGAAAGGAAAAGGCTTAGATATGTAAAGTTGGTAGCAGAAGTTGAGCAGCGAGGATGGAGAGCAAAGAGTACGCCCGGTAAAGGTGGGTTGTAGAGGCTTCATAGCGAGATCCACCACGTCGCTATTTCAAGAGCTAGGAATTCACGGACAGAGTTTGCGTCAGGCTGTAAAGCAAATGTCAGAGGCAGCAGAGCATGGCGGTAGGTGGATTTGGTGGAGAAGGCGTAGTGTCAGTAGGAGGCAGAAAGGAAACGTATGACATGCAGTTCGTGTATTTCTTTGTAATTGTAGTCTGTGCAAGTGTAGTCTTATGCAAGGGTGACATTTGTGATATTACAAGCTTACTGATGGGCTAGGATTAGTGGAAGATGGGATCCAGGTGTTTAGCATTTGTTAGAGTGAGCTAATTGGGTGCAGGCTCCTTTATGTAGTAGATACTGGTAGCAAAGGTGGTGAGAGCAGGTATTGAGGAAACACCAATGAAGGGAGATGCCCACTTGATAACCCCAATGATATATTTGCATCTACAGGATTAGATTTTTTTTAGAGAGCCAATTAATATGTAGGTAACTATTTTTTTTTTTTTTATTCCATTGTTGCATATGGAGTCATTTATTATAAATTGGTGTATTTAGTTAGATAATACTTTGGTTTTGGGCTTGGTTTTCTTAGTTGAGTGCTTATCCTGGAGTTATAAAACAAGTACTTTGTGTTTTAATTGTAATTTATAAAGCAGTTTAAACATAACAAATTGCCTAAGGTTACTTCACAGACACAAATTAAGTTACAGGAGGAACAAGGTAAGTGTATTGAGGAGACAACAAGGATGATAATACACATGATTTAGACAATGGAAAACCACAACTTGGTGATCCCAGGAGGCCAGGCAGCATCTGTGGAGGGAATGGACAGGTGACATTTTGAGTGGGGAACCTTTGTTTTGGTCAAGATTCCAGCATCTGCAAATCCTTGTCTCTTTTACTTGAACACCAAAGATTAGCAGGTGAAGGCATGATTAAATTCAGGACTCGAGAAGCTGGGATTTGTAAGTATCTAGGTTGACGGTGATTAGAAAGGTGAGAAGGGATAAAGTCATTGGAATCACAGAGGGGGTTCTCCATCTTTTCTCTACCTCTCTCTGTCTTTCAGTCTGAAGAAGGATTGTGGCCCAAAATGTCGCCTATTCGTTTTCTCCAGAGATGCTGCCTGACCCATTGAGATACTCCAGCACTTTGTGTCTTCCCATGAATAATGTCAAGACAGGGTTTGAATACAAGGATAAGTATCTTAAAATTGTAAAGATTGCTTATCCAGGAGCTAAAATGTATGTGGGTGATTGCTTGACATGTGTGTGTGTGTGTGTGTGTGTGTGTGTGTGTGTGTGTGTGTGTGTGTGTGTGTGTGTGTGTGTGTGTGTGTGTGTGTGTGTGTGTGTGTGTGCGCGCTGTGTGTGTGTGTGCGCGCTGTGTGTGTGTGCGCTGTGTGTGTGTGTGTGTGCGCGTGCGTGCGTGTGCGCTGTGTGTGTGTGCGCGTGCGCTGTGTGTGTGTGCGCGCTGTGTGTGTGTGCGCTGTGTGTGTGCGCTGTGTGTGTGTGCGCTGTGTGTGTGTGTGTGCGCGTGCGCTGTGTGTGTGTGTGCGCTGTGTGCGTGTGTGTGTGCGCTGTGTGTGTGTGTGTGTGTGCGCTGTGTGTGTGTGTGCGCGTGCGCTGTGTGCGTGTGTGTGTGTGCGCTGTGTGTGTGCGCGTGCGAGCTGTGCGTGTGCCTGTGCACGCGTGCGCTGTGTTATCTTGTACTCAATTATTGTAATCATTTTGTAAAGGTTAGAAAATTGTCACATTGCAGAAAATGGTACAGTGATCACAGCAGTGGACAAGACACCTAGGTAGTCAAACGTGATTGCAAACATATCTTGATCAATGCAAATTCAAAATGCAAAGAAAGTGCCCCACACCAGCACAGTACAAAACAGCATAAGGCATTGAAAAAAAAAAGGATGACATGTGCCTACCTGATGTCTTCAGTGAAGAGTGCGTATTTTATTTTAATAGCATAGTGCCATTATTTTTTTTACAATAGAATAATTTGTCTGTTCAAAAAAGGGACAGATTATAGTCTAAAAAAAAGGGACAGACTATAGTCAAAGTGTGTTGGAAGGAACTGCAGATGCTGGTTTACACCGAAGACAGACAGAAAATGCTTGGGTAACTCAGCGGGTCAGGCAGCATCTCTGGAGAAAAGGAATACGTGACATTTCGGGTTCGAGAGCTTTCTTCAGACCCTTCTTTACCCCAAAACGTCACCTATTCCATTTCTCCAGAGATGCTGCCTGACCTGCTGAGTTACTCCAGCATTTTTTATTTGTAGTCTCAAAGTGGTTGCTTCTGAATAGGAAATGAATCATAATCTTTCCTTTTAGAAAATTAATTACAAGTTTACTCAATTTGATCTTCATGTTATTAGAGTCATAGAGTGATACAGTGTGGAAACAGGCCCTTTGGCCCAACTCGCCCACACCGGCCAACAATGTCCCAGTTACACTAGTCCCACTTGCCTGCGCTTCATCCATATCGCTGCAACCCTGTCCTATCCATGTACCTGTCTAACTGTTTCTTATTTAGCGAATGCAAAGTCCTTTAGCCAAGCAGTTGCCTCTTGATCTGCTGTATGAAGGGTGACAAGTCCTCCTTTGAGTCTTTGTTGAGGGCATGCTTCAATGATGTGTTGCATTGTTTGCTGCTCTCCACAAGCACACCATGGGGTTGGACTGCTGCCCCATTTGTGAAGGCTGGCCAAGCAGGGGCCATGTCCAGTCCTGAATCTATTCAGCGTCGTCCACTGCTTCCTTGGGAGATTGGTGCCAGGGACCGGTAGGGTGGGGTCTGACACCAGATGTTTATTTGGGACGTCCTTGGACTCCCATTCCCTTTTCCAAGCTGATTGGATGGTGAAATCAGCTGGTGGTGGGTTCTTCCAAATTGGTCGTCTAGATGGAAGTCGAGCAGTGGGTGGGTTGAAGATGTCCATGTGAATTGGCAGATGAGGGGAGTTTTTGGTCTTTTGGAGCATCCTTTGAGTGAGGACTACTCGCCGGATGTGTGGAGGGGCTATGTTGGATAGGACAGGGAGCCAGGGGAGTGGTGTTGAGCGGATTGTTCCTGTGATGATCCTCATTGTTGAGTTCAATTGGGTATCCACATGGTGTGTGTGGGATGACCTGGACCAAACAGGGGCACAATATTCGGCTGAAGAAAATGCAAGGGCTAGTGCTGAAATGCGCACTGTTTCTTAAACGATGGGATAGTCCCAGCCTCAACTACCTCCTCTGGCAGCTTGTTCCATACACCCTCCACCCTCTGTGTGAAAAGGTTACCCCTTGGATTCCTATTAAATCTTTTCCCCTTCACCTTGAACCTATGTCCTCCTGTCCTTAATTCCCCTACTCTGGGTAAAAGTACTGTGTGCATCTATCCAATCTATGATCTTTCCACCTCAAAAAGATCACCCCTTAACCTACTGCGCTCCATGGAATAGAGACCCAGCCTACTCAACCTCTCTCTATAGCTCACGCACTCTGATCCTGGCAACATCCTCGTAAATCTTTTCTGAACCCTTTCAAGCTTGACAATATCTTTCCTATAACATGGTGCACAGAACTGAACACAATATTCTAAATGCGGTCTCACCAACGTCTTATACAACTGCAACATGACCTCCCAACTTTTATACTCAATACTCTGACTAATGAAGGCCAAAGTGCCAAAAGCCCTTTTGATCACCTTGTCTACCTGCGACTTGACCAAGGAACCGTGCACCTATACTCCTGGATCCCTCTGCTCTATAACACTACCCACATATGGGCAAGACCTCTCACTTCTCTGTATTAAATTCCATCAACCATTCCTCCAGCCACATGGCCAATCGATCCAGATCCTGCTGCAATCATTCACAGCATTTAAATATTTTAGATTACTTTTCCTTGAAAATGAATGGAAAACTATAATTTTGCTTCAAAGTTCATCAAAAAAATTAATTTTCACCATCATTGCCAGGTACCTATTCTTCTGGTTGACAAACATTTTAATCCCCGTTCCCTCTCCCATACTAACCTTTCTGTCCTACGCCTCCTCCATTGTCAGAGCGAGGCTAAATGCAAATTGGAGGAACAGTATTTCATATTTCGCTTGGACAGCTTACAACCCGGAGGTATGAATTAGATTTCTCTAACTTCAAGTAATCCCTGCATTCTCTCCCTCTCCAACCCTCCTCCACCCAAGTTGCACCAGGTTCCTGTTCTCACCTAGCAAACAGCTAACAATGGCCTGTTTCCTTTATAATCGTTGAATTTGTGCAAATCCTTCTTTCATTTGTTCTATACCACGTCTCGACACCACCTTCGATGTCCCTCGTTTCCTTTTCCCCCGGACCAGTCTGAAGAAGGGTCGTGACCCAAAACGTCACCGATTCCTTCTCTCCAGCGATGCCGCCTGACCCGCTGAGTTACTCCAGCATTTTGTGTCTATCTTTGGTTTAAACCAGCATCTGCCGTTCCTTCCAGCCTTTTTAACAAATCATTTTAACACATTTCTGAGTAGTTAAAAAAATAAACATGCATATGACCATCGAATGCCATAAGCTTCATAGATCTCAAGCAGTCCCAACACTAAACAATATAATTTGTGGCAGCCTCTTAGCCTAGTAATTACCTAGCATGGTACCAGCAATAGAGGCACTGGGATTATTAAGTAAATATTCTACCTCTCCCTTGCATATTTGCAATAATTTATTCATATCAAACACATCATGAGATATACAGGAAGGTTAAGCATTGTAAGCTGCTGCTATAATATCCCTAATTATCCAAGACCCCTGGAGAGATTTTAGCATTTGTGAACTGAATCGTGGGATACAAATTCTGACAGGGTCTTTTGATGAATCGTGACTGATTATACGAGAAAGGTTAAAACAGAAAAGATGAAACATTTGTGACGGACTGTTCAAAATCAGAGTCTTTATTGTTCTCGATTGGAGTAGGAAAAGATGGGAGAAGCCTGTATTCTATTGAAATTTCAAACCTGCTAATAAAACCACGAGTCTCTCTCAGTTTGAAAGATACTGTATGACACTCTTGAGAATCTAAATTGATATCTACCAATGAAGAGCAATGAATACCTCCACACCTCCAATAATAATTCTTTAACTCTTTGTAAACATCGGGTCATTGGGTAGTGCTACTGCAGTGGTTGCCTCACCAGCAACTCATAGTCCTTTCACCCATTTTGTTATTTTTAGTGTGTCTCTATGTATGTTTTAATGTTTCTTACTATGTCTATGTGGGGGGGGGGGGGGAATAGGGGGAAACCGTTTTCAGTCACTTACCTGGATGGAGATGCGTCTTCTCTCCGTGCCGCATCTTCGCCCCCCTCCCTCGTGGCCTACCAACTGGTTTGGCGTGGCCTTTCCTGCTGGAGACCGGCCCAGAGCTTCAGCAGCAGGCGCAGTGCTGAATTACCATCACGGAGCAGGGCGATGCCTTGCCGGGGATCGCCAGTGTTGGAGCCCCGGAGTGTTGGGCCTGCTGAGTTTAACATCGTGGAGCTGTGGTTTGTGGAAGTCTAGCCGCGGGCGCTGACTTTAACATCGCAGACGTCTGGGATCTTTTGCCGAGGATCGCCAGTGTTGGAGCTCCGCCCAGCTCGGCCTGTAGACTTCGGAAACCCCGGTCTCAAGTAAGGAGCGGCCGATTCGGAAACTCCAAGCCGCAGAGCGTGTTCCTCCGTTCCGACGCCGGAGTTTCAATCATCCCGGCGAGAGGGCCGTCCGTAGCGGTGACTGCGTGAGGTTATAGGCCCCGAACACGGGTGAACAAAGAGGAAGATGACTGAACTTTATTGCCTTCTATCACAGTGTGAACACGTTGATTCCGCTGTGGTGGATGTTTATGTTAAACTCTATTATGTATCGTGTTCTTATTCGTATGGTAACTCAAATTTCACGGCACCAATTGGTGCATGTGACAATAAATGTGAACTTGAACTTAAACTGTATAAATGGTTGTTCTAATCAGCTGCGTGACATGGCTTATGCATGAGTCATCAGTGCTGGGTTTGGTTCATTTAATCAGTGATCCTGGTCAGCGATTCAGATTTTAAAATCACAGATTTAAATCATTGGCTGATTTGGTCCATTTAATAGACCAGGTTTTGGATTGGCCAATTCAATACGCTGCGGTTGCTGGAAACCCGACAGAAATAAATAGAAAATATGGTAAATACTCAGCAGGTTAGGCAGCCTCTGAAGTAGAAAAACAGAATTAACGCTTTAGATTAAAGAATTTATCTGAACTGAAAAAACTGGAGAATAACGGGAAAAAAAAAGGACACAAAGTGCCGGAGTAACTCATCGGGTCCGGCAGCATCTCCGGAGAACATGGATATTTTGGGTTGGGACGCTTCTTCAAATGAAGACGTATCTGAAGAAGGGTTCTAATCAGAAATGTCATCTATCCATTTTCTCAAGAGAAGCTGAGTGACCCGCTGTGTTACTCCAACACTTGGTGTCCTTCCCTATAAACCAGCACCTGGGAGTGGGAGATTGCAATCTTCACCTGGTCAACCCTGTTTCGACGAATGCAATCAACCTGGCGTGCACAAACAGAAGATCAAACAGAACAAGTTGCCTTACAACTTTAGGCTGTGCACGCCATACGCAAGAAGAAGAAGAAGAAGAAGAAGAAGAAGAAGAACCAGCACCTCCGGTTTCTGTTTTTTATCAAGCTGGAGTTTGCATACGTTTGAAGTGGCAGAGAAAGGGGAAGATACAATTAGAAGGGAGAAGATAAGTTATGCGATACCAGGAGTGGAACGGTACTGCGTTATTGCTGCAGTTACACGAGTAAATTAAAAAAAATTGGTAAAGAACGAACTCCTACGAAGTAAAATGTCAATTATCCTTACAGGAGATTAACGTTAATGTCAACTGGTGCTTAGAAGGATAATTATCCTTCCTTGCCTTCAATTAACACAACCTCATCACAAAGCACGTCCCTCAATGAACTGAATCGAAATCTTATTCTGAGACTTGTTGCTTGAAGTGCTTGCTATTGAGAGTTGGTGCCCACCTATGCCTTCTGCATTTCCACAATCTTCTGCCTCACGTAGAAATGTGGTAATATGCATTGGAAAAGCACTTCTCAATAAATCTATAGTTGCTTTAAAACCTCACCTATTCCTTTTCTCCAGAGATGCTGCCTGACCCGCTGAGTTACTCCAGCTTGTTGTGTCTATCTTTGTTGCTTTAAGATAGTTATCCTTCCAAATTTCGGTTGAAATATTTAATTCAATGAATGAGACCAAAGGAGTTTGTTTAACAAAAAAAGATTGAAAGTGCAAGAGGAAATTCAGTGCCTGCAAGTCTGCAGTGGAAAAATGTAGCAGCATTCTGCAGGGATTGCTATGTCCAATGCTGAAGATACTTATCTCAATTTCAAAGGTTTTGCACAAAACAGTTACAACCAGACTTTGTGCACTTTAATAAACATTGTTCTTTCAATGCAGCACAGCTGAGGAAACAAGCAAGCAGTTTGCTTAGACATAAGCTTCAAGTAATGGAAGGAGGTAGTTAAAAAAAAAATGCATGCAAAAATTCTGTGCATTTTCAGCAGGTTAGGCAGCATCCAGGGAGGGAATGGAGAGGTGGCAACTTGGGTTGGGGACACTTCTCCCCTCTCCTCTAATCAGGCTGAAGGGTCCCAACCCAAAATGACGCCTGTCCATTCCATCCGCTGATGCTGCATGACCTTATAAGTTCTAGGAGCAGAATAAGGCCATTCGGCCATCAAGTCCATTCTGCCATTCAATCATGGCCTGTTGAGATTAGTTTAGCTTAGAGATTCAGTGCAGAAACAGGCCCTTCGGCCCACTGAGTCCGTTCAGACCAGCAATCCCCACATATTAACGCTATCCTACACACACTTGGGACAATTTACATTTATACCAAGCCAATTAACCTACAAACCTGTACGTCTTTGGAGTGAGAGAGGAAACCGAAGGTCTCGGAGAAAACTCACTGTCCTGGGGGGAATGTACAACCTCTGTGCAGACCAGCTCCGATAGTCAGGATCGAACCCGGGTCTCTGGCACTATAAGGCAGCAACTCTACCGCTGCGCCACCATGCCGTCCTGCCAGTATTTTGTGTTTGATCATCTAGATATTGAGTCCCACCACTATGTGTGGTTGCAGTGGAGCCAAAATTAGTAGCAGCAATCATTCCCCTCTCTCTGGGTACTGTCCCTCTGTTTGTAACTTTGCTTCAGCTTATAATGCCAGAGAGAAGCTCTCTAATAGTTGGTAGGATGGTTCAATAGCCTGATAGCAGCTGGGAAGAAACTGTTATCAGTAAACTGAACCATTCTATCAACAACTAAAGAATAGTTGCCATCTATCTCATTGGAGACCCTGGGACGATCTCTAATCGGACTTTACTGGACCTTATCCTGCACTAAACATTATTGTTGTTCCATTTATGTGGGATGATGCATTTGGTGAGATATGGCTCTTCAAGATGCAACTATTACCCTTTCGCACAAATACCAAACTCTCTGCAGCTAAATCACATGAACCCCACTTTGTATTTGTTCCACCATACCTCAGGTGTAACAAACAAAAAGTGGCGCATGTTCTCATTCTTTGCTACTTGTCCAACTGTCTCGAGTTGCACACACACACACACACACACACACGAAGGGCCTGTTTCCACACTGTATCTCTAAACTACACTAAAATCGGATTGGGCTCCACAGAAATCTCTGGTTGTCACCATCCTCAGAATGGCTGCAGGTGAGATTTGTCCAATACAGGAGCATTGAATGGGCTGCCAACAAACAATGGCAACATGCCGAGGGTGAACATGGACATTCACATTTACCGAGGAATGTATCTCGCTGAATTCAGAATCCAAGGTCAGGGTGCATAGGAAGGAACTGCAGATGCTGTTTTAAACCAAAGATAGACACAAAATGCTAGAGTAACTCAGCAGCATCACTGGAGAGAAGGAATGGGTGATGGTTCGGGTCGAGACCCTTCTTCAGACCGAAAGTCACGGGAAAGGGAAACGAGAGATATAGACGATGATGTAGAGAGATATAGAACAATGAATAAAAGATAGTTACGATGATAAAGGAAACAGGCCATTGTTAGCGGTTTGTTGGGCGAGAACGAGAAGCTGATGAGACTTGGGTGGGGGAGGGATGTAGAGAGAGGGAATGCAGGGGTTGAAGTTAGAGAAATCTAGATATTGCCACTGCGTTGAAAGCTGCCCAAGCGAAATATGAAATGTTCCTCCAATTTGAGTTTAGCCTCACTCTGTCAATGGAGGTCTAGGACAGAAAGGTCAGTGTGGGAATGGGAAGGGAAATTAAAATGTTTAGCAACTTAGTTCGGGGTATTTTTCTCAATGAGACTCCAGCCTGAATGACACAACAGTACATTACCACCACTCCACAATTTCAACACAGAGTGCATTGAAAAGCCCATCAACATTCACTGCAATCATGTCTCATTCCTTGCACATACATCCTTTGTTTAAAATTACCGAACAGAGGAAAATAAGAGGAAAACTGTTTATTGGACTAAAATTAGATAAAGCCAATCAGGAAAAACAAATTAAAGTTAAGAAGATTACTACAAAAGCATCACAAGCACATCATGCAATTCTATTTCAATATGATTAATTCTATTATGTACTAAATTTCAATCAGTGTAAGTTATAACATCACCATGCTCCTTTATCATGTCACTCATTTTCATAACGATTTTGTCCTCCAGAGATATGTCAACAGACACACACCAGCTGTTGCAAATCCTACACTGTTCAGTCTTGCTAACTTTATCCCTTGTGGACCGGGCAGATGCAGAGAAATGCGTAACTTTAATCATCACGTATCAAAACTGAGCCAGAATGTCTTCTAGTAATATGCAGAACACCACTGCACGGGAACAGGCCCTTCGGCCCACAATGTCTGTGCCGAACACGATGTCAGTTCAACTGATCTCCTCTGCCTGAACCGGATCCAAATCTTACTTATCCCCGCATATCCATGTGCCGATCTAAAAGTCTCTTAAATACCATCATCGTGTCTGCCTCAACCACCACCCTCTGGCAGTGCATTCTAGACACCCACCTCCCTCCGAAATAAAATGCCCTGTACATCTCCTTTAAACGTTGCCCCTTAAAGCTATGTCTTAGAGTCGTTGACATTTTCACCCTGGGAGAAAGGTTCCAACTGTCTAGCTTATCTATGCCTCTCAATTCTACACACTTCGATCAGTTCTCTCCTCAACCTCCAATGTTCTAGAGCAAACTCTCCAAATCCAGATAAGTGAATATTTTTTTCCCTGCACCTCAATATTAAAATGCAAAACAATTACTCCCAAATTTAACAAAATAAAAAAGATATTTCAACTTTCATCATTATATCTTTTCCACCCTTGCCTTTTAGGGTCAGAGTCAATCATACAGCGTGGAAACAGGCCCTTCGGCCCAACGTGCCCATGCCAACCTCCAAGATACCCATTCTACACTAGTCCCACCTGCCTGCGTTTGGCCCATATATCCCTCTAAACTCTTCCTATCCATATGCTGTGGTACCTGTTTTTTTTATAGTGTTAAATGTTATAGTGTTGGTAACAGACCTGCCTCAACTACATCCTCTACAAGCTGTTCCATATACCCGCCACTCTCAGTGTGAAAATGTTGCCCCTCAAGTTCCTATTAAATCTTTCCCCTCTCACCATAAACCCATGTCTCTGGTTTTTGATCCCCCTACTCTGGGTAAAAGACAATGCATTTACCCCATCTCTTCTCTTCATGATCTTATACAACCCTCAGTCTCCAGCGCTCTAAGGAATAAAGTCCTCGCTTGCCCAGCCTCTCCCTGTAGCTCAGACCCGACGTTCCTTCCATTCTGACGTCGGAGTTCCATCATCCCGGCGACAGGGCCTGAACATCGGGTCGCCCGTAGCGGCAACTGCGGAGGGCTCGGGAGGCCCTGACCACGGGTGAACAACAAAAAGGAGGACAACTGAACTTTGGTGCATTTCCTCACAGTGGAAACTTTGATTCCGCTTAATGATATTCCACTTTATGTTAAAGTCTATCTTGTGTTGAGTTATTATTTTATTTTTTATTCATATGGCTGTATGGTAACCCAAATTTCACTGTACCAATTGGTGCATGTGACAATAAATGTGAACTTGAACTTGACCCTTGGGTCCATGCAACATCTTCTCTGTATTCTTTCCAGCTTAATGACATCCATCCTAAAGCAGGAATTTAGAAGGATGAGAGGAGATCTTATAGAAACATATACAATTCTTCAGGGATTAGACAGGCTAAATGCAGGAAATATGTTCCCGATGTTAGGGGAGTCCAGAACCAGGGCTCACAATTTAAGAATAAAAGGGTAGGCCATTGAAGACTGAGATAAGGAAAAACATTTTCACCCAGAGATGTTGTGAATCTGTGGAATTCTCTGCCACAAAAGGCAGTGGAGGCCAATTCACTGGATGTTTTCAAGAGAGAGTTAGATATAACTCTTAGAGTCAACAGAATCAAGGGATATGGAGAGAAAGCAGGAACGGGTTACTGAATTTGGATGATCATCTCTGATCAGATTGATTGGCGGTGCTGGTTCGAAGGGCCAAATAGCCTACCCCTGCACCTATTTTCTATATTTCTATGTTTCTATGATCAAAAGTCAGCACAATACTCCAAATGCAGACATAACTAATGTCTTGTACAATTGTAACATAACAATCCAATTTCTGTACCCAATATGCTGACTGATGAAGGCCAATGCACCAAAAAAAATCTTGACCACCATTTCTTCCCTCACATTTATTCATTCTTTTACCCAAGTACGGGTGCCAATGTATAGAGGTAACTAGTGCATATTCCATCTTTCTTTACAAGACAATGCTAGTTCATTAATTTCTTTAATCCATGAGGTATTTCTAGTTAGCTATGTTTTACCCCACAAATCATTTGTAGTGATTAAATAAGGTTGTTTTTAAAATCGATCAATATCCAAAATGCACAACACTGTGCTTCACAGGTGATTATCTCAAATGCATATTATGAGGCATAGTGGTTAACATCAAAGAATGATTAGACTGAAAGCATCTCCTGTTCACGTGGAGTGCGTAATAAGACTTTGTAGAAGTTCTTCATATAATTGTAATTCAAGTTTCAACAAATAAATTGTATTCCTCATCAAAAGATCATGTTAAATGAGTGAACAATTTAATGAAAAATTAAGCAAAGTTTTTATGCGGATTACGATATTTAATATATCACAATTCCACTGTATTAGATCTGATTTCAATGGGAAGCTTTGTGAAAATTTAAACTATTTTGTTTATTGGTGTTTGGTTGCACTAAAGGACATTGGGGTTCTTTTGCACTAATAATGTAGTTATTATTTATTATATATTATCTATGTGTAATATTTGTCTCTCTCCCTCTCCCTTCCCAGTTCTACGACTGGTCTGACTATCCCCCTTATTACATTGTATCTCAGTTTGCTTTGTTGTCACCTTCTCCTAGCTAGCAATTAGTGACTTCTTGATTAGTACGGGTGTCAGGGATTTTGAGAAGGCAGGAGAAATGGGTTAGGATGGAGAGATAGATCAGCTATGATTGTATGGTGGAGTAGACTTGATGGGCTGAATGGCCTAATTCTGCTCCTAACACTTATGAACAATGTTCTATTCTACATTTTCCTTGACCTCATCTCCTTTTATGCCTCCTTTTCACACCTTACCCTTCCTTATCTTTGTGTCTCCCTCTCACCTCGACAGTGGAACAAATAAATTCTTACTTGCAGTAGTATAACATGCCTGTAATCACAATACACTCAGATAACATATCATGAGAGGAATAGATTGGGTAGAGTCTCTTGCCCAGAGTAGGGGAATCAAGAACCAGAGGACATAGGTTTAAGGTGAAGCAGTCTGAAGAAGGGTCTTGACCCAAAACATCACCTATTCCTTCTCTCCAAAGATGCTACCTGTCCCGCTGAGTTACTCCAGCATTGTGTGTCCATCTTTGATAATTAAACACTCTTGACTCTCATGATTCTTGATTATTGGCTCATATTCAAGATTATAGAGCAAGAGAAATACAGAACAATGCCATTTATTGCAAAACGTTGCCCAAGGCAAAGCAAAATGAACAGATGCAAGAAAGGTCAGAAAATTGCCTGGAACAAGCATGCCAGAGATGAGAGCAAGGTAACAATTGACCAGGTCACCAGTTGAAAAACTGGGCCTGGAGGGAAGAAGAAGCAGGGAACAGAGTGCGTTATGCCCCTGTCCCACTTAGGAAACCTGAACGGAAACCTCTGGAGATTTTGTGTCCCACCCAAGGTTTCCGTGCAGTTCCCAGAGGTTCCCAGAGGTTTTTGTCAGTTTCTCTACCTGCTTCCACTACCTGCAACCTCTGGCAACCACCTGCAACCTCCGGGAACCGCACGGAAACCTTGGGTGGGGCGCAAAGTCTCCAGAGGTTTCCGTTCAGGTTTCCTAAGTGGGACAGGGGCATAACCTTGTTACACAAAGGGTGGTGGGTGCATGGAACAAGCTGCCAGAAGAGGTAGTTGAGGCTGGGACTATCGCATTGTTTAAGAAACAGTTAGACAGGTAAATGGATAGGACAGGTTTGGAGGGATACCGGCCAAGCGCAGGCAAGTGGGTCTAGTGTAGCTGGGACATTGTTGGGACATGTGGCCAAGTTGGGCCGCAGGGCATATTTCCACACCGTATCTCTCTATGACCATGTTGAGCCCATTGTATGAACGCTCAGGTATACTTCAAGAGGACCCCATTTTCAGATGAAACAATCCCATGGGTAACTATTGAAAATCCACACACGAGAATTATCTCACTGAAACTCAAATCATTTGACCCAATGTACATCGTGTAGGAAGGAACTGCAGATGCTGGTTCAAACCAAAGATAGACACAAAATGCTGGCGAAAAGGGATAGGTGACATTTCGGTCGTGACCCTTCTTCAGGATGATAGCTCTGCACTGAAGCAAAATCAGTGCCCACCACAATCTATTGCACTCTGGCAATGAAAAATGGGTGGTACTCCTCCGTTATTTATCTATAGCAACTCTGGGTGGATTTGTGCAGAATAAAAGAGCTAACACTTTCAGTCACATGAGGCTATTTCATTGGGGAAAGGATTTCACTGCACAGTAGTGCAAGTTCTTCCAGTTTCTAAATGCCTGATGGATTAGCACTGAGCAGAAGTCATGAACAAAACATTTTCCCAAAAAAGGATTTTATGATTGCTACAGGAACACTAGAAACCCCAGAGCACGGAGGCTTGGAAGTAAATTACACCAGATCTGTGTGCCTACAGTCTTCCTCTCAAATTGTAATGTTATTAAGTGTCATCGGTTTTATTTGTCATCCATTTCGCACTCATCCCTTCAACAGGACCCTTGAATGCTCATGAATCGGCAATAACATTTCCCCAGGTAAAGTTCAATCATCGAAAACCTTGAGGTTTTTAAAACCATTTCTCACTTCACATTGTAGACGGATACTGGACCTTATTCTGAACTCCAGACCAAATGTTCCCAATTCCTATTTTAATTTCAAAAAAATCCTACTACTTTCCAAATATCATAGTTGCTCCCCTTTCTCTTACCCCATTTCCCCCCTTCCCTCTGATAAATTGTTCAACTCAAAAGGAGATGAAGGCTTTGCTTTCTTATTTTTAAAAGAACAGAAGAGAAAACCAAGTCTAGTGGTCAATGCAAGCAGACCCTTTTCACTTTCCAGAGTGCTTGACCTCACAAATTCCCATAAGAGGTTCTTGTTTTCCAGACAAATCAGTCTCCATTTGGAGTAAAATTCACAACTAAAGCATCCCAGTCTGCAGAATGGTCCCGAGCTAAAATGTCACCTGTCCATGTTCTCCAGAGAAGCTGCCATGATCCGATAAGTTGCAGCAACACTGTGTATCCTTTTTGGTGTGAACATTGAATTCATCAGTTTTCTGTAACATTTCCTCTTCTTCTTCCTCCTCCTCATCTATCCAGCCCTCCCCCCTCACCCCCACAATCAAAATTGAGGATCCATAGCATCTGGTCTTAAATCTTATCAATCCAGCTGCAATTTGTTTTTAAATCATGCTTTCCAAAAGTACATTTTGTGGTATAAATACATACTGTTCTGAAAATGTGTTAGCCAGGTATTATGATTTGGTCATGTGAATGAGAAACATTTAGGCTGCAAAATATGTAGAAAATTGGTGTTCTCGTTTTCAAGCTGGAGATATTAGCTAAAAATCCCAATCCTATTTACTCTTTTGTTCCCACCTGCATTAATGTACAAATACTTAAACACACCAATATTTCAAAAGAACCAAGAATCATGTCAGTGAACTGCAAACGTCATTATTTCACATGAAATAAATTTCTCGCCTCCAGTTTTGATAAAATATATATATATTTTTTTTTTTTTTTGTTTTAAATATGTTTTAACTGCAAATGCTGCCTGTCCCGCTGAAACCTCAGCGGGACAGGCAGCATCTCTGGAGAGAAGGAACGGGTGATTTTTCGGTTTGAGACCCTTCTTCAGACCGTGCTGTCTGAAGGAGGGTCTCAACTCGAAGCGTCACCCATTCCTTCGCTCCAGAGATGCTGCCTGTCCCGCTGAGTGGCTGCAGCATTTTGTGTCTATCTTTGGTTTAAACCAGCATCTGCAGTTCCTTCCTACCCATTTAAAAAAATATATATTCGATGATGGACTAGTACTTATCGAAATCCTTGTTGGAGACTGAAGACTGCAGGCTTTGCATCTTTCATCCACCCAGGAGACACATCCTCCTATTCCGAGACAATAATCAGCTGAAAAGAAGTGTTTAATGCTAATAAAATAGCAGTAGATTTACTCAAAATGCAGCAAGGCAAGACCCCAGCTGTGTGTGCACCATGTGTGATATAGATAGGCCTTCGACTGGAACATCAGAAATAGGAATGAATTGCTGAATGCATGAAATCCAGGCAGTTTATTGTATTTTCATCTCCATTTTCTAAGCAGTATCCCTGGGGTGCATACAAATCTACCTCTTAGAAAGGTTACCTCCCTTCTGACCAAGATGGCAAATCTGCATGCATTTCGATTGCGATTTCCAAAAAAACATATCAAAAGATCAAGATTTTAAACTTGCAAATTTGTTCTGTCAATTGAGACTTATTGTGCATGGCTATAAGTTACAGTTGAGTTAGAAGAAAGAAGCATTACCAGACGTTCCATTAAAAAGATTAGTTTTTGCAAAGACTGCATTAAACATTGATGGTGAACTCAGATTGTCACGTCCCATTTGACTTCCAAGGTTCTTCCAGGCAGACACATAAAATGATCGATTGAGAGCAAGCTAACGTGAAACATTTGCTGTGTTAGCACTTATCGCTTAGTGAGTGAATGAGAAACAGGGATAAATGATTTCAGTTACTCACTGATGGCAAACATAATATACACAAGCCACTCAGTAAAGGACTGAAAATCTGTGCCGACTGCAGTAGATGACTGAAACCAAATACAATGCAGGAAATCCGAAGAAGGGTCTCGACCCGAATCGTAACCGATTCACATCCTCCAGAGATGCCGCCTGACCTTTAGACTTCAGGGATACAGTGTGGAAACAGCCCCTGATGCCCAATGTGTCTTTGTCGACCAGTAGCACCTCGTACACCAGCACTATCCTACACGCTAGGGACAATTTACAATTTGCAGAAGCCAATTAACCTACAAACCGGTACGTCTTTGGAGTTGTGGGAGGAAACTAGAGCACTCGGAGAAAATCTATGCGGTCACGGGGAGAAGGTCCAAACTCCGTACAGATGGCACCAGTAGTCAGGATGAAACCCGGGTCTCTGGCACTGGAAGGAAGTAACTCTACCTCTACGCCAACATGCCGCCTATCCATGTTCTCCAGAGATGCTACCCCACATGTTGACTTACTCCAGCACTTTGTGTCCTTTAGTGTATTCACCGGCATCTGCCGTTCCTTGTATCTACAATGCAAGCTGTGGTCTTGGTGAACAAATCAAGGACCATTAATAATTATTTTCTATCACCTCTTTAAAATGCGTGTTGTGTCCCATCACTTGGGATGGGAGTCGTTATGACAACTGATGCTTTTGTTCATGTCTAATTATGGACTGATAATTTTTCATCCTTTGGGATATTTAACACAATAATCCCAGGAGCTGAATTGTAAATGAAACATAGCTTAGAAAATGTAGAAATTATTGTAAACTGATTAATCACAAAAGCAGTTGCCTGTCCCTTCACCACCAGCAAGTGAAAGCCATAATTGTGGAAAAAGAGAAAAATCACTTCTGGATTTTAACCGTTTAGCCTCAAAAGAATTTTAGGTTCTTCCTAATAAGGGACTGGCAAATAATTTATTTGTACCAATGCATTCTCAATTTGAATTTTCTCTCTCAACTTAGTAATTATACTTTCTTTTTTTTTTTTTTTTTTTTTTTTTTTTTTTTTAATTATTTTTTAAAAAAATTTTATTTTATTAGAAGTAAGTACAATCATATGGCACCAAAGTGCATAATATATATTTTTATAATACATTTTATGTACAGCTTCTTATTTATTTATTTTTTTATAAAGAAAAATAAGAATAAGAAAAAGAAATTAGTTAGTAAAGGATAGAAAGACATGAGATATATAGTGTGTGAAGAAAAAGAAAAAAGACGAATGAATGAGGAAAGTTGAAGAAAAGAAAATAGGAAAAAGAGAATAAGACATAAAGAAAAGAAGTAAGGAGATCATTGTTTATAATCTTAGTGGATATTAGTTTATAATAATAGTGGAAAAACCTTTAATTGTCAGAGTTTAAGCAAAGGACCGTGCTAGTTTTGTGTATGGGTAGTCAATATGATTGAGAGATGAACTGACCGATGCAGTGATTGGGAGGGAAGCTATCGGTCCAGATGATGGCTGTGTGATCAATTCATTGGAACTTGATGCAAAAGTAGAGGAAGCCGAACAAGAGAATGGTGTTCAGTCCTGGGCACCATGTTGTAGGAAAGATGTTGTCAAGCTGGAAAGGGTACAGAGAAGATTTACGAGGAAGTTGCCAGGACTCGAAGGTGTGAGTTATAGCGAGAGATTGAGCAGGCTGGGAATCCATTACTTGAATATCAGGAGAATGAGGGGTGATCTTGTAGAGGTGTACAAATTCATGAGAGAAATATATCGGGTAGACGCACAGAGGCTCTTGCCCAGAGAGGGGGAATTAAGACCAGAGAATATAGGTTTAAAGTGAGGGGGATGATTTAATGGGAGCCTAAGGGGTAGCCTTTTCACACAAAGGGTAGTGGGTGTATGGAACAAGTTGTCTGAGGCAGTAGTTGAGGCTGGGACATTAAGATAGATAGCTACTGTATATGGATAGGACAGGTTTAGTGAGGTATGGGCCAAACGCAGGCAGGTGGGATGTGTTTACTTGGGACGAGTATAGTTGGGACACGTTGGTCAGTGTGGGCGAGTTGGGCCAAAGGGTTTGTTTCCACAGTGTATCACTCTATGACTAAGCCCAAACTCATGTGGTCAGTTAGAGCAGTTTTGTTGACCACAGGTATGAGTTCAGTCCTTTAATGTCCTGCAGAACTGTTGCTGCAATATTCTATGCGATCTCCTGTAAAACAGAGGATCAACATCTCAATACAAGGAAATTGTTGGGATGGTACGTTGTGATGAAGATAAAGACTTTACGACTGGATGGAGTGAACGGGCAAAAAGTCAGCAAATGTGGGAAGGTGTAGTTATGCACTTTTGGAAGAGGATTCTAAAAGGTAGACGATTATCGAAAAGGGTGAAAGATTCCAGGCAAGTATGGGGAATTTAGATGTTAATGTGCACAAAACATATGAAGCTTCTGTATCCGTTGTTCCAGGTGTCAACTTCTCTACATCGGCGAGACCAAGAGCAGGCTCGGCGATCGTTTCACTGAACACATCTGCTCAGCCCGTTTTAACCTATCTGATCTTCTGGTGGCTCAGCACTTCAACTCCCCCTCCCGTTCCCAATCTGACCTTTCTGTCCTGGGCCTCCTCCATTGTCAGAGTGAGGCTCAGCGCAAATTGGAGGAACAGCACCTCATATTTCGCTTGGATCGTTTACACCCCAGCGGTATGAACATTGACTTCTCTAACTTCAGATAGCTCTTGCTTTCTCTCTCCATCCACTTCCTCTTCCCAGTTCTCCCACTCGTATTACTGTCTCTGTCTACATTCTATCTTTGTCCCGCCCCCTCCCCTGACATCAGTCTGAAGAAGGGTCTCGACCTGAAACGTCGCCCATTCCTTATCTACAGAGATGCTGCCTCACCCGCTGAGTTACTCCAGCATTTTGTGTCTACCTCCGATTTGAAACATTTAAAGTTAGCAGGCAGGTATGGCAAGTGTTCAGGACAGCAAATAACACATTGGTCTTTGTAGCAAGAGGGGTGGATATTAGAAAGGGAAGTGTTGTTACAATTGTTCAGGGCTCTGTGTAGTCCCACCTGGGGTTCTGTACCGTTTGATTTAAAGATAGACAGGGTATAGATATAGCATGCCGATAAATCTTGGACGAGAGGTGGTCGTGTCATGAGTGGCTAAAGAAATTAGATCTACGTTTTTGGATTTGGATAATGAAGGCGTATATAATGTGTCTTTCAGGGGCATGACAGGGAAGATGTTAAGATGTTTTCCCGATTGGGAATAACGCGAACAAGGAGGCATCGTTGCAAAATGAGGGAGTGGTCATTGAAAACCGAGGTGTTTCAGAACAACTTTAACTTTAGAGATACAGTGTGGAAACAGGCCCTTCGGCCCAGCGAGTCCGTGCAGACCAGCGATCACCCCGTACACCAGTGCGATCCTACACACTAGGAATCATTTATGATTTTACCCAAGCTACTTAACCTGCTAACCCCCTATGCTGCACCAGTGTAACGCCTGATTCCTTTCAGTAGCAATGTTACAAAATTTTGAGATTTAAAAAATCAAGTCTGCAACTTATCCCATCAGATAAAGCATAAAAATAAGTTTAATTTGACACCTAATTCACTTTCATATCTCAAGTATTTAAAAAGTTATGGCCATTTTCATACTGGGAAATGAGCATCTTGTTCCCTATTGATTTTCTATGGACATAACAAAAAAGCTGTGATCGTGAACAGTCAAAAGCCCATAACTTTCTTAAAAATTAAGAGAACTGAATGACATTTTCAGTTATCATAGATTGAAGCATTCTGAAACAAATATAAAATAATCTTACTTGGATGACATGAAATTAAAGCATATAATTAGTTAGTTACCTAATTGTAGCTAATTTCAGACTTCAATTACTAGATCTAAACATCTATCCATTTCTTAATAAATGATTAACATTTTTAAATTGCCTAAATGTCCAAATAATATTCACAAATAATTCACAATAAAACATGATTTTTAAATCTCATTTACATTAATTTATAGACCAAATGGAAGGAATTTAGTGTTCAATTGCTGTAAATAAATGCCCATTTAAATCAGCTTTCCAGTGGGTTTCTGTGAACGCGCTGGTTTAGAACGTTCACATTGCGGTAGATTTGTGCCCCAAATGCCCAGAAAAATACTGCGGGATATAATGGGCCCAAAATGAGCTACTCGCAATATTAAACTTTGTATTAAGGGATCTTTAGAAGCCCTTTTTAATGTAAAAATATACAGCATACCTTCTGTGGTTTGCTTTATGAGACCCTGCGGTTGCTGGTGTTCGCGGGTTTAGAGATTGATTTTTAAACTACTATAACTATTTTACGAGGCCTTTAAAACTAATAATAGCTTTTGCGACGGGGTCTTTCAGCGATTTTTCGTTAATAATTAACTAGGCTGAACATCTTCGATTTGAACAGCCTAGAGAAAATCGCGTTTTAAACCCGCCCCCTCTAAACGGCGCCAAAATCGCGCACACCCGCAGCGACAGATTTTCAGCGACACTTCAGGTAGGCTTTGCAACATACCTACTTTCAGAAGGAAAAATCCTTGGAATTCTTTACCTTGCAGGGCTCTTGGGAATGCTAAAAAGGGGGAGGGATACAAATACAAAGAAAGATTGAAGTAGATAAAGAGATAGAGGAAGCAGATAACTTTTATTGAAAAATTTAGGATTTGAGGCCAATGGGGAACTGAAGGAGATAAGACCAGAGGCAGATCAGCAATGATCATGTTGAATGGCAGGAACGGCTCATGGGGCCGAGTAGCCTATTTTAGCTCCATCTTCTTCTGTTTTGCAGAAGAATCACACCCAAGAAAAGGCACAAAGCACTGGAATTATACTCAGCAGGTTAGGCAGCATGCCCCGAGAACATGGATAGGTGAACACAGACCCTTCTGATTGAGAGCTTCTTCAAAGTAGGCATAACGTGAGGAGGTTTCAAAAGATCCTGACCCGAGTTGCTCGTGTTCCCTGGAGATACTGCCTGACCTGCTGAGTTACTCCAGCACTTTGTGTCTTTTTTTTCCTGCAGTTCCTTGGGTTCTGTAAATCACACCCGAGCATCAAGCTAGAGCATCCAACAATAGGCCGGCACGCAGTGGACTGATACAAATTACCTTGGGTAGCTGGATTGTTTGGCTCATCTACAAATTGATTTTAAAACAGATCCTTCCACTCAACACAAAATGGTCAGACAAACGAGGAATCATCTTGGAAGTTATGTTTGGCCGAGATTCAACTGATGCAGCTACATCAACAAACTGAAGATAAACACAAAACGCTGGAGTAACTCAGTGGGACAGGCAGCACCTCTGGAGAGAAGGAATGGGTGAGACCCTTCTTCAGTAGTCAAGGGAAAGGGAACCGAGAGATGTAGACAGTGCCGTAGAGCGATATCGAACAAATGAATGAAAGAGAAGCAAAAAAGTAAACAATGATAATGGAAACAGGCTGTTTGCTAGGTGAGAACAGGAACCTGGTGCGACTTGGGTGGGGGAGGGATGGAGAGAGAGGGAGTACAGGGGTTACTTGATGTAAGAGAGATCAATATTCATATCACTGGGTTATAATATTCAAACCATCAACAAACTGCTTGGAGGCAGAGCACTCAGTGAAAAGCAACTGCACCATCTTAATGTGCAAGAAGGAACTGCAGATGCTGGTTTAAACCAAAGGTAGACACAAAAAGCTGGAGTAACTCAGCGGGACAGGCAGCATCTATTGGAGAGAAGGAATGGGTGACGTTACGGGTCAACACCCTTCTTCAGACCAATATCTTGATGTCATTCAACAGATTTCTGGCTCTTGAGATATACTCTGCGTCAACTGCCTTACATTGGCTGTAACATTCACTATTGGTAGATACAGTTGAACAACCCAAAAGGTTATTTCAATGGACCTTACACTAAACTGTTTCCATCAAATATACCTCGAGGAATAATCTCATTGAAATATTATATCCAAGATCTCCTCCAACCTAGGCATAAATCATTAAATTATCAATTTTTGAATTATGGATATTTCTTTTCATATAGATTATTGCTTCAAAAAATAAAAAGAGGCCCATAATAATTTCCCCAGGGGATCTACAGAAGGGCAGGGTAGATACCCAGGGTTATTCGGACAGCACAGTGACACAGTGGTTGCTGCCTCACAGCGCCAGAGTCCCTGTTTCGATCCTGGCTACGTGTGCTGTCTGTGCGGAGTTTGTATGTTCTCCCTGTGACCGCGTGGGTTTTCTCCGGGTGCTCCAGTTCCCTCCAGCACTCCAAAGATGTGCTGATCAAAACTTGTAAAACCCAGCGACTAACTTTGCTTTCAAACTATCAACAAACCTTGCGGATGTTTATATACATCACAGTGCACGTGGTGTTGGGGGACAGGGTTGGATTCTTCCTGCTGTTGCAGACAATATTCCCCCTGCTCACTTAACAGATGGTGTTCGCTGCATCTTCAGTCCAATTTGGCAGCGTTGCTGTAGAGACAGCATTACTCGAGGATCGATGTCACACGTTGCCTCCCCTGCACCCTCCTGGCATGCATGGGCATTGCACACGCTAACATTTTCACCAATTAACCGCATATCATGCGCCATGCTGAAAATGCGTGCTCACAATTCGCATTAAGAAACTGGAAGCAAATCAACATGTGGAGCAGAAGCAAATGCACTGCGGTGCCCAATTTTGGCTCACAGACAACCTCAGGGATTATCCTTATACTCCAAGTTTGCAAAATGGTATTGAGCAGTGGCATAAAACGCAAGTATTTAGTTTGCTTTTCTTCAGGACAAAAGCTCTTATATTAACCTTTCAACTTCAAATCTATTTCCTCTGGCATTATATGCGGTTCAGTTTAGTGACCAATTGGGCATAAACATTAAGGAATTCTGCTTTGCTCCAAAGTCTACAAATATTATTAAACACAGTTAACGGCCATAAATCTGTTATCCTCATCTCCGAATAATAAGAAAAGCAACAGAAAATACTTTCCCGCCTTCCTATTAGGATCAGACCGAAGAATGCACCCTACCCAAAACGTCACCTATCCATGCTTTCCAGAGATGCTGTCTAACCCACTGAGCTATTCCAGCACTTTGTTTTTTAACATAAATACTGTTGGATATGGAGAAATATTGCTGGAATCAAAAGGAACCAATGTCAATGATACCATTCCAGTTTCCAAATACTTTCTCCAAAAACCTTTCCAGAAGTTTTATTGACAAGGTAAATGAATTAAGGGGTGACACGGTGGAACAGAGGTAGAGTTGCTGCCTTACAGCGACAGAGGCCTGGGTTCGATCCTGTCTGTACGGAGTTTGCACATTCTCCCTGCGACCTGCATGGGTTTAGTCCGGGATCTTTGGTTTCCTCCCACACTCCAAAGACGTAAAGGTTTGCACGTTGATTGGCTTGGTATTGGAAATAGCTCATTCTAAGCTTCCCCCCAGTCTAGTTTCAGTCAAAAATCACTGAGTCAAGCACTTGCGCAACTAATCTTTATTTTGACAAAACACAATTACTGTTCCCACTACTATACCTAACCACCGCGGGTTTGATCCTCATATCTGCCTGGCCAAGCCCTCTTTGGCCTCGCTCAAGCAGAGACACTCCAGAAGGTCACGCAGTCCCAAGCGTTCTCCCAGAAGATTGACACAGGACCTCGTGAGAGTGGCCTTTTATAGGTCCTCAAACCTTGAGGGGCTGAACCGCATGGGGGTGGTCTCTATACAGTCCAATAACAGATATGACTTAACCCAGTGCATGATAGACATTTCCCTAACCCAATATTACAGTAACTAATACAATATATTCAAACGAAGCTTCTGAAATGAAGCAAACATAGTAACATTTGCCCAGATATTCAAGAAACCTAGACAAGGCTCAACACTTAATCCAATCAATATCTAGCAAAGTAAAGCTTTGTAACAATATGTACAATGTCTGTGTCTGGCTTGCATTCATCCAATCCATTCCATGCAATTTGCACCTAATTGTCAGGATCTGCAGATGTTTCATTCTCTTCCTGCAGCTCGTATCTGGGCACTAGACAAACTGGCACCATTCTGCAGCTTGTCCTATTTCTGCAGAAGGCACATTTAAGTTGACCAAATGGCCTAGCAGCCCAGAAGCCTTTAGTGTCCTGGCCTCTCCTTTTTGGCCGGAATTAACAGTATAATTGTAAATTGTCCCTAGTATGTGTGTAGGATAGTGTTAGTGTGCAGGGATTGTTGTTCGGTGCAGACTCGGTGGGCCGAAGGACCAGTTTCCCCGCTTTTTCTCTTAACTAAACTAAATGGATTAAAAATCAGTGGCACCTGCATGTATAGAAGTCACCTTCTTTGATTCAATTAATCCATGCTCTCTCTAGTTAGAGTGAATAGAAAGACAAATCTAATAAATTAACTTGATAACTACAAGAACATCCTAGAATGTCTAAGTATTAAATCGTACTCAGCATTGACCATTGGAGAAATAAAAATCAGTTACATTAAGGTAGTCAATGGCATTTAACTCTGTAGGGAAGAACTACAGATACTGGTTTAAACTGAAGATAGACACAAACAGCTGGAGTAACTCAGCCCGGTCAGGCAGTATCTCTAGAGAAAAGGAATAGGAGTTAGTGAAACTTAGTTAGTTACCTTCTTCAGAAAGAAGGGTCTCAACCCAAAACGTCACCTACTCCTTTTCTCCAGAGATGCTGTCTGACCCGCTGAGTTACTCCAGTTTTTTGTGTCTATAATGGCATTTAATTAACAGAGTCCTTGCACAACAGATTCAAATCACTCGATCCAAATTGTTTCTTCAATTGCAGCATTGACGCCTCACCTCCGGATATTAAAGAAAAATAAACACTGATTAATAATCATTGCAAAATATTGAAGACGTCAATATTTTGCTAATCCACATAAATAAGATTTCAGACTGCGAACATTACTGAGATGAGCAGAGCCAACTCTTTCAACTTTAATTGACCGGGATATAGTATAATAGCATTCCAAAGCAGTGCAATTTGAATTTTGGAGGCGTCTTTATTGACACACGATCTGAAGCATTCAGCTTGGTATCCTGACCCACAGATTACCACTTTGGGAACTCCGCAGGTATTGATGTGATCTTTATAATGAGTAGTCTGCACAGTCAATGGCCAATGTTATCAAGGCCATCAATTAAACTCTTAGCAAAAGTGACTCTGCTGAAAGAGAAATTATCTATTCATAAATAAGCAATGCAGTGGAAAACTATTAAGATGACTGTCTTCTAATTAGTTATTAAAGTAAGTCTGGTTCCTTTTGGTCCCAGCTATAGTTATCAGTGTCATGGGGAGAAGGCAGGAGAATGGGGTTAAGAGGGGAAGATAGGTCAGAATGGCGGAGTAGACATTATGGGCTGAATGGCCTAATTCTGCTCCTATCACTTTTGAACTTACAGTCTTCATGTCCAACAGTAATTATGTAACGCAAAGTGCTGGAGTAGCTCAGTGGGTCAGGCAGCATTTCTGGAGAACATGGATAGGTGACATTTTGGATAGAGACATTTCCTCAGCTTGAAGGGGTAAAGATGGAAGAGAGGTGGGGCGGGACAAAGCTTGGCAAGTGATAGGTGGATAGAGGTGAGGGGGGGGTTTGATAGTCAATGGCTGGACAAAGACAAGAGATGAAAAGGGGACGAGGGGAGAATAGGAATGAAAAGTGAAGCCAGAGGAAGAGATATAGGTGGAAGGGGATGAGAGGAAGGGGAAAGTATAATATTAAGGGGGAGAAAATAGGGGCAATGTAATTTCAAAACATTTTTTGACAAACATTGTTTTAGTTTTAGGAATGGATTAAATAATAACAGGAGCAAATGGCAAGTGTACTGGTAACAAAAACAAGAAGTTTAATACAAAGCAATTTTGGTATTGTGACACAAACGTGGAGAATGACTTGGAAATTCTGCAGCCAATTTAAATATTGCCATGTGCTGGCATCACCGGTACATGTATGGCCCCAGTGTTCATTTTCAAAATACAATTGGATCTCTTTTTGTCTGTGTCTTCTTTCAGAACAGTACCTGGCAGATAATTTGAAGCGCTATTTTAATATTTTGTACTATCAAATCATTGAGCAACAAAACTCATATCAATTATGGCCCATTGGGAAACCAGGTAGTAATTAAGTCAAAGTGACCCCCAGGAGTTTAATACCTACTTACTTTTTAAGAGAGTATTAAGACAGAATTTCATCTCCCCTGTTGAGACCCACCCCACTATCTGCTATTTTAAGACAATTAGTTGTCGCATTCACGATAGAAATATTCTATTTGCTCTTTCAATGTTTAATTCATTAAAATCCACCAACGTGCATTAATCAATTTGTTAAACACGCTGCAGACAACAATTCCTAATTAATATAATGGGAGGACATAATGTGCTTTTACAATAATTTCCCTGGAAACAATATAAAAATTAGCACAAAATATATTTTGTACAAAAACCATTTACAGGACTCAAATAAGGTTACGAAAAGATGACTACGTTTATGAATCATATAACATTTTGAAGACAGGGGAATTGTTGAACAATACAACACTTTAGAAAAACTAGGTTAAAATCACAAAATGTATTTTGGCCCCAAGATGAATTTATTGTTACAATGAGCAAGAACATATTTAAAAAGTACATCGATTCTCCTATTCTCAGCATTCTCATTGTAGAATGTTGTCTGGGCATTCAACTCATTGCACTGCCTTCTCCTCCCAGTATTGTGGTTGAAGAACAATTACTTTTATAGAGTGAAAAACAATTATAATAGTGTTTGGATCAATGCAACCGTCTGCAAATGGCCGTAGGATGCATGCTTAACACAAACGTATGTGCTTATACACAGAGCTCTTTTTACATTGAGCACACGTGGAATATTGTCATTCAGAAGTTATAGGAGCAGAATAAAGCCATTCGGCCCATTTAGTCTACTCCACCTTTCAATCATGGCTGATCTATCTTTCCCTGTCAACTCCATTTTCCTGCCTTCTCCCCATAACCCCCTACACTCCTCACGCACTGCTCATTTTAGAACAACTCTGGGAGAAAATATGGCATGATAGACCCTTCTTCTCCGAACTAAACGATTAACTCTGTTTCTCTTCCCACAGATGTGGTCTGACCTGCTGAGCAATTCCACCATTTGTTGCTTTGGGATTTCCTGTATTTGCAATTTTATTTTTGAATTTCTTGTGAGCATACAATTGCTTTGGAGAGGAGATTAGCCAGGATTTTGTCCAGGACAGAGCATCTCACTTATGAGAAGAGGCTAAAGAGACAGAGTTTTTTCCCCCCTTGTGTTGGAAAAGAGAGACAAGGGACCAGCCAGAGGTATGCAAAATTATGAACAGTGATAGGGCTGGCAGGAGCAAACATTTCCTCATTTCAGAGGTGAATCTAAGCTGGGGAGGTGGGCAGGCTTTTAAAAGTTAGGGAGCAAGAGATTTAGAGGAGATAAGAATTTTGTTTTAAACCCAGATAGTGGTTGGAGTTTGGAAATCACTACCTGAGAGGGTGTTGAAGACAGAGGTCTCTTCCAATGCAAGTACCTAGATAAGCATTTGGATAACCAAGGTATAGAAGGCAAGGAATAGATCGGGTAGACGCTCAGAGTCTCTTGCCCGGAGTAGGTGAATCGAGGACCAGATGACATAGGTTTAAGGTGAAGGGGAAAATATATAATAGGAAACCGAGGGGTAACTTTTCCCAAACAAAGGGTGGTGGGTGTATGGAACAAGCTGCCAGAGGAGGTAGTTGAGGAAGGGACTCTCCCAATATTTAAGAAACAGTTAGACTGGTACATGAATCGGACAAGTTTGGAGGGATATGGACTAAACATGGGAAGGTGGGACTAATGTAACTAACAATGTAACGTAACAATTTAATTGTTACTGATCTGTGATAACTCCAGATTGTTGATTTTTGTGGTGTAGGGTGGGTGCCTGCAATGGTAATTCCACTCGAGTCTGGATTGCATTTAGTGATAGACTTTATGAAAGAAATTTAGTTCTGTGACACAAGTGTCTACAGTTGAATTTCTCGTCTGCAGAATCCAATTGTTGGCTGAGTGGGTAGCTCTAAACTGGCACGTCCTAACCTCCACTATCTCATTTATGTTATAATTATATTGCCGAGAAACTCCCCACCAGAACCTGGAACCAACATATTTCCTGCAGACATATTTTTCCAGAGCAGGCAATATGTTGTGATTACTTCTGAAAAGAAACATAAAATTACATTTGGAATGTCTTTGAGACATGGTCTGTTGTGCCTATTTCACACTCTATCAGCTCATCATGTTCGAGAATTGGCTTTTACTCTGCAAGCCCCCAGGATTAGCCAATGTTGATTTTTTCAGAAATGCAAAACAACTTGCAGTCAATAAAGCAGAGTGATATATTGCCATTCTGCAGCGCAAATACCACAGGATATTTAGAGAGAGCCCGATGCGCGATTTTAAATGCAAAACTCATTTACCACACTACACCATCCTCCTGTGAACATACCGCCGCTGCCTGATGCTCCAATTATTATAATGAGTGGCATGAAATCCCATTACTTGCTCAGTAAGTACAAAGTCAACTTGCCACAGAAATTTAAATTTAGTCCATTTGAGTCTGTTCCCATTTCACAACATAATAACTTAATTACTGCTAGTTAACCTCTTTGGCATTGAAAATTATTCATTGGAAATGTGGAAACTCTTGAACATTCTTCTCTCACTGCTGTTCCACATATCTCTGTAGCGTAAATGGGTGTCGTTGAACTCTGCAGCTGCGAATCCCCCACTGCATCTCGAGAGGCCACGAACTTGGTCCGATTACCCTTCAGACTGCAGTGAGCGAACCGAACGCATAGAAAGGAACTGCAGATGCTGGTTTATACCAACCACAGACACAACGTGCTGGATTAACTCAGCGGGCCAGGCAGCATCTCTGGAGAAAAAGAATGGGTGGCTTTTCGGGTTGGGTAGCTTCTTCAGACTGAAAGTTGAGGGGAGGGAACGGGAGGTTAGAAAAGGCCAGAACAAAGCAGGGTTGGCAACAGTTGACCAAGGTAGTGTGGAGTCCATAATGGCCCATTGTTTGTTCATGATGACGAAGGGATATAAGGATGTGAACAGTGGAAATTGTGGGATGACTAGGGTGTTGGAAGGGGGTGTGAGGGAGAGGGAGTTTGTGGCCATCTTCAGTGAGAGAATTGAGATTCATTGTGGGTCATTTCTGATTCATGAAACCATGGGGAAGAGTGATAGTTAATGTTTATAAATGGATGCAAAGGATGTGCTGACGATGGAGGTAGCAGAAAACATTGGCAGGACTGCAAGATTGTCAGTCTTGGCTGGGTAATTGTGACCGGAAACAGTGCAAAGATAGAAAGGAGGACGGTTTATTTACAGGGATGAAGGCTATGCTGGAGCAAGCCTAAGTGAGTAGACGGAGGGTGGTGCGGACATGGGGATGCAGGCAAATCTGCCACAGTAATTAAAGTTCAAGATACAATGAGATGATCAAATGCGACTGAAAAGGACACAAAGGGCTGAAGTAACTCAGGCAGCATCCCTGGAGAAAATGCATAAGTGACATTACATGTCGGGACCCTTTCATAGGGTCATAAGTGACATGAGCAGAATTAAGTCATTCGGCCCATCAAGTCTACTCCACCATTCAATCATGGCAGATCTATCTCTCCCTCCTAACCCCATTCTCCTGCCTTCTCCCCATACACCCCCCAACACCCTTTCTTCAGGCTGATTGACGATAATGGTGACAAGCGGTATTATTTGAGCCAGCCAGGGAGATGTGCGAAGTGGTCCAATAACTGCCCCACACACTGTCAAGCCAGGTTACTATTGCTCCCAGCCTCTTTCACTCAGCCTTCCCCAAACTTTAAGGTCAAAGCCCCGATTCAAGTGGGGGAAAAAAAAAAAAAGCACCAACAGTATGTACGCCATTGCAACCACAACGACATATTGTTGGCAGGTCCTTATTGACTACCAACAGGAAGGTGCTGTTGCTATGCTCCGTTACAGCCTGACACCCAATGATGGTTTACTGAACTGATTTACTGCATGCTCTCTTCTGTGTGAAACTCCCATCTCTCGAATTTACCCGAAGTAATTGATTCCATCGTCCTTTTTAAAAAACAATGATTTCATGAAATTATTTTTACACGCATAGTTACTGGTACATGCAACAGTGTAGAGGAGATTGTTGGCCAGCACTGACTCGCTGGGCTGAAGTGCCTGTTTCCATGCTGTCTGCCCAAAGAACATAATCAGATCAAAAATGTTGCATTGAAGGTTTTGAGCCAAAATGTAGACGGTTCCTTTCCCCCAGAGGAGCCACTCGGCCAGCCTGCACAGTGTTATCCCAGTTATTGTATCCTATACACCACGGCCAATTAACCTACAAACCTGTACGCCTTTGGAGTGTGGGAGGAAACTGGAGCAGCCGGAGAAAACCCACGCAGGTCACGGGGACTCCGTACAGACAAGCACCCGTAGTCAGAATCGAACCCGGGTCTCTGGCGCTGCAAGGTAGCAACTCTACTGCTGCGCTGCCCTGTGTTGATCATTCCTTCCACAGATGCAACTTAAACCTTCATCTTCCTTCAGCAGACTGTTGCTTACTTAAAAATATCATTCATCATTAAATGAAAAATGTCTACTAATATGAGAGTTCTATGCATTTCTGTTTTTACCATCTACTTGATCAATTATTGACACTACAGAGAATAAATTATGTCTTTATTTATTTGAGTTACATTTCCTTCTTGTCTTCACCATGAATGCTAATGTTTTGCATTAAATACATCGCAATGTTTTTTTTCCCTGCATCTTATTTTTGAGCGAACCTTTCAACTAAGCTAGCCTGCAACTACATGCCATGCTATAACCTGAAACCAAACAATGCAACCATTATTGTATGTTATTAAATAGAGCCAGTTTTATTCTCTAATACCTCCGCTTAGTCAATAGATTTGTAAAATCCCTGTCCAAAATGAATCTGAAATAAGTTGTACACTTCAAAGATTGAAATAATGAAAGAAGTAATCATGCTAAATAGGATTTGGCAAATGCAGACAATTACACATCTTCAAATCAAAAAAAAGTACAAATTTGTTGCCTGTAAAATGTAACCAGCTGAGATCCTGTGAGGATAATTTGATGCTAGCATTTAATGATATGGAACTTTGTTCTCTTTCATCTAATACGTGCAGTTACTGAAAGAACATAATGAACCAATGCGGCACAGTTGGTGCAGCCGCTTCCTCCTGGCACCAGAGACCCGGGTTCGATCCTGACCTCAGGTGCTGTCTGTGTGGAGTTTGCATATTCTCAGCATGGAAACAGGCCCTTTGGCCCAACTTGCCCACACCGGCCAACTTGTCCTATCCACACTAGTGTCACCTGCCTGCCTTTGGCCCATATCCCTCTAAGCCTGTCCTATCCACGTACCCATCTAAATGTTTCTTAAACATTGCAATAATACCTGCCTCAACTATCTCCTCTGGCAGCTCACTCCATAAACCCACAGGAGGGGATAACTTACCCCTCAGGAGGGAAATCTTTTCCCCCTTCACCTTAAACCTATGTATGTTTGCCTTTAAAAAAATAAAACTCGACGCAAGCATTTTCTTTTCAGGGTTGGGTATGATTTATGTCAAATTTATGTTTCTTGTCCAAGTGCAGGTGAAGCAGGATTTTCATTGTATTTGTACTTACACATCTGACAATAACTCAACTTGATTTGACATCAACAACACCAGCAGTCAAGACAAAGTCTTTGGAGCCTTTCAAAGGATGGCTGGGTATTGTTGGCACTGCAACTTCAAGATAAATGTACCGAGGGGGACAAATGTCTCCTTTCCACAGATCAGTCTTGTGGACTCCAAGACATCAGTTATTTTCCTTGATCAGTTTTACAATTTGCTCCAGAGCTCCTTGCACAATGAAAATGCAGACTAATTCAGTAAAATAAAAACAAAACAATTTAATCAATAGGATTACTTAAAGAATTTTAAATGAGAGAGAAAAAGGCAAGACATTCATTTTAGTTAAACTGCTGTTCATGAATTATTAGGCGTTGGAAGAATTGTGACTAAATTAATTGAAAAGTTGAGGTAATAAACTTACTGCTAATGTGCCTATTATTTGTAAGTTCTGAAAACTGTATACTTCAAGGTAAATTAATGTTGATGTCTGTTTTGGAGAACACACTTCTAGATCACACATCAAGACAATTAGCGGGTTGATTGCATTTGAAAGACGGATACGTTATTTCCAACTTGTGTATACTTTGGAAATAGGAATGAGACAATGGGCTGAATTTTTTTATGTTCATCATATTATATTTTATGCAAAATACAGCAGGAATACAAATTGAGGTTACGTCATGGATGAACACAGGTAAAAAGGATAACACAACACGGAAACAGATCGTTCAGTCCATAAAACACATCAACAAGTGTATGTTATTTTTAAACCACTTTAGGCATCTTGTTTCATATTGCTTTACTGCTATCCGCTTATACTCATCAGTCCCCTTTGTCATGCAACCATCTTTGTCAAGCTGTGAACAAGGAATTACAGACACTGGTTTACAAAAAAAAGACACAATGTGCCGGAGTAACCCAGCAGCATCTCTGAAGATCTGAAGAAGGTTTCCTACCCAAAGTTTTTTCCTCCAGAGATGCTGCCTGACCCACTGAGTTTCACCAGCATTTTGTGTTTATCTCTGGAGAACAAGGATAGGTGACATTTCTAGTCAGCACCAGTCTTCAGGCTTAAGTAGAGTCCTGATCTGAAACATCATCTATCCATGTTCTCCAGAGATGCTGCCTGACCCGCTGAATTATTCCAGCACTTTGTCATCTTTTCAAACTTCTGCTCCAGTGGTTTGAGAAAAACATCCCATGCAAAGAATTTGTTCCCCCTTTTTCATGATTGACTGTACACACCTCCACATCAGCAAGAAGCCTTTCAGCATCTGACACACAATTCCCTGCTGACTTTTGCAACCTCAAATAACTGTGTCAAAACACTCATAGAATTGAAAGAACATTCAACCAGCAACCAACCTGTAACCAGCAGATAATCCCTTGAAGTAGAACCTTTGTCACCACAATACCCATTCAGTCGAGCAAATTTTAGAAAGTACTTTGGTTGAAGCAATGAAGTTCAAAATGGTGCTGTTGCTATCAAATTAGTCATGCATCCTGATTCACATCATGATTAGACTGTTCTGCAAAGTACCACCAGGTGCTTGATGAGCCGTTTAGGTCCCCAATTAACACCAAAACCACAGGCAGAGCTGAGCTCAATTTCATGCCCATTGACCCAATGCAATCATTAAAATGTCTTTGGAACTTTATCAAGCACTGCACGAAATTGAACAATGGGACACATTTCAGCTGTGGACGTTTCAGCTGCTGTCCAGGTACATTCTCATGCAGAAGAAGGGTGGAGAAATTAAAGGCATCATAAGACAGAACATGAAAAAGGGCAGAAAAAAAAGGATCATATGACAAATTCTAATTTTTAACCTACCCAATTGTCAAGTAAAATGCAGAACTAAGAGGAGCAAGGAATTTGAATTGGGAAAGACTACCATTAAAAAAAAATCAAAGGAGGAATCCTTAAATATTCCACAGGCATATGAACAGGATAAGGATCATGAGAGGAAACGGGGGCTGATCAGAGATCTAAATTTACTTATGGTGACAAAGGGCTTTGTCGAGATGCCGAGTAGATTGGTTGTTATCAAGGACATTGCAGCTGGAGCTTCAGAAAGGGCAGATGCCGGTGAGATTCGGAATGGATCACAATTGATGAAGAGAAAGTGTTGAAAGACCAACTGTACAGAGTAGATAAATCATCTACTCCAATTAGGATGAATTCTGGATTGCTGAAAGGAGAAACCACAGAGGCACTGGTCATAATGTTCCTGACCCAGGAATGGTGAACGAGGGCAGAAACATCGCAGACAGTCCTAAATAAATCAGTGCTTCCCCCCAATTATCTATTTAATCTGCTATTGATTGGGATAATAAATTCCCAGGTTTAATCTGAAATGACCTGACATCTCCATTTTAACCCTGTTCTTTACATTTGACCAAACAGACTTAAAACATTAATCAAAATCCTCCAAAGCTTTGAATTTGTTCAAGACGCTTAGCAGCGTCTACACTGCCGGAATCCTACAAGAAGAAGAAGTAGAAGAATTTGCTCAAGATGATTCGAATTTTAGCTTCATGTTCCAGAGGGGAAATTCGACCCACAGATTAGCCACGGAAGTCCTGATGAGGTCGCAATCAGCTGCCTCACCTGGCCTAGATCCTACATTTTCAGTGGGACTTTGGGGGGGGGGGGTTATTTTCAAATTTAGGCTGGATTAGAGGAAGTGTCGTACCACAAGTTGCCAGAAAATTGGTGCCAATAACCAAAAATAATCAATAACTTAAAAACCACAAAACTAATGCAAAGGAATCCAAAGTCCGCACTGCAACCAAAGATAGTTCACAGACGTTCATAGTTAAGGTTAATGTTGTGTCGTGTTCAAGAACTTGATGGTTGTTTTGAAGAAGCTATTCTTGAACCTTGTGGTCTTGAACCTTGAAGACCTATTCTTGAACCTTGTTTTCAAGCTCCTGTACCTCCTTCCTGATGACAGGAGTGTAATGAGAGTGTGACCAAGTTGATGTGGCTCTTTGAAAACATAGATAGAAACATAGAAAAATCGATGCAGGAGTAGGCCATTCGGCCCTTCGAGCCAGCACCTCCATTCAATATGATCACGGCTGATCATCCAAAAACAGTACCTCCTTCCTGCTTATCCCCCATATCCCTTGATTCCTTTTGCCCTAAGAGCTAAATCTAATTTAATTAAATCTAATATATTGATATTGGCTGCCTTTTTGAGCAGGGCCTCCGGTAGATCCTTTCGATGGTGGGGAGGTCAGTACCTGTGACGGACTGGCCAGTGTCTATCACTCTCTATAATCTCCTTTGTTCCTGATTAGCCAAACCAGGCTGTGATGCAAGCAATCAGTCTGCTCTCTACTGTAACCCGTAGAAGTTCAAGAGATAGTATTTGTCGACATATCAAATCTTCCCTCTCTCTATCTCATTGACAACACTTTTATCAAGTCACTACCATCCACATTGTTCAAAAATAAACTGGTCTTATTACAAAGTATTAGATTACAAGAATAAATGAGGTCCAATGTTTTCTAAGGTGAGTAATCATTGACCTCACTATGGTTAGAGAAGGATATGCTTATTTCATGCATGTCATTAAATATTTTCTTACCACATTGATTAGTGCGGGTGTCAATGGTTATGGGGAGAAGGCAGAAGAATGGGGTTAGGGGGGAGAGATAGATCGGCCATGATTGAATGGCGGAGTAGACTTGATAGGCTGATTGGTCTAATTCTGCTCCTATCACTTATGAATTTATGACCTTATGACAGAGTAGGCGGCCAATCCGCCCATCAAGTCCATACTGACTCTCTGATGAATCTCTTCAATCCCGTACATTCTATGAGAGTGAAGATTGGAGAGCAACAGGGTGGAAACAGGCCCTTCGGCCCACCGAGTCTGGGCCAAAGCCAATTTACAGAACTTTACTTTACAGAAGACAATTAACCTACACGCCTGTATGTCTTTGGAGTGTGGGAGGAAACCAGAGCAATGGTCACAGGGAGAACTTACAAACTCCACACAGACAGCACCCGAGGTCAGGATCGAACCCGGGTCTCCAGTGCTGTGAGGCAGCAACTCCACCACTGAGTCACCTTCCTGCCTGTGGGGCCACTGTGCGAAGTCTAATTCTAATTCCCACAGTTCTCATGTTATTGTCCTCCCATAGCTGACAAATTCATATCTCCTTGATCATCACTTAAAAATAAAATCTGCCACTACGCAAACATTTCAAACCGCATTAAATTCATAGAAGAAAGCAATGTGATTCAATAGTCAGTTAGTCACCCTTGTTCAATTCCACAGTATCTTTGCCTTTGATTTTGTGCTCCTGCTGAGTACTTATCCCAATTACTGCAATATAACTGATGGATAGGATCTGTCTTTGTGTGCTTGGCCAAACTGTGGTGTGAGGTGAAGAGGAGAATGTAGGCAAGGACCTAGTGTTACTTGAGATAATGATCCAAGCAGATAGCCCCAGTCCTGCTGTATTGTGCTCTGCGGAGGCTGGCTTATAGATGGTCTTCCATATGCTTTGGCTATCTCAGCAGTAAAGGTCATGGTGAAAACTGAGACACACGTGCTTAAACACCAGCAGCTGGGCAAGCCTTGACAGATTATAGATGAAAGGGGACGTGAGCTGAGAGAAGAACGGTATGAGGATGCAGCCATTTGCTACTGTTTCATCCTATCCAGGCCGTGGCATCAGTCTTACTGCCCCAATTATAGATCACAAGAGCACAAGACATAGTAGCAGTAATAGGCCAAAACCAAAGAGCATTTTGGGAAATTTGGGTTTTTTGTCATCGAAATGACAACATTTCAATTTCTACTTTTTTAGATTTTAGTGAGGAAATAGGCCCTTCGGCCCAACGAGTCTGTGCCGGCCAGCGATCACCCCGTACACTAGCACAATCCTTCACACTAGGGACAATTTGCAATTTTGCTGAAGCCAATTAACCGACAAACCTGTACGTCTTTGGAGTGTGGGAGGAAACCGGAGCACCCGGAGAAAGCCCAATGCTACTGGCATTGGGTCAAAAGCGCTTAATTCACATCACCAGTGTCGTTGAAAATGTAATGATATATCATAAGAATATAGTTTACAATCTATTAGTGGCAAGTCAGATGAATGCCAAGCATCATTGGAAAGCAAGTGAAGTAAACCAACACATTTAAATAAAATTCAGCCCTGACTGACAGAGTTTTGAGCGATTTGCTTCATGAAAGTAATAACATGCTGAACTAAATAGCCATTTAGCAGACATGAATAAAATAGACCAGTGAAAAAGTTGAGCAGGAAAATTGACGATACCACTGTAATTTGGTGTGAAAGCTCAAGTCAATTTAAATGTTACTTTAAAGTGTACAATCATTCATTACTGATCATAGCTTCCCGCAAGCAGGTTTAAAAACAGACTATCTTGCAAAGTAGAAACAAGGAACTGCAGATGCTGGTTTACGGGGAAGAAAAGACACAGAGTACTGGAGTAACTCAGTGGGTCAAGCAGCATCTCTGGAGAATACGGATGGGTGAGATGGGTGATGTTTTGGGTGGGGACCCTTCTCTGAAGAAAGATCCCAATCCAAGACATCACCCATCCATATTCTCCAGAGATGCTGCCTGATTAACTGAGTTACTCCTTCACTTTGAATCTTTCAAAGTGAATTGAAGGATTATATCCAATTTAAATAGTCTATTGTAACTTGTAACACATTTATCATGTTATTGTGCCAACACATTTCATATCATTTCGTAACATATATCATGCTGACGCATTTACGCTAGTAATTGTTAACTCTAAATTCTGAGAAACTTCCACTTTGCTGATTTAAAAACCACATTCGCATTGGAAGTCTTAAGGGCCTGTTCCACTTTCACGAGTTATTCACGAATTCTCCCGAGTTGTCCCCTTGATTCAAACTCGCAGAATGTTCGTAGCAAGTCCGTAGGAGGTCGTAGATATATCGTAGCGGCCCGTTATGCTAGCCGTAGGTACTCGTGGCATCAGGTGAGTCGGGACGTTTTTTCCAGCCCGATAAAAAATGTCCACGAGTAAAAAAATGGTCGGGATGAAAGAAATTGCAACTTTGTACTCGTAAGGAGGGCATCGAAATAGTCGTGGGATTTCGTAGACATAGTCGTCAGAGTTCGTGAACATAGTCGTGGAAGGTCGTAGGAGTTTATAGATTACCACAATCTTGATTTTTTTTTAGGTCCTTTAAACTCGGCGGAGGTTTTGAATTAAGTCGTGAAAGTGGGTCAGGCCCTTTAGACTTATTCTTTGGTGGCTGCTGTCTCAAGAGTGCTGAATATAAAAACATGGAGGACTGTTGATGACACTTTACATTGTGTGTGTGTGTTTGGCAGATCAGTGAGAGGCATGGCTGTTTGTACAGATGGAGAAAGAGAAAGTGGCGAGGAGAGGATGAGTACACTGCATCTTTGCCTTAGGCTGTGCCAAAGACAGCAAATAAAATTATATCATGCGTGCTTAATGTAACTTTCTTCTCCCATTGTATCTTCAGCAAAATCCATACCTCCTACTGATAGACCATACGAGTACATTCTCTGATCTGATTGCAGCTTGCAAGATGATAAAGTTAATTTCCATAATCATCTACAGGGACAATATTTTGAGCAATTTTCCGAAACCATCAATATAATGCTGTGAATTCTTCTCAGAAGATCTAGTCTGGATTGCCCAGGGTTACTGCGGGGCTTAATAAAAGGAACAACTTTAATGCAACTCTACTCCGCACTATATAATACACCTGCAGTGAAAGAAATATCAGAAGCGCGTGCAAATAATGTTGGTGTTGATGTTGGATTGTTATTGATTCACATGAAAAACTGTGGTTCTGCAGCAATGTCACAGTAAAACTGACAATCTGTGAAATTAGAAAAAGAAAAGCCAAAAAGAAAGCAATTTTTCAGTTCACAGAATAAAAATGAAATGGTAATCTTGCTTAATCACTCATAAAACAACACACTACACGTTTGATACAGAAGTACCCAAAGAAGTGGCTTAAATAATCACACAAAGGAATTGCAACTGGCCTGACTGCCTTAAATCCAGTCTTTCGGTTGAAAGCAATGAAGTCAGGCTTGGAAATGGCAGATCCACTCCCTGACATCATTCTTCTGAAGTTTGTAAACTTCTCAGCAGTAGAGTTGGTGCCTTACAGCACCAGAGACCCAGATTCGATCCTAACTACAGGTGCTGTCCGTATGGAATTTGTACATTCTCCCCGTGACCTGTGCATGTTTTCTCAGGGACGCTCCGGTTTCCTCCCACACGATTAGGCTAATTGGCTTGGTATCATTGTAAATTGACCCTAATGTGGTGTGGGATAGTGTTAGTGTGCAGGGATTGCATGTCAGTGCAGACTAGGTGGGCCAAAGGGCCTGTTTCCACAAGGTATCTCTAAACTAAACTAAACTAAACTAAAAAAAATAGTATCTCTCATTGTGATAAAATTCCTGCAAGGAGTCTCCCTCATGTCATTATTGAGCCATAATGCCGGAAGAAAAGCCTGGCTGATGGGAGGTTTATCCTGAGAAACAGAAGTAGCCGTCCGAGAGTAAATTCCAGTCGACTGTATATCGATGGTTGAGCCATTTCGTGGCAGTGCTAGAATGCAGAGTGAAAAGCCGCCAGTCTCTGATAGCAGAAAACTATGGGTTGTCAATGGAAAAATCAACAAAACTGTTTACTCTTTTTCAAATATCCATGTACATGGCTCTCTCACCAAGGCACTGTGGGGAATTATAATGTGGTGTGGCAAAGATGAGTTTGTGTAGGAAGGGACTGCAGATGCTGGTTTAAACAGAAGATAGACACGAAAAGCTGGAGTAACTCAGCGGGTCAGCCAACATCTCTGGAGAAGAGGAATAGGTGAAGTTTCGGGTCGAGACCCTTCTTCAGTCTGAAGAAGTTTCATGGGCTTCGGATGTTACCAACCAGTCTGATACAAGTGCCATTTGGACCCATCATTGTTGTTTTATGCAGATAAATCAGACTGATTGTGATCTCTTCTCAACTTCTCACCACTGCACACATGCAGATGCCCATTCACTGAAGAGTGTCTGAAGGAGTGTCTCGACCCAAAACGTCACCCATTCCTTCTCTTCAGAGATGCTGCCTGTCTGTCCCGCAGAGTTACTCCAGCTTTTCGTGTCCATATCCAATCACTGAAGGGCTGGTACAGATAATGGGCCATGTTTATTGTTCCTTGACACAGAGTATGGTTTCAGCCAATTCAAACACCTCTATCACGATCCAACGCAAGGTCACTGATAAGACAAAGCACACTGGATATGTAATTGAATGTGACATTAATCATCTTAACGAGATCACCTATTTTCAGGATAAAATAACAGTGCTTACAGCCACAGACGGCTGTGATGGCAACGTGTTTGGGTTTTTTAAAGCTGGGATTCTCGATATGTCTGGGTGTTTCATGGATATGAGGAGAAAGCAGGAGAATGGGGTTGAGAGGGAAAGATGGATCAGCCATGATTGCATGGCGGAGATGGGCCGAATGGCCTACTTTTGCTCCTATGCCTTACGAACTTATGAACATTGACCTCTAAGTTCAGGGTTTCTCAGTGTCTCCATGTAGTCTCATGTATAGTTCCAGCATGATGAAACTTGTCTGGAGGTCTTCAGGATCTGACAAAGGTGCTCATGGTAAAATCGTCCAAGCTTCTGACTCATTTCCCATTGCCCTCATTAGAGTAAGCAGCCATTTACTACTGCCATGGAAACAATAAGCCAAGCATTTTAAATCACACATGCAATATTAATGAACCGAAATTAATGCAATGCAGAAGCCTCTATTTAAAAAAAGGATGTTTGATTACTCTTTAAGTTACAAAGATAGATGACGCTTCCAAGAGCATTTGAGAAAGAGTATTTATGAGATGTATAAAGTACATGATAATTGTGTGGGGTGGGAAAGTGGATAATGATAGGCAGAGTCTGTCAGGAGAGCACAAAGGATACAAATGTAAGTATACATCCAATTAGTGCCAAAGTAGGCACAGAGAAGACACTGTATCTGAATGCATACTGCATTCATTTATGAGGATGATGCCAGGACAGGAGCTACAGGGAGAGGTTGAGTAGGCTGGAACTCTATTCCTTATGCCCCTGTCCCACTTAGGAAACCTGAACGGAAACCTCTGGAGACTTTGCGCCCCACCCAAGGTTTCTGTGCGGTTCCCGGAGGTTTTTGTCAGTCTCCCTAATGGTCGAAAGTGGTTTCCGCTTCTTCTATGTTCTGGCGAATATTTCAAAAAAATTCAAAACTAAAAATAGGTTGCCGTTTTAAAAATCGGTAATTTTTTAGTCGAAGCCGGTTGCGATGCTAGTTGCGAAGGTAGTTGCCGGAGGTTGCAGAAGACCTTCTACTACCTGCAACCATCAGATAAAGCATAAAAATAAGTTTAATTTGACACCTAATTCACTTTCATATCTTCAGTATTAAAAAAGTTATGGCCATTTTCATACTCGGAAATTAGCATCTTGTTCCCTATTGCTTTTCCATTGACTTAACTCAAAAGCTGTGATCAAGGACAGTCAAAAGCCCATAACTTTCTTACAAATTAAGAGAACTGAATGAAATGTTCAGTTATTATAGATTGAAGCATTCTGAAACAAATATAAAACAATCTTACTTGGATGACCTGAAATCAAAGCATATAATTAGTTAGTTACCTAATTGTAGCTAATTACAAAATTCAATTACTAGATCTAAACATCTATCCATTTCTTAAGAAAAGGTTAACATTTTTAAATAGCCTAAGTGTCCAAATAACATACACACAAGAATTCACAATATAACATGATTTTTAAATCTCATTGTCATGAATTTATAGGCCAAATGGAAGGAATTTAGTGTTTAATTCCCATAAATTAATGGCCATTTAAATCATCTTGCAAGTGAGATTTTGTGGAACGCGATCGATTGGAACGTTGCGGTTGCGGTGACTTTAAACCCCATATCGGCAGAAAAAATACTGTCGGTTCGTATGGGTCCAAAGTCACCTTTTTGCAACGTAAAATTTTGATTTAAGGCATCCTAAGAAGCATGTTTATATGTAAAATAAACGGCTTTCCTTTACTTGTCCCGTACGTGAAATCCGTCCCCGTTGTCGGTGTTGACGGCTTTAGAAGTTGATTTTTAAATTACTCCTGCTATTAAAATATCCAGTGCAGTTTAAAAAAAACTTAATAAAACCCGATGTTGGAGCGATTATTCTTCTGCAGCTAAACAGCCTGACAGAAATCTATTTGAACAGGCTGGCAAAAAACGGCATTTTAAACCCGCCCCCCTCTCAAAGGTGCCAAAGTCTCGCACACGGACAGTGACAGAGCTACAGCGCCACTGAAGGTAAGTTTTGTAACGTACCTACATATAGCTGAGCCACCTTGGGAAGATGGGAATTATAGTAAGTTCCACAGTTTCATTCGGGACACTGGGAACTGCAAATACTGGAATCTGGAGCAAAACATAGAGTGATAGAGTAACTCAGCAGATCAGACATCATCTATGGTGGAAAAGGATAGGCAACATTTCGAGTCGGGTTGGGTCAGTCTGAAGAAGGATCCCGATCCGAAACATATTCTCAACATTTATAAGTGATACGAGCAGAATTAGGCCACTCGCCACATCAAGTTTCCCCTCCTCTCCCCCCACTCCGCATCAACAACCCCACAGTCACATCTGTGGAGTCTTTTAAGTTCCTTGGAACCATCATCTCCAGGGACCTTAAATGGGAGGCCACCATCGAGGGTTTTCCGGGTGCTCCGGTTTCCTCCCACGCTCCAAAGATGTACAGGTTTGTAGGTCAATTGGCTTCTGTAAATTGTAAATTGTCCCTAGTGTGTAGGATAGCGCTAGTGTATAGGGGGATCGCTGGTCGGCGTGGACTCGGTGGGTGGAAAGGTCTGTTTCCACACTGCATCAAAGCAAATGGAGAAAATCTTGAAAAATATCATGACACAAACAAGAAGGCGTTTTGATGCTAGAAATGAGACAATGTTTGGCTCTCAAGTGACAAGGTATCTTCGTGCTCTAGTTGTAACCTCACAATGGGTACCGGATTACTCAGTTATTTTTCTCAGTACAAGCAGATTAATATCTATTTATTTCTGCAACAGCCTATTATCTCACGTTGGAGTCTGCAGTGGAGTGAAGTAATTAACTATTCAAGCAGCACACAATCAGAGTTTGTGAATAGCAGACAGGTTCAATTTGCTGGGATCAATGCTAAGGTCAACTGAGAAAAAATTGTAACAATTTCACCACCGCTATAATTGTACTCATGTACAATGTTGAGAATTGTTAACATACAAATTACACATGTCACCTTTCTTCATAAACAATCTCGCATTACGGAACAGCTGCGATGATATTGGATCATAGAGTCTTCATCTCCCACCAGATCCAGTCTCCCGGAGTAAACTATCACGGAATGGAGTGGAGGTGAAGGGGGTGGGAGGCGTGGGAAATATTAACTGAGACTTCCCATAAATACTACGTTTAATAAAATCTGCTGGATAAATAAAATATATCTTGTTGCGTAAGGGTGTGGGGCATGGAAACAAAGATGGGACTAACATTAGTCCCGTCTGGAGTCTGAAGAAACATGGGACGGGTCCCGCGGTGAGGGCCAGAGGTCGGTGGAGGATGCGCCGCTGAGAGAACAAATAGGGATCCGGTGTGGGGGGGTGGGGGGGGGGGGGGGGGGTGCCGAGAACAAAAAGGGATCCAGTGTGCTGAGAACAGAGGAACCTGGTGTGGGGAAGGGGGTGCCGACCGAGAGCAAAGAGGGACTGCTGAGACTACATTGAATACTTTGTAACTTTGTCGGTGCCCTATGCGTGGCGACCCTTTGCATACCTTGTGTCTGGTACACAAAACAAAGAATTTCACTGTGACATGTCACATGTGATAATAAAGTATCATTCATCTATTCATTTGTATTGTTACAAGGCTAATGAGGAGAAGATAGACACAAAGTGCTGGAGTAACTCAGCGGGTCAGGCAGCATCCCTGGGGAAAAAGGACATAGGAGCATAATTAGGCCATTCGGCCCATCAATTCTACTCTGCCATTTCATCATTATCTGGTGAACATTGGACAGTTTTGCCCAGGACATCATTTTTCATTTTTCAGTCTGAAGAAGTGTCTCCACCTGAAACATCACCCATTCCTTCTCTCCAAAGATGCTGCCTGTCCCACTGAGTTACTCCAGCATTTTGTGTCTATCCTAATTTTTCATCCTCATTTTACACTTTGTTTCCTGTTCCTTGGCTGAGACTCAAACTGCATCGTTCTACGGGCAATGCCATTTGAGATCATTTATTAATTAATTAAAAAAATTAAAGTCACTTGGTGTTATGTATGTATTAATAATACGTAAATGAATCATTGTAACACATCGGTTAGTCACTCGTGAGAAACCCAATTAAATATTGGCCTCTATTCTCTGTGGGAATGTTTTGTGAGCTTTTAGTTCCATTAGAAGATTCTCTAAATGTATGAAGTCTTGCAGTATTATTACTTTGTGTAATTTGGAAGATTATTAAAATAATCAGAAATCATTCAGCGTATTATTCTGTAAATTAATTGTGCAATTTGGACCATAAGTTGAGTCCATTTCCTAAGTGGAAAAAGCTATTAACACTTGATCAACTCAAATTATAAATTTAGTGGAGTAGTGTAGAACTGTTAGCCGGCACGGTGGCGCAGCAGTGGAGTTGCTGCCTTAAGGGCCTGTCCCACTTAGGAGACCTAAACAGCAACCTCTGATGACCTTGCCCGCCACCCAACAGAAAATCAAGGTCGAGGTGACCTGCAACCTCCTACCACCTCCCACGCATATGTTGAAAACCTTCCTCGACTATGAAGAAAACCGGCTTCGAATAGACCTGCGACTAAAATATTATCGATTTTTAAAACGGCAACCTATTTTTAGACAAGGCCGGTTTTAATCATGATGAAAAATTAGCAGCAACCTGGATGAAGCCTCGACCAGGCGGAAACCACTTTCGACCATTAGGGAGAGTGACCAAAACCTCCTGTGACCTCATGGAAACCTTGGGTGGTGGGCAAGATCACCAGAGGTTGCATTTTAGGTCTCCTAAGTGGGACAGGCCCTTTACTTTACGGGGATCGCTAGTCGGTAGGCCGAAGAGCCTGTTTTTTTCTTTAATTAATCTAATTTTCTGATGAATTTGCTTTTGTAAAATTTTGACAATTATGTTCAAGAAGGAACTGGAGATGCTGGAAAATCGAAGGTAGACAAAAATGCTGGAGAAACTCAGCGGGGGCGGCAGCATCTATGGAGCGAAGGAAGGGTTTCGGCCCAGTCTGAAGAAGGGTTTCGGCCCGAAACGTTGCCTATTTCCTTCACCATAAATGCTGCCTCACCCGCTGAGTTTCTCCAGCATTTTTGTCTACCTTTGACTAATTTATGTTTGGGCCAAACAAAGGCCAATAAACAAAATCAGGGACTAGGAACCAGGCTTAGTTTTGTCAGAAACTGAAGAGACTTTGGCGATTAGAGTGATGCAGTGTGGAAACAGGCCCCTCGGCCCAACTTGCCCATTATTAGAATTATTAGAAAGTTTACGTTTATCTCTAATTTTACACTTTGTTGCAAAAGTTGAACTTATGAGGATGTAGCGGGGACTCGCAGGAGTCCAGCCAAAAACTAGTCGGACACGAGTTGTGTGCACTAGACGTGTTTAATCTCTCTAATGCAGCTCCCTACTGCTCCAAGGACATGGGCGTTGCTCGGCCTTAAATACCAAATCAGGTACCGCCCCCGTGACTAGCGCCTCCCACACCAAGACGCTGCCCTCTAGAGCCGATGGTTCATTGTGACCAGGTGCCGCCACAAGGATGCCAAAAATATGGAAAAAAGCCTAAAAGCTGGAGAAACTCTAGCAGAGTGACAAACAATTAAGTGTTCAGGTTGATTATCCATCATTAGATCTCTTGAGAAGTTACCAACTTGAAAGATTAACTGTTTCTCAATGGCAGATGCAGTCTGACCTCCTGAGTGCTTCCAGCATTTTCTAATCAAGTTTTCCAAATTAGTAAAATGTGGTAAATTAACTTCAAAAATAAAGCCAGACATTAAAAAATACAGTTAGCAACATGCTAAAAATAGACTAATTCACACACAGCCATAATTTACTGAGATTATGCCTCACATCCTGAATTGTTGAAAGATGTTCATGATCATTTTTACCCACTTTCTTCTACACGATTTAAAGTAGTTTAAAGTAGAGGTCTTTTGGCAACTCCATCTTCAGAATTATAATGAAATCATTTCTCTCTCAGCAGATACTCGCGTGTTCCCAAACGAATAGGAAGATAGGCTTCCAGATTTACTGTTGACCTGAATTAGACTGCAGCTGACATTGTTGCATATCAGCACTTCTGCTGCTTAAAAATAGATCAAAGAATGGAGCTGTGGGTCACACAAACATAATTGTCATTCCTCGGCAAGCGGAATGTAATTTGTCCACACTTTCATACAGTTAAAGAAAAATACTTCAAAATGTATTTTGGCTGAAGTAAAATTCAATTCAATCTTATTGCATTTACATTGTTTCCACGATTTCTGACAGCTCCAAGAAGCTGCCCGTGAAGCAAGCGTTTGGAGAATTTCAGCGCGTGATTGAGCAAAAAGAACAGCAAACACAATATGTTTAAATCATCGTCAATTCAAATGGTCCCGCATCTTAAATTTACGATAACATTGTCTAAAGATAGACGGACACGAAATGCTGGAGTAACTCAGCGGGTCAGGCAGCATCTCTGGTGGAAAGGAATAGGTGGCATTTCGGGTTGAGACCCTTCATCAGGCAGCCTGAGGATGGGTGTCGACCTGAAACCTTACCTATCCCTTTTCTCCAGAGATGCTGCCTGACCCGCTGAGTTACTCCTTCATTTTGTGTCTAACTTCGGTGTGAAACAGCATTTGCAGTTTCTTCATGCACATTATCTAAAGATAGCCTGTTTTAAGTGTTCTATTCAAGCTTATCTCATGGTGCACTAAGTCTACTGTGTTGTCAACGTAACACTCTGCATACAGTATATGCACGTGTATAGCCTATAGAACAATCTATTGTTATGAACAAAATATTCTTCATCTTAAGCATGGCGTGCACAGCCTAAAGTTGTAGGTCAACATTCTATTGGATCTATTTGTTTGTGCACGTCGGGTTGATTGCATTAGTCGAAACAGGGTGGACCACGTGACGGTTGCAATCTCCCACTCCAAACAAAACAATAATGCTTGCTTTTGTTATGAAGAAGAAATGGATCCTTTAATCTTGATGTTCCCTGAATAGAATACATGTCAGGTTTCACCCTGTACAATCATCCACTGTACAAACACATGTAAAGCTTTTTTCTTTCCCCTGCGCATTGCAATTAAATAAAAAATTAAAGCTTTCAGGTCGCTTAATTAAAAACATATATTAGGTCTGTTGTTGATGTTTATCTGCGTCAGTATATAAGGCAGAGGAGGCTGGGGATGGGGGAAAGGAATGATAGGATGGTTAACACAAGCAAACTCAACAAACAAACAAAAGGCAAACATTTTGAAATTTAAATAGAGGGGGCGAAGCAATATTAAAGAAATATGAAGCAACATAAAGAAATCTGAAGAAGGGTCTCGACCCGAAACGTCACCTGCCTGACCCGCTGAGCTACTCCAGCATGTTGTGTCTATCATAATGAAATACAAAATGGGTTATGATATGCAGTGTATCACAAAGCAGTGGTGTATACAAACACAAGAATATTGCTCTAATTAAAGCAGCACAAAGGCAATAGCAAAGGCTATTTACTTGAATGCATGTGGCTTTCGTTACGGGGTAGAAACAAATAATGGCACACATGTCAGAGAGCAAAATGACCAAAGCTCGGAATTTAACATTCCAGGAAATTAAATGGCAACATAGAAACATAGGCAGGAGTAGGCCATTCAGCCCTTTGAGCCAGCATCGCCATTCAATATGATCATGGCTGATCATCTAAAATCAGTGCCCCGTTCCTCATATCCCTTGGTCCCTTTAGCCCTAAGAGCTAAATCTCTCTCTTGAAATATTTTGACAAGATGGATAAAATAGAAAATTAATTTGGCTGCGACTAAGAAACAATAGGAGTTACAATTAGGCCCTCAAACAAATGGCAATGTGGTTGTCTTAGAAAATTAGAGGTGTACGTAACAAGGTTAACACAATAATTGTGACTGAAATTAATCGACATATAGAGTGGACGTACTAACACAGCAATTATAGTGTGCAGGATTAATCTGTGGAGTATGTCAGGGACCAGTAGTTGAGGATTCACCGAGCTAGCATCTTGTCATATTGAGTGTTGGTTAATGAGGAAAGGTTACTTAATGGTTAAGTTGACTACATTTACTTAAATGGTTAAGGGACAGTTAGGAAATAATAATTACAAGAAAGATCGGAGCTTTTTTAACAAGGGCTGCACAGCGGTGGAGCTGCTGCCTCACAGCGCCCTTCACGGTTCCGATCCTGACCACGGGTGCTGCCTGTGTGGAGTTTGTACGTTCTCCCTGTGACCACGTGGGTTTTCTCCGGATGATTTGGTTTCCTCTCACATTCCAAATACGTGCAGGTTTGTAGGTTCATTGGCTTCTGTCAATTGCCCATCATTTGTAGGATGGGATAACATGGAACTAGTGCCCCGGGGGATTGTTGGCTGGCATGGACTCTGGGGGCTGAAGGGCCTGTATCCATACTGTATCACTAAAATTAAAACTAAAACGATAGTCATTTAACTCCAAATTAGCATGGGTTACTTGAAGTTAGAAAAATCAATATTCATACTGAATATTTAGCCTGAAAAAGGGTTTAGACCCGAAACGTCACCCATTCCTTCTCTCCAAAGATGCTGCCTGTCCCGGTTGGTTACTCCAGCATTTTGTGTCTATCTTCAATATTCATACCATTGGGTTGCGAGCTCACTTTACTTCATGTTTTTCCCTTACTTTTCTGAAGAAGGATGATCAAGCTGAAACTTTAGCTCTACTCCTCTATCGACAAATGTTTCCAGACCTGCTGGGCGCCCTTGGCATTTTTCTGTTTTGCTTCATTATTGTTGGCTGCCTTCAATTAATTACACAATGAGGGGAAGCAAACTTCTGAATTTTTTTTTTTTACTTTGTTTAAAAAAAATAACTGTGCTAACTTTTTTTTGACTAGAGTCAACATTTTAAGTGATACTTACACATCAATGGATAGGGATTTGGGAAGCAGATTGTAAAATTAATTAAATTGTGTTTGATATAATAATTGGTTTAATTGCACAATTTGAATTATAGATGTGAGCAATGAATGCCCAACTTCATCATCTAACTGCACAGTACACTAGAAAGACCATTCCTCACCATTTCGTTATTTTTTCCCAAAAGAAGATTTACAAGTTGAATCCTTTTCCTTCGTCCAGAAAGTAAATTGTTCCATCACTGAGTAAAGTCTATGAGATCGTGCGGGGAATAGAAAGGGTATATTTTACCCAGGGTAGGGGTATCAAGACCCAGAAGATACACGTTAAAGGTGACTGGGGAATTATTTAATTAGGAATCTGAGGTTCAATTTTTTTGATACAAAGGATGGTGGGTGTATGGAATAAGCTGATGGAAGGAGATGCTAGAGTCAGGTGCTATCAGAACATTTAAAAAACGTTTGGACAGGTACGTGGATTGGAAAGGTTGGGAGGGATTTGGGCCACATGCAGGAAGGTGGGGCTAGTGTAGATGGGGCATCTTGGTGGGGGAATGGGCAAGTTGGGCCAAAGGGGCCTGTTTCTATGCTATATATCTCTATGATTGTATGAAAAAATAGCCATGAATGGGAAAAACATTCAAGAACAAGTTATCTGATGAAATGATGGATTGCTTGTCGGGTGTGGATGAGAAAGTGGGATAACATAGAACTTGTGTGATCAATGATCTGTGTGGACATGGTGGGCCAAAGAGCTTGTTTTCACACTGTGTCTCTAATCTCTAAAGAACTACTCCAATAATATGTAGAAGGTATTGCAGATATTGGTTTATACCAAAGATAGACACAAAAAGCTGGAGTAACTCCGCAGGTCAGGCAGCAATCTCTGGAGAAAAGGAATTCAGAAGGGTTCAGACCCGAAACGTCATCTATTATATTCTCCAGAGTTGCTACCTGACCCACTGAGTTACTCCAGCATTTTGCATCTATCCACTCTAGTAATAAGCCTGAGGTCTTCCAAGAACTGGTTTGGTCACAGCATGGTAGTTCATCAATGATGATAGTGCAGTAAACTCAGGCAAACCCAACCAACAAAATAAAGGTAAAATATCAAAAAGCATTGGGAAAATTTTGTATTCGCCCCATATTGAACACTGAAATAGTTTTCCCCACCTGAAACCTAATTCAAAATGTGACTACGTGTCATATTAAAATGTGCCATGGAGTTGATCCAGGTACCCAAGAGGTTATGAACAGTGTTTAGGCTGGATGTTATTCAGGTCAGGTTTGTGCACGGGATGTGGGCGGGAGTTGTGGAGAACTTGAATGTTCATTCTAAAGAACAAACTGCAGTTCCCTCTCATAATGATTCACAAGGTTTACCTTGAAAGTAAAGCCTCTCCACACGAGACCATCACTGGAAGGTGACCTGACCAGTCAGTAGAATTCATACTGCATTGGATAATTGGTGGATTGACAGCAGAATTGGTCTTGTGTGTAAGCAGGACTCCATTACTGCATACCGTGGCAGCGTGAGGGGGGTAGAGGGACATCCTGAGACAAGGATACAACAAGAAACATTGACCATCCATTTGCCTCAACAGATTTAGTTTAGTTTAGTTCAGTTTATTGTCATGTGTACTGAGGTACAGTAAAAAGCATTTTGTTGCGTGCTATCCAGTCAGCAGAAAGACTATACATTTCTTAATCATGTATCTATCTGTACACTGTGGATGACTTGATAGTAATCATGTATTGTCTTTCCTCTGACTGGTTAGCACCCAACAAAATATACTGCCTGCCCCGCTGAGTTCTTCCTGCAGTTTTTTTTGGCATCTGCAGTCTCTTCTGTCCCTGGTCTGATATCAGCCTTTATGTTTTAAATTTTTGTACTTAAAATTTTTTTTAAATCAATTATTAAAAACAATATTGACAGTACAATATAAAACGAAACAGAACCCACCACCATAACATACGTCAAACAAACATACTAAATAAACTCCTATACAACTATATTACAATCCCCATCGAGGATGACTTCCACCCCACATGGTGCCCAATGGTCCCGGAAATCCCCCATGGAACCCGTGGACAGCGTCTAGTCCAAACTACCCGGGCATGGACGTACGCTTTGTGTTATTTACAACCATGAAGTGAATCTATTTTGCAGCGTTAATCGATCTGCAGATGACATAAGGTTGCATCGGAGAGAATGCTTCCAAAAGAAATTGTTTCTCTTCAAAGAGATTTAGATCAATTTGTTAACTTGGCTGAGATACTGCAGAGAGAAATTCAAGGCGGAACATTTAGTTAGTTGTAACATCAAACTGTGTTCAGCTCATGCACCTTGAATTACTCACATATGAGTGGCACGATGGCGCAGCGGTAGAGTTGTCGCCTAACAGCGCCGTAGACCCAGGTTCGATCCTGACTACAGGGGCTGTCTCTTTGGAGTTTGTACGTTCTCCCTGTGACCATTTGGGTTTTCTCCGGGTGCTCCGGCTTCATCCCATCCTCCATAGACGTGTGGGTTTGTAAGTTAATTTGCTTCGGTAAAGATTGTAAATTATCCCTTGTTTGTAGGATATTGTTACTGTGTGGGGATCGCTGGTCGGCACAGACTCGGTGGGCTGAATAGCCTGTTTCCGGCTGTATCTTTAAGTTAAACCAAACTAAACTTCTCACAAAACTTGCCTACATTGTGCCTACGTAGAGAATTCAGAGACATTCTGCACAAAAACATGACCTTCAGTCCATTGAGCCTTCACTGAATCTTTGACTATTCACCAAAACTAATCCTATCTTGATTTTATTGTTTTATTCTCCCCACATTCTCAACAACTTTATCACATAACAATGATATATTACATCATGATTTTTTTAAATCATTTTTATTTTTTATTTTCAAAACAAAATATTAGTAAATCCTATTGGAGAATGGAGTCAAGGGCAAGCTGTTTCAGGTCAGGTACGGCAACAATATTTGCAGAGACTATTTTTTCCCCACAGCTCTGTGTCTGGCTCCACTTGTTACAAGTATTCCTTGCAGCTGTGCCATGAGTTTTTTGTTCTCAATTCCCACACCAACTATCCTGGTGACCTCTATGATTGCTGTTGTCAGGCTGGTGCCAAATTCTGGACAGATTTGTGCTGTGCGCCTGCACTCACTGATTGCCGGTCTGAGGCTGTGGAAGCTCATTTAAACCTGGGCTCCCACAACGAGCTGAGAAAGAAAAATCACCCTGTCTGTCTGACCTGGCTCAGAGCTCAGAGGTAAAAGATCAGTGTCCTTATCCACCACACTATCCACCTTTTTAGAAGAATATTGTTTGAAATTCATCTTCAAAACTGATTGTGACGTGTAAGCTTTCAATTTTAACTGGGAATGTAACAGCACAATGCATGGAAGGAGGCATATCCATCATAGATATTGATCGGTGTTGGAAGGAACTGCAGATGCTGGTTCAAACCGAAGATAGAAACAAAAAGCTGGAGTAACTCAGTGGGACAGGCAGCGCCGCTGAAGAGGAATGGGTGACGTTTCGGGTCGAGGCCCTTCTTCAGACATTGATGTTCCTGCCATCAAAGGAATCTATAGCAAGTGCTGCACCAAGAAGACAGCTGATACCATCAACGACCCACATCACTCTGGCCTCACTCTTATCTCATTGCCATCATCGGGTGCAGAAGCTTGAGAACCGTGATCTCCAGGTTCAAGAACAGCTTCTTCTCATCAAGCATTAGGGTCCTGAACCACATTACACAACTTTTACCACAACCCTATCTCAGCATTGAGCCACAAAGATGTACAGGTTTGTAGGTTAATTGGCTTGAGATCAAAATGGCCCGAGTGTGTGTAGGGGAGTGCCAGTGCGCGGGGATCGCTGGTCGGTACGGAGTCGGTGGGCTGAATGGCCTGTGACCATGCTGTATGTCTAAACTAAACTAAACACAATGAACTGTTTACTGCATACTGGTCCCAGCTGAAGAAGGGTCCCAACCTGAAATGCACCCATCCTTTTTTTACAGAGATGCTGCCTGACCTTCTGAGTTACTCCAGTACTTTGTGTATTTATCTTCGGTGCTAGCCAGCATTTGCAGTTCCTTTCTACACATTGTGTAATACATAGATCACTCTATATTCATTGGCTTGCAGTATTATAGTCTGGTGGCGCTAGAATAACTGATCAAAGAAATTCCACCTCATCTCCTTCCTAAAAGAACGTCTTTTAATTCCGAGGCTATGACCTCTGGTCCTAGACTCTCCCACAAGTGGAAACATCCCCGAAACGTTGCCTATTTCCTTCGCTCCATAGATGCGGATGCACCCGCTGAGTTTCTCCAGCATTTTTGTGTACCTTCGAATTTCCAGCATCTGCAGTTCCTTCTTAAACCCTTCACTATTCTGTATGTTTCAATGAGGACTTGTGGCCCTTCATGCTTGCTCCAGCCCGCTGATAGGTTACACCAGCACAACTTTCCTGTAAAGACCCTCTGCCACTTCTTTAGAATCTTAAAATCTTGCAATCGTCGTTGTGCCATTTGACTGTGGGATTAGTGAAGTGAGAATCAAGCTCACCCTAGCTTGGAAACGTGAGTTATGAGTTATTTTAACTCCATAATCTCATTCATCAGGATAGATAACTGATTCCCCGGTAAAGCTCCCAGGAGCTCTCAAGAAAACATATAAAACAAACATAAATTCGCTTCCCTTCTCTGGGGCTTCTGTTTCTTTGTTTCCATTGTTGCTGAAAAGGCTCGGATGCCAATCGGAATTAAAAGATGTTCTTTTAGGAAGGGTTGTCAACTTCACTGCAAACATGTTGCGATGATGTGGAGTTGGAATGATATCATCAGTTTCCTACCATTGTCATTTAGGCCATTGCTTTTCTGAAGGAAAGATATTTGATTCTGTTGTTTTTCAATAATAATGATAAATATATTTTAAAACCTCTGCAGGTTCTGTTCTTGCCAGCTGATGAATGTTAAAACGCTCCTGTAATATTTATCATATTATTAAACAATGTATTATGGAGCACATTATAAATAGAAACACAATTAGATTCCTACTTAAGTGAACATTCTGCCTACATCGGATATTAACCAGGTCTTGTTTTCAGCTTGCTTTCTTAGCTTTAATAATGTTAATTCATTTTCCAGATATATATCATACTTTTTGACGAGGGTAATTATCCAGGATTGAGTCCCTTGATTTGCAGATTCTTTTATATTATGGTAAATTATACTGTTCTCTGTCAGAAGCTATGATAACAATTTAAATTTTAATTTTCAAGCTTGAAATTGCCATCGCTTTATAATTAAATAGGAACATTTCTAAATTATGATTCTTGTAAGAATAGGGTTCCAAAGACAGTATTTCAAAAATAAGAGACAAGGTGTGGGTGGGCTGTTTTGTGAGAAGGGCTTATTTAAGTTTATTGGAATGGATCCCAATAGTCACTGCAGAAATACAAGGTCCATTGTTATATGCAATCAATTCAAAGTGAGGAGATTGTCATAGAATCATGGATCATACCATACCATAATAGGCCCTTCAGCCCACTATGTTTTTGCCACCCATCATCCATTTTAAATCATGCAGGAAGGAACTGCAGTTGCTGGATTAAATCGAAGGTAGACACAAAATGCTGGAGTAACTCAGTGGGACAGGCAGCATCTCTGGAGGGAAGGAATGGGTGACATTTTGGGTCGAGACCCTTCTTCAGTCCTTCTTCAGATTCCTTCCCTCCAGTGATGCTGACTGTCCCGCTGAGTTACTCCAGCATTTTGTGTCTACCGTCCATTTTACATTTATCCTAATTTATTCTCTCCACATTAAAATTAACTCCCTTTGGATTCTACCACTCACCAACAGACTAGGAGCCATTTACTTTGCTAATGGCCAGTTAAGCTACCAACTCACACGTCTTTGGGATGTGGGAGGAAATCAGAGAACTCTCATAGTCAAAGGAGAGCATGCAAACTCTACATCTGTGGTGTGGGAGATCAGGATTGAACCAGAGTCCCCAAGGGTGGCATATGAGACTTTACTTTAGAATTTTAGATTTTAGAGGTGCAGCATGCAAACAGGCCCTTCGGCCCAACGAGTCCGTGCCTACACTAGCACTATACTATGCACACTCGGGACAATTTACAATTTATAGCCAATTAACCTACAAACCTGAACGTCTTTGGAGTGTGGGAGGAAACCAGAGATCCTGGAGAAAACCCACGCAATCACAGGGAGAACGTAGAAACTCAGTCCAGATAGCGTCCGTTTTCAGGATTGAACCCGGGTTTCTGGTGCTGTAAGGTAGCAACTCTACCACTGCGCCACTGTTATGAGGCGGTTTGCCACCCTATTGTTCATTGCTGGCTGCAAAATAATGTCCTGGCTTCATTCAGCTTCTGACCAGTTCAGGATCTCCTCCCTTGGTACATTGCATTTATCTGGGATAGTATGTAGGGGAAAAGGGTATCCCTTACCAATGCCAAACACAAAGTGCTGGAGGAACTCGGCGGGTCAGGTAGCATCCGTGGAGGGAAAGGACAGATGCCACTTTGGGGGTTTCTTCAGATTCAATGTGGAGGGTGGCTAATGTTATGCCTCTGTTTAAGAAGGACTGTAAGGAAAAGCCTGAAAACTATAGACCAGTAAGCCTAACATCAGTGTTACTACACATTATTGTGAGGGATAAGAAGTCAATGCAATTGGATAGACAGGGGCTAATTAGGGATAGTCAACGTGGTTTTGTTTGTGGGAGATTGTGTCTTTTGAATCTGATTGAGTTTTGAAGTAACCAAAAAGGTTGATGGGGGCTTAGATCCCAAAGCAAAATAAAAATGTCCAGGGGGGTAAAAAAGGTAAACCTATTGGCATAAAATATTGCATGGAAAACAGATTCAGTGTGACAGTACAATAAAAGGATTGCACAACAGACAAAACCATTAAAATATTTCAAATAAGATTCAATCTGATAATGTGCACAATGTGGTAAATATTCAAAATGTTCACACTTACCGAATTCACAGGGGGAAGCACGGACAATAGTATTTTCTGAAACACAAAGGTATAATTCAAGACTTTAATATAAATGAGATTGAAGTCCACATCAAGCCAAAAGGATTTAAAACAAAAACTCCCTCGGGCTGAATGATATTTATCCCAGAATGTGCAGAATGACTACCATGGAGATCAGTGAGGCACCAAGAAATATTACATGGATATTGGTAAATGTGGCTAATCTAAAATTGTATTTAAAATTTATTCCGTTGCTGCCGTTGATGAGGTTGATATTATTGTCTGAGTCTTACCTGGATGATGTTTTCATTTTCACAGCGTTAAGTCAGAAAGGTGAATCAGAGTTCATCTCATAAAAGATAACTTTATGATTATTACAGGGAGAACTATCAGCACATAAATGAATTTAAGAAGTGTAGATGTGACTACATGTATTTTCGAAAAAAGTCGTAAAAGCTGTGTTGCCATGCCATTGTATGCCTTAAAAAAATATCAGACCAGAGCTGTCAGTGTGTTCTGTTTAATGTCTGATATGTGTTTAGAGCAACTTCTCTGCTTTTTAATTACATCCCTCTGGAAGTAAATCCAAGTGCTTGTTTGCATTTTTAATGTGTGGTTTAGCTGCGTTACTACTGCGAGAGTGCTTTCTGCATTTGTAATCCAAGACTATTTTGGTCCTCTGATCCATGCAGAACTTTTACTTCCAAGTAACAAGTGATCAAAAAAGCACACAAAGTGCTGGGGTAACTCAACATGCCAGGCAGCATCTCTGGAGAACATGGATAGGTGAAGTTTCAGGCCAGGATCTTCCTACAGACCCTTCTTCTAACATGTGATCAATTTATTTACTTACAGACATATAATGTCTTACTTATCACTGCAGAATCTCTTGTCGATTTCTCGTAAAATCATTGGACTTTACTTTAGGCTTTAGAGATACAGCACGGAAACAGGCCCTTCGTCCCACCGAGTCCGCACCGACCAGCGATCACTCCTTACACTAATGGGCCTGTCCCACTTGGCAATTTTTTAGGCAACTGCCGGCGACTGTCATTGTTGTAGCAGGTCGCCGATAAACCGGCGACAACCTACATCATCCTAGCGACAACCTACTACAGCGCCTATGTCAGGAGAAGTCAAGCTACGCCCATTGGTATCAAACCCATTATCGCTGAAAATTGTTCAACATGTTGAAAATTTAGCGGCGACCAGAAAGACGCTACGACTTTTTGCCCGACTGAGGAGACCAGTCCCGGCGACCACCGGCGAACATGTGGCGACAAACTAGTCGTCTGTAGTTGCCTAAAAAATCGCCTGTGGGACAGTCCCATAACTCTATCCTACACACTAGCAAACAATTTTACAATTTTAACTGAAGCCAATTAACCTACAAACCTGTATGTCTTTAGAGTGTGGGAGAAGACCGGAGCACCCGGAGAAAACCCACGCGGTCACAGGGAGAACATATAAACTCCGTAGAGACAGAATGTATCCAAATGTATAAGGTTGTAAAATGTTGTGCCATGATTTTTGTTGTTTGTAGGTTCTGGTGTTAAATTGCATTAAAATGTCTCCCTCCAAGTTCGTAGCGAGGATTAGTCTGATCATTACATTGGAAAGAGTGGCATTGTTTGCAACTCGCTCCTGCCACATGTCTACACCACAGGTAGATTCATGATCAATGAGCAGAACACTGATTAGGTGAGAGTATGGCCAAAGAGGTCCTCAATAATGCAACTAATGTCATGTTTCCATAAGTCTGAAGAAGGGTCCCGACCCGAAACTTCACTTATCTATGTTCTCCAGAGACGCTGCCTGACCTGCTGGGTTACTCCTACATTTTGTGTCTTTCCTTGGTAAACCAGCATCTGCAGTACCTTGTTCATTGTTTCTACATTTCCCCATGTTTTCATCTCATTGATTGATTGATTGATTGATACAGCATGAAATCAGACCGTTTGGCCGATAGTCCATTGATCAGCCATTCACATTAGTTCTACGTTATGCTACTTTCTCATCGAATTGAAGCTGACCTCGATCTCCACTAGTTATATATTATTCAGTCCCTTCACACTAAAAGCAATTTAAAAGGGGCCCATAACCTACAAACCCACATATTTTAGTGGTGTGGGAGGAAATTGGAACACCAGGAGGAGATTTACGGTGGTCGCATGGAGAACGTGCAAACTCCACGCAGACAGCACCCGCGGTCGGGATTGAACCCGTGTCTCCGGTGCTGTGAGGCAGCAGCTCGACCAGCTGCACCATTATGCTGCCCTGACCAAAAATATTGTAAATTACAATACACACTTGAGTCCCTCACAACCATTTTTCTCTTGTTATCTGGACTTGTTAGTCCAGGAGATAAAACAGGCAGATATCTCATGTGGCACGGTGGCGCGGCGGTAGAGTTGCTGCCTTACAGCGCCAGAGATCTGGGTTCGACCCTGACTACGGGCACTGTCTGTACGTTCTCCCCGTGACCTGCGTGGGTTTTCTCTGGGAGCTCCGGCTTCCTCCCACACTCCAAAGATGTTCAGGATTGTAAGCTAATTGGCTAGGTAAAATTGCAAATAGTCCCTAAGTGTAGGATAGTGTTAGTGTGCGGGGTGATCTCTGGTGGGTGTGGACTCGGTGGGCTGACGGGCCCGTTTCCGCAGTGTATCTCTAAACAAAACTAAACTATAAAATCTCTCAGTTTAACTGCTGCTGAACTGCAGAAGTTTGCTCTCTGCCACCGGTGTCCATTGCAGAGAATAGCTGTCAAAATCCTGGTGACCTGTTGTCTGGACATTCAGTGACGATCGTGAAAGCGCATCATTGTATTTACTTTCTTATGCATCGGAGAAGATTCACCTCCACTCGTGCATGTTTAAGTCAAGCCCTGACCTTCCCAACCCTACATAGCGAATTGAGAGCTACCAGGATATCAGAGGATCCTAGTCATAAAGACATAGACACTACAGTGTGGAAACAAAGCCCTTCGGCCCAACTCGCCCACACCGGTCAACAATGGCCCAGCTACCCTAGTCCCACTTGCCTGCGCTTGATCCATATCCCTCCAAACCTGTCCTATCCATGTACCTGTCCAACTGGTTCTTATACGAAGGGATAGTCCCAGCCTCAACTACCTCCTCTGGCAGCTTGTTCCATACACCCACCACCCTCTGTGTGAAAAAGCTACCCCTCGGATTCCGATTAAATCTTTTCCCCTTCACCTTGAACCTATGTCCTCTGGTCCTTGATTCCCCTACTCTGGGTAAAAGACTGTGCTTCTACCCGATCTATTCCTCTCATAATTTTGTGTACCTCTATAAGATTTCCCCTCATCCTCCTGCGCTCCATGGAATAGAGACCCAGCCTACTCAACCTCTCCCTACAGCACACACCCTCTAGTCCTTGGAACATCCTCGTAAATCTTTACTGAACCCTTTCAATCTTGACAATATCTTTCCTCTAACATGGTGCCCAGAACTGAACACAATATTCTAAATGCGGTCTCACCAACGTCTTATACAACTGCAACTTGACCTCCCAACTTCTATACTTAATACTCTGACTGATGAAGGCCAAAGTGCCAAAAGCTTTTTTGACCACCTTATCTACCTGCAACTTGATCTTCAAGGAACCATGCACCTGTACTCCTAGATCCCTCTGCTCTACAACACTATCCGGAGGCCTACCATTTACTGTGTAGGTCCTGCCCTTGTTTGACGTCCCAAAATGCAACACCTCACACTTCCCTGTATTAAATTCCATCAACCGTTCCTCCGGCCACCTGGCCAATCGATCCAGATCCTGCTGCAATCGTTCACAACCATCTTCACTATCTGCAAAACCACTAACTTGTGTATCATCAGCAAACTTGCTAATCTTACATTGGGCCATTGGCTTTAAACTTGATTCTTAATTTTTGAAGACAGGAGATTTTTTATGAAGTGTATTAAAATGTTTAACAAGACATATGTTTGCTTGTTGCGACATAATGTTTAATTTTGTTAATTACTCAATGTGTATTGGTGGATGGGGGTCACTGAAAGGATGTATAATTACTATAGATTTTAAATGAATTAGAACAGACTATAAATTAGCAAGCTGAAGGAACCTTGGATCTGATGCACACAAATAGAAGAAAGAAGTTTTGTCCTACTTTTTTTCCTCCATTCTGACCCTCACCACTGGTGCCTTTCGAGGTTGTGTCCCCTAATCCTAGTACACCATGACTGTTTGGCCAAACACACACCAACTCAGTCTGAAGAAAGGTCACGACCCGAAACGTCCTTTTCTCCTGAGATGCTGTCTGACCCGCTGAGTTACTCCAGCTTTTTACATCTATCTTCGGTTTAAACCAGCATCTGCAGTTCCTTCCTTCACAATTTTAAGTTAGCCGACGATGTCGCTGTTTTGCCCAGAACAACAACAATGATGAAATGAAGCGCAGGAAAGAGATCAAGCACCTTGTGTCTTGGTGTCAGGACAATAACCAAATCCCTATCGTCCGTCTGCACTTCACGCTGCCTCGGCAAGGACCAGTCTCACCCCAAACACTCCCTCTTCTCCCCTCTCCCATCAGGCAAGAGTTACAGTATTTTGAAAACGCACACCTCTAGATTCAGAGACAGTTTCTTCCCACCTGTCAACAACTAGTGAGCAATCCTGACCTACCATCTATCTACCTCATTGGAGACCATCGGACTATCTTTAATTGGATTTCAGTTACTGAAAATTGGAAAATTCTGTATTTTCTTTTGACACTATCCAATAGCATTCCCCAAGGAGGTAAGAATCAGTTAAACGTGATGGCTTTATCATAGTATTTGTCCTTTACAGCTGTACATAAATTCTGAAAGGTCTCAAACATCAAAAACTATGCTAGAGTCCCTTGATGAGATTTATCGAAAGCTTCGCTGTAATAGACTCACCGCACAGGGCAAAGATATAATGAACTTCTAGAATATCGGTTAGTTTTTCTGCGGCACATCAGATCAATGATTCAGGCAACAATATTAAATAAGAGATAAAATGAGAAATAGACGCAGAAGTAATTGATTATTCCATCAATTTATATGCTCTGCAAGACTGTAATAAATATGTGATTCCAAGACCATTTAATTGAACAATGACCTTTTTGGCTCTTGAAGCTCAGTTCAAATCCACCTCCAACTGATAGGATAATAATCTTCTTTTTCTGTATATAATTGCCGCACACCACCATCCTCTCACGGGCAATTATGGGCGGGCAATTAAATGCTGGTTCAACCCGTGAAGTCCACATTCTTGAATTAATAAAAAATGTCGTGGCAGTTTGTGCTCATTGCTTGTTGAGTTGGAGTGTAGTTTATTGTCACGAGGTATAGTGAAAAGCTTTTGTTGTGTGCTAACCAGTCAGCGAAAAGACAATGCATGATTACAATCGAAGTTTCCACAGCGTAGATACATGAGAAAGGCAATAACGTAAATAACGTTTAGTTCTAGATAAAATCCAATAAAGTATGATCAAAGGCAGTCTGAGGGTCTCCATTGAGGTAGATAGTATCTCAGGACCACTCTCTAGCTGTTGGTCGGATGGTTCAGTAGCCTGATAATAGTTGGGAAGAAACTGTCTCTGAATCTGGAGGTGTGCATTTTCACACTTCTATACCTTTTGCCTGATGGGAGAAGGGAGAAGAGGGAGTGACCGGGGTGAGACTGGTCCTGATTATGCTGTTGGCCTTATCGAGGCAGAGTGAATTGTAGATGGAGTCAATGAAAGGGAGGTTGGTTTGTGTGATGGTCTGGGCTGCATCCACAATTCTCTGCAATTTATTGCGGTCTTCGATGGAGCAGTTCCCAAACCGTGCTGTGATGCATCCCAATAAAATGCTTTCTACGGCTCATCTGTAGACTTTGGAGAGAATTGCTGGGGGCACGCCGAACATCCTAAGCCATTTTGTGTTCTGGGCATGTTCACGTTCAATTTGCGTGTGACCTCACTCTGACAATGGAGGAACCTTAAATTCTTGGAAGATTTGTGGATTATTCTCAGTAATGGATGGTAGTAGATTGTTTTAACATAGGTAGAGGTAACAGTAAATTCAGCTCTCCACCTTTGATAAAGTGTTCATTTGATCTCAAGGTAAAATCTTGAAGTTTCTCGGTCAAATGTAATGTGTTGTGTGTCATGATGGCCCATGATTAGATTTATAAATAGATGCAGGCAATTACACAGGGCCATGAATGTTACTGGAGAATTATTAGCTGAGCAATTGAAGAGATGTTATTCAATATGATTGTCTAATTAAGAATCAACCTTACACAGAAATATATTTTCAAATGGCTTATGCAGGCAACCAACCAAAGATTCTAGGCTGCAAGTACACAATCTTTACAAGTAGTAGAAGTGATGATCACACACTTAGGGCAGCACGGTGGTGCAGCAGTGGAATTGCTGCCTTACAGTGCTTGCAGCGCCAGAGACCCCGGTTCGATCCCGACTACGGGTGCTGTCTGTACGAAGTTTTTTACCTTCTCCTCATGACCGCGTCGGTATTCTCCGAGATCTTTGATTTCCCCCCACACTCCAAAGACGTACAGGTTTATGGGTTAATTGGCTTGGGATGAATTTAAAACTGTCCCTAGTGTGTGTAGGATAGTGTGGGGATGGCTGGTCGGTGCAGATTTGTTGGGCCGAAGGGCCAACAAATTTGTAAAGTACATTTTTCTCTGTTCAAGTGAACCATTCACGTGAACCATTCACGTGAACCCTTCCTTGCCTTTCTGGTTAGTTATCTGAGATGGGATTTACATCCCTTCTGCTGATAATATTCCACTCACAGCCACATTAACCACTGAGACAACATAGAATGACAGGCTCATTTCATTTTGCACACTCTCAATAGTTGAACCAATTTAAGGAAGCAACTAATTTGCAATGATGAGGAATGGATATAATAGATATTTTTGCACAATGGCCTCATGTGCACAAGAACTTGACCACATGGTCTTTTTAGGTGAGAATAAGCCACCAACTGACGTATAGATAGCAAGAGGCTTTTCTGTGACTTACAGAGCCTCATATTATTTTAATGACATTGGGGCAGAAGAGAGTACCAAACACTTACTGAAGAAGGACACAAAGTGCTGGAGTAACTCAACAGGTCAGGCAGCATCTCTGGAAACCATGGATAGGTAATGTTTCCAGAATGCCGGAGTAACTCAACGGATCGGGCAACATCTTTGGAGAGCATGGATAGGTGACGTTTCACAGAGTGCTGGAGTAACTCAGCGGGTCGGGCAGCATCTTTGGAGAGCATGGATAGGTGACGTTTCAGGTCGGGATCCTTCTTCAGACTGATTGTTGGGGGTGGAGTTGATTGTTGGGGTTGAAAGAGAGGAAGGGGCAGGACAAAGAAGGACAATCTGAAGAAGGATCTTGACCTGAAACATCACCTTTTCACCGGAGATGCTGCCTGACCTGCTGAGTTGCTCCAGCATTTTGCATCTATCTTAGGGGCAGGACAATTCCTGCCAAGTAATAGGTTGTTACAGATGAGTGCGGGGGGGGGGGGGGGGGGGGGGGGGGTTACCAAAGAAGAATTGATTACAATGATTTTGCAGAATAAGTTAAGGATTCTGTTCACTGTCATTTTTGATTCAAAACGTAACCCGCGGTGCACTCACAATCTCGAGTACTCGTCTGCCGGAGAGCTTGCAGAACGAAATATGTTTGACAAGACCACAGCTTGAACAAGCAACAATTTAGATGATATTATAAATGTTTTTTCTAATTGCCCCATTATTGACGTATGAACGAAACAGTAAATACAACTGTCTTTCAGATTCATATTTTCTTTTGCGGTTGAAGATCTGGTTATTTTTCCAGATGAACGGTTCCCTGGGCAATTGGCAAACCCGTTGTAAAGAATTGTACATTGATGACCCAGCCAATTAATGGTGGAATCTGAAACTGCGAAGCACACCAAGGTGAAAAGGGAACGTTGTAAATAACAAATAATGCTCAATGGCAAATGAAGCAAACAGAACAGGGCACTTAATTCTAAATTTGTGTAATTGTGCACAGCATGAAACAATAAAACTGCATAATATCTTGAAGGTGGTCTGTCTGCACACTTTGATTAATTCTCTTGTCAAAGAATTTTCTTCAGAATATATTTTGAAGAACCATTTTTAAAAATTCAAGCACACAAAACAGCTCAGATGGCTGGTCCGGTAAAAGTGCTAGTTTGATTTTCACTTGGTGAATCAGGAGGGAGTTGGAGCAGATGGTGGAGAGAGGAACAGGTGTGGAGGCTCTGCATTTCTCTCAATGTCAGCAAGACAAATTAAAACGTGATCGACTTCAGGAAGCAAGGCGGTGCACAAATATCCGGTCTACATTGAAGGCTCCGAAGTAGAGATGGTTCAAAGCTTGACGTTCCTATTGGTAAATATCACCAGCAACTTGTCCTGGAAAAGCCATTTCGAAGTGATAGACAAGAAAGCACACCAACGCTTCTACCTCCGTAGAAAGTTTGGGAAGTTCGGCATGTCCCCAACAACTCTCACCAACTTCTTCAGATGCACTGTAGAGCAATGTTTATCGGGATGCATCACAGCATGGTTTGGGAACATCTTCATACAAGAACGCAAGAAATTGCAGAGAATTGCGGGCGCAGCCCAGACCATCACACAAGCATCCTACTTCCATTGACTCCTGTCCCTCATTGCCATGGGGCATAAAAGGAGGTGTGTCCTGGCAGCTCAGTCCAGGTCTCGAAGGAGGAGTGGTGGCGATCTTAAGCTTCTCCCCGCAGTTCACCCTTGCATCGAGAGGAGGCGCTGACGGTCTCAGGCTTGTCCTGGGAGCTCAGCTTTGGGTTTGAAGCCTGGTTAACCCAGGCTTATCCTGGTGACTCAGTCTTTGTGTCTGTGTGTGAATTAACTGGATTAATTTATGAATTATAATTTATGAATTAACTTGCTTTGGAAGTTTGGCAGCTAGTCTTTAAAATAAATGATTGTATTCAATATAAATGCTGTGACATCATCGTGGGATTACAACAAAGAAAATTACTACTTTAGTTTTAATAAACTCCACACTTTGAAATGTATTGATGAGTATGTTTTCAACAAGTAATTTTGAATGTCATATAATTTATAGATCAAATGTGTTTTCTGTAAATCATCTTGGCATTGCTGTTAATTTATAAATATCAAACTTATTGGAGACGCTCAAACAAAATCAAGGGATATGGGGACAAAGCAGGAACGGGGTATTGATTTTGGATGATCAGCCATGATCATATTGAATGGCGGTGCTGGCTTAAAGGGCCGAATGGCCTACTCCTCCCCGATTTTCAAAAACAAAAAAGCTTTTCACTGTACCTCGGTACACGTGACAATAAACTAAAATAAACATGAGTATGATTTTTTTTTAATCCCAAAGAATCCAGCTGTCAAAACTGAAGATGGATTTAACGTCTTGTCAAAAACAGCTATAATTGATACGGCAAAAGCAGGCAGAACTCATTTATCAAAGACAAAAGTTGAAAAGTACATCACACTGATATGTTCAAAGAAGAGAGACAAGTAAATCCAGGCAACAAAAGCATTTCCACCTCATTCACTCCATCGATGGGAACAGAGATTTGTTAACTGCTGGTGAGAATAGACCGCGTTGTTAGCGCACTTTTATTAATCCAAATAAAAACACCATCGAGCTCGGTAACATTGCGACATGAAATATTTACACCAAAAGTGGAGATTTTCCACGGGATAATTCACAGCAGCAGTATTATTCCACACTTTACAATGAATGAAATAATACTAGATACTATTCTGTTCTTCTGCAGACATTAAATGACTCACGAACCTTATGGTGTTTTTACAAAGTGGCTGGCAGTCTGTGACGTTTGATAGATACAGTCGAGGATGCAGGCAGGCAGTATTTGATGTCAGCTACACTGCTGCTGTCTGCCTTGGGTTCAAATACACCTTGTTTCTGCTCCCATCTGGTGAATCTTAAACCTTCTGAGTGTGCAGGTGGAAACCTCTTCCTGGAATTATGCTCAATGCAAGGCTTTAATTTTTATCTTGAATAGCGAGTTTGCAGAGAGGGAGTAAATATTGGAATGATTCCAAAACCAGAAATTAAAACGTTCTGAAATCAGAATTGGTTTGGCCCTTATTGATTGCAGAAAAGTATCAGCAGATTCAACTTTCCATGAACACCGACCAGTGTCACTTATGATGCGGTGTGATAGAACATTATTTATCCTGGAGGGAAATCGGTCTGCCCACAGTCAAGAGATATAGCTAAGGGTCTGTCCCACTTGGGCATCATTTGCGAGTCACGCAGATGTCGCGCGAAGATTTTGTACATCCCAAAATCCTGGGGCGCCGCGCACGACCGCTCGTCACTACCTACGTCACCATGCACCATGCGCGCGTAATGCGCACCATGCGCGCATCGTGCATCGTGACGCGTAAATGATGTCGCGTAAATGACGCGCAAATGACGCACAAGTGGGACAGGCCCTTTACAAGGCATTGGTAGTGTCATGGGCCTTATAATAATAATGAAATTTAAGTGACCAGTTATTGCACAGTACATGTGTAATATTGCGCAAACATGAAATTAAAGTGCCGAGTGGAAAAGCCCAGGATGAGAGGTGTGCAAAGATGGGAGGGGGGCAATAGGTGGGAGGGGGGAGGGGGGGGGGGGGGGGGGGAGTTTATCCCATGACAGAAGAGGGAAGAATTGTACAGTTTGATAGCCACAGGACAAATGTTGCGTTCTGTGTTGCACCTTGGTGGAACCAGTCTGTTGCTGAAGATGCTCCTGAGGTTGACCAGTGAGTCATGGAGGGGGTGAGCTGTATTGTCCCAGATGCTCCGAGGTTGAGGAGCATCCTCCTTTCCGAGACTGCCTCCAATGAATCCAACTCCACTCCGAGGGCAGAGCCAGCCTTCCTGATGAGCTTATTGATTCTGTGGGCATCTGGTGACTTTTAATGAGACAACGCTGAATGGTTAAAATGGCTCCTTTTTTAAATAATTCTTCGTGAGATTTAATTTTACTGACAACTCAGATTTTTTTGCTTGTTCTTCCCCAAGAAGGTTGTTTCATGTCACCATCCTAAAAGCAAAGAACTACTGCAAAGGATTTTAGTTCAGTTAGTTAATAAGTCCAAAGAATGATAAAAATGTAGACATTAGTGATCACCCTTTTGTGGTGGTGCAAATGGTCATAAGGTCATAAGATCATAAATCATAGGAGCAGAATTAGGCCATTCGGCCCATCAAGTCCACTTCGCCATTCAATCATGGCTGATCTATCTCTCCCTCCTAACCCCATTCTCCTGCCCCCTCCCCATAATCCCCAACACCCATACTAGTCAATATTCTATCGCTGCCTTAAAAATATCCATTGACGGCCTCCACAGCCTTCTGTGGCAAAGAATTCCACAGATTCACCACCCTCTGACTAAAGAAATTTCTCCTCATCTCCTTCCTAAATGAAAGTTCTTTAATTCTGAGGCTTTGACTTCCAGTCAGTATTTAATACCCAATCAAAAACCCGCAAAAAACAAGTTCAAGACCTTCAAACTAACTTTAATCAGGCTTTTCCTTGTACTAAACATTATTTCCCTTATCCTGGATCTGTACACTATGGACGGCTTGATTGTAATCATTCTTTGATGATTGGAGGTAGACAAAAGTGCTGGAGAAACTCAGCGGGTGCAGCAGCATCTATGGAGCGAAGGAAAGAGGCAACGTTTCGGGCTGAAACCCCTCTTCAGACTTTGATGATTGGAATTCAGTCTTTCCATTGCCTTAATAGCACAAAACAAAAAAGCTTTTCACTGTACCTCGGTACACGGGACAATATTACACTAAACTAAACTTTGGGAAATTGACCAAATTCCCACCCAGGAAAATGTTTTCATCTTTCACCTCATGCAAAATCTTCACCGACATATGTCTGTAGGGCAGTTGCAGAACTTGAGAGTTACCACATTGTTGTCTACTGATGAATGTGAAGTTGGTCAAACCTTCCCAGCAGCATAATTCCTTCCACCAGTGAAGGAAAAAGGGGTGAAGAGGGTTATTTCAGTCCCTGTCTGAAGAAGGGTCACGACCCAAAATATCCCCTATTCCTTTTCTCCAGAGATATTGCCTGACCTGCTGAGTCACTCCCGCTTTTTGTGTCTATCGCCAGTATAAATCAGCATCTGTGGAATGAGCTTCCAGTGGAAGTGGTGGCGGCAGGTTTGTTGGTATCATTTAAAAATAAATTGGATAGGCATATGGATGAGAAGGGAATGGAGGGTTATGGTATGAGTGCAGGCAGGTGGGACTAAGGGAAAAAAGTTGTTCGGCACGGACTTGTAGGGCCGAGATGGCCTGTTTCCGTGCTGTAATTGCTATATGGTTATATGGTTATATCTGCAGTTCCTTTCTGCACATCCCTCATGCTGTCAGGCATATGATTATTAGGGGGCCGACAGGTGTGCCACCTTGCACAAGGTTAAATAATGTAGAGATTCTGTGAAACCACTAGCCGAAAACTGATGATTAATAAAACAGGCACAGGCTATGGGAGGAAGCATCGAGGTCAGAGTGCCAACTTTTCAACTCATGCAAGTTCTCTGTTAACTTGCTGCACGATTGGCTCAATGTTTCACTTGAGTGAAAAACACAGGTCAGAGGGTGCACATTTAACCGGTTTGTGTTGGTAAATGTGGAAATGCTGCCGTGCAGCGGATGGGGTCACCAGGAAAGTCACTGCCACAAGGCAAACGTCTTTCAGCAAAGTGCGCAGAGGGCTGTTACGTGCAAATAATGCATGCAAACATCTCTAATGCATCCAATTTCTAAGCAAATATATTCACATATCAGATCGGTGTGTGACTCAGAAGCGAATTTGCATATTTGTAGTATTCACATTCACCTACCATCTTTGTCCCAGCTGTAAAAGGTCATGGCTCAGGAAAGTGGCGTCAGAGGGTAAAAGGCAAGTAACTGCAGTGCGTCTAGTGAATGATATGTATCTCTGCCATTGGGATTCATTGATGGGATATCAAGTAAGTGGGCTGCTTTGTTTTGGACAGTGTTGAGCTACTTGTTGGCTTCACTCATGCATGTGGGTGAAGAATACACAATCACGATGCTAACTTGGATCTTATAGATGGTGGAAGGAGATGGGAGTCAGGAGATGAGCCACTCATTGTAAACGACCCCTTTCGAAACACAGCACTGTTGATCCAGTTAAATCTCTGGTCAATGGTAATCCATGCTGTATAAGGGGTGGCATGGTGGCGCAGCGATAGACGCTGCCTTACAGCACTAGAGACCCGGGTTCGATCCTGACCACTGGTGCTGTCTGTACGGAGTTTGCACGTTCTCCCTGTGACCGCATGGGTTTTCCCCGGGGTGCTCCAGTTCCGTCCGGCACTCCAAAGACGTACAGGTTTGGAGGTTAAATGTCCCCTGTAAATTGTAAATTGTCACTGGCGTGTAGGATAGTGCTGGTGCATGATCACCAGTTGGTGCACACCCGGTGGGCCGAAGGCCCTGTTTCCATGCTGTATCTCTAAAGTCTAAAATCAGACTGCAGCAATACAATAATGAAGAACCAAGAAAAATCGGCTGCAAACAGGGCTGTTCCATGATCCAGGTGGACTCATCTGTAAAAACCGATGTTCTGTAACAAACTGCAGGGAGGCTTCTCAGCTCCTGTCTTAAATGGGCAAACAGTACCTAAAGAGCTGACCTGTGGAAGATCTTCGAACTTTATCTGGAGATCAGCCGTAATGAATCTTGGTGTCCAAGCCTTGCAGCAGGGTTCACAGACACTGTTCTTCAGCTGAATAAGAAACTTGGCTCTGCCGCGTGAGGTCTTTTTGACCAGTTTGTTGCTGCTACCAAGAGATTGCCGTAGAGTCAGTGAACCTTAATCCACAAATCTGGGCCCATTGTCAGGAGGCCGAGGGTGATGTTTGGCAGGAGATGCATTCACACACATTTTAAGTACAATAGCTGACCGTGACAGAGGCAAAAATGATGGTACACAAAATGTAAACAAATACTAGAAGTATCCAGAGTTTGATTTGGTTTAGTTTAGTTTATTTTATTGTCACACATACAGTGTAAGGGCTTGTTAGTTTAGAGATTCAGGGCAGAAACAGGCCCTTCAGCCCATCATGTCTGCGGCGAACAGCGATTCCCGCACAGTAACACTATCCTACACACACTACCAAAGCCAATTAACAAACCCGCACGTCTTTGGAGTGTGGGAGGAAACCAGAACACCCGGATAAAACCCACGCAGGTCACAGGGAGAAAGTAAAAAAACTCCATGCAGACAGCACCCATGGTCAGGATCGAACCAGAGTTTCTGACACTGTAAGGCAGCAACTCTACTGCAGCTCCACCATGAGTGCTAACCATGCTCTGTCAACAGTTTACACTGGCCTCATCAGTCACCTCACAACCCACCAAATTGGAGTGGAAGGACCAACGCCATCCTCTATCCGCAGGGGCTGTCTAAGATGAAAAGCTAAGACCAAAGAGCAAAGAAAAAACACCCACCATTTATTCCAGCAACAATGACTAGTCACTCAGCGCAGACAATTTGAACGTATGCTAGACTCTGACAAAATTGCACCCCAATCTTATGCTTTAGAACAATAAGCAGTGGGATTAGGTTTGTGTTATCGTGAAATAGGTCACAGTTGAAAATTCCACTTATTTAGATGTTGATTCACTGAGATCATTCATTCTGCACCTTAGTATCTGTTTTCTGGCCCCATCAAACTTCAACAATATTCATATTAATGCTTTGCGATTTAAAACGTCAACTAAATCATATATAGCCTATTCTCAGCTTTAAATATGCATGGACTATGACGGTATATTTTGCTTGTTTGGTGATTAATGTTGGAGGATTGGAGTAGCTGAACAATTTGTTTGAATTAAGTTTGAGTTATTTTCTTAAGCGACTCACTTGGTCAACGAATGATTGAAATGATTGTATATACACTGGAATGGTATTGAAATATTTCTGGAATTGTAAGTGAACTTAAGGTCTGAATGTAACAGAAGAAATTACTTTTATTCAAATATGATTTCCTTTAAAATTAAATAGGCACAAAATTATTTCCCAAAACATAATAACTGTTGGAGTAACCCAACAGGTCAGGTTGCAACTCTAGAGCACATGGATAGGTGACGTTTCGGGTCAGGAATCATTTCAGACTGAAGACACAAAAAGCTGGAGTAACTCAGCGGGTCAGACACCATCTCTGGAGAAAAGGAATAGGTAACGTTTTGGATCGAGATTCTTCTTCAGACTCTTCAGTTCCACAATGTCATCGATCCATCTTCACCAAAGATGCTGCCTGACCCTTTGAGTCACTCAAGTTACCGTTTTGCTCAAGATTCCAGTGTCTGTAGTCAACTTGTGTCACCAAATTATTCCCCAAGTTCTATATAGCTTGTTTTCAATCAGAACTAAGTTAAATTTAAATTTCCCTCTGTGTTTTTTCTCCATATGTAGGACTGAATTAGATCTCAAATTACTGCTTCCTCAGTGATAGTAAACAGTTATCTGCAAATTTATTTTCAAATACATATGTTATCCCTCACATTAATCTCATTGATAACTTCGTGAACCAAAATCGTTCAAAATGTTTAGAATTTTCGGATTTTTTATTTTCAATGTCTAAATCTGGAATTTGACAATGTTACCGTTATTGATAAGTTGACCCCTGGTTCAACAGAGAAACAGAGTTAAAGGTACAGTTTATGAGATCTGGGAGACTTAAAAGGTTTAGTTTAGTTTAGTTTATTGTCACATGTACCGAGGTACAGTGAAAAGCTTTTTGTTGCATGCTAACCAGTCAGCGGAAAGACTATACATGATTACAATTGAACCGTCCACAGTGCGCAGATACTGTACATGATAAAGGAAATAAAGGGCCTGTCCCACTGTACGAGGTAAGTCAAGAGTTCTCCCGAGTTTTCCCCTGATTCGAACTCAGAGAATGTCCGTAGCGGGACCGTAGGAGTTCGTGGATGTCTCGTAGCGGCTCGTACGAGTAAAAAGTTACAATTTTTTTCATCACGAGTATTTTTTTACTCGTGGACATTTTTCACAGTGTTGAAAAAACGTCACGAGTTTACCGGATTTCCCGAGTACCTACCGTTCCTCGTACGAGCCGTTACTGGACATCCACGAGCTCCTACGGACCCGCTACGGACATTCTCTGAGTTCGATTCCGGGAAAAACTCGGGAGAACTCTTGAATTACATCGTACAGTGGGACAGGCCCTTAACGTTTAGTGCTAAATGAAGCCCAATAATGTCCGATTAAAGGTAGTGTGGAGGTCTTCAATGAGGTAAAAGGTAGCTCAGGACTGCTCTCTAGTTGTTGATAGGATGTTTCCGTTGCCTGATACAGCTGGGATGGAACTGTCCCTGAATCTGAAGGTGTGCAGGAGGGTAGAGAGAACAAAATGGAAGATTATTGGTATGATTTTGGGCTGAGAGAGTGAATGATATAAATGCTACTAGATCTGAAGATAGGGTGTGGTAAAGTTACGTCTGAAGAGATGACCTGCTGAACACTCTGGCATTTTCTGTTTTATTTTATCATCTATTTTTGGTATATTTTTGCAGTATTCCTCCAATTTTCGGATTGATTGCATGGTGTAAGCATGTTGCCGGATCTTGCAGTGTTTCTAGAGAGACGGGGGTGCAATGTAAAATTATTTCTTCCCACTTACTAACCTTGTCACTGCCTGTGTTCAAACATGTGGATGGAGACATTTATGTTGAGCAAGTTACCCTGATAGTAGATAGTAGATAGTTTTTTATGAGCATGCTGCCAGGACTAGAGGGTCTGAGCTATAGGGAGGAGTTTAAAAAAAAAAAAAAAAATTTAAATTATTTTTATTAGAAGTACGGTAAATTACAATAACACACAACACATATATCTTAATACATTTTTTGTACCGCTTCATTTTTTTTTGAGCTTTAAGAAAAAGATAGAAGTAAGGAAAGTAAAGAAGGTGCGCAAGAGTCGTGAAGTGCAGAAGAGTGTTGGGAAAAGAAAGCCCCTTAGAAAAGAAGTTAGAGAAGGTAGTGAAGTAAGAAAGTAGACCCTAGAAAAGAAAGAAAAAGAAAGTAAGGACAATCGCTCTATTATAACATTAAACTCCGCAGAAAGACTACCAACCAAGTCTGTTTTTGTTGTTTTACCTCCCATTGCCAGGTCCTAATACCCTTTATTTATTTATTTATTTATTAAATTACTATTGCACCTCATGCTTGTAATAGGTCCATAAACGTAGACCACGTCTTTTGGAATTGGTTTGCTTTACCTGCTAAGAGGAATCTCATCTCTTCCAGATGTAATGTTTCAAGCATATTTGATGTCCACATTTTTATTGTTGTGTGGGCGCATTTTTCCAGAATTTAAGTATGAGCTTTTTTCCCATTATTAGCCCGTAATTGAGTAAATTCTTCTGATACACGTTTAATTCAGGGATACCTTCCGATATCCCAAAAATGATCCATTCTGGTTTTGGTACCAGTTTTATTTTAATTAATTTTGAAAAAATATCAAATATTCCATTCCAGAATTTTGGAAAACAAAAGAATGCGCTATGGTAACTTCTTGACACAGACATTTATCACAGATTGGTGAAACATTAGGAAAGTTTTATTTAATTTAGTTTTTGAATAATATAGTCTATGTAATGTTTTGAATTGGATAAGCTTATGTCGTACATTGATCGAGCATTTATGCACCTGTAGTAAATGATTATCCCAGCTCTCTTTTGAAATTTTTATAGCTAATTCTTGTTCCCAGTCTCTTCTAATTCCATCTGTTGTGGGTATTTCTATGTTTAAAATGATATTATATAAGTACGATATTAGATTAGCTGATTCGGCCTTTGTCTTCATTGCTTCATCCAGTAAGTCGGAAGGCATATTATGATAGTCTTTTGTGTATATCTTTTCAAATAATCACGAATTTGAAGATATTTAAAATATTGGTTATTTTTCAAATTATATTTCAGTTGTAGTTGTTGAAATGATAGTAATTTTCCCACTTCATACAGATCTTCGAGCGTTTTGATTCCCATTCTTTCCCATTGTATAAATGATTTGTCTATGATTGATGGTTTAAACGATGGGTTATTGACTATTGGTATTGAGAGAGATAGGTTTCTTAATTTTAGATTCTGTTTTATTTGTTTCCATGTTCTAATTGTGCTATGTATAATTGGGTTTTTATTATAATTTTTATTATTCAAATTTATTGGTGAGAGGATAATCGCTCCTATATTACTCGGGGAGCAGTCCCCTTTTTCCATTACAATCCAGTCCGCCTGCTGGGCAGAATTGTCCAGCAGGTGAATCATATTTTTAATATTTACTGCCCAATTATAATACATAAAGTTAGGGAGCGCTAGACCCCCCCCACTCTTTTCGTTTATTAAGGTGTGTTCTTTGTATTCTATGGGATTTATAATCCCATATGAAATTTGTAATGTCTGAGTCCAATTTTTTGAAAAACTTTTTTGGGAGATATATAGGTATTGATTGAAATAGGTATAGAATTTGTGGTAAGAAAATCATTTTTATAGCGTTTATTCTGCCTATTAAGGACATCGGAAGTGTTTTCCAGAATTTAATCAAATTATTTAATTTCTTAAGTAAGGGTATAGGGAGGAGTTGAGTAGGCTGGAACTCTATTCCTTGGAGCGCAGGAGGATGGATGCGATCTCGCTGGCCCTCCACTCCGCACTGGACCACTTGGACAACAAAAACTCATATGTCAGGCTGTTATTCATTGATTACAGCTCGGCATTTAACACAATCATCCCCTCCAAACTGGTTACCAAACTCGCAGAACTGGGTCTCTGCGCATCCCTCTGCAACTGGATCCTTGACTTCCTCGTCCACAGACCACAGTCTGTTCGTATTGGTGGAAATGTGTCAGCCTCAATAACAATCAGCACGGGAGCACCTCAAGGCTGCGTGCTCAGCCCCCTGCTGTACTCACTCTATACCCATGACTGCGTAGCAAACCACAGTGCGAACTCCATCATCAAGTTCGCTGACGACACCACTATTGTGGGGCGTATCACTGATGGGGATGAGTCAGAGTACAGAAGAGAGATCGAGCAACTGTCCATATGGTGCCAGCGCAATAACCTGGCCCTCAACACCAGCAAAACCAAGGAACTGATTGTGGACTCTGGAAGGAGTAGGAGGGGGACCCACAGCCCCATTTATATCAACGGGTCGATGGTTGAAAGGGTCAAGAGCTTCAAATTCCTGGGCGTGCACATCTCTGAAGATCTTTCCTGGTCCGAGAACACTAATGCAATCATCAAAAAAGCACATCAGCGCCTCTACTTTCTGAGAAGATTACGGAGAGTCGGATTGTCAAGGAAGACTCTCTCTAACTTCTACAGGTGCACAGTCGAGAGCATGCTGACCGGTTGCATCGTGGCTTGGTTTGGCAATTTGAGAGGAAAAGACTACAAAAAGTAGTAAACACTGCCCAGTCCATCATCGGCTCTGACCTTCCTTCCATCGAGGGGATTTATCGCAGTCGCTGCCTCAAAAAGGCTGGCAGTATCATCAAAGACCCACACCATCCTGACCACACACTCATCTCCCTGCTACCTTCAGGTAGAAGGTACAGGAGCCTGAAGACTGCAACAACCAGGTTCAGGAATAGTTACTTCCCCTCAGCCATCAGGCTATTAAACCTGGCTCGGACAAAACTCTGATTATTACCAACCACTTTCTGTTATTTGCACTATCAGTTTATTTATTCATGTGTGTATATATTTATATCATGGTATATGGACACATTTATCTGTTTTGTAGTAAATTCCTACTATTTTCTGTGTGCTTAAGCAAAGCAAGAATTTCATTGTCCTATACAGGGACACATGACAATAAACTCACTTGAACTTGAACTTGAACACTTGATGAGGGCAGATCTTATAGAGGTGTATAAAAATCATGAGAGGAATAGATCGAGTAGATGCACAGGGTCTCTTGCCCAGAGTAGGTGAATCAAGGACTAGACGACAGATTAAGTTGAATGGGACAAGATTTAATAGGAATCTGATGGGTAACTTTTTCACACAGAAGGTGGTGGGTGTATGGAACAAGCTTCTAGAGGAGGTAATTGAGGCAGGGACTGAACCAACATTTAAGAAACAGTTAGACAGGTGCATGGATAGGACAGGCTTGGAGTGATATGGACCAAATGCTGGCAGGCGGGACTAGTGTAGCTGGGACATGTTGGCCAGTGTGGGCAAGTTGGGCCGAAGGGCCTGTTTTCACACTGTATCACTCTATGACTCCAGAAAGGATGGAAACGGAACAACATTGTGCTTGACCTGAAAGGATCAGCGAGCTTAATGATCAATGATGGTAAATGACCATGGGATTGTAAAAGGGGATACCAATTCAATATTACATTATTGAGGTCAGTGAGAATAATCGTCAGCAACAATTATGCAGTCCAATTCAGATACAAAAGTGGCCATTTTCCTGCTGCTGCTCAAATTTCATTTAATGATTTATTTGTCTGCACCAAATAACCTTGGATACAAAAGTGCCAGCATTTGTGATGTTGAGTAGGCCAGTGGTGAATAGGGCACTGTGATATTTGAATATCATTACAAAATTAAAGCCTTTATTACTACCTTGTACTCAGTTGACTTGTTCATGTTACATCACTCCTGATTAAATATTGCGGATTGTATACCTCGTTGTCACCTTGCCCTCAGCTAACAATATACCATTCTACATTTCCTTGATCATCGTCCCCTTGGTCTGCGTTTTCACACCTTCCCCTTCCATATCTCTATTTCTCTCTCTCCCCTGATTCTCAGAATGAAGAAGGTTCTTAACCTGAAACATTACCCATTCCTTCTCTCCAGAGATGCTGCCTGTCTCGCTGAGTTACTCCAATTTTGTGTCTACGATCATTTTAAACGTTGAACCTCACCAATATGACTTGTTTCTGTGAATTGACTGGCTGAGTTCTATTTTTACAAATTCTCAAATTCATTCTAACTTGTTTTTGGAAAACAGTCATTCACAGCAGGTTCTTGCCAAGATCTGTGTTTACGCCATGACTACAGATTTAAAAGCAAGTTTGGTCTGCCAACAGTTGAACAGATACTTTTGAGGAGTTTAATATACACACAGTAACACTATGCTACACACACTAGAGACAATTTACATTCATACCAAACCAATTAACCTACAGACCTGTACTTCTTTAGAGTGTGGGAGGAAGCCCATGAAGGTCACGGGGAGAACATACAAACTCCGTTCAGATAGAACCTGGGTCTCTGGTGCTGTAAGCTCTGTAAGGCAGCAACTCTACCGCTGTGCCACCGGTCTATTGCACTGATGCTGATGTTCCGTAATTGCCAACATCAAAGGTGCTGTTTTCTGAGACTAGGTGACCCACCGTGGTTTAAGGGACTCATCCAGGTCCACCACTAATTTTCTGGCAACTGTTGGTCCAGAACCTCCTTTACCCTAGAGAAAATTATGAGAGCGCATTTGAAATCTCCCACGGCATTTCCCCCTGAAAATGTTGTACCTCGGCCAGGTTTCAACTTCATGAGGACTTCCGCGGCCGATTGGCGGGTCGAATTTTCCCCCTGCGGCCGGGGCTCTGGAACTCCGGCCTGGCCAGAGTCGGCAGATCTGTTCCCGCAGACGACTCCCCGGCGGCCTATCCAGTTCCGTTGGACTCCTCTCGGCCGTCGTGACCTCTGTCGGTAAGCCGGCAAGGTTCTGGAACCAAGGGTGCCGGAAAATCGGGAGTGGACATGTGTATGGCACATCCTCAAATTACTTCCGAAACTTAATAATGCATTGGCTGAAGAAATAGCATATCCATCTAAAGCTATATAATTTGTTTGAAGTTATTGCACTTGGGTTAGTTACTTAAGCAAAAATCTGCCTGAAATCAGAATTCCGACTTAGTTTACAAGAAGTTCAAGTTTAAGAGTGAAATCTGCTTAAGGCCCCGTCCCACTTTCCCGAGTTACTCACAAACTCTCATTTTCCCCTTGATTCGAACTCGGGGAATGTCGGGGAATGTCGGGGAATGTCGGTAGAGAGTCCGTAGGAGGCAGTAGGAGTTCGTAGATGTTTCATAGCGGTTCGTAATGCCAGCCGTAGGAACTCGGGACATTAAGTAAGTCGGGACGTTTTTTCAACATGTTGAAAAATGTCCACGTGTTAAAAAAATAGTCCCGAGTACCTACGAACAACTATTACTGTAATTCTCTGAGTTTGAATCAAGGGGAAAGCTCGGGAGAGTTCGTGAGTAACTCGGGAAAGTGGGACAGGGGCTTACGTTTTCAAATTGTGGATAAAGACTGGACATGCTGGATAGTTGATAAATGGTTTGTTTTTAAATGGTTGGCTGCATGGTTAAAATGTTAATGATTGGAATTCTTGTGTGATAATATCTAATTACTAGTTGTGGTCATGTGTGAAAACTGTCTGATGGAAAATGTTCTCAAGTCTGTCAAGATGCAAGAACTGTTTACACTTTGCAAGAGTATTTCAAAGTACTGAAATCATTGCTTTGCAATCATTTACTAAAAAAAAACGTCTGGAGTTTGTGAAAGGCAAAATCTCTTCAAAAAGAAAAACTACATTTCAAGAACCAGAAAAAAGGATGAGTGTTTGGAAAGGACATATGAACGCTGAACATATTAGTTGCCACAAGTGTTCCTTTGTTTGTTACGAGGATTTAGTTTAGTTTAGTTTAGAGATTCAGCGCCGAAATAGGCCCTTCGTCCCACCGAGTCCGCACCAACCAGCGATCCCCGCATACCAACACTATCTACACACACTAGGGACAATTCACATTTATACCAAGCCAACTAACCTACACACTCAAGATAGACACAAAAATCTGGAGTAACTCAGCGGGACAGGCAGCATCTCTGGAGAGAAGGAATGGGTGACATTTCGGGTTGAGATCCTTCTTCAGACTTCAGACCGACAAACGTTTTTGGAATGTGGGCAGAAACTGAAGATCTCGGAGAAACCCACATAGGTCACGGGGAGAACGTACAAACTCCGTACAGACAAGCACCCGTAGTCAGGATGGAACCCGGGTCTCTGGCGCTTTAAGGCAGTAGCTCTACCCCTGCGCCACCGTGCCGCCCAATTCCCATGTACCTTCCTAATTCTGGATAGGTACAGACTTATAAAGATTCTATAATCAGTGTAACAAAAACATTGCCTCCTGGTGACGAAATGAAACAATTTCTACCTTTATTTCACACTAGTACTCAATAAAAAAATTGTTGAACTATTTATTGGATAAATGTTGTTTAAGGTGAGCAGGGCACTTCAAAGAGGTTTTGTAGGTTAATTGGCTTGGTATAATTGTAAAATTGTCCCTAGTTTGTGTAGGATTGTGTTAATGTGCGGAGATCACTGGCATGGACTCGGTCGGCCGAAGGGTTTGTTTCTGCGATGTATCTCTGAACTAAATTGAACTAAACAATGAACTGTGGGTGTTAATTGGATCTAATGAATCTAGAATTAGGATTCATGTGTATGTTACTGGTGAATTATTTATTCATTTTACATGTACAGCATGTGAGAAATTGTGTACAGTCATGAAGCTTGTTCCTCGGCCTTTGTTAAAATATTTAACTAGTTAACTTTCAGTCACTGAAGACTAATGGGTGGAATTTTACAGATCACTGATCAGATTTATTTAAAAATATTGAATGAGTAAATGATGGCAAATAACAAATCAGCAAGGTAGACACAAAATGCTGGAGTAACTCAGCGGGACAGGCAGCATCTCTGGAGTGAAGGAATTGGTGACATTTCGGGTCGAGACCCTCCTTCAGACTCAAATCAAATAACAAATCAGCAACATTGGTTGAAAAAGGGTCTTGACACAAAACATCACTAATTCCTGCTCTCCAGAGATGCTGCCTGTCCCGCTGAGTTACTCCGACATTTTGTGTCTAACTTGATTTATTTCTGCCTCCAATCGGAAGGTCATGAAGAAAATAGCTGTTTTTTAAATATTAATTGTAATGCAATTGGTTAAAACTTCCCAGGCCACTCCCTCTCCTCCCCTGTCTCATCTGGTAAAGGGTATAGAAGTGTAAAAACGCACACCTCCAGATTCAGGGACGGTTTCTTCCCAGCCGTTATCAGGCAACTGAACCATCCTACCACAACAAGAAAGCAGTCCTGAACTATCCACCTCATTGGTGACCCTCGGGCTATCTTTGATTGGACCTTTCTGACTTTATCAGACAAGATCAGGCTCTTCGGCCCACAATCTTTGATCGGACAATACTGCCTTTCTCTTGCACTGAACGATATTCCCTTATCATGTTCTGCACACTGTGAATGGCTCCGTTGTAATCATGTACTGCCTTTCCGCTGACCGATTAGCATGCAACAAAAGCTTTTCACTGTACCTCGGTATGCGTGACAATAAACTAAACAAAATTATTCCAAATGATTATTCTGTAGCAATATAAATCTTAAAATGATTTATGGAATTTCTTAAAGTTTCCATATCATTGTTAAATAAAACAAAGCACTGTAACATTTCACACAGGTTTACCAACACACTTTAAAATGTCACATAGGATTCTTGACAAATATCAAATCCAAAACACTAATGCAACCACAATTGGTGTATTTCCACAAGCCTTTAGCACAACTAATACACTGACCATTGTATCAATATGTTTAATGATTGATGGCTCACAACTCCACAACATATTTCATCTTTAATTCAAACATGGTTGCTTTTCATTTCAAGAATAGTAGACTTAGTGATTTATAACCTGAGATTAAATGTCACAACTGAAAAGTTGCAGTTTAAATCACAGTGGACCTACAGAGCAAAGTGCAGAAGCCTGCAACTGTGATTAAAACAAAATCTTTCTGTAGCTCACGAATTACTTATTTGATGAAACATTGGATACCACTCATTTCTAATGTTCCTTTAGTAATTGTTACATTCAAAAATATCTTCAGGCTCCGAAATTTCAGAGTGAGGAACTAACGTTGTGAAATGCGAAGTAAATTTGGTGTTGAAAAGAAAACAAAATTGGTATAGATATACGTAGATAGATACATGGACAATAGGTGCAGGAGTAGGCCATTCCGCTCTACAAGTCAGCACCGCCATACAATGTGATCATGGCTGATCATCCACAATCAGTACCCCGTTCCTGCCTTCTCCCCATATCCCCTAACCCCAAGAGCTCTATCTAACTCTCTTTGGAGACAAATTATTAATTTGAGCACATATTAGAAACATAGAAACATAGAAATTAGGTGCAGGAGTAGGCCATTCGGCCCTTCGAGCCTGCACCGCCATTCGATATGATCATGGCTGATCATCCAACTCAGTATCCCGTACCTGCCTTCTCTCCATACCCCCTGATCCCTTTAGCCACAAGGGCCACATCTAACTCCCTCTTAAATATAGCCAATGAACTAGCCTCAACTACCCTCTGTGGCAGAGAGTTCCAGAGATTCACCACTCTCTGTGTGAAAAAGTTTCTTCTCATCTCGGTCCTAAAGAATTTCCCCCTTATCCTTAAGCTGTGACCCCTTGTCCTGGACTTCCCCAACATCGGGAACAATCTTCCTGCATCTAGCCTGTCCAACCCCATAAGAATTTTGTACGTTTCTATAAGATCCCCTCTCAATCTCCTAAATTCTAGCGAGTATAAGCCAAGTCTATCCAGTCTTTCTTCATATAATAAACAGTTGCAATCATCTAAATTATTTTTAGCTAGTTTCCCTTCATAACAAACTTTCAATTGGAATTAACTCATGATAAATTAGATTAGTAGGCATCGACTGATGCATAAACAAGACTTGCGTACTTTGCACAGCTTTCGACTTTCGACCTTTAGAGATACAGCGCGGAAACAAGCATTTCGACCCACCGAGTCTGCACCGACCAGCGATCACCCCATACCCTAACCTACACACATCAGGGACTTACATACAACATCATCATACAACTTACCAAAGACAATTAGCCTACAAACCTAAGTGTTTTTTGGAATGTAGGAGGAGACCGGATCACCTGGAGAAAACCCATGCAGTCACAGGGAGGACGTACAAACTCCGTACAGACAGCACCTGTTGTCAGGATCAAACTCGGGTCTCTGGCATTCTAAGGCATCAACTCTACCGCTGCGCCACCGTGCCACCCTCCTGTTGAACATTAATTACTTTAGTAATGCCACTATCAGGGCCCAATCTCAATGATCTTTGTGACAAATAGAATGTTACTCTTTTTAGCAAAAAACCAGCGGGGAATTTATTAATATGAATATACCTGTTGCAGTTATTCTACTTTCACTTTTAGTTGCAGCAATATTGCACATTTTAATCATGCCAATGTCAGCTATTTATCAGACTCCATGGATATTAAAACTTTGATTCAAATGATGTACGGAACCTCCTTCCCTTCCACAATGTTAAGTAAAGGTTTATAGGAAGGATATCATTCAACCCTGGTCATTAACGCTTCAAGTGTCATGTGATAGCTGTTTCACTCTATATATTGATGTCAACAGTACCGATTTTCGAGAGAAAGAATACATTATGCAAATGCTGCCAGTTAGATGGGGTGGCATGAGCAATCGGAAAAGAATTTCCAGGAAAACACTTTAACAAACAGAAGCCTTTCACTGTCCATCGATACATGTGACAATCATAGAGTGATACAGCGTGGAAACAGGCCCATCGGCCCAACTTGCCCACAACGACCAACCTGGCCCAATCTACACTGGTCCCACCAGCCTGCGTTTGGCCCGTATCCTTCTAAATCCGTCCTATTCATGTACTTGTCTAAATGTTTCTTAAACCTTGTTTCTTAGTACCTGCCTCAACTACCTCCTCCAGCAGCTCTTTCCATACAACTACCACCCTTTAAGTAAAAATGTTACCCCTCAGGTTCCTATTAAATCTTTCCCCCCCTCACCTTTGTCCTGTGAAATTAAACTATTTTGTTTTTTAAAGTGGACTACAGTTTCAAGCAAAACCTTACAGCAGAATCGTATGTTAACAAAATTTCAGGTTTTAAGTCCTGAAATTGCTTCATCGTTCAACAATATCAACTGTGATATCTATAGTTATTAAACTGCTAATAATCAGTGAGTATCATTACACCACCTAAATCAGAGTTTTCAAATGAAAATAGCCAGATTTCCAAGACATTAAGAAAGATTTGTTCAGAATATACCAGAAATTACTGTGAATTATGTCAGGTATTCAACATTGCTCTGATACTTCATTTTGGAAAAAAGTGATTAATTTTTCTTTTCATTGTAATTTCTGGAACCAATGATTTCTATGGTGGTACAGCAGTAGAGCTGCTGCCTTACAGAGACCCAGGTTCGATCCTGACTACGGGTGCTGTTTGTACGGAGTTTGTACCTTCTCCCTGTGAACTGTGTGGGTTTTCTCCGAGATCTTCGGTTTCCTCCCACAAAACCAAAGTCGTACAGGTTGGAAGGTTAATTGGCTTGGTATAAATGAAGAACAATTGTCCCTAGTGCTTGTAAGATAGCGTTAATGTGCAGGGATCACTGGTCGGCGTGGCTCGGTGGGCTGAAGGGCCTGTTTCTGTGCTGTACCTCTAAATTAAACTAAACTAGTCCCAATCAATGCTTGGGAGGCAGGGTGAGGCAGCTAAGGATAAACAACGATATCACCAGGCACCTAAACACCTCTCTTTCATTAGGAAGCAGGGTCATATCTCTCTATCAAATATTCGTAGAATTTGCCAGTGGTACAAACTTTCACAAATGGACTGAACAGAATATTAGGTCATCATTTATCACATATCCAATTATTTAGTTAATTTTTAGTTCAGATTTGCAGCATCGAAACAGGTCCCTTCGAATCCACCAAGTCCACACCAACCATCAACATTGAGTCAGAGGGTGGTGAATTTGTGGAATTCCTTGTCACAGAAGGCTGTGGATATTTTTAATGCAGAGATAGATAGATTCTTGAGTAGTACAGATGTCAGATGTTATGGGGAGAAGGCAGGAGAATGGGGTTAGGAGGGAGAGATAGATCGGCCATGATTGAATGGCAGAGTAGACTTGATGGGCCGAATGGCCTAATTCTACTCCTATTCCTTTTGAACTTATGACCCGTTCACACTAGTCCTATGTTATCCCACTTTTGCATTGATTCCCTGCACACTTGGGGAAATTTACAGAGGGCCAATTAACCCACAAACCTGCACGTCTTTGGGATGTGAGAGGAAACTGGAACATCCGAGTGCTCACAGGGAGAACGTGCACACTTCACACAGACAGCAGCCGAGATCTGGACCGATTCTAGGTCTCTGCCGCTGTAAGCCATCAGCTCTACCAGCTGCACCACTGTGCCTGTAAAGCCAACTTTTTTTTTTAAATGAAATTGCCTACATATTATAATGTTAGTTAATCATTAGTTAAACAGAGTATTAATGAGCTAATAGCAGGTGACATTTATTTAGGGTTAATTCCTCACTACTGTTGTAGATTCAATAGATATTCAACAGACATTGCCTGTTAATATGTTTAAACAGATTCCATCAAACATAGGCCAATGGCAGGAAGGAAAATGTTCTTTGAAGGAACCTAATCAGATAGATCTATTCTTGCCTGCGTTTTGATATTAAATTCAATAAACTAAAGACAGGCAATGGTCTGAAGTGAAAAACAATTTAATTGCCCCTTTTTGCAAAATCTTTGTGTCCATTTCAGTTGAGCAAGTAATGTTTTTACACAAGCTTCAAGGCAATTTCCCTTCACACAGAATAACAGCACATCACAGGTCCAATGGCGTTAAAATCTTGTGTCTCTGGGACTCTTCATATATCTTGGGTCGTGATCCTATTGTTATCAATCCTTTCTCCTGGATGAGTTGACAATGAATAATGACTGCTCTCCGTAGAACATAGGACAAAGAATGGTACGACACAAGATCTGGCCCTTCAGCCCACAATCTTTGATCGGACTCTACTGGCTTGTATCTTGCGTTAAACGATATTCCCTTATCATGTTGTGTACACTGTGAACGGCTCGATTGTAAGCATGTATTGTCTTTCCGCTGACTGGCTAGCTCACAACAAAAACTTTTCACTGTACCACAGTACATGTGGCAATGAACTAAACTATAAATATAACTATAACTGTAAAAATGTTGTTGCTGAACATGATACCAAGACCAATTCTTATCTGTTTGAACATAATCCATATCCTTCCATTTCCTGCATATCCATGGGCCCATCCAAAATGCCACAATTGTTTGTGCCTCCACCGCCAATGGCTGTGTGCTCCAGGCACCCAATATCCCCTGTGTAAACAACTTGCCTTGATCATCTCCCGTAAACTTCTCCCTCTCACTTTAAAGCTATACCCTCTACTTTTACAGTTATACATACAGCACGGAAATAGGCCCTTTGACCCAATTTACCCATGCCGATAAAGAAGCCCCATCTACATTGTTCTCAGCTGCCTGTGCTTGGCCCATATCTCTCTAATATGGGCTCTCCATATCCATGTACTTATAGCCCCAAGTATTTGAACAGAATTTCACGACATTGAATCTGCATTTTATGTTTCTATTAAATACTTTGATATTTTGATGAATATTATTGTAATTTTTGGCAATCCAAACTAACCAGAATGCTTGTAGGGATAAGCATTGTTTGCTTTTCGTGAAGCTTCGAGTTCTTCCCCTGGGGTTGAAGATCAGGATGATTTAGTGTTCTGCACTTACATCAGAACTGGATAGGTCGGGACAGTCACAATTGGAGCTGCAGTTTCCCATTTTATTTCATTCATTCAAGTCTTACATTGAGTATGTAGGGAACTCACTTTGCAGATGTGCAGGTACCTTTTTCGCTGCAAATGACATTGGGCGGCACGGTGGCGCAGCGGTAGATTTGCTGCCTTACAGCGCCAGATACCCGGTTTGATCCTGACTACGGATGCTGTCTGTACTGAATTTGTATGGTCTCCCTGCGACCACGTAGGCTTTCTCCGGGTGTTCCGGTTTTCTCCCACACTCCAAAGACGTGCAGGTTTGTACGTTAATTGGCTTCACTAAACAAAAAATTGTAAATTGTCCCTAGTGTGTAGGATAGTGCTGGTGTACAGGGATCGCTGGTTGGCACAGACCTGATGGGTCAGTTTCCTTGCTGTATCTCTATAGTCTAAACTCTAAAGAAGTAGTTCTTTATGCTCTCATCAGTCGGTACCAAGATGTACAAGTAGGTAAAAAAAAACATATTCACTCTGGCCCAATTAGAGAATCCATTAAGTGTTAATTCAGTTAGGTAAACATGATGTGTCTGCTCCACTAGGTGTCTTGTGATTCAGTGGTACATGTATAACAGCATGAATCAGTATCTGAGGAAGGGTCTCAACCTGAAAGGTCACCCATTCCTTTTTCTTCTGAGATGCTGCCTGACCCACTGAGCCTGATCCAGCATTTTGTGTCAGTCTTTGAATTAAAACTGTTTTGCATCATTTTAGGTTTATATTTATTATTATTGCATGTAATTGGGTACAGTGAAAAGCTTTGTTTTGCATGCTATCCAATCAGATCAGATCATTCTATGCACAAATACAACCAAGTCAAAATGAAGTACAACAGGTGGAGCAAAGAGGAAGAGTTGTGATGGATTGTTGACAATTATATGTTTTGAACAAATGATGTACGATCACAAACTTTGTGGAATTCGAGATGCCCATACTTCAAGATGACTGCCTAGTGAGTGGTGGCATAGCGGTAGAGTTGCTGCCTTACAGTGCTACAGCTCCAGAGACCCGGGTTCGATCCCGACTATGGGTGCTGTCTGTACAGAGTTTGTACATTCTCCCCATGACCCCATGGGTTTTCTCCAAGATCTTGTCTCCTCCACACTCCAAAGAAGAACAGGTTTATAGGTTAATTAGCTTGGTGTATATGTAACATTGTCTCCAGTGTGTATAGGATGGTATTAATGTGTGGGGATCGCTGGTCAGTGCGGACTCGATGGGCTGAAGGGCCTGTTTCCTCGCTCTATCTCTAAACTAAATTATACTGAAATGAATTTCAAACAAACAATGGACACTCTGCAGGATTTTCAATGTCCAGAACATTAATAAATGTCTGCGGCTTCACTGGGAATGAAGAAGTACCTGTGGAGTTCATCATTGTGGAAGTACATAACAGCGGCAGACATTGGGTGCAGACACAGAGTCTGTGAAGGTAATTGTGCACCAAGGGATATCCGTCAAGCGCTTGTTAGAAAGCAAAGGAGGATCATGGCAAACTCAACAAAATAAAGCAGTGCCAAGCCTATTCTGAAGATGATAATGAAGGGCATCGCACACATGAACCATGAACCTAAGTACCGTCTATATCTCTCGTTCCCCCTTCCCCTGGCTCTCAGTCTGAAGAAGGGTCTCAACCCGAATCATCACCTATTCCTTCTCTCCAGAGATGCTGTCTGACCCGCTGAGTTACTCCAGCTTTTTGTGCCTATCTTCAAAGAGTTCGCTTCGATGGATTATATGTATTGTTCAAGCTAAATCGAAAGTCCACTGAACCTTTCTGTACACCAATACACATTGAAGGAAGCTGAATGCCAATAGATATTGAGAATAGTGCTGCAGCATTGGTAATGTGCAAACAGGAGTTTAAATGATAATGGCCAGATTGTAAAATGAAACGATCTAATATCTAAGGGTGGCCCGTTGGCACAGCGGTAGAGTTGCTGCCTTACAGCGCTTGCAGCTCGGAGACCCGGGTTCAATCCCGACTACGAGTGCTGTCTGTACAGAGTTTGTACATTCTCCCCGTGACCTGCATGGCTTTTCTCCGAGATCTTTGGTTTCCTCCCACAAAAAGCTGGAGTAACTCAGCGGGTCAGGCAGCATCTTTGGAGAAAAGGACTTGTGGGGCTGTCCCACTGTACGAGCTAATTCAAGAGCTCTCCTGAGTTTAAAAAAAAATCAAACTCGTGTTAAGAACGTAGAATGTACGTTGCGGGTACGTCGGAGCACGTTGCCGCCCTTTTCTGCACTGATAATTACTTGAAGGCAGAAGAGATGCTGAATCTTAGTTCTTCGGAGCAGAGGCTGCTCCTTGTAGCCTGAAGATTAGGAAATCGTTGAAGAGACTGTAGGAAGCTGTCAGGATTTCTGATTCGGATGCTCAGTCATTACCGTGGTGAAAAACAGATGGCATCATCTGGAGCTGCTGAGGTTGCAAGATGTCAAGCACAGAGAAGCAAAGATAGACAGATGCCCCATATCTCTTCTTGATGATTTTTTTCGCTCAGCTGGACGGAAGGAAAGATCTTTGCAACTTTTGACATGTCGCACGCTGATTAAATTTGCCAAAGGTCCAGAGGAATACTCAATGATAAATATTCATCTTCATGTTACCATACTGCTGACTTTGGTTTTGGAATAACAACAACTCTGGCCATTTCCCCAAGAGCAATGATAGTTTGCAAGATGTCTTATGCTTGCTGGTGCCTGGAAAGACAAAATAAAAACACAAGAATGTTGATATTCCTCAACCATTCTTAGAAGCCAGGGAAAGTGTGTGTAATATGTCAGAATGTAATATGTCAGTATGTAATATGTCCTGTTTACTGATGTGTGTATATATATTTATTATGGTATAACAACACACTGATCTGATCTGTATTTATGAGTACAATATCCTGTTCTGCTGCAGTAATGCAAGAATTTCATTGTCCTATCTGGGACACATGACAATAAACTCTCTTGACTCTACTCTTGACTTGAGGAGTAGCCCATTCGGCAGCGTTAGCAGAATGTGTCAGAATGTAGTTAGACTTGACGACGGTAGAATTAAATGCTTTGCCTGTTCTAAACAGGTCAAGCAGAAGGAGCAGGGGATGACAGAGCTTATGTTCACCGTTATGGTAAAATAATATTTAGTTTAGTTTCATTGTTGTCACGTGTACAGAGGTACAGTGAAAAGCATTAGTTTGTGTCCTATCCAGTCAAAGAAAAGAAAACTATACATGATTGCAATCCAGCCATCCACAGTGTACGGTTAAATGATCGAGGGTACAACATTTAGTGCAAGATAAAGTCCGCTCTTTTAGAAAGGAGGGCGCTCTTTCAGAAAGGAGGTGAGGAGGAACTTCTTTAGTCAGAGCGTAGTTAATCCGTGGAACTCAGTGCTACAGAGTTGCTGTGGAGGCCAAGTCAGTGGATATTTTTAAGGTAGAGATAGACAAATTCTTGATTAGAACGGGTATCAAGGGTTATGGGGAGAAGGCAGGAGAGTGGGATTAGGAGGCAGAGATCAGCCGATTGAATGGAGGATGGACTCGATGGCCAAGTGGCTTAATTCTACTAATAGTTGTGAATTTATGAAAATGCTTGAGTAACTCAGCGGGACAGGCAGCATCTCTGGAGAGAAGGAATAGGTGATGTTTCGGGTCGAGATCCTTCTTCAGACGTGAACTTGTGAACGCAGTACAGGTTTGTAGGTTAATTGGCTTCGGTTTTGTAAATTGTCCCTGGCATGTAGGATAGTGTTAGTGTTGGTGATCGCTGGTCAGCTTGGACCAGGTAGGCCGAAAGGCCTGTTTCCACACTGTATGTCCAAAGGCATCTAAAGGCATTAGCACATGTTGAGCTATTTCAAGTCCAGCAGCACAGCTGGTACAGCCATTACATTGAAGGGTCCCAGATTTAGTTTAGTTTAGAGATACAGTGCAGAAACAGGCCCTTCGGCCCACCGAGTCCGGGTCTGTGCCCAAAGTATTATAGTCCATTCTCTCTTGTGTCACGCCACATCCCCAACCAAGTGGTGAATCAACTCCAGAATGATTTCCACCACTGCAGTAAACACAGTCCACCACTCTTTTAAGAGGTTCAGGTTAGTGCAAGATCAGGTCAGATCAAAATGGTGCTCACCTAAAACTGCAGTGGGTGCTTGCTAACACACCAATGAACAGTGCATTAGTACTGGCTGGACGCTAAACATCGGGGTAATTCACAAACAGGATGAATTTCCTGAGGTATCTTCAATCAGTAAAGCCGACACATTAAAAAAAAATTAACTGGACATCACAATCCACGTGCTCACTTTCCAGAGTCACCAATTTAGCATATCCGCATATGCGCAGCTGAAAAACATCTTAATGATTGCCCAGGTTATTCGAATGACCTCTTCAATGATTACCAGATGTTTAATTATATAATATATCTGGAAACAACTCCATCTTGTGCCAGGGTATTGTGACATCAACGCGTACCCCAGCCTGGAAACTCATCAGCATTTACGGATGTGTATTAATCCACCACTCCTTGATGCGGCAATGGCCCACTGCTTAGAAATGTACTAATGCTTGAAGCCCAAGATCTAAAGTAAATCAGGGTCTGCAGTTTAAGAAGAGTTACAGACCACATCATAAGTATCGAGAAGGATCATGGATCATGGCCTGCGTTTCCACGTGAGCCATTAATGGAAACGGATCTACCCAAGTCAGGGTTTGTTAGGTTGCAAGTTAACCAATGAAATCAGATGCTGCCTTACATAGAAGACTACCTTAAAGGCCTGTCCCACTTACTCGATTTTTTTGGCGACTTGCCGGCACCCGTCATGGGGGTGACGTCTGTATGGTCGTGAATAGTCGCCCAAAGAGTCGTACCTATTTCTGGTCGACACGTGATTTTCAATATTTTGAAAAATTTCGACGACCTATTGCGACTATGAAGGGTGCCGGCATGTCGCCCAAAAAATTGGGTAAGTGGGACAGGCCCTTAACTACCTCAGAATGTGCATGGTACCCCATCATATATGGAGGTATTGAAGTAATGCTATATGTACTTACCATAAGGTATGGCACAGTGGTGTAGCTACTAGAGCTGCTGCCTCACAGCACCAGAGACCCGAGTTCGATTCTGACCTTGGGTGCTGTCTGTGTGGTTTGCATGTTCTTCCTGTGGTTACAGGGGTTTCCTCCATGTGCTCCAGTTTCCTCCCTTTAAACTTTTCCCCTCCTACCTTTAAAGCTATTCCCTTAAATCGAGTATTTGGTTTTCCTTACTGGGAAAAAGGTTCTGGCTGTCTATGCCTTTCATAATTTTATATACTCCTATCAGGACTCCCCACATCCTCTGGTGTTCCAGAGATAACAACCCAAGTCTGTCCAACTTCTCCCTGTAGCTAATATCCCCTAATGAATGCATTTTCTGCAAAATCTCCTCGGCACCCGTTCCAAAACCTCCCCATCCTTCCTGCAAAGGAACGACCAGAACTGCACACAACAAACACTGCAAAGACGGAATTCAAGCTGCTTTATGACTCCCTGCATCATGGCTTCCTCAACTCGATGTCCAGACCTATGAAAGCAAACATACTACATGCCTTCTTTACCACTCTATCTAATTGCTGCTTTCAAAGAGTCATGGACAGACCCCAAGAACCATCTGTACCCCAATGCTGTTAAAGATTATGCCATTCATTGTATATTTCCCCCTTACATTTGACCTCCCAAAGTACAACACCTCACATTTGCTTGGTTTAAACTCCATCTACCATTTCTCCACCCATTCCTGTTGTTGATCAACATCCCGCCATATATTATGACAGACTTCCGCGCAGTCCACAACCCTGACAATCTTGGTGTCAACTGCAAACTTACTAATGCCCCTGTCCCACTTAGGAAAGCTGAACGGAAACCTCTGGAGACTTTGCGCCTCACCCAAGGTATCCGTGCGGTTCCTGGAGGTTTTTGTCAGTCTCCCTACCTGCTTCCACTACCTGCAACCTCCGACAACCACCTGCAACCTCCGGGAACCGCACGGAAACCTTGGGTGGGGCGCAAAGTCTCCAGAGGTTTCCGTTCAGGTTTCCTAAGTGGGACAGGGGCATAACCAACACATCTACGTTTACATCCAAGTCATTTAACATGCACCAGATTAACCAAATCATTTAGTTAAGTCAGGTAGGTGAAGAAAAAATAATTATTTTCCAATAATACCTACAATAGATGTTACTACTATTTACTACACATTTTTAAAATCATTAAACAAATTTGCTTTGCAATAAATACATATATCTAATCCAATTAACTTTTGGAACATCAGATAGGTATACTTCAGACACAATAAATCAATGATAGATGGCAAAGTGCTTTGATGGTTGATTAGGTTTTTTTTATGCCTTTTGTGCACAAACAATGTAGTACACACAAAAAGCTGGAGTAACTCAGCGAGTGAGGCAGCATCTCTGGAGAGAAGGAATGGGTGACGTTTCAGGTCGAGACCCTTCTAAACCAGCATCTGCAGTTATTTTTATTTATTGTGTATATAAACCTGTACCTGTCTATTTATGATGTATATATGGTCTATGGTTTATAGACGCACTGAACTTTTATCTACTGTTTTGTATTATGTTTACATATATACTGTATCACAAATTCTCCCGAGATTTCCCCTTGATTCAAACTTGGAGAATGTCCGTAGCGAGTCCATAGGAGTCTGTAGCGAGTCCGTAGGAGTCTGTAGATATATCGTAGCGGCTCGTAATGCCAGCCGTAGGTACTCGGGTCATCAGGTAAGTCGGGACGTTTTTTCAGCATGACAAAAAAGTCCACAAGTAAAAAGATAGACGGGAGGAGGATGTTTCGTTGATCACAAAAATCTTGATTTTTTTTTTAAGGTCCTTTCAACTCGGCAGAGGACTCGGGAAAGTGGGACAGGCCCTTAAGCATTTCATTGTCCTAACTGGTACACGTGTCAATAAAACTCTCTTGACTCTTTCTTACAAACAATGTGGTACAGGTCCACCATCATTTATCTAGCATCTGGTGGTCCAGGCCCTCCTTTAATCTGGACAAAATCTTTCCCCAACCCTGAAATTCCCCCCGAAAATGTGGCGCCTAGGTGAGGCTGGCGATCTCTACCTCACCGGGACTTCTGCACCGATCGGCAGATTGAATCTGGCCCCTGCGGCCAGCCGGCCAGTGCCAGCAGATTCGTTCCCACAGCCGACTTCCGTGGCCGACTTTGCGGGTCAGTATCTCGGTCCCCACAAGGCCGTGACCTCTGTTGGTCCGGAAAAACGGATAATCCCGAAAGGCTCTGGAACCAAGGGTGCCGGAAAATCAGTGGTGGACCTGTAGCTTCTTGTGTGCAAACATGTTTTCCATGTCAGCCAGGCTTAAGGGCATGGTGCTATATTTGTTCTGTGCCTGACTCCACTGAAGTCATGATGGATAGAACTAATCGGCCAAACGCAAAATCGAACCAACAAATGTAGTTAGTATAAGAAAAGGTGATAAAGAGACAAAATTTAAGAGCTCTCCATAGAAATGCATGCAGTTTCTGAAACAAAATCAATAAATTTAGCAGCACAAGTAGATAAACAGATATGATTTGATAGCCTTTACACATACATGGTTGCAAGGAGATTAAAGCAAGCAGCTCAATATGTAAAGATGTTTGATTATTAGACGGAGAGGAAATTGTGGTTGAGAGGCTTTGCTAACAAGAGGTGAAATAGGACGGCAATGGTGCAACGGTAGAGTTACTGCCTAATGCCCCTGTCCCACTTAGGAAACCTGAAAGCAAACCTCTGGAGACTTTGTGCCCCACCCAAGGTTTCCGTGCGGTTCCCGGAGGTCGTAGGTGGCGGAAGCAGGTAGGGAGACTGTCAAAAACCTCCGAGAACCTCCGGGAACCGCACGGAAACCTTGGGTGGGGCGCAAAGTCTCCAGAGGTTTCCGTTCAGGTTTCCTAAGTGGGACATTACAGCACCAGAGACCCGGGTTCGATCCTGACTACGGGCGCTTGTCTGTACGAAATTTGAACGTTCTCCCTGTGACCGCATGGGTTTTCTCCGGGTGCTCCGGTTTCCTCCCACACTATTTTTGTAGGTTCATTGGATTCAGTAAAATTGTAAATTGTCTCTAGCGTGTAGTGTTTCTGAGCTGTATCTCTAAAATCTAAATAAGTACAATTGTAAGAGGTAGTCTGGGCTCAGAAGTGGGTGGATGTAAAAAAAAGAGCAAAAGAAAGATAGAGACACTGTTGGATTAGGAGGTTGAGGTCCCCAAAGAGTAGCTACACGATAGAAAAAGTGTAAAGGAAGGAATAATGGGGGCTTGCAACAGTAGAGCATTAATCAGGAGGGACCTTCATGTAGATTGGGTTAATCAAACTGGAAATGGCAATTATGAGGATGAATTCAAAGAATGCGTTTGGGATAGGTTTCGAGAGAAAATGTTACAGAGTCCACCTGGGAACTGATAGTGTGTAACAAGACTGGTTTAATAAATGATTTGAGTGGGGAAAAAAAATCCCTTTGGACATGTGACACAGCCCAATAGAATTTTGCATTCAGTCTGAGAGTGAAAAACTAAGGGCTGAAACCACAATGCTCAGTTTAAATAAGGAGAACCACAAAGGAACAAGGAGAGAGTGGCATGAATTTCAGGAGATAATTTGTGTCTCCCAGCTAAATAATGTCTAAATGAGGACGAATGTATCTGAAGGGTGGATGAACCGACCATGGCTAACTAGGAAGTTAACGAGCCCTTTCACCTTAAGGGCCTGTCCCACGAGCATGCGAATGCATGCGGCAAGCGCGACCTAAAGAGCCGGTCCCACCAGCATGCGCCTGCATGCGGCAAGCGCGACCTAACGTGGTCGCTTGAGCCGTAGGGCATGCGGCAAGCGCGACCAAACCAGAAGTGCGGAGGTCGAGTGAGTGACACGGCGTCGAGGCAGCTGCGGGCCGGCAGGCCGTTGCCGCGCGGAATTTTTAAACACGGTCAGTTTTTTTGAGCCCCGCGCGATGTCGGGACCAGCTCCGCACAATTCCATGCGGCTCCGGCGATCAAAGTGGGACCAGCCCTGCGAGGCCGTACGGCTCAAGCGACCACGTTAGGTCGCGCTTGCCGCATGCAGGCGCATGCTGGTGGGACAGGCCCTTAACTTGTCAGCAAAGTGGCGCAGCGGTAGAGTTGATGCCTTACGGCGCCAGAGACCGAGGTTCGATACTGACCTCCGCTGCTGTCTTTATGGAGTTCACACATTCTCTCTGTGACCTGCGTAGGTTTTCTCCCGGTGCTCCGGTTTCCCCCCACACTCCAAAGACGTGCAGGTTTGTAGGTTAAGTGTCCCTCGTGTGCAGGGCAGAACTAATGTACGGGTGATCATTGGTCAGCGTGGACTCAGTGGTCCTGTTTCCACGCTGTATGTCAAAACTAAACTAAACCTGTCCATGCAGACCAAGATGCCCTGTCTAAGCTAGTACTATTTGTCTGCATTTGAGCCATATTTCTCCAAACCTTTCCTATCGAGGAACCTGTCCAAATATCTTTTCAATGTTGTTATTGTGCCTGCCTCAATCACTGGTAATTCATTTCATGTTCATATCACCCTCTGTGTGAAAATGTTTCCTATTAAATGTTACCACCCTCACCTTAAACTTGTTCTGGATGTCCCAACCCTGGGGGGAACAAACTATCCATTCACACTTCACTAATACCAGTAACTCTTCAGGGTCTGAATCTTTGGTAGCGAGCGACACTCCTAAAATAAATGATTACTGAGACAATAGATGAAATGGGCATAATCTACCAGAAATCTTAATTTTCGGGAAGTGCAAGAGGATAGGGAAAAAATGCATTCAAACACAATGGGATGGAAAAAGCTGGTAGTTATAGTCCAGTGAGCTGAACATCGTTTACGAGAAAAGCTTAGATTAAGTGACTAAAGAGGTAATGGAATTCTATTTGTTTAGTTCAGTTTAGTTTAGTTTAGAGATACAGCACGGAAACAGGCCCTTCGGCCCACCGAGTCCACGCCAACCAGCAATCCCCGCACATTATCACTATCCTACACACACTGGGGACAACTTGCAATTTTACCAAGCCAGTTAAGCCCCTGTCCCACTTAGGAAACCTGAACGGAAACCTCTGGAGACTTTGCGCCACACCCAAGGTTTCCGTGCGGTTCCCGGAGGTTTTTGTTAGTCTCCCTACCTGCTTCCACTACCTGCAACCTCGGGCAACCACCTGCAACCTCCGGGAACCGCACGGAAACCTTGGGTGGGGCGCAAAGTCTCCAGAGGTTTCCGTTCAGGTTTCCTAAGTGGGACAGGGGCATTAGCCTTTGGAGTGTGGGAGGAAACCCACGCAGGTTGCGGGAAGAATGTAAAAACTCCGTACAGACAGCACCAGTAGTCAGGATCGAACTCGGGTTTCTTGCACTGTAAGGTAGCAACTCCGCCGCTGCGCCACCGTGCCGCACCAACCAATGGTTTGCAAAGTCATAATCTCATGAATTAAATTCAGTGTTGCTTCATCGAGAGAAGATTATATCTGACAAATGTATAAAAGTTAATTGAGGAAGTGTTCGGCAGAGTGGGTGGAAAGAAGCCAGTGAATATAATATATTTGGATTTGGGTTTTCAACAAAACATTTGACAATGTGCCACACAAAAGGTTGCTATACAAAAGACGATCTCATTGAGGTGATATATTAACATGGATTGAGGGACGGGTAACCCTGATTAAGATGCAAGATTCATTTCAAGGTTGACATTCTGTAGCAGGTGGAACACCATAAAGAACAGACAACAGCTGTTCACAGTATATATTATTGATTTAGAAGGAGGAAGTAAATGTATTGTGGCCAAGTTTATAGATGCAGCAGAAGTAGGTGGGAAGGCAAGCTGTGAGGAGGAGACAGTTGACTGAGAGATAGCTAAAGGGTACGTCTAGACACACAGCATGGAAACAGCCCTTTGGCACACTGAGTCCACACCGACCATCGATCGCCTGTTCGCACTAGTTCTATCTAGGGGAAATTTTACAAAAGCCAAGTAACCTACCAACCCGCACGTCTTTGGGATGTGGGAGAAAACCGGAGCACCGGAGGAAACCCGCGCCCCTTGCAGGGAGAACGTGCAAACTCCACACAGACTGCACCCGAGGTTAGGATCGAACCTGGGTCTCTGGCTCTGTTAGGCAACAGTTTTACCAGCTGCACCACTGTGCCGCCCTATAATAGGCAATAATTTTGACAAGTGAGGTTTAATATGGGCAAAAGTGAAATTGTTCATTTTGGAATGATTAAAAAAGTTATTATTCAAATAGAAAATCCTGCAGAAGGCCACAGCACAATGGGATTTGGGGATTCTTGTCCAAGAAACACTGAAAGCTGGAGCATAGGTGCAGGAGGAAAGTGGAATGTTGGCTTATATTTCAAGGGGGTCAGAATATGAAAGTCTTCATCCCAATGTACAAGACAATGGTGAAACCTTTGAAGAATTTTAGACCCATTATTTATGAAAAGATTTTATCTTTCGAGGTAGTTCAGAGAAGGTTAACTTGATAGATTCCCAGTATGGAAACATTGCCTTATGAGGAAAGGTTCAACAAGTTGAGTCTTTGCTCGTAAAGGGCCTGTCCCACGAGCATGCGACCTGCATGCGGCGAGCGCGACCAAACTGGAAGCGGGGGCCGCGCGGAGGCCGAGTGAGTGACGTGAAGTTCTAGCGAAGTCCGCGGGAAGTTCGCGCGTGACGTACGCCGTCAAGACGCTGCGCACGCCCGTCGAGGCGGTGCGTACGGCGTCGAGGCGGCTGTGGGCCGGCAGGCCGTTGCCGCGCGGAATTTTTGAACACGGTCAGTTTTTCGGAGCCCCGCGCGATGTCAGGACCAGCTCCATACGGCTCCGGCGATCGAAGTGGGACCGGCCCCGCGAGGCCGTACGGCTCCAGCGACCATGTTAGGTCGCGCTTGCCGCATGGAGTCGTATGCCCGTGGGACAGGCTGGAGAAACAATAATTCCCAGTGCTATCAAATTCCAAAGCCCGTTTTCTTCTTTTGGTTCTCGTTGGTCTTCAAAGTCAAAGTCAAAGTCAAACACAATTTTATTTGTAACATGCACCCAAAGGTGCAGTGAAATGAATTTGCCAGCAGTGATACACTTAAAAAGAACACACAATACACAATAAGATTTTACATAAACATCCACCACAGTATTCTTCACTGTGGTGGAAGGCAACAAAGTTCAGCCAGTCCTCTTTCGAGATACAGCGCGAAGACAGGGCCTTTGGCCCACCGATTGCAGGTGGCTATTGATCACCCTGTACACCAGCACTATCCTACACACTACGGACAATTTACAATTTTGCCAAAGCCAATTAACCTACAAACGTGCACATCTTTGGAGTGTGGGAGGAAACCTGAGCACCCAGAGAAAACCCACGCGGTCATGGGGAGAACGTACAAACTCCGCACAGACAGCACCCGAGGTCAGGATCACACCCGGGTCTCTGGCGCTGTAAGGCAGCAACTCTACCGCTGCACCACCGTTCCGCCCTGCTTTATTATTTACAGTCAGGCTCCTCTAGAGAACAACATAGCCTTTGTTCCTCTGTCACATGGCCCCACGTTACTCTGCTTCACCTGAGCTCTTTTAACTCTACTCCTGTGTTTGATTGTGATTCTCCTCATGCTTGTGACTCTCCTCCATAGATGTCACCATGACTTGCACTCCTAGTTAGAGAAAAAAGATTCTGCTAACATTCAGCTCTTTCGGATTTCGATAGCGTACGCCACGAACAGATTAATGACTGTTTCCTCTTTACATTCACACTGCCTACATTGCTTTGTAACTGATTGAGTTGAGTTGAGTTGAAGGAATAATATTACAGCTACATTGTGACTGCAGTTTTTTGTTATTGCTAATTAAGTTGGGTTATCAAGAGCTGCACATTTAAAAAATGAGCATTCCTAAAGCTTAATTACCAGTTTGTTCATTTCAGTAAAGGGAGAACGTTAAAACAACGATTCGAAATGCAAATTTCAGTGTTCCTGAAACATAAGTGACTGTAGACCAGCTATTGTATTGCTAACTGTTAGAAAAATAGAGCAATTGTGATTGCAAATAATTATCATCCCAGTATCACCCTGTGAGCTGTGAAAAATAGAACTGGAATTAATATAATATAAAAGGAAAAGTGGGGAGGTAATAATTGAACGTAAATACTATCTGATTCAAAGAGAGATGCATGAATAAAATGGTACAATCGATGTGATCTCTTCTATCCACCAGCCTTTTGATCCAATAACCCAATATAACTTCAAATGTTTTAGTTTAGTTTAGAGATACAGCACAGAAACAGGCCCTTCGGCCCACCGGGTCAACACTATCTTACACACATTAGGGACAATTTACATTTATACCAAGCCAATTAACCTACAAACCTGTACATCTTTTTTTTACAATGTCAGAGAAAACCCTTGCAGGTCAAGTCAAGTCCACTTTATTTGTCACATACACACATACAAGATGTGCAGTGAAATGAAAGTGGCAATGCCTGCGGATTGTGCAAAAAACTACAGAATAGAACAGAATCAGTATTTACATATTAGAAAAAAACAGCAATTTAAAAAAGATACAACAGTAAATTAGTACAGTAAATTAGTCCCTGGTGAGATAAGAGTTTACAGTCCTGATGGCCTGTGGGAAGAAACTCCATTTAATCCTCTCCTTCAAAGCATGACAGCGGAGGTCATGGGGAGAATGTACAGACACCGTACAGACAGTACCCGTAGTCAGGATGAAACATGGATCTCTGGCGCTGTAAGGCAGTAACGCTACTGCTGCACCACCGTGCCGCCCTAAGTCCCCTCGTTGATTATTCAGCAACATCATTGTGCATTAATCATTGTGTCTTTAATGGAAAATATCCGATGCATTTTTGCAATGGAAGTCCGAAATGGAAAGTCCATTGAGGTCGACTGAAGGGTTGAAAAATTTAAAAGCTTGTGCTTTGGTTTAAAGAGAAGGGATTGAGATAGAGTTTTAAAAGACTACTAGAGAAGAGGATGGGGACGCAAGGAACTGCAGACGCTGCAAAACACAAAATGCTGGCGGAATTCAACGGGTCGGGCAGCATCTACGGAGAAAATGGGCAGACAATGTTTTGGGTCAGGAAACGTAGCCTGTCCATTCCATCCACTTCGGTTGCCCGTCCTGCTGAGTTCCTCCAGCACTTTGTGAAGAGGAGAGAGGCTCAGAACTTACAACTCAGTAACCCACCCGACGACCATAGTCGTCTTGGTAGCTTCACTGTTTGTATCCCTTTGTTATCACCTCTTCCACAGCCAACAATGGACCATTGTGGGCTCTATCTTTCATGCATCATCGGTGTCCTCTACGATGTGTTCTGTACCTTTTCATACCTCTAATTTCCCATTTCCCTTGATTCTCAGCCTGAATAAGGGTGTCGACCCAAAACGTCACCTACTCCTTTTCTCCTGAGATGCTGCTTCGGTGTAAACCAGCATCTGCAGTCCCTTCCTACACACTTTAAGAAGCATGGGTTTGCCCTAGGCATCGAAATCTCAGCTGATGCCACCCACTCAGATTATGGGGCTCCATGCTGAGATGATAAACTACTCAGTAGTGTAGTTAGTGTTAGATGCATAAATGTGTAGGCAGCATAAATTTGTTGTGTTGCATGCATTAGCTTGGATAGGCCCAAGTTAATCTTGCACAAAGTTAAAGACCCACCACTGTCGCTGTTTGCGCATACTAAATTAATTCCTATTAACCCTCCCCACCACCAATTGGGTGCCTGATGAAGATGTTAGAATGTTAAAGTGATGAGCGACCACAATGGCGCAGCGGTAGAGTTGCTGCATTACAGCGCCAGAGCCCCGGGTTCGATCCCGACTTACGGTGTTTGCACATTCTCCCCGTGGGTTTTCTCCGAAATCTTCGGTTCCCTCCCGCACTCCAAAATCATAAAGGTTTGTAGGTTAAGTGGCTTGGTGTATGGAGTGGCTTGGAATGGCCGCGGGACTTTGTGAGCGCCCGCCGGGGCTCCAACACCAAGAGCTCGCCGGGGCTCCAACACCAAGACCCGGTGCGTGGCCTTGCATCACCCCGCGTGGCTTTAATGGCTGCGGGACATTTAACATCGCCCGCCGGGGGCTTTGCCTCTGTCTTTGACTCTGACATGGGGGGGAGAGGGGAGTGCAGGGGAGAGATATGTTTAAGTTTTGCCTTCCATCACAGTGAGGAGGACTCACTGTGATGGATGTTTATGTGAATTGAATTGTGTTGGTGTGTGTCTTGGTTCTTTTTTTGTATGGCTGCAGAAACCAAATTTCGTTTGAACCTCATGTGAGGTTCAAATGACAATAAAAGGTATTGTATTGTATTGTATTGTAAATTGTCCCTAATGTGTGTGGGATAGCGTTAATGTGCGGGGATCGCTGGTCTATGTGGACTCGGTGGGCCGAAGGGCCTGTATCTACGCTGTATCTCAAAACTAAACTAAACTTATGCTCTTATCTTCTATCTAATTTACAAGAATGGTAACAATTCAGCCGGGTATTGTTGCCCCTCTAAGACACAAAGTGATGGAGTAACTCAGCGGGTCAGGCAGCATCTCCAGAGAACCTGGATCGGTAAATGTTTCCAATCGGGACCCTTCTTTGATTGTAATGGATTGTAATCATGTATTGTCTTTCTCCTGACTAGTTAGCACACAACAAAAGCTTTTCACTGTACCTCGGTACGAGTGACAATAAACCAAACTGAACATCAGACAGAAACGTTGCCTATCCATGCTCTCCAGAGATGCTACCTGACCCGGTGAGTTACTCCAGCACTTTGTATCTTTTTGTGTACAAATCAGCATCTGCAGTTCCTTGTTTCCACATTTATTGCCCCCTATATTGAGATTAGAATGTGAACTAAATTAACCTTATTATTATTATTCACTACTGGTAATTGTAAAAAGATCAATTTACAGGCAAAGGTGTTCTGTCCAATCCTGCTACGTGGCTGATAACGGATCTTCGCCAAATCTGTACGGAATCTAAATTAATGTGTTAATAGTTCTGCTTTAAATATTGAAAATTGATTGTTTTAGCACACAAACTAACCCAGAGACAAACACTCAGTTTGTGGTTTACATTGTTAACACAAGACACTTTGGTTGGCAAATAAAGTGCAGCAAATTATGTCTGATTTACAAACACATCAAGTGTTTGAAGTCATTTCAAGGAAAATTGTTCATCTATCTCCAAGTTAATTAAGTGGCTCTCAAGCAGTTTCAGGGTTGATGCACTTCAGGATAAAGGAAACTTTGGCACACAACCATCAATCCAATGCTCTGGAACGCCTGCTCAGATTAAAGATAGACACAAAGCGCTGGAGTAACTCGGCGGGTCAGGCAGCACCTCTGGAGAAAAAGGATGGGTGACGTTTCGGGTCGGGACCCTTCTTCAGACTGAAAGGAGGTGGGGGTTGGGTGGGGGGGTGGGGTTGAAGAGTTGGAGGTGAGAAAAGCCAGATTATACATTGTAAAAGTTGATCACTAGTCTTTAAATGTAGCAGTTGAGCTCACATGGGATTCACAGCCCGATTAACATTGCCTGTTTGGGCGTGGGTGGCTCTGTGGGAGCAGCTGCAGGCATTCTAATGCATGGGTAGCAGGACTCACTAATGCAAAAAAAGGTCTCTGATAATATTCCTGTGGCTTCACGGTTGAGTTGCATGGAGCCTCCCTGGAGTTCAGTGTTAAAAGTAGCAGGCAGATTATTTGATCCTTCCTGCCGGAGGTTACCATTTGTCTTCAGGGAGGTGCATATAAGACGCGGAGAGTTGAGATTATCTCTCATTCGCTTGTGGTGCTTGCCGGAGAGGAACACATGGAAGGGATATATAGCAGCAGGGTCTACAAGATTAATGCTGCCGGGTCTGCAGCAGGAGAATGAAGGATAGACACAAAGTGCCGGAGTAACTCAGCGGGACAGGCAGCATCTCTGGAGAACAAGGATGGGTGACGTTTCAGGACGGGAACCTTCTTCAATCTGAGTCTGAAGAAGGGCCCCGACACGAAATATCACCCATACTTTTTCTCCAGTGATTTTAACTCCAGCATTTTGTATCCATCATTGGTATCAGCCAGCATCTGCAGTTCTTTGTTTCTGCAGGTGAACAAAGGAATTGGCCCTATCTTGACTCTATCTCATCCCCACTTGTGTAGTCCCTTCCCACCTACAACCTGGGCACCTCAGATGCTCCCCATTATTTCAGCAACTTCCACTTCCCTGCATCCCACCACATCATCTTCACCATGGATATCGGGGTCTCGACCCGAAACATCACCCATTCCTTCTCTCCAGAGATGCTGCCTGTCCGACTCTGTGCATTTACCCAAATCTATTCCTCTCATAATTTTATACACCTCTATAAGATCACCCCCCATCCTCCTGTACTCCAAGGAGTAGAGTCCCAGCCTACTCAACCTCTCCCTAGAGCTCAGACCCTCTAGTCCTGGCAACATCCTTGTAAATCTTCTCTGTAGCCTTTCCAGCTTGACAACATCTTTTCTATAACATGGGGCCCACAACTGAACACAACATTCCAAATTCCCATCAGGAAGTCCTCCATTTCTTTCCAGAACATAGCTCCGACCGGTTTCCCACCAATACCTTTCTCCTCTATGTGGCTGAATTTGTGTTTACCCTGAACAACTCCTTTGATTCATCCCACTTCCGGTCGCCATGGGCACTTGCATGGGGCCTAGCCATGCCTGCCTTTTCCTTGGCCAGGTGGAGCAGCATTTGTTTCAAGCCTATTCTGGCATCATTCTCCATCTCTTTCTCCATTCCATTGATGACTGTATTACTCCCGCCTTCTGCACCCACACGCATCTCATCAATTCCATCAACTTCATTGGCCCAAACTTCCACCAGGCCCTCAAATTTACTTGGACCATTTCTGACATTCTCTCTCTCTTTTCTTCTCAGGAGACATATTATCCACTGACGTTTGTCTCAATGTAATGTGAACAAATCCACTCGCTCTCACACACTTTCTCCCACACTGTCTCTTGCCTTCCCTTTCTCTCAGTTTCTCTCACTTCACCACATCTCATGAGTTAATGAGTTCATAAGTTCTAGAAGCAGAATTAAACCATTCGGCCCATCAAGTCTACTCCCCATTCAATCATGGCTGATCTATCTTTCCCTCTCAACCCCATTCTCCTGCCTTCTCCCCATAACCCCTGACTCCCGTACTAATCAAGAATCTGTCAATATCCGCCTTAAAAATATCTATTGACTTGGCTTCCACAGACGTCTGTAGCAATGAATTCCACAGATTCACCACCCTCTGACTAAAGAAATTGCTCCTCGTCTCCTTCATAAAAGAAGGTCCTTTTATTCTGAGGTTATGGCCTCTGGTTATAGACTCTCCCGCTAGTGGAAACATCCTCTCCACATTTACTCTGTCAAGGCCTTTCACTATTCGGTTCTCAACATCTTCACCGCATCCGTTCTCAAAATGAGACCTTTCACTCCAGGACATCCAAGAAGTCCTCCTATTTCAGGAAGGCTTGCTTTCCACCACTAAGGTTGAGGGAGCCCTCACCTGCATCTCCTCCGTTCCCAACACTTCTGCCCTCACCACATCTTCACCTGTGATAGTGTTTCCTTGGTCCTTATCTTTTCACCCCACCAGCCTCTGCATCCAGAACATAATTCTTTGACATTTTCCACCATGAGCCCTATCTTCCCATCCCTACCCTTTCACAAGAACAGGCAGTAGTACCAAATGATACATTTTCAAACTCCATTCCAATTTTTCAGTATAAAGAGTCTCGACCCGAAACATCACCCATTCCATCTCTCCAGAGATGCTACCTGTCCCGCTGAGTTACTCCACAATTTTGTTTCCATATATTAAGCACAGAGCCTTTGGTTTACCGGGATAATATGCAGAATTCATGTTATGGATGAAGAACGAGTTTATATTTGCTCATCGCTGATGCAAATCAATTATGTTTGCCCTGTTCACCGCCAGCCCACGTAAATAATCAAATCTCCCTGCTCTCACTTGCGGAAACTGCACTCGGGTTTTCCAAATATACCTCTGAAACCGACAACAAATTATTCCAGTGTTGTTACGAGTAATCAGAAGAGTGGAACGTCTTTCTCAAGGTCAACAACAGCATTTGCAATCATTTGCACGCCAGGAGCTAAAATTAGCAACTTCAGCTACGAGAAAAAAAGATCGGTGACCATCAGGAAAGCAAATAAATTGCACCAGTGGATTTTCAGATTAAGGCGAGAAGTCTTGTTCAAAAGCTCTGATCAATACACGAACAGAAAAGGTCTCAGTACTCCCCAAGGATGACTAGGCCTGTGATGTAAAAGAAAAATTCTCAACAGCAATTACCAGGTAAAGAAGAGGATTAGTGTAGTCAGAAGAGCTAACCTTCATTAGGCTTCAGAAAATTGACAATTCAATGAATTGCACTTTAAATGTTGAAGCTGTATGCCTCTGTTTAAATTAGGTATGCAAAAGGTTCTTTGGTGCAGATTTTCGGTTCCTGTAATTATTAAACGAAGAACATCCTGTAAATCTATTCCTCAATTAGATCATCTGTTGGATTATTTTGTAAATTGTTAGGATTTATGAATAAATTCAATATGGAAACAAACAGCATAATTGGTAAAACATAGCAAGAATACTTGGAATACTTTCAAAATTATTCAGATATTAAAAGATTAGAAGACCACCAAATATAATAGCTTTTTGCATCAAATTTGTGCAGCTTTTTAAAAAAAAATACACAATTTAAAAATAAATGCATTTTATTGAAAACTTCGCCCCAAGACAACCCTTCCAGATTCAATTATACACCCAAAATAAAGTTATACAAGCAATAAGCTTTTTGTGCATTTAAAACATTGCAATAGGGCCTTTTGCACTAGAGAACATCTCTGGATGCTCCAGTTTCCTCCCACACTCCAAAGACGTACACGTTTGTAGATGAAATGGCTTTGGTAAAATTGTAAATTGTCCCAAGTGTGTAGTATAGTGTTAGTGGACGGGATGATCGTTGACTCGGTGGGTTGAAGAGCCTGTTTCCACGCTGTATCTGTAAAGTCTAAAGTCAATTTACTACTTTCCTACAATACTTTGCCTATAGTGGCTTGCTTGTTGTCAGTGGCCAGGGCAGAGTATGGAGAAGATGTGTGAGAAGGAACTGCAGATGATAGTTCAATTTAAATTGAAGGTAGACACAAAAAGCTGGAGTAACTCAGAAGGTCAGGCCACATCTCTCCTTTTTCTCCGGGACCTGCTAACTCCAGAGTTACTTCAGCTTTTTGTGTCTATCTTCAGAGCGTGGAGATGCGAGGAGCAACCTCGATACAGACTTGAAAAAAAAAATGAATACACATGCACAATTGGTTTAGGCAGTACTCAGAGCCTAGGGAAATATTGTTGCACTGTTTGTTGAAATAATGTTAAAAGGTCATTGGGTGTTAAATGGGTTTGGGACCACCATTTCTCCTTTGCAAGGGCTGCACTGTTCATTTTATCATCCTCTCATGCACACCGTGAATGGATAAAGTCGAATGTCCTTAATCACGGTTAAAGCGATATGTAGCCTGCTTAAAAATCACAAGAAAACTTGCAGACTATCTGTTTTTAATGACTTTTGCTTTCTGTGCCCCCACTCCCTTATCTTTACCATGGACATTCAGTCATTTTTCCCCTCCATCCAATACAATACAATACAATACAATTTATTGTAATTTGAGCCTCAGTGAGGCTCAAACGAAATTCTGTTTCCACAGCCATACAAACAAAGACAATTCCTAGACATACACATAATTTAGTTCACACAAACATCCATCACAGTGGACCCACTGTGATGGAAGGCAAAGTCTTTTCTCTCCCCTGTTCTCCATGACTCTCCCGATGTCGAAGCCCCAGGCGGGCGATGATAAGTCCCACGGCCATTTTAGGCCGTGCCGGGCGATTTACGGCCCCGCTCCCGGTCTAGAAGTCTCGAAGTTGGAGCCCCCGGCGGGCGCTGGAATGTCCCACGGCCATGAAGCCGTGCCGGGTGATGTATGACCCCGCTCCAGGTCGTTCCAACCCCGCGACACGGGCTGGAGAAGTCGCGTTGCGGGAGCTCCGGGAAGCGGTCTCTCTCTCCTCCCGGACCCGCGAGCTCCCGATGTCCCAGTCCACCGGACCTGCGGCTGCGTTGCTGGAGCCTCCGAGCCCCAGTAGTCGAGTCGCAGCAGCGAGTCACCACCGCTCCCCACGCTCCGAGGCTGGCCAGCCCCACGATGGTGAGTAGTCCGCAGCTCCGCAGTCTCCCGAGCCCCCGGGTCGTTCAGGCTGGAGGCCGCTCCACGGTGCTAGGCCCCAACGACAACGGAGACCCGACAGGGAAAAGGTCGGGTTTCCCAGACAAGGAAGAGATTTTAAACAGTTTCCCCCTGCCCCCCCCTCCCCCCCGCCCCCCACATATACACATTTAAAACCAGTATTAAAAAACACCAACACTACATTTAACTAGACAAAAAAAAAAAAAAAAGACAGACAGGCTGTAGGGGCCGCTGCAACGGGTGAGTCGCGCCGCCAACCACCAGGAAGGTCTTAAAGTCCTCCGGTTCTTCCTTGAAAGGGAAGAAAAGTGTCTGAGGATGGGTCTCGACCGGAAACTTCACCTATTCCTTTTCTCCGGAGATGCTGTCTGACCCATCTGCTGAGCTACTCCAGCTTTTTTTGTGTCTATCTTTGCTTCACTGACACATTGTTTATCACCAAAGTATTTACCCATGCAATAAATAAATCCCAAATTGCCTATGTTCTATTTTTTTTTTTTTTTAATAAAAGAGCCACAATTTCTTTTATGTGGCAGATATATTGCCGCCATCTGAAAGAAATAAATGGATTTCTTACGCAGATTTAGCACTCACAGGTTGCCATGGAGATAATAAGTAAATACTAGGTATGAGCTGTCAAAGCAAATGCCATGAACATTGGCTTTTTGTTGCCAGAGATTGCACGCTGCAGCATTCAACCACTGGTCTGCAAATACAATCCAGACCAACCACTGGTATTAATCATGTCCTGGCGCGGCGATATCATCACGCCATAATGACACATTCCCTGATTTATAAAACTGATGTGAATCTTCAGAGCTGCAATCCTTCTTTGACAGAAAAGAAAAGCCCTCGGATATGTTTCCCCACATCAATATTTAATGGTGGGCCTCATGAGGCAAAGAGAGACAAAAACTTAAGTGGCTTAATCCTGTTTTATTAAAATGGTGTATATTAGATGGCACAGACACCACATCCAACCCCTTAGGTTGCAGAAAGGACCTGGAGACATTAATCTCTTCTGTCATTCTTTGACTCAAAGGTTTCACTTCGCGGGCCATGATAACAAACAGGGTTAACCCTGTGTTAGTAAGAATGTGCTTCTAAAACTATTATTATGGTAGCCAACATAAGCAAGAACCACTCACACCCGATTGTTCTCTCTTCACCCCTCTACCATCTAACAGGAGATACTATAATGCTAACCAACATAACCAAGGTCACCTCACACCTGATTATTTGCTCTTCACCACTCTACCATCTAACAGGAGATACTACTATGCTAACCAACATAATCAAGGGCCACTCACACCCCGATCATTCCCTTTTCACCCCTCTACCATTGAGCAGATACTATTGTCAGAACCAACTTAATCAAGGACTACTGACACCCAAATTGTTCTGTAACATCATGACAGTAAATACTGAAGATTAAAACCATACAGCATCAGATTCAAGATCACCTTCTTCTCCGCTGTCCAGCTAAGATCATAAGTGATAGGAGTAGAATTAGGCGATTCGGCCCATCATGTCTACTCTGCCATTCAATCATGGCTGATCTATCTCTCCCTCCTAACCCCAATACATAGAAACATAGAAACATAGAAAATAGGTGCAGGAGGAGGCCATTTGGCCCTTTGAGCCAGCACCGCCATTCATTGTGATCATGGCTGATCATCCACAATCAGTAACCCGTGCCTGCCTTCTCCCCATACCCCTTGATTCTGCTAGCCTCTTGAGCTCTTACTAACTCACTTTTAAATTCACTCCGTGAATTAGCCTCGACTGCCTTCTGTGGCAGAGAATTCCACAAATACACAACTCTCTGGATGAAAATGATTTTTTTTCTCATCTCTGTTATAAATGGCCTCCCCTTTATTCTTAGACTGTGGCCCCTGGTTCGGGACCACCAACATTGGGAACATTTTTCCTGCATCTAGCTTGTCCAGTCCTTTTATATATAATTTAATATATTTCTATAAGATCCCCTCTCATCCTTTTTAATTCCATTGAATACAAGCCCAGTCTTTCCAATCTTTCCTCATATGACAGTCCCGCCATCCCGGGGATTAATCTCGTGAACCTACGCTGCACTGCCTCAATAGCAAGGATGTCCTTCATCAAATTAGGAGAGTAAAACTGTACTTTTAAAACAAATATCTTCTATTGTTTAGTTTTAAAACAAGCTTTGATATTTAAACACATCAAATAGAATCAATTTTAATTTTGCATATTTTCAAACTCACCAAAGTAAAAGTTGTTTCGATCAATTACCTAGGTCTCACAGTATAATGTCCATTAGTCAAATATATTGATCAACATTAGCTGCAGACAGAGCAACCTCTTGAATCAGTGCTGGACCAAAGAAAACTCTGAGTGTTTATTTCTGCCTGAAGGTTCTTTAATTCCACTGGGTGACTCTAGATCTTTAATGTTCCATCATATAAATCAGTTTATGTGCTTTGTTGGTATATCTTTTAATTTGCAAAACATGCATCAACATTTTTTGCTGTAGATCTCCTTTATCAGCGAAACTAAAGTAGATTACATGAGGAATTGACCACGGGCCTTTGAATTACTCATGAATAATATTCAAACAGATTTATTTGTGAATGTTATATCATCAAATAAATAATTATTTCAATCATTTAATTCAGTTGGGCTAAGTTTCTGATGGCATAGATCTTATTGATAGGGACCTGTCCTCCACATCCTTAAATTTCTCTGCACCATAGCTTGTAGGTTAATGGGCCTCTGTGAATTGTCCATTGTGTGTGCGATGGAACTAGTGTACGGTTGATTGTTGGTCGACGCTGACTCGGTGGGCTGAAGCTTCTGTATCTACGCTGCATCTCTAAACTAAACTAAATATTTGGAGGTTCAAACTTGTTTACTCTTGCTTGACATTCAAAAATATTTTAAATCAATTAAAATTGAAATAGAATTAATATTAGAACTCTTTTATTTAAAAAAAAATGCATCTTTTAAAAAAACACCAAATATAGAGCCACATTTTTAAATAATTAAAACCATTAAAAAAAGAGTGATTCTAATAAAATGAACACCATTTATTATCTGCATTGTCACCATCTCCTCTCCTGTGTGTTCAATGGGCCTACAGACCCAGTACACGGGCTGGCATGGTGGTGCAGCGGTAGAGTTGCTGCCTTACAGCGCCGGAGACCCAGGTTCGATCCTGACTACGGGTGCTGTCTGTACGGAGTTTGGACGTTCTCTCCGTGACTGCGTGAGTTTCCTCCTACACTCCATAGACCCACAGGTTTGTAGGTTAAGAGGCTTCTGCAAAATTGGCCCTAATAGGTGGGATAGTGTTAGTGTACGGGGTGATTGCTGGTTGGCGTGGAACGGTGAGCTGAGCGACCTGTTTCCATGCTGTATCTCTAAAGTCTACAGTGAAACAGGGGGAAGCTTAGACCACTTACATCTATCTGCAAATTCCAGGGACATCCCTAACTGATTTATTTGCACCTTTATAAACTTTAATTTTCTGTATTTGTTGAGGAACTCTCAATCCATTTAAAAAAAGGACAGATTTGGCTTGGCTAGGAAAGTAAAATGGAAAAGGTGTAAACTCAAACCAAACCTGCCTTGAAACCAGCTCACTCTGCAGCTTGAAATGGAACTTGGATTGACACCACCAGCCAGCAAAGCTATGGCAGCCATTCCAACCACAAAATCTTGGCCTCTTCACAGGTGTCTTATGTTTCAAGGCCCTTTCTAACCTTCTTTCAATCTCCCCATTTCCCTCGTCACTTCCACATCTTTTTCAACAACAAAACACCTACCTCTGCTTATATTTGCCTTCCTTCGAAACCTCCTCTTGGCATTTTGCCAAGTCGAATGCCAACCTTGTGACAGGTTACATGGACAGGAACATTTCAGAGGGATATGTGGCAATGCGGGCAAATGGGAGTATCTTAGTTGGCATGGACGTGTTGGGCTGATGGTCCTGTTTCTGTGCTGAAGGAATCTTTGAGTCTTTAACCATCCAGGTCAAACTAACTATCAATAAGAAATGCAGGGAAATCAAATCCAAAAAAGTTACCTGACCCCTTTAATTAGATTTGGGAAATGCAGTCGTCTGAATTTCTGAATTTTCTGATCACAAAACTTTGTTCAGTCCATTTAATAAGGTCATAAGTCATAAGTGATAGGAATAGAATTAGGCCATTTGGCCCATCAAGTCTACTCTGTCATTGGATCATGGCTGATCTATCTCTCCCTCCTAACCCCATTCTTCTCACCAAAACCTCTGACACATGTACTAATCTCCAACCACTCAATCTCCCCCATCACAACACCCACCCCTGCAAACTCCCTCACCGTGTTTCCATTCATGCATTAATATTGAGGTTAGGAGCAGCTAGCAACTCCTGGACGAACTCAGTGAGTCAGGCAGAATCCCTGGAGGATCGGGACCTTTCTTCAGACTGAAGAAGGGACCCCAATCTGAAACGTGGTCTGTCCATTTCCCTCCGTTGAATCTGCCTGACCTTTTTGCATTTAGTTTAGAGATACAGCGTGCAAACAGGCCCTTCCGTCCACATTGGTCACGCGGAGAACGTACAAACACCGTACAGACAGCACTCGTAGTCGGGATTGAACCCGGGTCTCTGGTGCAGTAAGGCAGCAACTCTACCGCTGTGTCACTGTCTGCCCTTATACCATTTTGACCTCGAGCATTTCGTTTTTTGCTCAATTTTCCTGCACCCGCAGTCTCTTATGTGTCAATACTGATGTCATAATTTATATTGCTGAATTATGAACAAGAAGTTGTTTTTTTTTTTTTGCAAAGAACACTTCTTATTTTTAGTAGCTGACATTATCTTTTGGGCACATGAGATTGTGTCATTATTCACACAGTCTACCACACTTTGAAAATCATTACTTTTAAGCTGACCTGAAAGTTAGTTGGCAATGTTGTCTGAATGGAATTGGCTTTAAATCATTTTTGATTCAAGAAGCAAGGATAATAATTCCTCCAATTCTAAATTCAATTTCAAATCAATATTTCCCACACCAGGCCAGCAATATCCCCAAAAAATAAAAGAACACGATACATTGTCTTGCGATTTTTTAAACCTGAGGGAATAATCTCTGTAAATTCACTTGCACCAACGTGTTCTTAAATCTTGAACTTTTCAGTCATGCCGAACTATAAAGGGCCTGTCTCATTTGGCGATTTTTTCGGCGACTGCCGACGTCATATCAGTGTCGCCAAAAGATTTTGAACATTTCAAAATCCAGCGACGCCAAAAAAAATGTAGCGACACTTGAAAAAACACCGCACGTCAATACGTCAACGCGCCGTGTCACACTGCATCACTCCGCGTATTTTTTGGTGAACCGATACGTCAGTCAATGGTGCCGGCAATCGACGAAAAAATCGGCAAGTGGGACAGGCCCTTTAGATTCTGCTGTCCTCACGACTAATTATCACATTATACAATCCTTTCATATACGTGAAACATTTGAATTGCATTAAGCAGTTACATTAATGAATTCATTCCACAGTTCATTTCATAGTCATAGTCATAGAGTCATCAAGTGATACAGCATGGAAACAGATCCTTCGGTCCAACTTGCCCACACCGGCCAACATGTCCCATCTACCCTAGTCTCACCTGCCCGTGTTTGGTCCATATCCCTCCAAACCTGTTCTACCCATTGTTGGTCAAATTGCAGGGCTGTGGTCCATTTACAACAGACAGGATTCAGGAAATACTTTTAAAATATTTTTCAAGCATTATATGATCTCGGAAGCATTAAAGATTAGATTTGATTAGATTAGATATAATTTATTGCCACACAGCCAGGCTGGTGGAAATTTGGGTTGTCTGCAGCGATACAATAATAAAGAACACACAACCACAATAAAACTGTAACACAAACATCCACCACAGCATTCATCACTGTGGTGGAAGGCACAAAATTTGGCCAGTCCTCCTCCATTTCCCCCCCGTGGTCAGGACCAGAGTCCAGAGTCAGTCCAGGATCGGCTCTTCCTCACCGGAGACCGCGGCTTTAAGTTGTTGTAGGCCGCAGGCCGGCGGTCGAGATTTAAAGTCCCCGCCGCACCAGCTGGAGCTCTGCAGACCGCGGCTTCAGGCCGCGACTTCAGGCTGCCGGCTGCCTCGGGCCAGCGAAACGGAGCGCTCCCCTCCAGCGAACCCCAGCGAGGGCTCACCCGCTCCACGCCGAGAGTCTACGCAGCGCCCGCCGCTGAAGCCCCGGGCGCGTTTCCGGGAAATGCCGCGTCGATCCTTGATGTTAGGCCGCGGGGGAGGCAACCTGGAAAAACTCGCCTCTCCGTGGAGGAGGCGACCAAAGCGGTTTCCCCCTTACCCCCCCACACCACCCCCCACATAAAACACACAAAGAAACATACTAAAAAAATAAAAAAAGGTTGAAAAACGGACGAGCTGCATGACATGGCTGCTGCCAGAGCAGCGCCCCCTACAATAAAGCACCCAGATGAATAATTGAGGAAGTACTAAGTAGAATTTGTTAGAGACATTAGGAGCTGCAGATGCTGGAATCTTGAATAAAACACAGAACTCAGCGGGTCAGGCAGCATCTGTGGAGGGAATGAACAGGTGACCTTTCTGGTCGGGACTTTTCTTCACGCTCACCCTGTAAAATGAAAGGGGGAAGTCTGAAGAAGTGTCCTGACCCGAAAGGTTGCTTATCCATTCCCTCTATAAATGCTGCCTGACCTGCTGAGTTACTCCTGCACTTTATATTTTGAAACACAATTAGTTTCCCCGGAAAGTTTAAGCAATAAGCAGCTCTTAATCTTGTGCAGTCTCCTATGTGACTTCAACATCTTAATTTTCAAGAAAAATATTTAATCATTTTATTTTTTTGCAAATACAATGGACAATCCTCAATAACAATCAGTACTGGAGCACCTCAAGGCTGCGTGCTCAGCCCCTGCTCTATACTCACAACTGTATAGCCGGACATAGTGCGAACTCCATCTTCAAGTTTGCCGACGACACCACCGTTGTGGGACGAATTACAGATGGTGATGAGTCAGAGTATAGAAGTGAGATCGACCGATGGACTAAATGGTGCCAGGACAACAACCTGGCTCACAATATCAGTAAGACCAATAAACTGATAGTGGACTTTGGAAGAGGAAGGATGAGGACAATAGACAATAGACAATAGACAATAGGTGCAGGAGTAGGCCATTCGGCCCTTCGAGCCAGCACCGCCATTCAATGTGATCATGGCTGATCATCCCCAATCAGTACCCCGTTCCTGCCTTCTCCCCATATCCCCTGACTCTGCTATTTTGAAGAGCCCTATCTAGCTCTCTCTTGAAAGTATCTCACAACTTGTCAGATTTTAGTGAAAGGGATTGTGGTGAAGGGAACCCGTTTTCACCTTGCCTCAGCGCACCTGAAATTGTGGAAGGAATCCGGAGCACCCGGAGAAAACCCATGAGGTCACGGGGAGAACGTACATACTCCGTACAGACAGCGCCCGTAGTCGGGATCGAACCCGGGTCTCTGGAGCTATAAGGCAGCAACTCTACCGCTGCGCCGCTGAGCTGCCCTTAAGTCAGAAACTTATAGGTTTTCTTCTATTTGCTGCCTAGGGACATGATTTAATTAGCTGTCTCTTCATCACAAAAAGAGACACAAAGTGCTGGAGGAACTAAACGGGTCAGGTAGCATCTCAGAAGAATATGGATAGGTGACGTTTCGAGTCAGGAGCCTTCTGCAGTCTGAAGAAGAGTCCCGACCTGCAATGTTGCCACTTCGTGCTTAGTGCCATCCGACATTGCCAAAAATAAACTGTTGATCACATACCTGATTATCATTTGGGGAAATGTCTTTGTGCAAATTGATTATTCCAATTTCTGCATTCCAATATTAATGGTAGTTCAAAGATAAGTACATTTACTATGAAGGGATATGTTGAACTCTGAAAGGGTATATATTAAAGTTCTTTCTTCTGTTACGATTCTCATGAAGTCCTGGATCAGTAAATCATGCAATTATTTTGGAAAACGTTTGCTGCTGTACAAGAGCAAGTGACAGATGTTCAAACTCTGGTGGGAATGTTGGCAGATAACAGCTTCTGGATCACAAAAGTCATCGTGGGCTTCATCCAGAACTGAATTCAAAGCAAACAAGTTTTCTGAAGATGGGTTTCAACCCAAAACGTCCTTTCCCCCAGAGATGCTGCCTAACCCTCTGAGTTACTTTGTGTCTATCTTCGGTATAAACCAGCATTTGCAGTTCCTTCCTACAGAAGTTTACACTTTACTTTAGACTTTAGAGATGCAGAGTGGAAACAGGCCCTTCGTTCCACCGACTACGCGCTGATCACTCATAAATTAACACTATCCTACACACTAGGGACAAATTTACAACTTACCAAAGCCAATTATCCTACAATCCTGTACATCTTTGGAGTGTGGGAGGAAACCGAAGCACCAGGAGAAAACCCATGTGGTCACGGGGAGAACGTACAAATCCCCTACAGATAGCACCCGTAGTCAAGATCGAACCCAGGTCTGTGGTGCTGTAAGTAACGTTACCGTTGCACCACTGCGCCGACCTTACATTAAAATGTGCAAGATGGGAAAATGTGATTCGGATGTATCATTTAATTGCTTGCATTAAAATTAAGATATTGAAGGCATTGATGAAAATTCTTACACCCATCTTCATGTTCATATCTGAGATGTTGCTGTGAATAGATGATGGAAATACATGTAACCATAGTTTTGATATTTTCAAGCACATTCCTGGCAATTTTCTTGTGCTGTTGTTTTCTCTATTGTTGCAGAGAGTTAGAACTAATAGTTAAAATATTAGTTTGTTCATTAACGTGTAATAACTCCACAATTTTCAGTAACGGTTTCAAGCGAGCCAACAGTGCAAGATGAAGAAAGTATCATGCAAATGCCCTGTTACATTTCTACGGATTGTTTTTTCATTAGTCCTGCTATTAGAGAGTTGTGACGTGGGAGGGTAAAGGGGGAAGGGAAAGCTCACAAATTAAGGAGCAATCTGTATTTAAATCAAATGATGTACAGTTGGGAATAGTCATCAATATGTACAAAGTAGAATTTTATAACCTCATCATTAATATGTCTCTTTCATTTATTCCATATTTATATCTTAAATAACCTAGACAGGTTGACAGTCAAATTATTGTTAATATTTAAAATGCCAAGATCCAATTAATTTTACCATAGATCTAACTATTTTTTATCTTACCTCTGTCAAGCTGTTCGGAGAAATGTTTGAATAAGGGCTGACAATTACCGTGTTGTCACTTTTGTCCAGGAAAGATTATTTTCAAGATTGAATGTAAATGCTGTCTTGTTTAAGATGGGCAAATGTTTGACATATCTACTAATGAAAAATTACTTATTTGGCTTAGCTTATGTGGAAATCAAAACAGAGGAGCCAGACACATACTGCGCAGGATTTGCAAAGTTTGTTTGAGTTTAGTTTAGAGATACGGCATAGAAACAGGCTCTTTGTCCCATCGAGTTCACACCGACCATCGTTCACCCATTCACATGTTCTATGTTAATCTCAATTCAATCCCAACACACTAGGGCCAATTTGTAGAAGCTACAATTCATCTGTAAACCTGCCGGTCTTTGGGAAGAAAGAGAGACAGACAAATAGTAAGAGCAATAGAAACAAGTCCTTTGGCCCAATGCGTCCACATCAACCATTGATCATCCATCCATTCATAAACCAATCTATGTAATCCCACTTTCGCATCTACAGTCCCTTCACATCAGAGGCAATTTACAGCAGCCAATTACTTACAAGCCCGTAGAAGCGTAGGAACAAGGAACTGCAGTTGCTGGTTTAGACAAAAGGATACAGTGCTGGAGTACCTCTTCAGGCCAAGCAGCATCACTGGGGAACATGGATAGGCAACATTTTGGGTCAGCACCCTTACCCAGTCTGTTCTACTTACAACCCTGCATATCTTTGGGATGTGTGGGGGAAACCGGAGTATTTGGAGATAACCCACCCACAAGAAGAACATGCAAACTCCACACAGACAGCAACCGAGATCAGGATCGAACCCTGGTCTCTGGCGCTGTAAGGCAGCAACTATACTGCTGCTCCATCGTGCCACCCTTATGATGAAGGCCTACATTCCTTCAGCAAGCCCAAAATGCTAAAATCATGCTACGCCAAAAATCACTCTACAAGCATCTTAACTAATTTAACGTATGTCCATTTATAAATTAATGCCATTGTCTGCTTGTGTGGATTCAAATGAGTTTGATGGTGCAAATAATTATAAGCAAATATAGAATGAAAGAAAAATCCCATTCTCTACCATTAAAAATAATAGAAGATTTGATGGTAAAATCAGTGTCATTTGAGTTTAGTTTATTGTCCCTATCACCGAGGTACAGTGTTAAGCTTTTGCTGCACGCTAACCAGTCAGCAGAAATACAATAGATGATTACAATCGAGCCATTTACAGTGTACAGATACATGATGAGGGAATATCGTGAATAACAAGTAGTGCAAGATAAAGACAAAAAAGTCCAATCAAAGACAGTCCAAGGGTCTCCATTGAGGTAGATAGAAACATAGAAACATAGACAATAGGTGCAGGAGTAGGCCATTCGGCCCTTCGAACCTGCACCGCCATTCAATATGATCATGGCTGATCATCCAACTCAGTATCCTGTACCTGCCTTCTCTCCATACCCCCTGATCCCTTTAGCCACAAGAGCCACATCTAACTCCCTCTTAAATATAGCCAATGAACTGGCCTCAACTACTTTCTGTGGCCGAAAATTCCACAGATTCACCACTATCTGTGTGAAAAAAAAAATTCTCATCTCGGTCCTAAAAGACTTCCCCCTTATCCTTAAACTGTGACCCCTTGTTCTGGACTTCCCCAACATCGGGAACAATCTTCCTGCATCTAACCTGTCCAACCTCTTAAGAATTTTTTACTTTTCGATAAGATCCCCCCTCAATCTTCTAAATTCTAGCGAGTACAAGCCGAGTCTATCCAGTCTTTCTTCATATGAAAGTCCTGCAGATAGTAGCTCAGGGCATCTCCAGTTGAGTTAAGGTGATTCAGTGCATTGTTTTTTCAAATAAAACCGTTTTTAAGAATATCAGCAATTTTCGTAAAATATAGAATCCATTATTTTTATTACAATTCAGGAGACCAGTATATCCCCAATTTTTTTCTTTCTTCACATTAACATTGCTTTATAATGAGACAGCTCTTTGCATCCCATTATGCCCTAGAGCCTGAAAACTGAACATGCAAGCTTTGGATGAAAAATAAATCATATTTGTGGGAAATAGTGTGATGATCAAGACCTCAAACCCAGCACAAAGCTCACGGTCTACCAGTCAGCAATAATCACTGTTCTCATGCCATCCTCCAAAATTCTGGATCATCACACTATTTTCCACAAATATGATTTATTTATTTATCCAAACCTTGCATGTTGAGTTTTCAGGCTCTAGGGCATAATGGGATGTGAAGAGCTGTCTCATTATAAAGCAATGTTAATGTGAAGAAAGAAAAACATTGGGGATATACTGGTTCCAGAACTAAGGGTCACAGTTCCAGAACTAGGGGGTCACAGTTTAAGGATAAGAGGGAAGTCTTTTAGGACCGAGATGAGAACATCATTTTTTACACAGAGAGTGGTGAATCTGTGGAATTCTCTGCCACAGAAGGTCGTTGAGGCCAGTTCATTGGCTATATTTAAGAGGGAGTTAGATGTGGCCCTTGTGGCTAAAGGGATCAGGGGTATGGAGAGCAGGCAGGGATGGGATACTGAGTTGGATGATCAGCCATGATCATATTGAATGGCGGTGCAGGCTCGAAGGGCCGAATGGCCTACTCCTGCACCTATTTTCTATGTTTCTATGTTTCTATATACAAAAGATATTTTAAAGTGCTGGAGAGCTATCATTAATGTTCACCCTCCTGCTATTTTCTTCCCAATCCACAACTCTTTGAACCAGGGTCAAGCCTTCTCTTCTTATCTCTGGCCTTTGTTCCAACCATCTGCTTATTAAACCCCTCCCCCCCCACACACATGCCGACCTATTGCCTGCCACACATTGCCCTGCCTCTCCCCGGTTACCTGCATTCTTCTCTGCACTACAATCAGCCTGAAGAAACATAGAAACATAGAAAATAGGTGCAGGGTTAGGCCATTCAGCCCTTCGAGCCAGCACCGCCATTCAATATGATCATCCAAAATCAGTACCCCGTTTCTGCTTTCTCCCAAATATCCCTTGATTCCTTTAGCTCTAAGAGCTATATCTGACTCTCTCTTCAGAAAACATCCAGTGAATTGACGTCCACTGCCTTCTGTGGCAGGGAATTGCACAGATTCCCAACTCTCTGGATGAAAAAGAAGGGTCTCCTACTTCCTGGTCTCCGGGGGCGAGCGTGAGAGGAGCTTCGGACCCGCTCTCGGCGGGTTGGCCTAGTTCCGCGGCCGGCTACCTGTTGGGGTTTGGCTACCCGTTGGCAACTGGCCGCGCGGCATTCTGAGAGCTTCCGCCGCGCGTGGCCCGGTGTCCGTCATCGTCGCCAGCGGCTCCTCAGGTCTTCGGGGATTGAGCATGGCCGGGTTCAGCGGCGGCTCCCTTCGACAGGCTGCAACCCGTCGGTCCAATTGCATCTGGCCATGCAGTCCGTTGGTCTAATCAGATGAAAGGTGAGCTTGGAGAATGGGTCCACCCCCACCAACCCAACACCTTCAACTGCCAACATGTAGAGTTGCTGCCTTACAGCAAAATGCAGTGCCAGAGACCCGGGTTCGATCCCGACTATGGGTGCTGTCTGTATGGAGTTTGTACGTTCTCCCCGTGATCTGCGTGGGTTTTTTTCTTTCTTCTTTTATTTATTTATTTGTTTGTTTGTTTATTTATTTATTTTTCTTGTGTGGTTTTTCTCCGAGAGCTTCGGTTTCCTCCCACACTCCAAAGACGTACAGGTTTGTAGGTTATTTGGCTTGTTGGCTTATATTGGCTTGATAAAATGTTAAATTGTCCAAGTTGGCGATATGCAGAGTACAGCCCTGCTGACTACAAAATTCAGAAGGTTCAGAAGGTTTGTAGTTATATCTACTACACCCCTTGGCCCAGTTGCATCACATAGGTTCATAAGATCATATGTGATCGGAGCGGAATTAGGCAATTTGATCCATCAAGTCTACTCTGCCATTCAATCATGGCTGATCTATCTCTCCCTCTCATCACCACCTTCTCCCCATAACCCCTGACATGGTCCAATACCGGGGAAAATCAGAGGCATGAAATCCGAAGAGATGTCGTATTTTCGGTCTCCGCTGCTTTTCCTCTGCATGTGACAAACACTGATTGTTCAAGGTCAGGGTGGAAGAAAACCAATCTTATACTGAGATGATTTAAACAAATGCTTGCTGCGAATGAATTGAAGAAACAGGAGGCGTGAGGCTCATATTTTCTTTTAACACAATCACAAGAAAATCATAGAGAGTTGCAGATGTAGCCCAGTCCATCGCACAGACTAGACTGCCCACCATTGACTCCATCCACATTTCATGCTGGCAAGGTCAGCAAAAATTAGTCTTTTTTTTTGCTTTTGAGGAGATGGTGGTGAGCTGCCTTCTAAAAACGCTACAGTTTTTGTGAGAAACATGCTCCCATGGCAACCCTTTCATCGGCAGTTCCAGTGTTAGGGCCAGTGATGATGAAGAAAGACTGATATATTTTCCAAGTCAGACTGATCAGTAGAATGGAGGGGAATTTGCAGATGATGACACAATGAGGAAGAGCCTGTCCAAAGTTGACAACAACGTTTCCTTCAAGCCCTCTCACCTGTATCCAACTATAATTCTCCAGGCTATGTCCTGCCCCATCTCCTTTCTAGTTTTCTCCCACCCCCAACCCCCACTCCTCAACATCTCAATCAATACCCTTGTGACCACGTGGGTTTTCTCCGGGATCTCCGGCTTCCTCCCGCACACCAAAGACGAGCAGGTCTCCAGGTTAATTGGCTTGGTAATGTTGTAAATTGTCACTAGTGTGTAGGATAGTGTAAGTGTGCGGTGAATGGTGGTCGGTGGTGACTCGGTGGGCTGAGGGGCCTGTTTCTGCGCTGTATCTCTAACCTGAAAACTAACCCGAACTGTGGTACTAAAGGACAAAACACGTCATTTCAAAAATGTATGAATCAAACGTGCTTATAACCCAAGGTTGGTATAGTGTTAGTACATGGAATTAATCTACATAATTGTTAGATCAGGAAGGATGTGCAATGTTACCGAAAAATTTGATTAATTTGCAAAACTTAATGGGGTGTTGTTATAAATAATTCCCAAGATTCCAGCACTGTGATACAGCATTCTCATTTGCTACAGATAATATACTTAATTGAACAGAAATAAATCACCCAGAAATAATTTCAAGCAATATACACTCTTGGTAAAATCAATGTTGAATCACACAATGCTTCAAAAACCTGCTCTGAAGTTTATTTACTTCAACCTTGGTTCAATATATATTAGACAATAGACAATAGGTGGAGGAGTAGGCCATTCGGCCCTTCGAACCAGCACCGCCATTCAATGTGATCATGGCTGATAACCCCCAATCAGTGCCTTCTCCCCATATCCCCTGACTCCGCTATCTTTAAGAGCCGTATCCAGCTCTCTCTTGAAAGCATCCAGAGAACCGGCAGAGAATTCCAAACACTCACAACTCTCTGTGAGAAAATGTGTTTCCTCGTCTCCGTTCTAAATGGTTTACCACTTATTCTTAAACAATGGCCCCTGGTTCTGGACTCCCCCAGCATCGGGAACGTGTTTCCTGCCTCCAGCGTGTCCAAACCCGTAACAATCTTTTATGTTTCAATAAGATCCCCTCTCATCATTCTAAACTCCGGAGTGTACAAGCCCAGCTGCTTCATTCTCTCAGCATATGACAGTCCCGCCATCCCAGGAATTAACCTTGTAAACCCACGCAGCACTCCTTCAATAACAAGAATGTCCTTCCTCAAATTAGGTTCCAAATTGTAAAAACTGTTCTATGAGAAACAGTTTGACGCTGAGGAGGGAGACTCAGGTGAGAATAGTTGCTTGAATGGAATAGTTCATCAACTGTGAGTGGAAAAACTATTTCCAGGAGTAATTAAAATGTAAGAATTAATTATTCACTAATAGTTTAGACAATAGACAATAGACAATAGACGCAGGAATAGGCCATTCGGCCCTTCTAGCCAGCACCTGTACGTCTTTGGAGTGTGGGAGGAAGATCTCGGAGAAAACCCACGTAGTTCACGGGGAGAACGTACAAGCTCCATACAGACAGCGCCCATAGTCGGGATCGAACCTGGGTCTCCGGTGCTGCAAGCGCTGTAGGGCAACAACTCTACCACGGCGCCGCCGTGCCACATGGTATCACACAGTCGAGGTCCCCTTACCTAAAAAATGATGAACCCAGTTAACACTAGCCTACATATTTTGCATTTGTTCTCAGTCAACTTAGAAAGATATTGAATTATTTATTTTACGTAAAATAAACGATTACATTTTATATTCTAAAATAGTTGAGACACAAGTTAACCATTTTTCTTTCAATGTTTCACAGTCCAGATAAAATTCATGTTCATGTTATAGGAGCAGAATTAAGCCCATCATGTCTACTTCACCATGCAATCATGGCTGATCTATCTTTCCCTCTCAACCCCATCCTCCTGCCTACACCCCACAATCCCTGACACCTGTATTAATCAAGAATATATCAATCTCCGCCTTAAAAATATCCATTGATCTAGCTTCCACAGCCTTCTGTGGCAATGAATTCCACAGATTCACCACTGACTAAAGGAATTCCTCCTCATCTCATTTCTAAAGGTACATCCTCTTATTATGAGGTTGTGCCCTCTGGTTCTGGATTCTCCCATTAGTGGAAACATCCTCTCCACATGCACTCTCTCCAGGCCTTTCACTATTCGGTAATTTTCCAAATAAAAAGCCACATATGATTTGAATGTCTCGTAAAAAGTCTGATAAGTATGGAAAATAAACATGCTAAAACATCTCTCACCTCACATAGCTGTTTTTCTGAACAATAGTTGAGGACTGATCCTCTAAATCCAATCCCATTAACTCAGGAGCTCCTAGGGGTTTTGTTTCTGTCTAATGTCTTTACTTATTGTCCAATTTTAATCACTTTGGTGCTGTTGATTACATTGCACATTCATTAAGCTTCTTCAGAATGCATGGCCTCTCAGCTAACAATCTTCATTTGTTCACAATGTATTACACATGGATCCCTTCTATGCCTTCAACAGCTGCGGGAATCGTGTTTGCTGTGCTTCAAGTACACCCTTCATTTATCACAAGACCAAATGACAACTCTTAATTGTTTGTGTTGATGCTTCATAAAGTTTCAGGATTCCTTTGGCATCAGTTGAACTCTCACTTCATCAACATTACTGATGCTGCACCCAAGAAGCTTAATTTCCTTTCATGACAAACAATTCCTCAACGATTCTTAACATGCCTTCTGGTTCACATTCATTGAAGCTTTGAATACTTATCTCTCTTTCTCTCTCTCTCTGGTATGGTTCCATTGCTCCACTCCATCTTTCAGGACCAGATTCATCACTCCACGAGATAGACACAAAAAGCTGGAGTAACTCAACGGGTCAGGCAGCATCCCTGGAAAAGAGGAATAGGTGAGGTTTCGGGTTGAGACCCTTCTTCAGGGTAGACGGAAACTAGAGGTATGAAAAGCTACTAAATAAAATGAATGAAAGGAATGTAAAGTAAAAATCAAATCAAGGACAGGTGGAGCCCACAATGGTCCATTGTTGGATACAAACAGTGAAACTACGCAGGATGACAGTAAAACTAGTAGGACAACTAGGGTGAGGGAGGGATGGAGAGAGAGAGGATGCAAGGGTTACTTCAAGTTAGAGAAATCAATATTCATGTCGAAGATGACCTAATTCTACTCCTATCACTTATGAACTTATGTAAGTGGGGAAGAGTTATTTGTATTGAATGTCAACACTTAAAATAATGTCTGATGATGCAGATTCTTCAAAACCTCTTGGTGTTCATTGTGCAGATCAATGATGGTGTACACTTGTATTGTTATAACACATGGTTTAGTTTAGTTTATTTATTGTCACGTGTACCGAGGTACAGTGAAAAGCTTTTGTTGCGTGCTAACCAGTCAGTGGAAATACAATACATGATTACAATCGAGCCATTCGCGTTGTATACGTACAGAATGAAGGGAATAACGTGACTAACATTCAGCGCAAGATAAAGTCCAGTAAAGTCCGATCAACGATAGTCCAAGGGTCTCCAATGAGTTGGATAGTAGTTCAGAACTGGTCCCTGGTTGTGGTAGGATGGTTCAGTTGTCTGATAACAGGATGCTCCGCCTGTATTGAAGAGTCATAGTGTGGAAACAGGTCATTTGGCCCACACCGGCCAACATGTCCCATCTACACTGGACCTACCTGCCTGCGTTTGGCCCATGTTCCTCTAAATCTGTCCTAGCCATGTACCTATCCAAATGTTTCTTTAATGGTTGTGATAGCACCTGTTACTTCAGTCAGGTCACTGAGTGTCTTACCATTATTTCAATGACTATATTTGACGTGCACGAATACCCCATTCAGTCAGCTACTTCTCAAAGCTCAATTAAGTTTATGTCTTTTGTTGCTTTTAATTGGCTTTTAGAAAGCAGTTACATATATTCCTAGTGAAAGAAAAAATTGATTGGTTTCAGTAAGTGGGTAGCGATCAAAAACAGCTCAATATCCCGTTTTTGTTCCTAAAATTTCCCATGTTTAGATAATGGTTGGAGTTTTCATGTTTTCATGTGAATCACGTTTTACTTGTAAAGGGACCAATTCTCCAACATTGCATCAAGGAAGATGATACAATATGATACGATAGAACTTTATTTATCCCAGGAGGGAAAAACACACAATACATGAAACATGAAAATAAAGTGACCGGTGGTAAGGCTTTGGGTATGTGCAAAGATTGAGGAGGTGGGAGGGGGGGGGGAGTTCGGTGTCAGTCTCAGTCTACCCCATGACAGAAGGGGAGGAGTAATAACATTTGATAGCCACAGGGAAGAAGGATCTCCTGTGGCTTTCTGTCCTGCATCTTGGTGGAACCAGACTGTTGCTGAATGTAGTCCTCACATTGACCAGTGCGTCATGTAGGGGTGAGCTGTATTGTCCAGGATGCTCCGCAGTTTGAGGAGCAACCTCCCCCTCCAAGACCAACTCCCCAGAATCCAACTGTATACAGCGAGTGTAGCGGCACCTAGTGTTTAAACTGTGTATGCAGAACCCTCGTCATAGGTCGGGACTGTCACGTGACAGGGTTTGTTCGCGGGCTATTCAGTGTGTTCAGTAGCTAATGCTCTTCACAATGACAAGAGCTAAAAGCGTTTTCTCTCGACTAAATGCTCATGTAGTTCAAGTGTCGTTTTGATAGTAAAAACCATTTTGCTTTGCCCGCTTGGTCTCGCTACAGGAGCTTGTACGTTCTTCATGTGACCTGCGTGGGTTTTCTCCTAGATCTCCAGTTTCCTCTCACACTCCAAAGACGTGTGCAGGGATTGCTGGTCGGTGCGGATTCGGTGAGCAGAAAGTCCTGTTTCTGCGCTGTACCTCTAAACTAAACTAAATATTTAAGTTAAGGCTTTGGAATCTCTTGTTAAGGAAGTGATACTTGCGTTCAGGAAAGAACATTGTAGGTGCAGTTATGCCAATTTAATATCTGGCATGTAGCTGGTCAACTCTACCCTGGTCATAGAGTACAAACAAATGATCTTGTGTCTAACTTGGAAACAATTCATTCCAATTTCATGTGTAGGAAAGAAATGCAGATGCAGGTATTCCTAGTCAACCTTAGCCACGTCCAATCTTAGAGATAAAGCAAGAGGACATAGATTTAGAAGAGGGAAGAGATTCAAAACGGATATTCGGCTTTTCTCCCAGACAGTGACCCTCTCCCTCTCCAAGACAGACGTGAAACTCACCGTTTGACCTGTTTTTACAAAATGTTAAATGGTCAGCTCGACATAGCCCACACACAACAGGGACAATTTACAATTTTACTGAAGCCAATTAACCTACATCTCTGGAGTGGGGGAGGAAGCCGGAGTACCCAGAGAAAACCCAGAACATACAAATTCTGCACAGACAGCATCCATGGTCAGGATCGAACCTGGGTCTCTGGCTCTGGTTGCTGCTGGCATTTAAGAAGTCTTTAGATAAACAACATTCACTCAGGCACTGAAGCGTATGGCAGATGGGATTAGCGTGATAGTGGCGAAGTTGGATGTGGCGGACTGAATGGCCTGTTACCCTGCTGTACATAACTTTCTAACTTCGGAGCTTACTGTTATTCGTCAGTCTTTTTGCTGTGCATGCTGAGCAGGTGCATGGTTATGCCTTTGGGTCTCTTGAGGAGGCCTTGAAAGTTGCCTCCTTTGAAATTCGACAAGAAAGACACAAAATGCTGGAGTAACTCAGCGGGACAGGCAGCATCTCTGGCGAGAAGGAACGGGTGACATTTCAGGTCAAGACCCTTCTTCAGCAGCCTCTCGAGTGGGACGGGGTGACGCGAGTTAGCTGCGGACAGTCCGGCTGGAGAAGGTAGACTAGGCTTCTTACTCCCTTTGCTTTGCCTTCCCCCTCCTGCTGCTCTGCAGCTGTTTGCTGTAGAGATGAGCTTTCATGTTGCCATGGCTATGCAGCGTACAGCAGTGAGGCACACATCCTGAGACCGTCACTGCCGAGTACTGTATCTCTCCACCAGTGTGGTCCAGGCAGCAGAACCATTTCCTGAGAATATCACCGTCCAAACCATTCTTTTAGTTTAGTTTAGTTAATTGCTCTGTGTGCAATGACAAGCTTTTTTATTACGTGCTGTCCAGACACTGGAAAGACTACACATGATTACAATCAATGTGTAAGAATGAAGAGAGGAAGAGAGGGGGTAGATGCACAGAGTCCCTTGCCCAGAGTAGATGAATGGAGGACCAGTGGAGCAGAGGACATCGGTCTAAGGTGAAGGGGAAAAGATTGCTGTGTGAGGCCATCAGACACACAGCAGGCCAGGACTGGTGGTCAGAGATGAGCACTGTCAATTGGCCATGAATGTCCAATGAGTTCAAACTCACTGTAGAACTAGACTTCGTCTTGACGAAAGCAAAACGTCTGCAGTACACAGCGGTCCCACCATAACAGGTCCCTGCGACAACATCTCTTTTAATACTGAGAAATCTGTTTTGAGCATTGCCTGTCTCAGTGTGATTTTTCTCTCTCTCTCTCTCTTCGTCATGTTCCATTCCACGAATGGCTGTCAATACAACTGTGTGGAAAATAGACACAAAATGCCGGAGTATCTCGAAACGTCACCCATTCATTTTCTCCAGAGATGCTGCCCATCTCGCTGAGTTAATAGACAATAGACAATTGACAATAGGTGCCGGAGTAGGCCATTCGGCCCTACGAGCCAGCACCGCCATTCAATGTGATCACGGCTGATCATCCACAATCAGTACCCCGTTCCCGCCTTCTCCCCATATCCCCTGATTCCGTTATCTTTAAGAGATACTCCAGCATTTTGTGTCCAACTTAGATTTAAACCAGCATTTGCAGTTCCAACACAATACAACTGTGGCTGGGAGCAATAGAAACCTGCAGTCACAACAAGTGTCAGATGAGAGTATATGAACAGTTCACCTGCGTTGCCAACAGCAAGCGTTCCCTGTTGCTGAGCACTCCAAACTCCGTCTGCCTCCAACGTCCTCAGATTGAATCTTGATTTCCAACTTGGCAGCTCCCCCATCCCATCAAACGCCGACCAATGCTGCTGCGTACTTCCGCTCATTTCCCTGCAGGCACCGACTCGTGCCTTTCTCTTGATGAAGGGCTAGGGTTGACCCACTCCACAAACATTGGGATCAATTCACCAAACTATCACCCACACATTCAGCAGGCCTTCTGCAGCAACATACCCTGGTCTACCCGTTGAGGCTCCTCAGTGGATGAATGTCCTGGGCAACAGATCCCTGGGGGCAACTCCAGTAAGAGTTACAAATCTACTCAGAAAGCAAGATTCATAGAAGCAAAGGGAAGTTATTTAATATTTTGGTTTAATTTAGAGATGCAGTGAGGAAGCAGGTGTTGAGGCCCACCAAGTCCACGCTGACCAGTGAGTACCCGTACACTAGTTCTTTAGAGTTGTAAATGACCTTACTACCAGGAGGTAGAAGATTGGTCGCATGGAAGAGTTCTATCCTGCACACTAGGGACAATTTAGAGTAACCTATTAACCTATAAACCTGCACGTCTTTGGAATGTGGGATGAAACCGGAGCACCCAGAGAAAACCTATGCAGTCATAGGGAGAAGGTACAAACTCCGTACAGGCAGCAGTCATAGTCAGGATCGAACCTAGTTCTCTGGCGTTGTAAGGCCGCAACTCTACCACTGCACCACGGTGCCAACCAGATATAAAAGTTAAAGCAAAACATATAAAGGCATTTGGTCCTTAATCAAATATTACAAGCCCATTGTGATACCACATTTATATCATGCCTTTCATGTCCCTTTCAAAATATTCCATTGCCATTGAAGTACATCTGATGTCCAATCCCTGTCACAATGTAGGAATGATTAGGGGAAGATAGACAATAGGTGCAAGAGTAGGCCATTCGGCCCTTTGAGTCAGCACCGCCATTCACTGGACATGGCTGATCATCCACATTCAGTACCCCGTTCCTGCCTTCTCACCATATACCCTGACTCAGTTATCTTTAAGAGCTCTCTCTTGAAAGCATCCAGGGAATTGACCTCCACTACCACAAAATGTTGGCTAATCTCAGCGGGACAGGCAGCATCTCTGGAGGGAAGGAATGGGTGACGTTTTGGGTCGAGACCTGTCTTCAGACTGATAATCATGGAAAAGGGAAATAAGAGATATGGTCAATGATGTCGAAAAATATAATCACAGAGGGGGAGCAGCGAGAGAGGGTGTTGCAGAAGTCTCCCCTTTAGAGAGGAGGAGAACTTCATTAAAGTACACATACCTTGAGGAGATTTCACAGACCAAATGTGTAAGAAGGAACTGCAGTTGCTGGTTTAAACTGCATTGACTTTGTCTGATATATAAATGAGGTTTTGAAGTTTAAACCTTAATCATTAGCTCCTTTAGTACAGTATTTTAAATCTTTACATATTAATAATATTATTTAACGTTCCTAAAGCAGTCAACATGGTCTTAAAACAGTCAAAAAGTACCTTATATATAGTGAGATTATAGTAATATGGTTAGTTTGCAGTGATATAATGATCATTGCCACTTTTAAGTGAACATTAAAAAAAATCACTCCAAAATACAATGCCCCAGGAATACTGGTTTTCCTGAAAAACCATCATATTTTAGAATCATCGGGCAGCACGGTGGCGCAGCGCTTGAGCAACTGCCTTACAGCGCCAGAGATCCAGGTTTCATGCTGACTAAGTCTGTATGGAATTTGTACGTTCTCCCTATGACCTGCGTGGGTTTCCTCTGAGATCTTCGGTTTCCTCCCACACTCCAAAGAAGTACAGGTTTGTAGGTTAATTGGCTTGGTGCAAATGTAAAATGGCCCTAGTGTGTGTAAGATAGTATTGGCAAGCGGGGGTCGCTGGTCTGGTCGGCGCATACTCGGTTTCCACACTGTATCTCTAAATTAAACTTAAGCTTGGGAAGCTTTATTGTCCAATTTTTCCTTGGCCAATGGCATTCATTTCCCCTTCATATTTGCACATCAAGGAATGTCATACAGTGGAGTGAAAACCGGATTAAACTTGACCAAAAAACTGAGTATATTACTTGCATAATTGGTTTAAAAATATGGATTGAATCCTGCCATTCATGTGCAGGACTAATATCAGTTTTCATACCTAATTGAATTACAATTAAGCACATTTAATGCATTATTAAGCATATTAAATTGACATTAATCAATGACTGTTATTTAAATCAAATGACTAAAAGCAGTTTTAAAAGCATTTCCATCATGTCTTCAAATGAAAATGACCATGTTGTAAATGTCCTGTACCCATCCACTGAAGAGACAACACAAAAAGCAGCACAAAAAGCAGGAGTAACTCAGCAGGACAGACAGCATCTCTGGAGAAAAGGAATGCGTGACGTTTCGGGTCGAGAGCTGAAGAAGGTTCTCAACCCAAAACGTCACCCATTCCTTTTCTCCAGAGATGCTGTCTGACCCGCTGAGCTACTGCAGCTTTTTGTGTCTATCTTCCATTCAAACCAGCATCTGCAGTTCCTCCCTACACATCCTATACAATAACACTTCATTAATGGTCTGAAGAAGGGCTTCGGCCTGAAACGTCGCCTGTCCATTCCCTCCACAGATGCTGCCCGACCTGCTGAGTCCCACCGGCACTTTGTGTTTTTATCCATTAACATACCTACACATCTACTGAATACTTGATTGCATCACTCACAAAGCATTCAGAAAAAAAGTGTGGACTATTTAAGCTTAAATCTGGGTCTACCATCCAAACAATGTGTCCTCTGCAACTGGAAAACATTTCGAGCAGCTGGGATACACAGATTCTAAAATGTCAAGGCAACATTGTGTATTTTAGTTACATGTAGCTCAAGCCCCACAACATGGTTCAATATGTCACTGGACAAATCATGGATATCAGAAATATACAATTACTCTGTCTCATAGCACGTAGTTTAGTTTAGTTTCAGTTTAGTTTAGAGATACAGCACAGAAACAGGCCCGTCGGCCCACCGAGTCCGCACTTACCAGCGATCACCGCACATTAACACCACCCTACACACACACACACACACTAGGGACAATTTTACATTTAAACCAAGCCAATTAACCTACAAGCCTGTATGCCTTCGGAGTGTGGGAGGAAAACGGAGATCTCGGAGAAAACTCACGTAGGTCATGGGGAGAACGGACAAACTATAGCCTGGGACTGGATGTCAAGTATCCCGACAGGCTTTAGGAGGATGCAACAGACAGAGCAAAATGCTGGAGGCAGGAGAACAAAGGAGCACAGTGAAAACAGTCACGTCATTGTCATCTGGTGGGGGCAGAGCTGAAGGTAACTTCACAGCTGAGGCAGTACGGCCTTGAGATGATAAGGTGCCTGGAGTGGACATTTTGCAAAATAACTCAAAATGAGAAAAAGATATGAACAGGCAATGCAATTATGAGCTCTCTAGCCTGATAAAGAACGAAGATGTGTTTTGTTTATTCAGCCCTTGGAGGAGTGACAACTTGAAATGATTGACTTTAGCATCACGAGAGCCTTGGGTTAGAACAAAGGTTTCCTTTCGAACATCGAAGGAAAATGAGTATAAAAGAAGGGCGGTCCGAGAAATCGGGGGGGCAACAACGAGGGAACAGCCATGGCAAGAAGAAGGGACCTGAGTTCGAAGCTGAGAGAAGACTACCCCCTACCAACAGAGTGAATCTGACCAATTCATACATAAGGGTAATATCTGACTCCAACTCATCAGTTTTGCAATTTAGTTTAAGAAATGATACGAAACCTTGGTTTAGAGTCTTTTGTTCGACACGTTAGTTTATACCCTACAGAGGTAATAGGGTCAACAAACTCTGTACAGACAAGCACCCCTAGTCAGGATCGAACCCGGGTCTTTGGCGCTGTAAGGCAGTTGCTCTACCGCTGCGCTGCTGTGCCGTCCATATTCTCTTCACATTTGGCCGGATGCTGTGTAATTCCATCACCTCATACAATATTTCTATGATTTCTCCCAGCTGTGACAGATCCCTCTTCTTAATATCTTATATTATTAGCACTGACTTCAAAGCACATCATTGTACGAGTAATTAGTTATCTCTAGTCACTTTACTCCTGGTTTCTATGGTGAATTATGCATTTATAAATGCGTTGCAAATCAAATCCAACTATGTAATAAGGCAAGTCAGTAAATTCTCGCACTGGTTCGCAAGAAATTGCAGCGGATTGTGGAGGCAGCCCAGGCCATCGCACAAACCAACCTCCCTTCTATTGATTCCATTTATACCTCACGCTGCCTCGGCAAGGCCAGCAGCATAATCAAGGACGAGCCGTACCCTGGCCACTCCCTCTTTTCCCTCTCCCATCAGGCAAAGGGTATAGAAGTGTGAAAGCGCACACCTCCAGATTCAGGGGCAGTTTCTCCCCAGCTGTTATCAGGCAACTGAATCATCTTACCACAACCAGAGAGCAGTCCTGAACCATTATCTACCTCTTTGGTGACCCTCAGATCATCCTATGCTGGCTTTACCTTGCACCAAAAGTTATTGCCATATCGTGTATCTATACACTGCAAACGGATCGATTGCAATCATGTATTGTCTTTCTGCTGACTGGTTAGCGCACAACAAAGGCTTTTCACTGTACCTTGGTACACGTGACAATAAACTAAACTGAAACTGAACTGGTTTGTAGTTTGGAAGTCAGCAAATGTTGGAACAGGCTTTGCAGTTTTACAGCACAGCTTTTCCAGCTGAATCCAAGTGCTCCCACCCAGCTATTTTGAGAGTGTGGCTGCACCTAGTGTCTGGCCTCAGACTTCCCCCCAACACCGACAAAGATTCATTTAGCAAGCAATTACATAACATTTCAATGCCTTATTGTCAAATATAGGCACCTTCTGTCAAGACAGTGAACATTCAGTTGAAGCCAATATTAACAATTTATCATGCACTTAATGAAACACAAATAAATCTCATCCCATTGTTACCACAGAAGTTTAGTGAAGTACTAAAGGAATATGGTGCACAGGCTTGTGTAAACAGTGCAGGTGCATGGACAACACTTTTTACTGATGCTTGAAAGTATGTTGAAGTAAAACAGTAATGTAAATGATTAAAAAAATCAATAGTATTAAGAAGTTACCAAAGTATGTGATTTCTTTTGAGGACAAGGTGAGGGGGAAAGATTTAGTCACAAGGCTGAGGGGCATCTTTTTACACAAAGGATGGTGGGTGTATGGAATGAGCAGCCAGAGGAGGTAGCTGAGGCAGGTACTTTCATAGCGTTTAAAAATTAGTTGGATAGATGTATGGATTGGGTAGGTTTAGAGGGATATGAACTAAATGCAGGCAGGTGGGACTCGTGTAGATGGGGCAGGTTGGTCAGAGTTGGTAAGTTGGAATGAAGGGCCTGTTTCCTTGCTGCATAACTCTATAACACCAGGTTCGATCCTGACTCACAATGTCAGAAACCGAGTTCTATCCTGACCCTAGGTGCTGTCTGAGTGGTGTTTGCATGTTCTGCCTGTGCGTGTTTCCTTGGGTGCTCCAATTTCCTCCCACATCCGGGAGATGTGCCGGTTTGTAGGCCAATTGGACTGTGTGAATTGCCCTAGTTTGTCGGGAGTGTTTGAGAAAGCAAGATAACATAAAACAAGTGTGAACCTATTCTGGGCTACGTGGACCTATTGGGCCGGAGGGCATGTTGCCATGCTGTATCTCCACACAAAATATGTGAATGTGTGCATGTATTGTTATGGATAGAGAATGATTCTGGGTGGAAGTCCTACGCATGTTTAGCAACACATTACTGGATAGCTAGGTAGTTCAGCATCATTTAATTTCTAGTAGGAAGGAACAGCAGATGCTGGTTTAAACCGATGATAGACATAAAAAGATGGAGTAGCTCAGCGGGACAGGCAGCATCTCTGGAGAGAGGGAATGATTGAGGTTTCGACCCGAAACGTCACCTATTCCTTCTCTCCAGAGATGCTGCCTGTCCCCCTGACAAAAGACAATAGACAATATTTGCAGGAGCAGGCCATTCGGCCCTTCGAGCCAGCACTGCCATTCAATGTGATCATGGCTGATCATCCACAACTGCTGAATTACTACTGATCAACCACTGTTACTCCAGCTTTTTGTATCTATCTTTTAATTTCTCTTAGATGTCTGATGTAATTTGAAACGAGCAGTATTGTACCAAGTTATTAAGTAAACCAGCAACATCTAGTGGTAGAACATAGGCTCGTTGGTACGAAGTGAGCATTGCTATTTTATTTAAACTGGAGAAATGTGTAAAATTAAACCTCTGAGCTATGAAATTTGATTGCCACCTTTCTGAAATAATTAATTACAAAACACAATGGCGATAATTTTATTTTAAATGCAGGAACGGAACTGAAACCCAGTGAGGTTGTAATTGGATAGGACAAAATAATTCTGGATATCAAGAGCAAGTCTTCCTCAGCTGGAGATGCTTCTAATTAAGTACAGTGGCTGGGATCACTCAAAATGTAATGCAACAAAATAGCTCTAATGTCCCTAAGCAAACTACTGACAATCCAAATTTGATATTTTCTTTATCAGCATTCGTCCTTGCATTTGAAGACAATTAGATCGGGCTGAACGGTGGCGCAGCGGTAGAATTGCTGCCTTACAGCGCTTGCAGTGCCAGAGACGCGGGTTCAATCCCGACTGCGGATGCTGTCTGTGTGGAGTTTGTACGTTCTCTGCGTGACCGCGCGGTTTTCTCCGAGATCTTCGGTTTCTTCCCACACACCAAACACGCACAGGTTTGTAGGTTAATTGGCTGGGGTTTGAAAACTTGGTATACGTGTAAATTGTCCCTAGTATGTGTAGGATAGCGTTAATGTGCGGGGATCGCTGGTCGGCGCGGACTCGATGTGACGAAGGGCCTGTTTCCGTGCGGTATTTCTAAACGAAACTAAACAAAGATGGTGGTCATTCAGACAAGGCTTATGAGTAATTTTCCGTCTGGGCTGAAATTTTCCTGGATACGTTGTGAATTAACACCATACCTTGTGCATTACACTAAATAACAAAGTAAGAAGCATATTCTGTGGCACGGTGGGGCAGTGGTAGAGTTGCTGCCTCACAGCGCCAGAGACCCGAGTTCGATCCTGACTGCCTCGGTACTGCCTGCACGGACTTTGCACGTTCTCGCTGTGATCCATTCTGTGTGCGTTTTCCCCGGGTGCTCCGGATTCCTCCCACATTGTGAAGCCTTGGTGGCGGATCCTTGGTGACAGTGGCTGAGCCTCGCGGCGATGGGGCCTCGGAGGTGGTGAAGTCTCACGCCGACGAAGCCTCGCGGGTTAACCTGCGGTCCGCGGTGGATGAGAGTGTAGGGGGACAGCTGTTAGGGAGAGAGCAATGGAGGAGCCGACGTGCTTTGTAACTTTGTCAGCGCTCTATGTGGCCGCTATTTGTATACATTGGGAATGCAAGCAAAGAAACATATTGTTCCTTGTCACATATGACAATAAAGTATTCCATTCCATCCCATTCCACATTCCAAAGACGTGCAGGTTTGTAGGTTAATTGGCTTCAGCGATTTTGTAATTTGTCTCTTGTGTGTAGGATGCGATACTGGGATAATGTAGAACTAGTGTATGGATGATCGCGGGTCAGTGCAGACTCGGTGGGCCGAATGGCCTCTTTCGTGCTGTATATCCAAAGTAAACTAAACTAAACTAAATTAATCTAAACTCTGATCATAATACATACTTGTTGATCTAGTTTAGTTTTAGTTTAGAGATACGCCGCGGAAACACGACCTTACGCCCACCAAGTCCGCACCGACCAGCTATCCCCGCACATTAACACTATCCTACACCCACTAGGGACAAATTTTACATTTACCAGGCCAATTAACCTACAAAAAGCTGTACGTCTTTGGAGTGTGGGAGGAAACCGAAGATCTCGGAAAAAACCCTCGCAGGTCACGGGGAGAACATACAAATTCGGTACAGACAGCACCTATAGTCGGGATAGAACTCGGGCCTCCGGCGCTGCATTCGCTGTAAGGCAGCAACTCTACCGCTGTGCCACCATGACCACTCCATATCTTTGCCCCATTACTTTAACAAAGGAGGAGGTTGACAAAAAACTATTGATCACAGATTTAAAATGAACAAATGAGAGGCAAGAGACTGTAAATGCTCGAGTCTTGAACAAAAACAAACCACTGGAGTAACTCAGTGGGTCAGATAGCACTTGTGGGGGAAATGGAGCAACTCAGTGGGGTCAGGTAGCACTTGCGGGGGGAATAGGTAGGTAGCATTTTGGGTCGGGATTCTCTCCATGAATACTGCCTGACCCACTCAATTCCTCCAGCAGTTTGCTTATTGTTTAAAATGACCACCTTTTGTTCCCAATTTAATGCTGAATTGCACTCTTGGCCTGAATGGCCAGTATGAACAGATAAAAAGGAGTTGCAAGCATGAGTAAGCTTTCACACAGGGCTCTATGTCCGATAATAACAAGGGCTCTTACCCAATTCTGCTGTTTTGCCCTCGTTGTTGTACTTATTGGTATATTTCTCATTCTTTTATGTATACTCCGTTAGCTTCATGTGAACAAGGAATTTCACTGTACCCTGATGTATATGACTATAAATTAATCTGAATTTCTATCTTTCGGTAAGGTTAACTTTAGTTTAGTTTAGAGATACACTGTGGAAACAGGCCCTTCGGCCCTACTGGGTCCGCGTCGACCTGTGAACCCCGCACATTAACACTACCCTACACACACTAGGGGCAATTTACAGTTTTACCATGCCAATTAAGCTACAAACATCTTTGGAGTGTGGGAGGAAACCGGAGCACCCAAGGACAGCCCACATGGTCACGGAGAGAACATACAAATTCCTTACAGACACTCGTGGTCAGGATTGAACTCAGGTCTCTGGCGCTGTAAGGTGGCAACTCTACAGCAACGCTTCATGCTGCCATTAACTGATCCTATAACTCATGTGCCATTCTAACACCACCGGTTGTGAAGTAGTTGGGGAGCAGTTATATGGTAAGCAAAGGAGATGGTTGCATGTACACACATATTTTGAATGTATACGAAGGAATTAATTTTACTGATGCCTTGTTTTCACCTTCCCCTCAGCTATTCTACATTTCCTTGATCAACATCTGCTTAGATCTGCCCTTTTCACACCTTACCCTTCCATATCTCTAGTCTCCCTCTCACCTGACTCCATCTTTCCTTGATCATCAATGCTAGCTTTGATTTGTTCCTTTCATTCCGTTCATCCATCTGTTCTTTGTACCTGTTCATACCTCTAGTTTCCCTCTCCCCTGACTCTCAGTCTGAAGAAGGGCCTCGACCCGAAGCGTCACCCGTTCCTTCTCTCTAGAGATGCTGCCTGTCCCGCTGAGTTACTCCAGCGTTTTGTGTCCATCTAGCATATTTTAAATGTTGAGTTTCACAATTGAAAATGACCATCTTCACCCAGAGATGGCAAGTGAGTGTTCCACCACGATCTCCAGCCGAGACCTCTATCAGCACAGAAGGCAGCTTCAACCCAATTTGATGTTCTCTGCAAAATAGTTGAAGGCTGGATTCACTGGGTATAACAATGGTTATGGGACTTGACAGAATACCCTTCCAGTGCTGAAAAGCTCAGCTTCAGAACGAGCCAGGCCTCGAGCCAAAGAAAGAAAAAAATCAAATCTGGCCACTTACCATCCCATTAGGCTACTCTCTGTCAGACAGGTGATGGAAGGTGCTGTCAACAGTGCTGTAAAATAGCACTTACTTCCCAGAGACCAGGTTGGCAATGGTCAGCTTGGTTCTCCGTCAGAACAACTTTAAGCGATAATTCCCTCCAATGCTGATGCACCATGGCTGTGGTCTGTACATCTGCAAGATGCAGTGTAGCAATCAGCAAATGCCTCTTCACAACCTACCATATCGCTAACATTTACAACACAAAAGGATATGGGCAGCAGGTGCACAGAAACACAGTGCAAATCCTCTGCAAAGTCACAATCCATTCTGACTTGTAATCACGTTGTCATCACGTCAATGCTGGACAAATTTCTGGTCCTCTTGGCAACACCGTGGAACTCATGCACTAGAGAACTCCAGAGAACCTGCAGAGTGGCAATAATTGCTGGTCTTAGAAGAAATGCATGTCACATCAACCTGGAATAGATAAGTACCGTTTACTGTAGAGAGCTTCAGATTTCTACCGTGAAGCACTTTCAAACTTATTTGAAAGTCCTGGCTCCAACGTGTGACCCTGCATGTGTGAAGTATGTGTGTGTGTGGAGTGAGAGTGAGTGGAGTGTGTGTGGGTGTGGAGCGTGTGTGTGTGTGTGGAGCGTGTGTGTGTGTAAAGCGTGTGTGTGTGAGTGGAGCATATTTGTGCGTGGAGTGCATGTGTGTGTGTGAAGCGTGTGTGTGTGGAACGTGTGTGTGTGGAGCGTGAAGTGTGTGTGTGTGTGTGAGGCCACCATGCTCCTTAAGAATGCAACACCATTCAATAATCATTGCTGATCTTTGCTGGCCTCAATTCCCATAACATAACCCTCAGCTCTTCAGTGGCCTCCACCACCTTCAGGAGCAGAGAATTCCTCTGATTCACTCACCCCTGAGAGGAGAAATTTCTACGCATTTCAGTATTAAAAGACAGCCTCGTATTGTATAACTATGTACCCTCTTGTTCCTGACTCTCCCACTTGTGAAAGCGTGTAGCCTGTTAAGGCTCCTTCCAATCTTTATTTGCTTGATTAAGGTCACTCCCCATTCTTGCATGCAAGTAGAATTACATGGAGATGGGGCAATATGTATAAAGTGCTACAATATCTGTGTGCTTGCAGGGTGAATGCATGTGTTTGAGCAGAAGTGTACTGTATGTGAGGCTGTGCATAGATGCACATGTATGAGATGTACTTGTGCGCGTATACTATATGTGTGAGGTTAGGTGTGTGTGCGTGTGGATGGTCAGGATGCACATGTGTATGGTTCCCTGTAAGTTGTGGAATTAATAAGGAAATTGTAACAGTGCTATTGCACATCTGTGGGGAAAAAAATTAAATACGGTACATTTTACAATTACAGATTCAGTCTTTTAATTGGCTTCCATCATTAGTTTGGTTTGTTTAATTGTGTAGTCATCTCTAATTTAGTTTAGTTCAGTTGAGAGATACGGGGCGGGAACTAGCCCTTCGGCCCCCTGTGTGCTCGCCAACCAGCGATTCCCACACACTAACACTATCCTACACTCACTTGGGACAATTTACAATTTGCCAAAGCCAATTAACCCACAAACCTGTATGTCTTTGGAGTGTGGGAGTAAACGGGAGCTGCCGGAGAAAACCTACGCAGGGGGAGAATCTACAAACTCTGTGCAGACAGCACCAGTAGTCAGGATCGAAACCAGGTCTCTGTCGCTGTAAGGCAGCAACTCTACCGCTGCGCCACTGTGCCGCCCTTAAATATTATAAGGTTCTACTCTTTCTTGGGAAAGAGGAATTTGCAAACCCTTGCCTTGGTAGACTAATATTCTGAGATTCTCAAAAAATAGACTCTGTACCAATGTCAGGAAAAGATGCGCTGATAATACTTCTTAATACTTCAGAACCTTCCACTAATACACTTATTGTGACAATTTGATCTGTGGATCTCTCTGAATTATTTTCTAATACGAACTAAATAGCTACAGTATTTGGACAACAGCTTTGAACTGCTTCGCTGGGGATCATTGCTGCTTATGGTATTTGCTCAACTGGTCGAGTATCTCCGACTCCCTCGTTCAGTAAAATAGTTTTCCTCTTCCCTGAGTCATTGCCTTCTGGTTCAATAGCTAATCTCCCCTCTGTGTTCGGCCACGACAAACTCAATTGTGTGTGAAGGTGTTTTGTGCATTAACAGCTTTGCCAGAGTAAAACACCACTGGAGAGCTTGGAGTTGGACAATATTTAAACAAGAAGGTAGGTAGTCCATCAATGGTTTACTGTGAGACTGAGGTAAACATGTAACCTTTGGTCTCACAAGGTTTTTAACACACACACACACTGATATCTCTTTGCCCTAATGAAAGCAATAGATTCAATACATGTTTAATATGTTACACAGAATAAAACTCTCAAGGCATACAATGTAAACTAACGTAGATTTGGAACAGATTTTCAGTCTTGTTAACAAGTTTTTGCCTTTAGTCCACAACAATTAAGGACAACACAAGCTGTTCATGGAATACCAGCCATTACATGTGTCCGTGATTATGTGTTCGGCACGGACTAGAAGGGTCGAGATGGCCTGTTTCCGTGCTGTAATTGTTATATGGTTATATGGTTATATCAAAACATATCTCAAATTAATTTCAAGATTGTCCTTGTTCATTGCTACTAGTAGATAACTAATTTGCTTGTCATATGTGTCCTTCATCATTATAGAATAGCCTACATCTCTAATGACGTTCCAAATTCAAGATTGTGAATTTAAAATTGTGGCACAAAGAGTCATCTGCCACAACAGGAATCTTTCATATTTCATATTTGTGACTTTTTTACAAGAATTTATCATTCTCACTCTGCTGATTTTCTTTCCCTCTCTGAGCTGATACTGCATTCGAGTCGGCACTCGTGTCTGTTCCCTTGAGTTTTGTTTTACAAGTGACTGCAATATGTCCTTTCCTCTGGTGAAAGTGTCACTCACAGTCCTCAGAGCTGTACGGCGAAGGATTGCCATATGTCTGCAGACGTAGCTTCTGCTACTTGTAATGGCACGATGCTCTCCGAGCCTCTGGAGGTCAAGCTCGGAGTGTTGCCCAGGGCAACTTCCTCGCAGTGTTGGCTGCCATCCAGAAGTCCACACACAAGTTTGTTTTCTGAGTCCTCAGTTCAGAACCTCCCCATAGTTCCAATACTTCATAGGTACTTGCGTTCACTCCTGGTTCCTGCCAGCTTTGGATTTTATGTGCTAAATTTTTAATACTCCATTATCTCCAAAGACTGGAGATGAAGACTACTTCCAACACACTAATTGTACATATTTACTTTAACTCTACCTTCGAGATACAGCGTGGAAACAGGCCCTTTAGCCCACCGAGCCTGCCCAGACCAGAAATCACCTTGTACACTAGCACTATCCGACACACCCGGGATAATTTCTACAATTAACGGAAGCCACTTAAGCTTCAAACCTGCACGTCTTTGGAGTATGGGAGGATACTGGAGCACCCAAAAAAAAAACTCACGCAGTGACAGGGAGAAAGCAAAACTCCATGCAGATATCACCGGAGGTCAGGATCGGGCCCAGATCTCTAGTGGTGTAAGGCAGCAACTCCACCGCTGCACCACTGTGCCACCTCAAACTGAAATATCAGTGGGTTCCTGCAGTGGGCAACACTGAGCAAGTTTGAGCAATACATTTCAGAGCAAGTCATGTTGCTTGCTCTTTTCTCCCAAATGGGGAACTGAATGCCTACATGCTCTCAGCTCTGTTGCCATGAAATTCTTTCCACCCACTCCATGTTGGATGTGAATGATTCTCACGTTTTATTTTGTACCCATGAGTATGCTTGCAATTGAGCCACTATTTTATATCTTCTCTTGCCAAAATGGTGTCACAACGCCCAACCCTTCTTTACATTCAGCTTGTTCCACCAGATGGAGATAGGCACTGTCTTGTTGTTTTAAATTAGTCTCAGAAAATTATTTGGTGAGCTTCATGTTGCAAGGGCTGATACCCGACAATGAGAGAACAACTGGATGGAGTTCTTCCTGGTCAGTTTTGCTGATTCACATGACCTGTGCAAAACACACCTACTGAGGCGACAGAGAGAGAGACATAGTCATGAAAACAGGCCCAACTTGCCGACCGACATACTGCATCTAAACTAGTCCCACTTGTCTGCCTTTGGCCCATATCCCTCTAACCCTATCCTATCCATCTACCTGATTAAATGTTTCTCAAGCATTGCAATAGTATCTAGCAATGTTACAAAATTTTGAGATTTAAAAAATCAAGTCTGTAATTTATCCCATCAGATAAAGCATAAAAATAAGTTTAATTTGACACCTAATTCACTTTCATATCTCAAGTATTTAAAAAGTTATGGCCATTTTCATGCTCGGATATTAGCATCTTGTTCCCTATTGATTTTCTATGGACATAACAAAAAAGCTGTGATCGTGTGCAGTCAAAAGCCCATAACCTTCTTAAAAATTAAGAGAACTGAATGAAATTTTCAGTTATCGAAGATTGAACCATTCTGAAACAAATATAAAATAATCTTACTTGGATGACCTGAAATTAAAGCATATAATTAGTTAGTTACCCAAGTGTAGCTAATTTCAAACTTCAATTACTAGATCTAAACATCTATCCATTTCTTAATAAATGATTAACATTTTTGTCCAAATAATATTCATAAATAATTCACAATAAAACATGATTTTAAAATCTAATTTACATTAATTTATAGGCCAAATGGAAGGAATTTAGTGTTCAATTGCTGCAAATTAAAGTCCATTTTAAATCAGCTTTCTAGTGGGTTCCTGTGAACGCGCTGGTTTAGAACGTTCACATTGCGGTAGATTTGTGCCTCAAATGCCCAGAAAAATACTGCGGGATATAATGGGCCCAAAATGAGCTTCTCGCAATATTAAACTTTGTATAAAGGGATCTTAAGAAGCCCTTTTTAATGTAAAAATAAGCAGCCTACCTTCAATTGTTTGCTCTATGCGACCCTGACAGCTGCCGGTGGTAGCGGGTTTAGAGATTGATTTTTAAACTATTATAACTATTATACAAGGCCTTTAAAACTAATAATAGCTTTTGCGACGGGGTCTTCCAGCGATTTTTCATTAATAATTATCTAGGCTGAACATCTTCGATTGGAACAGCCTAGAGAAAATCGCGTTTTAAACCCGCCTCCCTCTAAACGGCGCCAAAATCGCGCACACCCGCAGCGACAGATTTTCAGCGACGCTTCAGGTAGGCTTTGCAACATACCTATAGTATCTGCCTCAAATACACCCTCCGACAGCTCGTTTAATACCCCTGCAACTCTTTACGTACAAAAGTTACCCCTCAGGTTCCTATTAAATCTTCCCCCCCCTGACCTTAAACCTATGTCCTCTGGTTCTCGATTCCCCTACTTTGGGCAAAAGACTCTGTGCATCTACCCGATCTACTCCTCTCATGATTTTGTATACCTCCATAAGATCACCCTGCACCCTTCTGTGCTCCAAGGAATAAATGTCCAGCCTGCTCAACCCCTCCCTCTAGCTCAGGTCATTGACTCCTGGCAACATGAATCTTCCCTGCACCCTTGCCAGCTTCAGTCAAAGTAGAGACCATGTTATTAAAAATTCAGTCAGTGATCCCCACCATCCAGCCTATGCCCCCTTCTCACTCCTACCACCAGGCAGAAGGTTCAGAAGCCCGTAGACCCACACTACCAGGTTCAGGAACTACAAATGCCCTACAACAGTCAGGTTCTTGAACCTGACCCTACAGACCTAACCCTACCTTGACAACCAAACATTATGGACCATTTCTTCCACTACTGTTGCCATTTTTTTTTCAATTCTACTTTTCAACCAATGTCTTGCTATTTTGCACGATCTTTCTTTATAATTTTAAGCGTCAATTGTGTATAATATTTGTACAATTCGTTTTTTGTGTGTTGGTCCGAGTCTATGTGCCCATGACTGCTGCAAGGAAGAGCGTTCATTGTACCATCCCCCCACCATACTCGTGCATAGGAAAGTAAACTCGAAACTTGAAACATTCATCATTGGGGCTTGGCTTTTTGCCAATTTTTTCCTGTTATTTTTGCAGCCATATAGTTTTCTCAAAGTCAACACAATAAAAATGTCATATCACATAGTTTAAAAAAAAATCTCAAACCCCTGTCACCAATTGAAATGCAGCCCAACAAGAACCTTGTATGCTGTTGGAATTCTAATATGTTTTACTCACAGTAACTCTGAGAGAGCTTTCAAACTGGGAACTTATTCCATCTCGATCAACGAGGAAATCCCTACCTGCATTGTTTTGGCCACTTGTCTTATTTACATATTCATAGGTAGACATGCCGCACCCCCTAATTTGTATCTTATTGGTAAAACTTTCCAAGTTTCTCTCTTTAAATCATGGGCTCTCTCCTTCACCCTGCAGCCTCCCACTCTTCCATGGCAGTCTTAATGGGTGCCAGCAGCTGAATTAAATGCACACTGCTTCTATCTTGTATCGGAAGGAAATGCAGATGCTGGTTTACACCAAAGACTGATGCAAAATGGTGGAGTAACTCAGCGGGACCGGCAGCATCTCTGGAGAAAAGGAATGGGTGACGTTTTAGGTCGAGACTCCTCTTCAGACTGAGAGAGTCATGGGAGAGGGAATCTAGAGCTATGAAACGGAATAAATGTCAAATTATACCTCTAGCTTCCCTCTCCCCTGACTCTCAGAGTCCACTTCCCTCACTGGTTGCCAATTTGATGCATTATTTGATGGCAAAACAACAGGTAATGTTCCACATCTGTGTACATTAATTGCTACAAATATTTGAGTGTTTTAATTCACTGTTGACCTGCCACACGATGTTGTCTTGGTGGTCCCTGTAACACAGAATAACAATTTCATGGAATTATTTTTTCATTCAAGAATGAATGAACATTTTCAGCCCAGAAAGCATGTTAACTTCTTCTTAATTTTAATACTAAATCATAAAAGACCTCCAATACCCAAAGCCAATACCAGCTCTGGCTTTACATTTCACGCCTCTTCTCTCCCTCGCTGGCACTTTTTGGTGTCCTTTGATCCCCCTTTTTTCTTCTTTTCATCTCCAACCTTTGTCCACCCATCTGCCGATCAAACTCCCCCCTCACCTATATCCACTTCACATCTGTTTGATTTTGTCCGATACCCACCTATTTTCCATCATTCCCCCCCCACCCCCCACCCCCACCCCCAACCCCCTCTCCTATTCATGTTCTCCAGAGATGCTACTTAACCCGAAGATAGTCTGAAATAGGGTCTCGACCTGAAACGTCACCCATTCCTTCTCTCCAGAGATGCTGCCTGTCCCGCTGAGTTACTCCAGCATTTTGTGTCAATCTTCGGTGTAAACCAGTGTCTGCAGTGCCTTCCTATGCATGCAGCTTACCCCGCTGAGTTAAGGCCCTGTCCCACTTTCTTGAGTTACTCACGAACTCTCCCGGTTTTCCCCTTGATTCAAACTCCGAGAATGTCGGGGAATGTCGGTAGCGAGTCTATAGGAGGCCGTAGGAGTCCGTAGATGTTTCGTAGCGGCCCATAATGCCAGCTGTAGGTACTTGGGGCATCAGGTAAGTCGGGACATTTTTTCAACATGTTGAAAAATGTCCACGAGTAAAGAAAATAGCCCCGAATACCTACGAATGGCTATTACGGTAATTATTCGAATCAAGGGGAAGACTCGGGAGAGTTCGTGAGTAACTCCGGAAAGTGGGACATGGCCTTAACTCTACACTTGGTGTTCTACGCAAGATTCCTGCACCTGCAGTTCTTTATCACCCTAATAATAATTAAAAATCACTCTTTATAAAGTACAAATTAGTGTTCCAGATAATAATTTGCTCGGTTATGTAATTAGGAGAATTAAATTTCTCAGATGTGATAAATTGCTCAATGGGGCTATTTTTGGAGAAGTAACAACAGTATTAAAGATTTTACATCCTCACTGTCAAAGCATACATGATGTTGCTAAAGTCATATTATTTTACAATGATTTAATACTCATATGCATACATTATATTTTATGATCCTGCATTTGCCACGGGCAATTCCTAAACATAAAACAAATGGCTTTGTAATTATGAGAAAAATTAGGCAGAAGCTCGCAAAGAGCTAAATTGCAAAGATTAATTGTCACTTCTTGTCAGCTTGTTCGACTTGCACAACATTTCTTTTGCAGAGGATGAGCCAAACACCAGGAAATGTCTGAAGAATGGACTCAACCTGAAATGTCAGCCATTCCTTCTCTCCAGAGATGCTGCCAGAGTTACTCCAGCTGTTTGTGTCTCTCTTCGGTTTAAACCAGCATCTGCAGATCCTTCGTGCACACCAGTAAATGAGTCTGGTCTTTACACTGTTAGCTGTAAGCTCATCATACTTGGATTGATTGGCAGCCTTGTTTACTATTGACGTCAATTTATTCGACTGCATTTTAATTGCTGGAGATATCACTATAAATCTGTATGTTTACAAACAGCGAGTTATCATTTGAACAGTGATTAAAACTCAGGGTAAAATTGATTCCAACCCACCATTCTGGCACGTTGTGGGATTTTACAAAGCTTTGGAAATGTTTGAGGAATCAACATATATATTCCTTTCATTATTCTTTCTTTGCATAACGGGTCATAACGGCTTCAGAAGGAACACTTTCTCAGGACATAACTACTTTAGGAATGTTCATTTTCAGTGTAGTTGCATTGTGCAGGTTAAATAGCTGAGGGAAAGAAATGAACAGGTCTCTTTATAGCGAACACCATTTTTAGTTTAGAGATACAGTGCGGAAACTGGCCCTTCGGCCCACCGAGTCCGTGCCGACCGGCGATCCCCGCACATTCACACTATCCTACAAGCACTAGGGACAATTTTACATTTATACCGAGCTAATTAACCTACAAACGTGTACATCTTTGGAGTGTGGGGGAAACCCCACGCAGTCGCAGGGTGACCGTACAAACTCCGTACAGACAGCACCCATAGTCAGGATTGAACCCAGGTCTCTAGCGCTGACCCACTTAGGCGACTCTTTAGGCGACTGCCAGGGACTAATTTTAATGGAATTCACCTGCGCCACCTGGCAACAACCTACGACAACCTACGACAGCAAAAATAGTCGCCACTGTCGCCGAAAATTGTCTAACATGTTGAAAATATTGTGGCAGTCGCCTGTAATCACAATTGCCTGTGGGACAGGCCCATAATAGGCAGCAACCCTCCCGCTGCGACACTGTGCCGCCCTTTTTTGTGTTAAATAAACGTTGCTGTAATTGATAAAAGTTGAAAATATGAGCAGAGATACAGCAGAGATCCTGTTTACAATTGAAAAAATTGGATAGCGTGTGAAGAGTTTAATTTCAAAATAAATTACTCATTTCCATCGGTTCAAAGGAATAATGTTTAATAAGCATCATGTGTGGCCAATGGAATATTCAGGTTATTCAACTTCCCTTTCCCTTTGACATACAGGAAGCCAATTAGGATCAAAGTCAAAATAATTAACCCATCACCACACAAAATGGGAATAAAATAGTCACCATTTATCTGTTTTAATCAACATCAAATAGTCAAATATTAATAAGACAGAATGTTGATGTTTAATGATCTTATCTGCTATGGAAGATCAAAGTTTACATTGAAATAGGGATCAAATGGCACATTAAACATCAAGCAGACTTTTGAAGTATTTTGGCAGTGTTTTCATACAACTGCATTCTGCAAAACCAGCAAAAGATGAAAATCAAAATACATTTGTCCTTCATTTCGCATCCTCTGCAGGACAAGGTAATTAGCAGAATGAATCACAAGAGATGATGTTGCTTTAAGGCAGGTTTGACACCACTGATTATATGAATGTCATTGTTCTATCCCTCTGACAGCTCCTTAACAAATGACACCAAAATAGCACCTCTCTTGATGGTTATTAGTCTTGCCCTTTTTTCCAGCTTACTTATCTCAACCAGACCATCGCCATGTTTTACTATATTTTACATTATTTTAATTGATGCTTTCAATCAATTACCTTCTCACTGTGGGACCAATGTCCTATTCACTAATGTTAGCAAATAAAAGGGATTGAGATGACGAGAATTTATTTATACAGAGAGGAATCTCAACACTTAAACATTCAAACAGGTTTAAAATAAGAGCAAACATTGCATATTTTTTTCCCAACAATGCTCTGAAAATGGTATCACTGGGTGGTGAAGGTGGTTTCTGGCACACTGGACTTCATTCGTAAAGGCATTGAGTATAAAAATTGGGACGTTATGCCACAGTTGTGCTTGACATTAGTGAGGCCACACTTGGAATATTAAATTCAGTTTGGTCACCATTTAATAGGAAGTAATTTTGCCAGGACTTGAAGGACTCAGTTATAGGGAGAGGTTGGGACTTTATTTTATGGAGCATAGGGGTGACCTTGTTGCAGTGTATGACCTATTGAGGGGCATAGATAGAGTGAATGCACACGGTATTTTTCCCAGAGTTGGCCTTTCAAGAACCAAAGGACATAAGATTTTCACACAGAGGGTGGTGGGTATATGTAATGAGCTACAAGACAAAAATTTTGAGGCAAGTACAATAACAACATCTAAAAGGCATATTTACAAGTGCCTGGAGGAAGGTGTGAAAGGTGTGAAATAATGGTCAAATTTAGGCAAATGGCCACCTTAGATTCATCCGAGCCTGGATGAATTGGGCTAAAGGACCAGTTTCTGTGCTGTTTGATGCTATGACTCAATTTTTCCCAAAGAGAGTAGCGACATTACAGTTGTAAAATTCAAATATTTTATTTTTAATTTCAGATTGAACTAAAAAATGGTGATTTTAACAAAAGGATTATAATCAGAAGACTGAGGTTGCTTTATTTTTTACCTGATTAAAAAGAGTTTGAGAAAAACGATTGATATATATTTTAAACAAATTAATTTTATAGGATTAGCAGTTATAGCAATATACATGTATCTTCCATATATACATATATATGTGTGTTTCCAAAGATATGTTCAATTAATAAATATTCCAGTGGAACACATTGATGGTTTGAAGCATAGAAACATTGAAAATATGTGCAGGAGTAGGCCATTTGGCCCTTCGAGCCTGCACCGCCATTCAATATGATCATGGCTGATCATCCAACTCAGTATCCTGTACCTGCCTTCTCTCCATACCCCCTGATCCCTTTAGCCACAAGGGTCCCATCTTAAATATAGCCAATGAACTGGCCTCAACTACTTTCTGTGGCAGCGAATTCCACAGATTCACCACTCTCTGTGTGAAACTTTTTTTTCTCATCTCAGTCCTAAAAGACTTCCCCCTTATCCTTAAACGGTGACCCTTTGTTCTGGACTTCTCCAACATCGGGAATAATCTTCCTGCATCTAGCCTGTCCAACCGCTTAAGAATTTTGTAAGTTACTATAAGATCCCCCCTCAATTTTCTAAATTCTAGCGAGTACAAGCCGAGTCTATCCAGTCTTTCTTCATATGAAAGTCCTGCCTATATTGTCTATATTATATAGACAATATAAAACATCTTATACCATAATAATACAAGATAGCAATATTTAGAATTATAGAATCATGGGTTCATACAGTGTGAAAAACGGCCCTTCAGCTGAATTTGCCCACAACGACCAACATGTCCCATCTACACTTGTCCCACCTGCCTGCATTTGGCCAATATTCCTCTAAACCGGTCCTATCCATGTACTTGTCTAAATGTTTCTTAAATGTCGCAATACTACCTGCCTCAATTACCTCCACTGGCAGCTTGTTCTATACATCCACCATCCTCTGTGTGAAAAATGTACCCCACAGGTTCCTATTAAATCTTTCCCCCCTGATTTAAACCTATGTCATCTGGTTCTTGATTCCCCTACTCAGGGCAAGAGGCTCTGAGCATCTACCCAACCTATTTATCTCAAGATTTTGCACACCTCTGTAAGGTCACGCCTCATCCTCCTGCGCTTCAAGCAATAGACTCCTTGCCTGTATCAAAAATAAAAACACTTTATTATTAATAATATTATAGATCCTATGGTCCATCACTGGTTACGCACTCTGCCCAAAGTCCTGTTGTAATCTTTTCTTCCGAAATCACAGGATAATAAGCCAAGTCATGAACAGGAACATTAGAGGATTTCATCTTCAACCAACTGGGCAATCAAAAGTAGTCCAGGAATTCACTCTGGCCTTGACTTCCCTGGGCTGGAACTGCCTGCTCCATGCAGAAACATAACCCACTCACCTGGGAGAATTCAATAATTCAGCATTCTCTGCACGAGATACCAGCCTGTTCCAAGGACCTGGTATTCTCTGATTCCCTGACTGTTACTTAAGATACTGAAGATCAGCTCCACTTCTTTGAATAAAAATGAAGTGCCTCATGTCAGGGATATAGAAACAAATCTGATTTCATTGTTTTTATATGCTTTGTCTGAATCGATATCAGTGTAAGAAAGTTTCAACATCATTAAATTCTTCTTGGCGTTCACTGATATCTTGTGCTCGCTGCTTATTCATTTGTCACTAGTCACTCTGAATTAATTTGTTGACTTGATACGAGTTAATTAACAGTGCCACATAATATTGACAAACCACTTAGATTGTTCTTTTTTACCCCCCTCTGATTACTAGCTGGTTGATTAACCTAGACATTCCAAATCATTTCCAAAGTGAAATTTAATGTATTTGTTTTTTTTCTTTGAAATTCATATCGCTGAAAATTCAACGGCATCTGGGAAATTGGACCTAACAGTGAATCCTGGAATAGACAAATCAATGGAATTGAATAGAGGGGATTAAATATTAACCATTGTTTTAGATGCAACACAGTTTACATCTTGAAGAATGGGATCCCAGATGTAGTTATACATTTCCAAAGGACTTTTGTAAAATGGTTTGTGTATTTTTCTGATAACCTGATGCGATGGACACAGTGGGGTTGAGAGGGAAAATTAGATCAGCCATGACCGGATGGTAGAGCAGACACGATGGGCCGAATGACATAATTCTACCCCTATGTCTTATGGTCTTATTGTCATATGGACATGCAGATCAGTGGGATGATAATGCCAATGAATTTGTGATGTCAATTTAAAACCATTGTTTTCATTTTGAAATTCTATACTTCATCAATAGCGTCTCTCAATCTCTTCCAGTAGATTGTGCACGATGCATTGAAACTTGCTCTTGATCTCATGGTGATGTATTAAATCATGAGTGGAATAGAATACATTTACTCAAAGTAGGGGAATCAAGAAACAGAGGACTTAGGTTTAAGGTGAGAGGGGAAAGATTTAATGGGAACCTGGGGGAGCAACTTTTTCCCACAGAGGGTCTCGGATAAATGGAACGACGTGCCGGACGGGGAAATTAAGGCAGGTAAACATTGAAAATAGATGCAGGTGTAGGCCATTTGGCCCTTCGAGCCAGCACCGCCATTCAATATGATCATGGCTGATCAATGGCTGAGTGGTACAATAACAACATTTAGAATCCATTTGGACAGGTACGTGGATATGAAAGGTGTAACCATATAACCATATAACAATTACAGCACGGAAACAGGCCATCTCGACCCTTCTAGTCTGTGCCGAACACATAATCTCCCCTAGTCCCATATACCTGCGCTCAGACCATAACCCTCCATTCCTTTCCCATCCAGAGCGACATGAGACAAACACCGGCATTTGGGAATAGCCTAGATGGGACATCATGGTTGGCACAGCCAGGTTTGGGCCGAAGGGCCTCTTTCTGTGCTGTATGACTCTACTACTTTAATACGGTCCACAACATCCAAAGAAATGAATGAATGAATGAATAAGAATGAATGAATAAGTTAATTAGCCAAGTATTCACATACAAGGAATTTGCCTTGGTGCTCCGCCCGAAAGTGACAACGACATACTGTGACAGTTAGGAATGAAACAATTGATATTCAACTTGTCAACTGTTATGAAGTCACAAATGGCATAATCTTGTGACTGAAATGGAACTGAATTTCATTTGCTGAGTACATTACACAGTTGTTGCCATTTTGTAGGCTACTAAATGTTCTGGCTACCACAGACACTGGAGGTGAATCTTTGTCAAGATATTTCTCCTTTCTATGACTTGTTTTAGGTTAGTTTAGAGATACAGCATGGAAACAGGCCCTTCGACCCATCGAGCCTGTGCCAACCAGTGATCCTCCCCCTACACTAGCACTAACCTACACACACAAGGGGCAATTTAGAATTTTACCAAGGCAATTAACTTACAAACCTGCATGTCTTTGGGGTATGGGAGGAAACCGGAGCACCTGGGGAAAACTCACCGTGAACAGACAAGCACCCGTAGTCAGGATCGAACCCAGGTCTCTGGTGCTGTAAAGTAGCAACGCTACCCCTGCGCCACCGTGCCACTTGTGTTAAGTATATTAAAGTTTGATCTTAATTTTATGAGGAGTTACGATGAATGATTACGTGCCCTCCGCTCCCGACCCTCGTAACATAAAGATCTTTCTGGAAGTTCTAATCTTACTATTTCAGTTCAATAACTGTTATTCTGTGATTTCACACCGCTGCTTTGAAGGTTGACGCGCATGCGGGTTGATGGCCTTCTTCACGTAATCGCTCATCGTAACTCCTCATAAAATAAAGATCAAACTTCAAACTGGTAAGTTCTCATTTAATCTTACTATTTTACAGAAATAAATTAGCCTACAAACCTGCAAATCATTGGCACGTGGGAGGAATCCAGAACAACCAGAGAAAATGCACATAGTCACCAGGAGAACGTACAAACTGTGTACCAGTAGTTAGTTAAGTCTTATAAGTTAATTGGCTTGGTATAAATGTAAAATTGTCCATAGTGTGTGTAGGATAGTGTGAAGGTGCGGGGATCATTGTTGGCACAGACTCCGTGGGCCGAAGGGCATGTTTCCACGCTGTATCTCTAAACTAAAACTAAACAAAGCTGTGCGTTGTTTGTCTTTTCGAAACTGTACTAGACTTATACGGTGCATTTCATAAAATCCAAAGTCATTTAGAAGGTCCTAAATTTGGTTGTGTTAAGAAAAAATATATACGCCAATCCATGCACAGCAAGAACCCAGAAGAACCAGTTAGAAAACTACCAAATAATCTGTTTCTACTGATATTGATCGTGTGATAAATGTTAACCAAGATAAATCGCATAAAAAAAAACTTCAGCTGAACTCCATTAACATTTATAGATGCCCAAGGCAATGAATTTAACAACTGTAGTGGGGAATCAGACTAGTTTCTAACTTGTCACACCCAATGGTTACAATATCAAATGAAATGGAAAACTAAATGGCAGGTTAAAATGAGTGATGACTGGCTTCTTGCGAACTAGCAGGAATGAAAGGAGTAAAACTGGAAGATTTATAATAATGTTTTATACAGCTAACACTGCACGGAAAATCAAATTACTTCTGGCACTAAACCATCCCCAAGGACTGGCAGTGGGCATTTTCTCACAACAGCTTTGAAATTGTATTTTAGTAGATCTTTGTTGGGATTAATTTTAAGAAATGGAATTAGTGAAACATATAAACCCTAGAGGAATAGATTGTTTGAACATTGCACTTTCACCTCATCGACTGAGAGTTTAATAGACAATAGGTGCCGGAGTAGGCCATTCGGCCCTTAGAGCCAGCACCGCCATTCACTGTGATCATGGCTGATCATCCACAATCAGGACCCCTTCTCCCCATATCTCCTGACTCCTCTATCTTAAAGAGCTCTATCTAACTCTCTCTTTAAAGCATCCAGAGAATTGGCCTCCACTGCCTTCTGAGGCAGAGAATTCCACACACTCACAACTCTCTGTGTGAAAAAGTTTTTCTTCATCTCCGTTCTAAATGGCTTACCTCGCATTCTTAAACTGTGGCCCCTGGTTCTGGACACCCCCCCCCACAGCATCAGGAACATGTTTCCTGCTTCTAGCGTGTCCAAACCCTTAATAATCTTATATGTTTCAATAAAATCCCCTCTCATCGTTCTAAATTCCAGAGTATACAAGCCCAACCGCTCCATTCTATCAACATGTCCTGCCATTCCGGGAATTAATCTTGTAAACCTACGCTGCACTCCCTCAATAGCAAGAATGTCCTTCCTCAAATTTGGAGCACACTATACTCCAGCTGTGGTCTTACTAGGGCCTTGTACAACTGCAGAAGGACCTCTTTGCTCCTATACTCAACTCCTCAGTTATGAAGGTCAACATGCCATTCGCTTTCTTCACTGCCTGCTGTACCTGCATGCTTACTTTCAGTGACTGATGAACAAGGACCCCAGTTCTCATTGTACTTCCCCTTTTCCCAAATTGGCACCATGCAGATAATAATCTGCTTTCCTGTTTTTGCCACCAAAGTGGAGAGCCTCACATTTATCCACATTGAACTGCATCTGCCATGCATCTTCCCACTCACCCAACCTGTCCAAGTCATCCTGCATCCGCATAGAATCATCCTCACAGTTCACACTGCCACCCAGCTTTGTGCTATCTACAAATTTGCTAATGTTACTTTTAATCCCTTCATCTAAATCATTGATGTATATTGTAAATAGTTGCTATCCCAGCACCAAGCCTTGTGGTACCCCATTAGTTACTGCCTGCCATTCTGAAAGGGACCCGTTAATCCCTACTCTTTGTTTCCTGTCTGCCAACCAATTTTTTATCCATGTCAGTATTTGGCTCATGTTAGTTGTTGCAATCCATTTAAAGTCAGTGGCGTAACCCATACTGGAACTGTCCGTAATCATTTACTAATTTCTGCTCCCAAAACGTGGGAAATTAAAATAGAATCTCCAGCGTGTGCGGGGAGAGGGAGGTGGAGGCTGTTCACAAGAACTAAGGCAAAGGACAAACCAGGCGTTTCAGGCGAGGAAAGAATTGTGGATAAATGCTGTGTAAATGGTGCGGAATGGGAGACCAGTTGGACTGACAATGTGGACAATCACAACAAAACTGGCTCAGGTAATTACACATTTTACCAAGCTACGAAATTAGAATAGAAATTTAGGGGTGGCACTGTGGTGCAGTGGTAGAGTTTCTGCCTTACTGCGCCAGAGACCCGGGTTCGATACCGACAATGGGTGCTGTCTATACGGAGTTTGTACGTTCTCCCCGTGACCTGCGTGTGTTTTCTCCAGGATCTCCAGTTATCTCCAACACTCCAAAGACGTCCAGGTTTGTAGGATAATTGGGTTCCGTAACATTGTAAATGGTCCTTAATGTGTATAGGATAGTGTTTGTGTGCGGGGATCGCAGGTTGCCGCGGACTCAGTAGGCCGAAGGGCCTGTTTCCACGCTGTATCTCTAAACTAAAGCAAACTAAAATTCAATAGCTGCAAATTTAGATTATTTTGCAAAAGTGAACTATATATTTTTTCAAATCATAGGTTGCGTAACAGTTCAATCTAAATCAAAGTTGATGATTATTATTAGGTTTAAGGTTAGAGTGAGGCAAGTAAATGCATTTAGCAATGTTATGAATAGTGATGATCATAGATAAATTAATGGAAAGATTTTGAATGAATGGTTTTGTTCTAATGTTGTAACTTTCTATCTGAAGCTACAAACTGTATAATAACAATACATAACTAAAGTAATTCAGTGGCATTTGCAAAAATTACAATTTCATTCAAAAATCAATTTAAGTCTAAATTGTTATCTAATACAGGTGCACAACCTTTTATCCGAAAGCCTTGGGACCAGACACTTTTCGTAATTCGGAATTTGTCGGCCTTCGGAATGGAAATTTTTTAGCGTAGATTTTAATCGCTGGCTCAGTGGTAGAGTGCTCGGCTCATATCCGCAAGGTCGCGAGTTTGCGCCTTGATCCCGGCAGTTCCTCGGTCGCGAGTTTGAGTCTTCAATGTAGTTTTTTCTTGCAGAATAAATGTCTGTATGAAATGCAGTGTGTTGAATGAATTCCTGAATTTGTAAATGTGACCGCAGCATTGAATCACCTCTCGCACTCATGTCACCCTAGCGGGGCTACATGCCCTTAGGCGGCCAAAGGCGACATTTTCACACTCTTATATCCGTGTGCAGCAGAGGCGATGTGCGTTTGGCGCCAAACGTGAGCTTTGGTGAGCTTTGGTGTGCAGACGACATCCTGGAAAAAATGTCCGGTTTCTTCCAGGTAGGCGATATACCCTCCCGGGCAATATACCCTCCACTTCTCTTTTATGAAGGGGATTTAGTTCCCCTTTCTTCCAGGACCGACCGGAGGTTCCGCTGTCACCTCTGCGGGCCACCCTCGGTGAACGCTCACTCAACTTTGTCTTGGGATTCCTACTCTCCCGCGCAATAGACCCTCACCTTCTCTTTTATGAATGGGGATTTAGTTCCCCTTTCTTCGAGGACCGACCGGAGGTTCCGCTGTCACCTCTGCGGGCCGCCCTCGGTGAACGTTTTCAAGGACCTTTCTTCAAGGACCGAAAAAATGGCCGCTATTCGGAGGTTTTCGTTATTTGGATCTTCGGATAAAAGGTTGTGCACCTGTATATGTCAAGCCCCACTTGCTGGCAAGATCTTGTAAATATAAAATTAACTTCAAATTATTTAACTCAATATTAAAAATAAATTTCGATAAATTTCTCATCCATTAGGAATTGGATCCTCAAAGGACTTCAACCCTTAATTTGTTAAAGTTCAAGTCATATATGCAATTAAGATGAAATTAATATCCAATATTGAGTCATCTGATACTCAGGATAGTTAGGAGGTTGAAGCCTGATTACTTCAGCTATTAAATTAATGACTGACAGAGCTAAATCCCAACCATAACATTCTGAATTCAAGTACAGGTCATTCAAATACAGAGAAGCTTGTGGCTCATCTTCCTGATATTTCAAAACCCTGGAGAATATTTCATGTCTGACGGTCTTCATTCCGACAACTTCAATCAGCAGGCTCTGCGTCTAATTGAACTCCTAAAGAAAAATTTGATGAAGCAACATCTGGGATTTTATCAACAACAAGTTCATAAATCACAATAGTAAGCAGTAGCAAAATATAAATTCAGTTAATATCAAATTACAAAATAAAATTAGAATTGTATTATATTTGTAATTTTAATTGATTCAATGCGGTACTTAGCTCTTCGAGATCCAAGTAGACACAAGGAACTGCAGATGCCGGTTTACGAAACAAAGTGCTGGATTAACTCAGCAGGTCAGGCAACGTGTCTGGATAACATGGACAGGCGACAATTCAGCTGGGGACCCTTCTTCACGGGCAGTGCTTCGGTTCGATAACATTTGGCTATGAATGAAAACCCTTTTGCCTGGAAACGTGTCCAACATGACTGTTTCCAGCTATAGCCTCATTCACATGACTTTCAAATCATCTACTGTGCACCACATAACCATATTGTTCCCAATACCCCAATGAAGGTTATGTGAATGATCTTCTGATAGAGTCATTGAGTCATACAGCATGGAAACAGGCCCTTCGACCCAATCTGCCCATGCCAACCAGCATGCCCCATCTGCACTACCGCACTTGGCCCATAATGCTTTAAACCTATCCTATCCATGTACCTGACCAAATGTCTCTAAAATGTTATGATAAGCGTAATGATCGTAACAATTCATGTGTTCATGAATCTTTAGCTCACACAACTTAAATTCATAGGGAGGTAGAGATTTTTGTTTAAAATCCCAAGGATATTGAATATGATTTACAGCTGGTCAGGGCCTAATAAAGATCAACAATAGAAAGAAGATAAACACAAAACACTGGAATAACTCAGCGGGACAGGCAGCATTTCTGAGGAGAAGGAATGGGTGACATTCTGGGTCGAGACCCTTCTTCAGACTGCTGCATTGTTCTTAAAGGCAGATCAAGCCTGGTCAGAAGAAATGAGGAACTGCAGATGCATGTTCCTGATGTTTGGGGAGTCCAGAACCAGGGGCAACAGTTTAAGATTAAGTGGTAAGCCGTTTAGAACGGAGATGAGGAAATACTTTTACACACAGAGAGTTGTGAGTGTGTGGAATTCTCTGCCACAGAGGGCGGTGGAGGCCAGTTCTCTGGATGCTTTCAAGAGAGAGTTGGACAGAGCTCTTGAAGATAGCAGAGTCAAGGGATATGGGGAGAAGGCAGGAACGGGGTACTGATTGTGGATGATTAGCCATGATCATATTGATTGGCGGTGCTGGCTCGAAGGGCCAAATGGCCTACTCCTGCGCCTATTGTGTATCGTCTATTGACAAGAGTGGGCAAGTTGATAGACTTACCGTTGTTGTCAGACTTGAATTTTATTTCTCTGGAACATTGGAGGTTGAAGGGACACCTGATGGAAGTATTTAAAATGATGAGAGGCATAGATAGGATGGGCAGTCAGAACCTTTGTTCCCCCAAGGTGGAAATAACAAAGGCTAAAGGGCATACTGTTAAGGGGAAAGGGGCAAGCTTTAAAGGTGGTGTACAGGGCAATTAATTTTTTTATATGGAGGGTGGTGGGTGCCTGGAACACTGCTAGGGGTGATGATGAAGGCAGGTACGAGAATGGCGTTTAAGAGCCTTTTGGATAGACACATGGAAATGCAATGAACAGGGATAATGTACAGGCAGGTAAAGGGCCTGTCCCACTGCACGAGGTAATTCAAGTGTTCTTCCGAGTTTCCCCTGATTCGAACTCGGAGAATTACGGTAATAGCCGCTCGTAGATACTCGGGGCTCTCGTGGACATTTTTCATCATGTTGAAAAAACTTCACGAGCTTACTGCGTTTCCCAAATACCTGCCGTTAGCGTTACGAGCCGCTAAGAGACGTCCTGAGGTCCGAACGTACCCACCACGTACATTCTACGTACTTCCTTGTATGTGAATACTTGGCCAATAAACTTACTTACTTACTTACCACAAGTTTGATTTTTTTTTTAACTCAGGAGATCTCTTGGGTAAACTCGTATAGTGTGACAGGCCCTTAAGGCGTGATCTTGGCATCATGTTTGGCATTGTGGACTGAAGGTCCTATTCCTGTGCTGTATGTTTCTATGTTCTATGTTAAAATTACATGAAATCAGTCTTTGAATAAAGAAGTCCAAAAGCGAGCTCATTGGAAATATATTGGCTGAAGTAGTGTGGCTTTAAGGTTTAATATACCAGCGGGACTCTTTGTTCATTAATATAAAGGTTTAAAAACAGATAACAGTGCACAGAAACAAGATATTCTAATTCGTACATGACCTTGGAACGGGAATATCCTGTTACACTGATTCTCCTTTCCCCACCAAGAGCTGCTGTCATGTACCGAATTGTTCCTGTCAGAAACACTAACAATCTGTGAGAACTTGAGATAATGTGGGTCATTTTGTGAACCATTGATTTCCACCACTTTAACAGATATTGTTAAGCATAACGTTATCCTATTTAAACACCAAATCATTTCCTATTAAGTTTATAGTAACAGTTCTGGTAAAGTGTGCAATTATAAGGAAATTGCTTTTTAGTGTATTATTTGACACTTTGTATCCCATTGGCTGAAATACAAATTGTAGCTTTGATCTATTACTTTTTTACCTCACATGGGAATCATGTAATTGTGTAGATTGCTCATCTTTCTATCTCTTAACTCTGAAAATGAAAATACTTACCTGTTATTTCCCCATTCCTGCTGCCTTGAACATTATAGTTTTATTTATCATTGCCAAATGTTAATATATATTAGATTTTCATCTACTCTTCAAATAATCTTGATTTTTTTTAATGAGACTGTATACTACTTTCATCCAATTCAATATATCATCAATAAATGAAAGTGCCAATCAAGTGCAGCCCAAGAACACGTTGATTCACATAGTTCTCTGGCTGATGCTGTTGGCTACCGCACCTTGCTTTCACGAGCGATGAACACCATCTTTCACAAGCGATACCACATCTATTTCTGTACTGAATACGTCAGTGTATTTTCCCCATTTGTGAAAATGGCTGTAAAAATTACGCTGTACCTAAAATCCAAATCTATGCTAAGATTGGTCGTAGTAAAAAAAAAACACAAAGTGCTGGAGGAACAACCATTGAACACGATGGATCAAGCAGCATATCAGGAGAACATGGACAGGTGACGTTTCAGGTCAGGACCCTTCTTCAGAGATGTTGCCTGATCTGTTCAGTTACTCGAGCCCTCTGAGACCTTTTGCGTTAACCAGCATCTGCCTATAATATCCAGCAAACATTTCCATGGCCAGCCTGACCAAATAACTTCTCAATACCATAAATATCTGCACCATTTATCAACACCCGTTGCTTGGAAAATGCATTGCTCTGAAGTCGTTTCACTGACCCTGAGCAGTCCAGTAACCATGTCTATTCATACCTGTGTAGCTGGGATTTGGTATTCTATATTTTTTTATTATTTCTGTTTGTGCATTGAATTTAGATTCTCCAATTGCCATGACGGGATTTGAACTCGAGTATCCAATAACTTGCCCAGGAATACTAATCAGGTAATTTAACCACTAGTACACCATTTCCATAACACTATAAATACAGAGGCCTATAATACTCTGGGAGTAACTAATCTGTGGCTGTGCCTGCCATTCCCTTGTCCGAAAGATCTGCTTATAGATGAAGCAAGCATCAAATAACTGCATTGTCCTTAAAGGCAGATCAGGTCTGGGCAGAAGAAACAAGGAACTGCAGTTGCTGATTTACAAAAGAAGACACTTGCTCAGCGGATCAGGCAGCATCTCAGGAGAATATGGATAGGAGACTTTGTGGGGTCTTTGACCCGAAATGTCACCTATCCAGATTCTCCTGAGATGTTGCCCGACTCACTGGGATACTCCTGCACAAAGTGTCTTCTCAAATCTGGTCAGTGTTCTTGGATGACACAGAACCTCATCATTGTAAACGCAGCAAAAATGCTTTGAAAGCTGGCTCAAACATATCCCCAGGTAAACCGCCCGTGAGTCATCAAACAGTTTGAATGTTGATGAACATATCGGAAATTACACAATCATTCAAAACCATCCAAAATGTATTTCCAAAACGTCAGTACTTAAATAATGACCTCTCAAAAACAAAGTAACGTAGTCATAATACTACATTCACAGAACAGTAGTCAAACACATACAATCAGTCTCAGTAGAATCATTCTATTAGGATGAGCCAATAATTTAGACTGAGTTCCAAACTCGAGGATCGTTCTTTAGAATTTAGACTTAGAGATACAGTGTGGCGCTGGCCAGCGATCAACTGTATGCTAGCACGATCCTACACGCAAGGGACAATTTATAGTTTACAGATGCCAATTAACCTACAAACCTGTATGTCTTTGGAGTGTGGGAGGAAACTAGAGCACCCAGGGAAAACCCACGTGGTCGCAGGGAGAACGTACAAACTCCGTATGGACAGCACCCGTAGTCAGGATCGAGCCCAGGTCTCTGGCGCTGTAAGGCAGCAGCTCTGCTCTGGCGCCACCATGTCGCCCTAACGCCTGTGAATTTCTCTTGCACGTTGGTTCAATGTTAGTAAACCCAAGACACTTTTATGTACCATTGGTAGATCTTTGTTGGGGTGGGAGATTACAACCTTCACGTGGTCCACCCTGTTTCGACTAATGCATTCAACCCGACGTGCGCAAACAAATAGATCAAATAGTACAAGTTGACCTACAACTTTAGGCTGTGCATGCCATACGCAAGAAGAAGAAGAAGTTCTTTGTTCATTTCTAATGCAGGCATTGTGCTCACAGGGGTAAAATGTTACCTAGGGTCGTACTTATGATTCTCAACCATAGTCTAGTTTTTATTAAGTCAGAGTCCGGTTTGAGAGACACACATCTTCACATACTCCTGGTGAGTTTCATTGCCTGTATAACTCGTTAACACCTAGCCCACAGCCCAAAATGGACTGTTGCCTTAACCATCGTTACTTTTTTGCAGATCTTTCTTTTCTTTGTTCTGTATCTCTCTATATCACCGTCAATATCTCTCGTTTCTCTTTCCCCTTTCCCTTTCCTCTCAGTCTCTGAAGAAAGATCTCGACCCAAAACATCACCTATTCCTTTTCTCCAGAGTTGCTGCCTGGCCTGCTGATTTACTCCAGCTTTTTGTGTCTGTCTTCGGTTTAAGCCAGCATCTGCAGTTCCTTCCTACACATACTTCTATCCGTGTTCAGTTACACCATTTCGACGTTAGTTTTGTTACTGATACCGACCTTCCTGCCTGTCTCTTCTCTGTTATCTTTTTGTCTTAAGATAATTCCCAGTGTCCTTGCTTTAATTAGATGTGATTTGTGACTATCTGTTTGAAGTGACTCTCCATGTCTCTTTGGTTTGTTGGTATCTCACCGTTCATCCAGATAAGCCCTCCTGACCTTCCTCTTTGGTTCTGCCAGTTCCTCGTACATTTTTTATTACTGTATCTAATTAAATTCTGGCCGCTTGACTAATGAAGTTTATATGCAGTTCAATTTAAACTATATTCTCATGGGCTTCACCGAGTTTCTAACCTAAAAGCTCACTTGCTACATTCTAAAGTGGCTGTCATCACATCACACAGCTTGAATGTTTGTAAATCTGTCGAAAATACACAGATGGTCAAAAACATCCAAACTAGACTGTATTACCTATGAAAGTAATATTAAAACATATGGGAAAGAATTATTTGGTGTATTGCATGCTGTTCTGGTTGCCCCATTATAGGAAAGATGTGGAGGCTTTGGAGAGGATACAGAGGAGGTTTATCAGAACACAGCTTGGGTTGAAGGGTTTAAGCTACAGGGAGAGATTGGACTGGTTTGGATTGTATTCTCTAGAATGTCGGACGTGGAGAGGTGACGATAGAAGCTTATAAAAATGATGAGAGGCAGAGATAGGGTAGACAGTCAGAATCTTATCTCCAGGGTGGCAATGTCCAACTCCAGAGGTCATAGCTTTAAGGTGAGAGGTGAAAGTTGAAGGAGATGTGTGGGGCAAATTGTATCACACAGGGATAGTGGGGGCTTAGAACACACTGTCAGGGGCGGTGATGGAGGAAGATATGTTAGTGGTGTTTAAGAGGGTTTTAAATGGGCACGTGAAAGTACATGGATTAAAGGAATTTGGCTCATGTACACGCAGATGAGATGTTTAACTTGGCATCATGTTTGGCACAGACATTATGGGCTGAAGGACCCATTTCTGTGTTAATCTATGACTTAAAAGTATAAACAAAAATCAATAGAAAGCTCCTAAAATTGATCAAACAGATTTATTCAATTTACATAAAACTATTATACAATTCCTGGCTGCAATTCCTCTCCATTGAAATGAATGGAGTTAGAATTAGAGATGGAAACAAGGAACTGCAGGTGCCTGTTTACAATGAAAGGACATAAAGTGCTGGAGTAACTCAATGGGTCAGGCAGCATCTCTAGAGAACATGGATAGGTGACATTTCGCATTGGGACCCTTCTTCAGGTAGTGATTGGAGTGGGGAGAAAGGAGGGTGAAAGCTCGAAGAGAGGAAGGGCAAGGTCTGAAGAAGGGTCTCAACCCGAAATATCACCTATTCCTTTTCTCCAGAGATGCTGCTTGACCCACTGCTTTATTCCAGCACTTTGTGTCTATCTTAGGGGAAGGACAACGCCTGGTGATGATATGAGGATGGAGGGGTGAGAGAGGCTATTTTGTTTAGTTTAGAGATACAGTGCGGAAGCAGGCTTTCCGGCCCACCAGGTCCACTCCGAACAGCGATCCCCGCACATTTACACACTAGGGACAATTTACATTTATACTAAGCTAATTAACTTACAAACCTGCACATCTTTGGAATGTGGGAGGAAACCGAAGATCTCGGAGAAAACCCGCGCGGTCATAAGGAGAATGTACAAACTCCGTACAGACAGCACCCGTAGTTGGGATCAAACCCGGGTCTCTGGCGCTGCAAGCTCTGTAAGACAGCAACTCTACCGCTGCGCCATCGAACCGCCCTGATTTCCAATGATTTTCTCCCTTTTCCCTTTATCATAAGCAAGCCCATCAGTTGGCTTGCAATAAATCTAATTGAAGTTCCACAAAATATAGCCCTGTTCAAGTAAAAAGAGAAATGAAAAATATCGCTTCGCCTCAATTGATGTTCGTTCAGTGCTTCCTGTTCCAAGGATGATTTTTCATATAATTTTAAGGTTTGACAATTTACAATTCACAATGTTCTCCTATCCTTGTTGTGGTCATAAACTGATCACAAAAAAGCTCTGAAAGATTTTGCTGAAATATAAAGAGTTTATCATTGAGAAAACATGCTCTGCCACAACCTGCCACAGGCAATGATGGTCCAATTCTATACTGCCATCGAAGAGTCTGTCCTTACTTTCTCCATCATGGTCTGGTTTGGCTCAGCCACCAAGCACGACATCCGGAGGCTGCAGCAAATCGTTCAATCAGCTGAGAAGGTTGTTGGCTGCAACCTTCCCCCCCATTGACGAACTGTACACTGCAAGGGCCAGGAAGCGAGCGGGTAAGATCATCTCTGACCCCTCTCACCCAGGCCGTAAATTCTTTGAAGCACTTCCCTCTGGAAGGCGAGTCCGGACTGTCAAAGCCACCACAGCCAGATATGAATACAGCTTTTTTCCGCAAGCAGCAGCTCTACTCAATAACCAAAAGTCTGTAGCCTCCTTTTGCTCAGGTATTTTATTTCATTCACATGTTTAAACTATAATGTTTTATTCTTAATGTTTTAATGTTTTATGTATTATTCTTAATGGTTTACTGTATGTCGTGTTATTACTTGCGAGTGGAGCACCAAGGCACCTTCCTTGTATGTGTATATACTTGGCCAATGCATTTATTCATTCATTCATTTACCACCCATACAAGATAAATTAGCTCCTCATCTACGTTTTTTAAAAATCAAATTGTTTGATTTGATTGGTACAGTGGCGCAACGGTAGAGTTGCTGCCTTGCAGCGCTTACAGCGCCAGCACCTGGATTCAATCCTGACCAAGGGTGCTGTCTATAGAGAGTTTGTACGTTCTCCCCTTGATCGTGTGGGTTCTCTCCGAGATCTTCAGTTTCCTCCCACACTCCTAATACATAGAGTACATGTAGGTTAATTGGTTTGGTATAAATGTAAATTGTCCCTTGTGTGTGTAGGATAGTGTTACTGTGCAGGGATCGCTGATTGATGCGGAATCAGTGGGCCGAAGGGCCTGTTTCTGCGCTGTATCACTAAACTAAACTAAACTAAATTTGTAAACTATGCCAGGCCTTAGCGTAAAATTAAGTTGCATTATTTCTTAAACACGTGTATGCATCATCTATAATACTGCTATTTTCTATATTTTCATGGTTTAAAATATATAAACTCTCAATGTGCCCCCATTATAGTCACTCTTGCAAACAGTTGTGGCAAGTCTGATCACCCCCATTAATCCTATCCTGTGAGATTAATAACTCACTCTAAACAATATTTAGATTTGCTGCTAGACCAACAATGTATGGGGTATATCTTCCTTTCTTCCTGGGAAAATTAATTGAACTGTCATTAGCCTCTAACTTTAAAACAGATGGCAACTTGAAAATAAAAATAATTTCTATGATTTACTGGACAGTGTCATGTCTAAATAAGGTTGTGCATTTTATTTGCTAGATGGAGTAATAGATAATAATAATAATAATAATAATAATAATAGATGTCACTCCATATCACCGTCTATATCTCTCGTTTCCCTCTCCCCTGACTCTCAATCTGAAGAAGGGTCTCGACCCGAAACATCAACTATTCCTTTTCTCCAGAGATGCTGTCTTATCCGCTCAGTTACTCCAGCTTTTTGTGTCTATCTTTAGATATAGATGTAATGTATTTCTGAAGAAGGGTCTTGACCCCGAAACGTCACCCATTCCTTCTCTCCAGAGATACTGCCATGCCCGCTGAGTTACTCCAGCTTTTTGTGCCTATCTGGTTTAAACCAGGTCCTCATACATAATGTATTTACAAAACAGGTTTCCTATTTCTGATGATATTCCTTTACTCAAAAGATTTTTTTCGGCGTGCAATTAAAAATAAAATATTCAAGCTTTTTTAACAGTTTGTTTCTTCATTTTATTCCTTTCCTAGAATCTTCCTTGTTTGCATTTTAAGATACTGGAGATGAGTGGGAAATGTAAAATGCAGCAGAGTGGTGCTTTAAGGCAGCATACTGACGCTAGTAAAGACGTTTGCAGCAGCATCTTGCAGCAAGTACATACCGACACACAGTTTTTCTGGCACCAAATATTTTATTTCTAAGTGGCTCGCAGAATCAGACCCTTTCTGCATGATTCATCTCGTTAACTCCGCGGCTGTTGATAAACTCTTTGTCATGTACTATTTATAGAAATGTATGTCAGCTTGGCTGTGTTTTGTTTTCTGCTCGCCGCGTTGTACTTCCACCCGCTCAATGTTTCCGACCTGGGTTTAGACAGCTCAAACGATTTGCTCCAATGTCTGGAGAAGAGTCCCGACCTCAAACGTCACTTGTCTGTGTTCTCCAGAGATGCTGCTTGACCTGCTAAGTTACTCCAGTGCTTTGTGTCCTTTTGTCAAAACCAATGTCTGCTGTTCCTTGCATCGACATACAAAAGATTTCTCTGTCAGTGTATATATATATATATCTCAAGACATACATTTATCTCTTGTAATTGCTCTTCCCTCCAAATGACTTCCCATATTTCACAAATAATCCCAACTCTGAGGAGCGAATCTTTAAAATCTTGAAATGTATCTGGTAACAATCTTAGCTCCATTAGGAAATCAGCAGAGAATTCTCCAGGCTTATAGTTCATGGTCTGTCTACATATCTATTCCTTCATCTCCTACAGGCTACAGGGAGGCCCCCTGGTATTGTCACATCAGGGAGATTGCACCTTCCTTATATTTGAGCTCTATCCATATTGCCTCAGTGGATTTGTAGGAATGAACTGCAGATGTTGGTTTAAACCAAAGATAGACACAAAATGGTGGAGTAATCCCGCTGAGTTACTCCAGCATGTTGTGTCTATCTTCCCTCGGTGGATGTTCCATCCAGTATGTCCTCTCTCTGTGCAGCTGTTATATTTTCCTTAATTAGTAATTATTAGTAATATGAGTGTGGCACGGTGGCGCAGCAGTAGAGCTGCTGCCTTACAGCGCCAGAGAACCGGGTTCGATCCTGACTACGGGTATTTGTCTGTGCAGACTTGTAATTGTAAATTGTCCCTTGTGTGTGTAGGATAGTGTTAGTGTGCGGGGATCACTGGTCGGCACGGTCTCGGTGGGCCGAATGGCCTGTTTTCACGCTGTATCTCTCGTAAGGAAATTAATGTGTTTTTATTTTACGTGGATATTCTTCATCTAAAGTGGAGGATATCATCAGCAAATTCACACTGTCTGATAACAACAAAAGCTGAATTTGCAGGGGAATGTTTTGAGTAAAGGGCCTGTCCCACTTGGGCGACTTAATCCGCAAGTTCAGAAACGTGCCTTCGACCTTCAAGCTCGAGGGCACTCGCCTGGAAAACCTCGAGCTGGATCGTCGGCCACGTTGAAACCGCGAGCAGCATCTACCGACCGCACACACTCACACAAAAACACATCGCGAAGTTGGGGGCCAGGGACAGCGGAGGAGCACTGTCTGCGAGATGAAGAGGAAGGTAAATGGCTGCAATAGAGTACCGTAAGTCCTTTAGAGAAGGAGACAGAAGGGAGACAGAAGGGGAGAGAAGGGGGGAGAAGGAGTGGAGACACTTTTAAGAGGTTTAATAAAGTTTAGCGGGCATTTTACCTACCAGTAGGCCTTCCTGGGTCGTGAAACACCAATGAGCCATTTAAAATGGCGGGTCAGCAAAGGAGATGTCCTACAGCTGCCCTCAACTGCCTGTAAGTAAATAGCGACCCCACTCCACTGCACTACGAGTGAAAAAGACCCATGCCGACCAAATTTTACACGCGGAAAAATTTTCAAAACTTTTCGCGACCTAGCTGAGGCCGTGAGTAGGCGGGAACCTCCATCGAGCATGAAGGAGAGTTCCAGTGACCTCATACGATCTCCTCGGACCTCGTGCCGACCATGCTGCGAGTTTGAGTTGAGGGCAAACTCTTCTAAACTCGCAGCTAATGTCGCCCAAGTGGGACAGCCCCTTAAGGTGGAATCTTTATGAGTGGGCATTCAATTCAGAGATAATGTGGCCATTGATCAAATGTACCACAGGTTTACGATCGGCAAAGAACTGGCATTGAAATGGGCCCTTCAACCCCACCCAGCCCACACTGAGCATTGATCACCAGTTCACACTGGTTATTCCACTTTCGCAACCACTCCATACACACTATGGGCAATTTACAGAGGCCAGGTAACCTACAAACACTCATGTCTTTGGGATGTGGGATAAAACTGGAGTGAAACCATATGGTCACAGGGAGAACATGCAAAGCCCATCCAGACAGGTTTAAGGTGAACGAGAAAATATTTAATATGAATCTGAGGGATAACGTTTTTTTCACACAAAGGGTGGTGGATGAATGGACCAAGCTGCCAGAGGAGGTAGTTGAGGCAGGGACTATTCCAACATTTAAGAAGCAGTTAGACAGATACATGGATAGAGGACAGGTTTGAAGGGATATGGGCCATACGCGAGTAGGTGGGGCTAGTGTAGCTGGGACATGTTCGCCGGTGTGCGCAATTTGGGCCGAAGGGCCTGTTTCCACGCAGTATCACTATGACTATGCAAACATCCGACGTCAGGATCGAACCTGGGCCACCGGGGCTGTGAGGCAGCAGCTCTACCAGCTGCGCCACTGTGCCGCCCTGCAGTTGAATAAACAGAACTGCAATTCCACACACGTAAAGCTCCTCCTCATTCAGTGCATAACCTTAGACGCAGCAGAGCTCTCAAGCAATGTATTCTGAACGCAGCAAACCAGGGAGATAATGGTTGCAGGTCACAAATACGCATATACTGAGCACATTTGCAAAGAGGTGACTAAAGGGTTTAATAGCCAATAAACATTTAATAAAAAACTATTTATTTGAGGTAATGGAAAGGAACTGTTCTACTTCATGGTCTGATAATCAGCGGTAACAACCTTACGGAATTCTGACTACTTCAAAACCAAAGGAACCATCCTCTGTGGTCACCCAAATGAATCAGTCATATCGAACCAAGAAGCCATCGCTAATATTAGTTAATAACCCTTTTGTAACTTGCCTATTCTTTGTGTTCATTTTCTCATCCACCATTACGTGCAAATTAGCTTCTCTAACAATTTTAACACAATAAAGACTTTTATTTCCTAATCCACTTTATATGTACCCTCCATACATACATCAGATAGATTCTTCCGAAGGCGTAGTAACAAATATATTAGTTCTGCTTTGCTGTCACTTCAGTCTGATTTATTGGTGAAATTTTCTAACACCTAAAATATAAAGCACGACATGTATCAAATCAGTTATTATTAATAGCCTGTTTACATCATATTTGGTTTGAAATTACCATCTATTCTCAGCCCCTTGTCTGATTTGTAACACATGGTATATTTCTGCTGCTTGTGATCAGAGACCACGGATCTATTTTAATAGATTTTTTTGTTTCGAATTGAAAGTGCAAACACATGTGGGGAAAAAAAAAGTTAAATTACTCCAGCCTCATCACATAATGTATTGCGTGATTGTGCAGAGCAGACAACGGCTGATCTTGGGCTCTTTCTGAAGTGGGCAAGGGAAAATAAATTAAGTGCAAAAAGGAAAATGAGAAAACTGCAGATTATCCAAAGTCATCATTCATCATCTGATCATAAAATGGCACCTAATAAATGAGAAATGCAAAAATATCATCAGCCTCATACTTAGAGAGTCAAGTACATTTCCTTGAATAATTGTGGAGCACAACACCATTGCATAATGTCCGTTAAAGTATTATGATAAAATAATATCTTGAAAAATAATTACTTATCTCTGGATCTTGAGTAATGAACAGCATGAAAATAAAACCTGCAACAGAGTAAACAATGAGTGCATAGTTTACTTTAGTTTAGTTTAGTTTAGAGATACAGCGCAGAAACAGGCCCTTCGGCTCACCGAGTTTGCACCGACCAGCGATCCCCACACATTAACACATTCCTACACACACTAGGGACAATTTACATTTTTACCAAGCCAATTAACCTCCAAACCTGTATGTCTTTGGTGTGCGGGAGGAAACCGAAGATCTCAGGGGAAAACCCATGCGGTCAAGTGGAGAACGTACAAACTCCGTGAAGTCAGCACCCATAGTCGGGATCGAACCCGCATCTCTGGTGCTGTAAGCACTGTAAGGCAGCTACTCCACCGCTGCGCCATCATGCTGCCCCTATTGATGTGGTTACTCGGCTGGTAAAGTCTATTTTGTAGATTATGTCAGAGCAACTGGCCTCATATCTGCCATTTCATTTGGATAGGAAAGGTTAAGGGAACGGCATGGTGGTGCATCGGTAAAGTTGCTGCCTTACAGCGCCAATGACCTGGGTTCGATCCTGAGTACAGGTGATGTCTGTATGGAGTTTGCACGTTCTCCCTGTGACCGCGTGGGCTTTCTCCTGGATGCTCCGGTTTTTACTCCCACACTCCAAACACATGCATGTTTGTAGGTTAATTGGCTTCGGTAAAAATTGTAAATTGTCCCTAGTGTGTAGAGTGTGCTAATGTAACAGGGATCATTGGTCGGTGCGGACTCGATTGGCCGTAGGGCCTGGTTCCAAGCTGCATCTCTAAACTAAACTAAACTAAGTGCAAATAAATTGATCCATCACTGCAGTGTATAATCTGTGCAAGTGATTCGAGATTTTGAAGGTTTGAATAATTGTGTTATCCTACACACAATTTACAATTATACAAAGCCAAGTAACCTACAAACCTGTATGCCTTTAGAGTGTGGAAGGAAACCAGATATCCTGGAGAAAACCCACACGGTGACAGGTTGAATGTACAAACTCGGTCCAGGCAAGCACCCGTAGTCAGGATCGAACCTGGGTCTCCAGCGCTGTAAGGCAGCAACTCTACCTCTGCGCCACCGTGCCGCCCTGCCATTGATTAAAATTTTGCTGCAAGTTCAGTGCAACTTCAAAACAAGCAGTTTCTGTGAAAAATTGGAGATTCACGTAAAAGTCATCTTCAATTTAAAAAACCCCACGTAATTTAAGTATATTTGTTGATGTGGGGTTGATGACAGTATTTTGCAGCCATGAATTCCAATTAATAAGGCCATTAATTTAAAATCATCATTAAAATAGCAGGTACCTTCACACACTGGATTGATTACCATGGCAACTGATTGAAGAAATGCACTGTCATGCTAGGCCAGTCTAAATTTGGAGCAATTGATACTTTTGTGTCTTTCTTATCAATCCTCAATCATTCAATTATCAATGTAACCTGATAAATAACAACTAACTCCTCATCGAGGCATTTATAAAGGCCTGGCAATAGATATCCATGGGGGTTTCTGTCCGAGATCCACCATTATTTAGGGCTTGCATTTTTAACTTGAAACTTATTCCTGGCCTCCTGGGTTATTTAAGACCAAATGGTTGTCAGTGATCGAGGTATAAGGAGGATTTCTTGGTCTAACTAATTAATTCAAGTGCTGAGCAGGTTTCGCAATTACCCACACATTTTGTAGACAGCTGGGCTAGATACTACTGGTCTTAAGGGAGCATGGAAAGTAATATAAGTTACGTCGAGAATCAAGCCATGCAGAATGCCCCAAAACAGATTGCCTGGTTGGACTTCACACCAGCAAAATGAAAAGCTTCTCCATGGTTTGGCACCTCCAGGCAACAGGGAGTAAACCAAGCTACAAGCCGCAATGCCCTCCCTGTCTGAATATACAGAACACAGCCTTATATTGCACACAGTAGTTCTTCTTTGTTGATTCATTTATACAAATGACAATGGATTATCGTGTTGACCACATTATCTTAAGCCATTTGAGTGCCCCAGACAAATGCAAGGTTGGAAGGCCCAATCCATTCATGGATTGCAACCAAAGGAAGTCTCTTTGATCTCTGCTAACGGCATCGCTTTTGAAAGAGTGGCTAGAACTTTTTTAGTGTAGTTTAGTTTAGAGATACAGAGGGGAAAGGCCCTTCAGCCCACCGAGTCCACACTGACCTGCAATCCCCGTAAATTAATACTATCCAACACACACTAGGGACAATTTACATATATACGAAACCAATTAACTGACAAACCTGTACGTCTTTGGAGTGCGGGAGGAAACCGAAGATCTCGGAGAAAACCCACACGGGTCACGGGAAGAACGTGTAAACTCCATACAGACAACGCCCGTTGTCAGGATCGAGGCTGGGTCTCTGGCACTGAAAGCGCTGTTAGGCAACAACTCTACTGCTGCGACACCATGCCGCCCCTTCCCAGAACTAGAACTAGTATGGTAGAATAAAGAATAGAACCAGACTGTTCAAATAACCTGCTATTTTCCCATGGCCACGCAATTATTTTCCTCTTCAAATGGATAGCCGCTTCCTTTTAAAAGTTAGCACTACCTGCTCTGAGCACCTGATATCACGTGCAATGAAATGCAAAAAGAAACTCTAACAGGTACAGCAGGCAGTGAAGAAAGCGAATGACATGTTGGCCTTTATAACAAGACGTGATGAGTATAAGAGCAAAGAGGTTCTTCTGCAGTTGTATAGGGCACTAGTGAGACCACACCTGGAGTATTGTGTGCAGTTTTGGTCCCCTAATTTGAGGAAGGGCATTCTTGCTATTGAGGGAGTGCAGCGTAGGTTTACTAGGTTAATTCCCGGGATGGCGGGACTGTCATTTGTTGAGAGAATGGAGCGGCTGGGCTTGTACACTCTGGAGTTTAGAAGGATGAGAGGGAATCTTATTGAAACACATAAGATTGTTAAGGGTTTGGACACGCTAGAGGCAGGAAACATGTTCCCGATGTTGGGGGAGTCCAGAACCAGGGGCCACAGTTTAAGAATAAGGGGTAAGCGATTTAGAACGGTGACGAGGAAACAATTTTTCTCACAGAGACGTGGTGAGTGTGGAATTCTCTGCCACAGAGGGCGGTGGAGGCGGGTTCTCTGGATACTTTCAAGATAGAGCTAGATAGCAGATCTTAAAGATAGCGGAGTCAGGGGATATGGGGAGAAGGCAGGAACGGGGTGCTGATTGGGGATGATCAGCCATGATCACATTGAATGGCAGGTGCTGGCTCGAAGGGCCGAATGGCCTACTCCTGCACCTATTGTCTATTGTCTATTGTCTGTTGTTTTGCAGATGAGCCACAAGGCTTCTGCTGCAGTCATTGTGGACCATCTCTCTCAAGCTGATCAATAATGAGTTTAGTTTAGTTCATCGATACAGTTGCACTCCCATGCATTCCTTTTCCTGAAGCAATTGACCGGAAAACAAGAAAAAACATCCTAAAATTACCAATTCCAACTGTTTTAAAGTGGTTATTTTCCCTGACCTTTAGTTTGTCCTACAACACAGTGGTGCAGTGGTAGAGTTGCTGCCTTACAGCGCCGGAGACCTTGATTCAATCCTAACCACGGATGCTGCCTGGTACAGTTTGTGTATGTTATCCCTGTGACCTGCGTGGGTTTTCTCTGAGATCTATGGTTTCCTCCCACATTCCTAAGACGTCCAGGTTTGTTGGTTAATTGGCTTGATATAAATGTAAATGGTCATTAGTGCGTGTAGGATAGTGTTAGTGTGCGGGGATCGCTGGTCGGTGCGGACTCGGCGGGCCAAAGGGCCTGTTTCTGCGCTGTATCTCTAAACTAAACTAAACTAAATTTAACTCTTATTTAATTATGCAGTAATATTAAAATAGCTCCATCGTGGCTGGAGTTGTCTGTTGGCTTTGAGTGGGGGAGCCTGACTGTAGCTGTGGAGCAAGACCCCTGAGCGGCTCTTTACTTGGAAGCCCCAGCTGGGGACTGCATCGTTTCACACAAGCAGAGGCCGTCTGAGTTATCAGGCCAGCAGGCAATGGAAAGGGCACTGGTGGGGTGGTGGTGGTGGGAGGATGAATGTAAGCTTTCTGACAGAGGACAGAAGGTTTATGCTCCATGAAGCCTCTGCCGCTGCCCCAGGGCCAGCGCCTACGCAAACTAATAAAAACCGGCAGAGATGACTGAACAGATGTGAGACCCAGCAAGCCTGTAATCTGCAGCCATTACAGCAGCAGTTTGAGTTTGCTGGCAGCACTCAGACATTGTGGCTGCTGTTTTGTGTTGTCGTGGAAGTTATGATCTCCAGCCACAAGCTGCTGCATCATGGTTACATCCACAATTGTGCACACACTTAACGCACAGTGGCGGTAGATTTGCTGCCTTTCACCGCCAGAGACCCGGGTTCGATCCTGATGGCACATTATGATTAAAACTAAAAATGCTGGAGGAACTCAGGTGATGAGTTTTCTTGCATCTTATGTGCGATGTCGAACTAGGGAGGCACAGTGGGCAACGGTAGTTATTTGCTGCCTTACAGCACCAGAGACCTGGGTTAGATCCTGACTAATGCCCCTGTCCCTCTTAGGAAACCTGAACGAAAACCTTGCGCCCCACCCAAGGTTTCCGTGCGGTTCCCGGAGGTTGCAGGTGGTTGCCGGAGGTTGCAGGTAGCGGAAGCAGGTAGGGAGACTGACAAAAACCTCCAGGAACCTCCGGGAACTGCACGGAAACCTTGGGTGGGGCGCAAAGTCTCCAGCGGTTTCCGTAAGTGGGACAGGGGCATAAAAGGGTGCTGTCTGTACGGAGTTTGCATGTTTTTCCCGTGACCTGCGTGGGTTTTCTCCAGGATCTCTGGTTTCCTCCCACACTCCAAAATGTGCTGGTTTGGAAGCTAATTGGCTAGGTATAATTGTAAATTATCCTTGGTGTGTAGGATGGTGTAAGTGTGTGGGGATCGTTGGTCGGCATGGACTCGGTGCGCGGAATGGCCTATTTGCGCGCTGTATCTCTCTAAACTAAACAGTCCACATCCAATGAGTTACTTTAAAACAATCACTGATGTGTATATAAATACCAATAAATAGCTAATATGTATAGACTTGAAATATCATATTACTATTTACATTTTGATTGAACAATTTAATGATTTAACTTTGTGACATTATATTATAATTAAAGCAAACAAGTGAAAATTCTGCAGCTGGATACAAATAGTTTAATGTTGTAAATTCAACAATTATTAGTGCATTTGAAGCAAAAAATTGAACACTTTCCCCACATAAAGATTAAAAAAATGATATGATTATTTATTGAATATGATTGATTATCCTGTCAGGAATTTATAAAATTTATTATATTTTATAGAATAATAATTTACATTTATGCTGTCAGAACATTTTTGTGCTGTTATTAATATTATATTTGTAGTTCTTCTAATGAAAATTAAATGATTAATATGATCTCTGCTTTTGTATGATGAATGAGTTTTATTTGGCCTGTTGGCACTGGCGTGGCACATCCCCATGGCTGATTTCAATTAAAATGCTAACAGTAAGTGCTGTTACAAAAATTGAAGAAAGATTATTCCCACTGAAGGAAGGAACTGAAAACAGAAGGAATTTAACTTTGTTATGTCACGTAGTTTACGAGATTTAATTTATTCTGCTTTTCATGAGAGTTTCCATAGGGTGGCATGGTGTTGCACCGGTAGAGCTGCTACCTTACAGCACCAGAGACCCGGGTTCGATCCTGACTGCGGGTGCTGTCTGTACAGAGTTTGAACATTCTCCCCGTGACCTGTGTGGGTTTTCACCGGGTGCTCCGGTTTCCTCCCACACTCCAAAGACGCACGGGTTTGTCGGTTAATAGGTTTGGTATAAATGTAAAATTGTCCTGAGTATGTGTAGTAGGATAGTGTTAATGTGTGGGGATCGCTGGTCAGTGCGGACTCGGTGGGCCAAAGTGTCTGTTTCAAAGGTTTCAAAGCTCTTTTATTGTCACGTGTACCAATTATGGTACAGTGGTATGTGAATTACCATACAGCCATACTAAGAAAACAACAAGACACACAACTACATAAAAGTTAACATAAACATCCACCACAGTGGATTCCCCACATTCCTCATTGTGATGGAAGGCAATAAAAGTCTAATCTTCTTCCCTCATTTTTCTCCCGCGGTCAGGGCAGTCGAACCATCCAGCGGGTGATTGAAGCTCCCGCAGTCGGCGGTCCAAGCCTCCGCGTCGGGGCGATCGAAGCTCCCGCATTGGGGCGGTCCAAGCTACTGTGGCTTGGAGTTCCCGAAGTCGGTCTCTGACCAGAGACCGCGAGCTATGTGATGCTAAAGTCCGCAGGCATCAGCGGTGGAGCTCACAGGTTGATCCCTGGCAAAGGGATCGCGGGCTCCGCGATGTTAAAGTCCCGTAGGCTCCGCGCTGTATCTCTGAACTAAACTAAACCAAAGTAGCATTGAACTAAATGAATCCCAAATAGGGCTAAACCACAATCCTATTTGAAATGCTACGGGAGTGAAAGCAATAGCTTTGGACTGCTTTAAATTCCATTGCTAGTTGTTCAAAGAGTTATAAATTTATACATGGGCAAATTACCTTCCAACGGTAACAATCTCTTTTTTTTAATAAATATTAGTTCCCTTGAATTATAATCATTCACTGCACAAGCGTCAATGTTAATTATATAGAAATCAATCAAGTTTCCATTTCTCTTCAAATGAAAGAATAACCTTTAATCCTGTGTCATATTTCTGTTAATTATTACAGAAGTTTTGACTGACAATATGGCTGACATTCTGCACTAGTGAGAAGAATCGTTTCTGCAAAATGTTTCTTTTTGCAGTTTGAATGGAAAATGATTAATCCAGTGAGGTGAAGTGAAAATTAAAGTCAGTCGTACAAACAACTCCACAATGTCACAACACAATCTCGCAATAAGAAGATTGATAGTAAAAGGAAGAACTACATGCATCGCACCATGTTTCACAGTGGGAAAACATCCCAACAGATAATGGCCATGGAGGCCAAGTCACTGGGTATTTTTAAAATGTAGATTGGCAGGGGTCTTGATTAGTAAGGGTGACAAGGGATACAGGAGATGGCAGGAGAATGGGGTTGAGTTGGAAAGATAGATCAACCATCATTGATTGACGGAGTAGACTCGATGGGCTGAGTAGCCTAATTCTGCACCAGTGATTTATGAACTTATGAAGTTCCAGGGATGTAAAAAGCACAGATGACAATTTTGCTCCCACAATCTATAATTTTATAGTGGCCAACAAAATATTTTAGCGGTATTGGCTGAGGTTTAAACATTGTCTAGACACTGATGCAACTCCCTGTTTTCCTTTAAAGCAATGCTGTGGGACCGTTTCTATTTCACTCTAAAGAGGAGACTGGCTAATGCCTCATCTGCAACTAGGCATCACAAAGAGATTAGAATCCCATCATTACTACAGTGGAGTGCAGCCAGGATGTTTTTCTTAAGTCACCCGACTGTCAAGAGTCAAGAGTGCACGATGGCACAGAGGTAGAGACCCGGGTTCAATCCTGACCTCGTATGGAGTTTGTACTTTCTCCCTGTGACCAAATGGGTTTTCTCCAGGTGATCTGGTTTCCTCCCACACAACAACGACATACAGGTTCGTAGGTTAATTGGCTTCTGTAAATTGTAAATTGTCCCTAGTACGTAGGATAGTGCTACTATACAGGGCGATTGCTGATCGGAGTGAACTTGATGGGCCGACGGGCCCATTTCTGCGCTGTATCTCTAATGTCTAAAGTCTAAAATACCCATAGGGTTGGAAAAATTGTCACCAGAGTGAAGCAGACACAGGTTCAGTTGGACAATTCCTGAGCCTAAGGACTAGGAAACTGAGGATGTTCATGCTTTAGTGTGTTAATCAAACTAGGTCCTTCGCCCCACAATGTCTAGGCTAAATATGATGCCAAGTTAAACTAATCTCCTCTGCCTGCATGTGATCCAAATCCCTCCATTTCCTAAATATACACACGCCCATCTAAAAACCTCTATTGAATCTGCCTCCACCACCACCCCTGGCAGTGCGTTCCTGGAACCCACCATCTGAAAATCCCTGTACATCGCCTTTAAGTTTCCACCTCTGACCTTAAAGCAATGTCTTTGACATTTCTACTATGGGCAAAAGGTTTCAGTGTTCCCAAACATCCAAAAGTGCAGTAAATTTTGGGCCATTTGTTGTGTATTTGCGCACACCTTCAATATTTTCAGTACAAACCTTAAAATGTGTACGTATCCCTGACACTGACAACTGTTATAAGATTCATAAGTTATCGGAGCAGAATTAGGCCATTCGGCCCATCAAGTCTACTCCGCCATTCAATCATGGCTGATCTATCTTTCCTTCTCAACCCCATTCTCCTACCTTCTCCGCATAACCCCTGACATCCTTACTAATCAAGAATCTACCTATCTCCGCCTTAATAATATCCACTGACTTGGTCTCCACAGCCTTCTGTGGCAATGAATTCCACAGATTCACAACTCTCTGGGTTGTTTTTCCTCATCGTTCTAAATGGCCTACCCCTTATTCTTAAACTGTAGCCCCTGGTTCTGGACTTCCCAACATCTGGAACCCCTTAATAATTTTATATGTTTCCATAAGATTCCCTCTCATCCTTCTAAATTCCAGTGTATACAAGCCCAGTCACTCCATTCTTTCAACATATGACAGTCCCGCCATCCCGGGAATTAACCTCGTGAACCTATGCTGCACTCCGTCAATAGCAAGAATGTCCCTCCTCAAATTTGGAGACCAAAACTGCACACAATACTCCAGGTGTGGTCTCACTAGGACCCTGCATACCTGCATGCTTACTTTCAGTGACTGATGAGCAAGGACACCTAGATCTCGTTGCACTCCCCCGTTTCCTAACTTGACACCACTCAGATAATAATCTGCCTTCCAAAGTTCTTGCCACCAAAGTGGATAACAAATGCAATAGGAATTTTAATAGGAATCAGTGGGGTAACCTTTTCACACAAAGGGTGGTGGGTGTATCGAACAAGCTGCCAGAGGAGGTAATTGAGGCTGGGACTATCCCAACATTTACGAAACAGTTAGATATGAATAGGACAAATTTGGAGAGATATGGACCAAGCACAGGCAGGTGGGACGTGTGTAGCTGGGACATGTTGGCCGGTGTAGACAGGTTGGGCCAATGAGCCTGTTTCCACTCTGTATCACTCTTTGACTCTGTGTCTAGTAGAACATTTCCTCCAGCCTGATTCCACTGGGCCTCTGTGTTTAGCCTTGCACACTTTTGAAGGGGTGGTAAGTCAAAATATTTTCCTCCCATGTTCCAAGTCATTGGATATTTGAACTCGATCTAATTCAATACCATCTTTTCATCTGTATCTTTATTTCATTTTGGTGTGTAGGAAGGAACAGCAGACGCTGGTTTAAACCGAAGATAGACAAAATAAACTGGAGTAACTCAGGGGCACAGGCAGCATCTCTGGAGAAATGGAATAGGAGACGTTTCTGGTCGAGATCCTTTTTCAGTTCCTTTCTTAAAATGCCTCCCAGAGTACTGCAAGTGGTCCATTGTAAGCACTATTTTCTGTCAATCTATCAGTTAACTGGAAGCACTTTCTCATATAATGCAGGTAGCCTCTGCAATACCCATCGAGCTAGAGAGTCGACAGCACAAGATGAATCACCACATCCATGTTAACTTCTTAGTCCTTCTTCACTAATCCTATCTGTCTGCATTAAGATCGTATCAAAGACCTGGGTTCGATCCTGACCACGAGCGCTGTCTGTGTGGATTTAGGCACGTTCTCCCTGTGACTGCGTGGGCTTCCTCTGGGTGCTCTGGTTTCCTCCCACATCCCAAAGACATGCAGGTTTGTAGGTTAATTGTCCTCTGTAATTGCCCTTGAGTCTGTAGGAATTGGATGCAAAACTAGTATACCATAAAGCCAGTGGGAATAGATGGCCAGTGGTCAGCGTGGGGTCGATGGGCCGAAGGGCCTGTTTCTTGGCTGTATTTCTGAACTAAACTAAAATTATAGCACATATATGTTGCACTTGTCCATTGATTAGCTAAACGTGTGATCATAACATCACACAGTTACTATATGGAATAACCATATAGACTGAAGAAGCAACTCGGCCCGAAACGTCTCCCATTCCCTCTCTCCAGAGACGCTGCCTGTCCCGCTGAGTTACTCCAGCATTTTGTGTCTAACCATATAGGCAAAATACACTCAATATTTTGAGCTATTTCAAGAGGAAGAATTTGATTTTAGTGCTCGTGAGTATTTATTTGGCATGGAACTACAGAAACATATTGGAAAAATGAATACCTGACCATTGATTCCGATATGCAAGTTCAAATCCCATTTTGGTAGTTGGATAATTTATATTTAAGTAATTAAATTCATCAGCAATTACAAAACTTGCCTTGGTAATGGTAGACATGAAACCAAGGGACTATGGTTTAAAGCTAGAAATCCAGATCCTCAATATCATTCATATAACCATATAACCATATAACAATTACAGCACGGAAACAGGCCATCTCGGCCCTACAAGTCCGTGCCGACTTCAGGGGGGAAAAAAAATACATTCCATCCTCACCTGCACGTGAGAATTGGTGATGATCAATAAATGCTGTCCTTGCCCTGATGTGCACATCCCAGGGACAACTAAATTAACACAAAACAAGGTCGGTGATAAATAGTTGTCAGAACTAAACTTTGTACTGCCACAGGCGTTAGATGACAAATGGGGCTATGTATTGAAATCTTTCAGGGAGTAAGTTCAGACACTGCACACCTTCTGTGTTGTAAACTTCCAGGGCCTTTGACATTTTGCTGAATGTGAAAAATGTAATCGTTACAAATTCCATCCCATCCCTCTACAATGTGGTCGATTACTTTGATAAAATGCTCCCCTTCTCGGTGATACATACTGTGCCTTGATCGGCAATAACTTTGCTGGTTGTTGCACAGTTGTGGATCCAAGTGTGACTCAGAAGACTTTGGACCAGAAACATGGGCCATATTTCAGTATTGAGGGCATATTGTACATTTCTTGCTTTTACAGTAAGATGTGATGTTAAATCAAAGCTTTATCTTTCCTTTCAGGGGAACATAATGCTCCACGTTACTATTTTCAGGAGCATTATTCCTGGTAGAAACATAGAAAATAGGTGCAGGAGTAGGCCATTCGGCCCTTCGAGCCTGCACCGCCATTCAATATGATCATGGCTGATCATCCAACTCAGTATCCTGTACCTGCCTTCTCTCCATACCCCCTGATCCTTTTAGCCACAAGGGCCACATCTAACTCCCTCTTAAATATAGCCAATGAACTGGCCTCAACTACCTTCTGCGGGAGAGAATTCCAGAGATTCACCACTATCTGTGTGAAAAAAGTTTTCCTCATCTCGGTCCTAAAAGATTTCCCCCTTATCCTTAAACTGTGACCCCTTGTTCTGGACTTCCCCAACATCGGGAACAATCTTCCTGCATCTAGCCTGTCCAACCCCTTAAGAATTTTATAAGTTTCTATAAGATCCCCCCTCAATCTTCTAAATTCTAGCGAGTACAAACCGAGTCTATCCAGTCTTTCTTCATATGAAAGTCCTGACATCCCAGGTGCCTTGGTCAGTCTATCAACTAATATCATGAGGACATTGTAGAAGCAAGGAACCACAGATGCTGGTTAATGCACAAAAGGGCACAAAGTGCTGGAGTAACCCAGTGGGTCAGTCAGCAATTATGGTGAACATGGATAAGTGAAGTTTTTGGGTTGAGGCTATTCTTCAGACCGATGTCTGAATTCAGACCCAGAGTCTAAAGAAGGGTCTCAACATGAAACGTCACCGATCCATGTTCTCTAGAGATGCTGCCTGACCTGCTGTGCACTTTGCTCCAGCACTTTGTGTCCTATCATGAAGAGAATTCCCGGTCATTATCGCAGTGAACTTTTTGTTCAGGGCCTTGCAATGTAGAAATTATGTTATGTTTGCTAGGGTGCCTAAATACACTGTGAGAATTCTGGCTTACTGGTATGCCCAGCAGACTATGCAAGTAAAATAGGGCAATAAGGTCTCAGCCCCATTTGGGGTTAGCAATGGTGTTAGACAAGGGAGAATTTTGCAGCAGCTCCTTACTATATGTTCTGTGTATGGTGTGGAACATGATATTAAATATAATGCTTGTAAGAGTGCTGCTATGATCTGTAGAACCAAAGAGGATAAATGTTTAAAATGTCCTTTTTTTACATTGTCTGACAATAATAGTGTCTGTAATAAGGTAAAATATCTTGGGCATTTTATAACAGAACAAATGACAGATGATGAGCATATTTATTGGCCACGGCGTATGGCGGCTCCTCGCGGCAGCGGCGTCTGCAGTCGGTCTGTCTTTTAAAAATGTTTTTTTCCTGCTGAGTGTATAGTTTGGTTGTAGTTTATATATTGTTTTTAGCTGTGTATATGTGGGGGGCGGGAAACTTTTAAACCTCTTCCCTGTATGGGGGACCCGACCGTTTCCCTATCGGGTCTCCGTTGTCGTTGGGGCCTAGCACCATGGAGCGGCCTCCAACCGTAACGACCTGGGGGCTCCAGTCGCGGAGCCTGCAGACTGCAACCCGACTTTGGAGCTTCGGAGGCTCCAGCCAGTGGACGGTGACATTGGGAGCTCGCGGGTCCCTGGTGGGAGACCGCTTTTCGGAGCTCCCGCAACAGCAACTTCTCCCGCCCGAATTGCGGGGTTGAAAACGACCCGCAGCGGGTCTTACATCACCCGGTGCGGCCTTAACTGATCTTGGATGTTTATTTATTTGTGTGATGTTCTTGTGCGTTTCACATTTCCTCGAAAACACGACGCGCTAACGGTGAAAATTTTACGTATTCCGATAGAGATTGGAATATGTAAAAAATCTATGTAACCTATTATGTAAAAAATCGCCTTATCTGAAAATTATGTGCATTGTTTCTCGAGTTATTTATGAAAATATTGTCACTTAACGTTTTTAAACTGCTGCTCAGGTCGTGCTGCGCGCTCCGCTGGGCTCCTTGAAGTTCTAGAACATGGCGGCGGGCGCGGGGTAGCATGGTGGGAAGGTGGCCATGGCGGCCATTGCTGCATCCGGGAGAGGCCGTCTATGGAGACCTGCGCTTCCTCTGTCGATCGCAGGGACTCAGGGAATTGTGACGCCTTTTCCTCGCTGGTGATCCCGATCCCACCTGGCGATCTCTGGCGGTCACGGGGACGACCTCCTCTCCGTCTCCCCCACCCGATCGTCTGTCACACGGGTGGGTGGGCTTCCCCTCGCGGAAGCCACGAGCGGCCGGCCCTCCGCTGCTTTTGACCGTCCTCAGATCATTCCGGGCCGCGCTCGGGTCCATGCCAGCTGCAGCCTCGCTCAGGCCCAGTGCCTAGTGGGGAGGCTGCTGCTCTACGACCTGAGTAGGCGCTGCCTCTACTCCCTCCCTCCCCGTCTCTACCCCCTCTCCGGAGAGGGAGGGAGAGGGGGTGTAGGAAAGGAGGGCGAGAGAGGGGGAGTGGAGGGAGGAGGGGATGTAGAGGGGGGGGAGCAGGAAGAGGAGAGGGGGAGTTTGGGGGGAGAGGGGAGGAGAGGGGAGCCTCGCTCAGGACCATCGCTCAGGACCATGCCCACCCTCAGCCTCGCTCGAGCCTGGCGCCTGGTGGAGAGGCTGCTGCTCTACGACCTGCTTAGGTGCTGTCTCTACCCCCTCCCTCTGCCCCCCCCTTTCTGCCCCCCTCCCTCTCTGCCCCCCTCCCCCTCTGCCCTCTCTTCCTATCTACCCTCCCTCCCTCTCTGCCTCCCCCCTATGCACTCCCTTCTTTGCCCCCCTTCCTCTCTGCCCTCCCTCCCTCTCTGCCCCCTTCCTCTCTGCCCCCCCCCCTCTCTAGGGAGTGGTGAATATTGGGACCTATGAGTGAGTGGTGGATTATTGCGTTTGTGAACCAGCCCTCCCCTGTGACGCCGTGCGCCCCCTCCCCTCCCACCCCTCAATTTCTACCCCCCTCCTCCTCCCTCTCCACGCTCCCCCCCCCCACCCCCCCTCTAGCCGTGCCTGCGCAGTTGGAGGTTATGCGTGAGTGGATAGGGGTAAAAGGAGTGAATTAATAATATCAAGGGGGGGGGGGGGGTTAGTGTGTGTGTGAGGAGGTGGGAGGGCGGTTAGTGTGTTAATGTGTATGTGGGGGTTGGTTAGTGTGTGTGTGTGACGCCGAAGGCTACCCCCCCTCCCCCCCGCAACCGCGCGTTGAGATGACGGGACCCAATGGGTCCCACTTGGTCGAGTCTAAATTAAATTTCTAAACTAAACTAAACTAATCCAGGACTATGGAAGTGAATGCGGAATGTCTTGAAAAATCTAATGCTGAGAGTCGCTGTGTTTTACGTTCATTGACTCTAATTGGGTGTAAACTTTTTATTTTTACTCATTATTGGAGCCAGCACTATTTTTCATTAATCGTATATTCCCAAGAGTTCCAACCTTTACAAAATCCTCAGGAGTTTAATCATTTGGTTACTGTGCATAATAAATTGATGAATTTTGCTGATTTAACCTAATTTATATTTTGAAATCAAATTAATTGGAGAATTGACGTTAATTTAACAAAGCTAAAGTCTTCTGAGTTATGAGATGCTATTAACTGAGTCGAATGTGAATTGTTTCCTGGAGATGCCTTTGGCATAACATTGGGAGGTAGTTAGACATGTTACAATTAGTGTCTTATAATACCTTAAAGAAACATCAAAGGGAAAGATCTACATTGAAGGACCTCTCTGGACAATTCTCTAATAGTGAAGAAAGCAAACTAGTAAAAAAAAGATGCTTCACGGTTCTTCAGAACCAAACACAGTATAGAAGTAATGTCAAGATGAAACATAGGTAGAAGACCTGGATAAAAATACTGACATGTAATTTATCATCCTCAGTTCAGAGACTGCAAGCGTGATTAAAGAATCCAGTCCTTCTTAAGAATGAATATAGTAACAATCACTATGGTAGGAGGGTGAGAAAAAAAAAATCACATATCATGCAGCATTTGGTTATGTGTTCTTCCAAAGATTTAGATCATGTTTCCATCTATATTCTATCCAGCTAAATTATGAGGAAAAATGCTTAGAGAAATATAGATTAATTGAGTTTTGTTTTTAAAAAAAATGCCTTCTGTAGTATCTAATTAAGTCAGACTGCAGGAGAATAGAGATTGTTTACAAGCAATCCAATAAAAGGAACAAAGTGTAAATACTTACATATTCCTTAACTGAGAGCTATCTGTATGGATGTAGATTTATTGCTTTTGCCGATAGCACTTCTAAAGATAACTGTAAAATGTATAACTGGTAGATTAATTCTCAGTTTCGAGGTCCTGTGAAAATATTGTCTGGAGATACGGGAAGAGAGGTCGCTGAATTCACACCTAAGTGTATATGTCAACCTCCACTCATTTTCCAGTTAATGATGACATTTAAATTTCTAATTTTATATATTTTTGTTTTGTTTGACTTTACACCGGTGATTTTCCCAGTATCCAGTGATCTATTTTAAGAACTTGAAAAATCACTTTTCTTTTAATGAAATGGTTGACTGTACTTAACAGTCAATAATAAAGAGGCACTCAGATTGATTTTCTGATTGAACAATACTAATCCTTGGAGTGCCAGAGATCGGTTACTATGGGGTAACTTAGCTCTGGTTCATATACACCGCCCAGCCATCTGCGAATGTTTAGGACTGTGAAAATGTTGAGGTTCCATTTGGGTCTGAGATGAGGAAAACCGTTTTCACCCAGAGAGTTGTGAATCTGTGGAATTCTCTGCCACAGAAGGCAGTGGAGGCAATTTATTAGATGTTTTCAAGAGAGTTATGGGCCTGTCCCACTTAGGTGATTTTTTAGGTGACTACAGGCGACTAGGCTGTCGCCACATGGTCGCCAGGGTGTCGCATGCATGGTCTCCTCAGTCGACCAAAAAGTCGTACCTTTTTTCTATTCACTGCTGGATTTTCAACGATCGTAGCCTGACGTAGGTGATGTCACCAGAATGACATTGGTTGTCACCAGTGCTGACTTTGGTGAATTCCATTGGCGACTACCTACACAACCTACGTCAACCGGTGATAGGTACCGGCGACTGAATTGTCTTACCTTGTCGTAGCTTGCCGCGGCTGGACGTAGGTTGTCGTAGGTGTGGTCGTAGGTGGACGTCCTAACGGATTGCCGGTTGTCGGTAGCTTGCCGTTGCTTGACGTCGACTAGGAAGTAGGTTGTGGTTGACATTGTCATAGACATTGTCATGGGGGGGGGGTCCAGTCGCCGGTTTTTTCATCGACCTGCAACGACTATGACAGTCGCCGAAAATGTTGCCTAAGTGGGACAGGCCCATTAGATATAGCTCGTAGGGCTAACAGAATCAAGGGGTATGGGGTGAAAGCAGGAACTGATTTTGGATGATCAGCCATGATCATATTGAATGGCAGTGCTGGCTCGAAGGGCTGAATGGCCTACTGCTGCACCTATTTTTCTACGTGGCTATGTTTCTAGAATGTCTATGCCATTCCTTATGTATGAGCACCCACTTCTCGGCTGATTCCTCAGTCCAGTTTTGAAAATTGCAGCATTTCTGTTCACACTATCTTCCAGACGTGAACTTCATTTACTCTTTCAGGTGGATGTGTGAGACTCACTACTTTTTTTCTGTACACTGCGGGCGGCTTGTTTGTAATCGTGTATGGTCTTTCTGCCGACTGGATAGCACGCGAGAAAAAAGCTTTTCACCGCCCCTCGGTACACGTGACAATAATAACCTAAATTTAAGATCAAAGACGCAGCGAGATCTGTCGGGGGATAATAAATAGATTAATAAAGTCTTCCTTGAAACAGTACCATCCATCTCACACGTCCACCTGGCAGAGGTAATGGAGCTCAAGTATTGCAGCTGGGTCTGGAAGTTGTTACTGCCAACTATACTGGATTTTGTGCATCACTAAAATGCCTGGCAATTAACCATCCCAACTACGATGCCTATCTATGTTAATCCCGTTTGCTTACATTAGGCCTACATCACACTACTCCTTTCCTACCCACCTAATTGTCCAAATGCCTTTTAAATGTTGCAATGTAAATGGTAAATGTTGCAATGTGTTCAATGATTCACTGATTCTTTATGCACCTCTTTACACAAACAAACGCGTTGTTTTTGCAAAGAACCCGGTAAATTCATACAACAGACCTCACCTAGGCAGTTCACAGGTCGTACTGTAGTCATGGAGTGATACAGTGTGGGAACAGGCCCTACAGCCCAACTTGCCCACACCAGCCAACATGTTCCAGCTACACTAGTCCCAACTGCCCCGCGCTTGGCCCATATCCCTCCAAACCTGTCCTATCCATGTACCTGTCAAACTGTTTAGCTGACTGGTCCACCTTCCGCAGAGACCGTTCCCTCCGCAACTCCCTGGTTAACTCATCCCTTATCACCCAAACTACCCCCTCCCCGGTACCTACCCCTGCAACCGCAACTGCAACCCCACCCCAGGTACCTTCCCCTGCTCCTGTTCCAATGCCTCCTCCCTCGACTCTGTCCAGGGACCCCAACATTCCTTTCAGGTTAGGCAGAGGTTCACTTGCACCCCCTACAACCTCATCTACTGTATCCGTTGTTCAAGGAGTGGGCTCTTCAGGGCCTGTCCCACTTTGAGATTTTATGAGCGAAAACGGGCGTCAGTGACTGACGCCTAATGTCGCCTAAAAACCGTCAAGTAGTACGACACAGCCACGTCCAGGTATGACACTCCGCGTCACCATGCGTCACCATAGGACAGGACATGCGTTAGATTCAGATTCAGATTCAGATTCAATTTTAATTGTCATTGTCAGTGTACAGTACAGAGACAACGAAATGCATTTAGCATCTCCCTGGAAGAGCGACATAGCAAATGATTTAAATAAATAATAATAAGTGATAATAAGTGTCCGGGGGGTGGGGGGGTGATTGGCAGTCACCGAGGTACGTTGTTGAGTAGAGTGACAGCCGCCGGGAAGAAGCTGTTCCTGGACCTGCTGGTTCGGCAACGGAGAGACCTGTAGCGCCTCCCGGATGGTAGGAGGGTAAACAGTCCATGGTTGGGGTGAGAGCAGTCCTTGGCGATGCTGAGCGCCCTCCGCAGATAACGCTTGCTTTGGACAGACTCAATGGAGGGGAGCGAGGAACCGGTGATGCGTTGGGCAATTTTCACCACCCTCTGCAATGCCTTCCGGTCGGAGACAGAGCAGTTGCCATACCATACTGTGATGCAGTTGGTAAGGATGCTCTCGATGGTGCAGCGGTAGAAGTTCACCAGGATCTGAGGAGACAGATGGACCTTCTTCAGTCTCCTCAGGAAGAAGAGACGCTGGTGAGCCTTCTTGATCAGAGTTGAGGTATTGTGGGTCCAAGAGAGGTCATCGGAGATGTTGACTCCCAGGAACCTGAAGCTAGAAACACGTTCCACCTCCGTCCCGTTAATGTGGATGGGGGTGTGCGTGCCGCCCCTGGACTTCCTGAAGTCTACAATGAGCTCCTTTGCATACCATGCATCGCCATAGGACGGCATGCGACAGCATACGACAGCATAGAACAGCGCCTGTGACATCACAGCCATCAAGCGCATCAATGTACGTCCACCCGCGACACGATACGGCAAGATACGACGGGTTGCGTCATCTTGGGCATGTGACGTCACTTGATTACCCAGCTTCTCTGTAAATCATGATGCATCGTTGTCGCATAGTGATGCATGGTGATGCACGATGACGCACAATAAATTAGCATAGGCAACGACCGTGCGTCACCACGCATCACCCGTACATCGTCGTGCGAAAGGGCGCACTTATGATAAGTCACGCAGATGTCGCGCGAGGATTTTGAACATTCCATAATCCTGTGGCGGCAGAGAGACCACGCATCACGACCCGACCACGATGCGACAACCTCTTTTCAGGCTGTCGCCTAAAATGTCGCCCAAGTGGGACAGACCCTTTATACAGCGGCGAGTTCAAACACAGACCGGGTGATCATTTCGCAGAACACCTTCGCTCAGCCCACCTGAACCTACCTGATCTCCCTGTTGCTGGACACTTTAATTCTCCTTCCCATTCGTCCACAAACCTTACTGTCCTCGGTCTCCTCCATTGTCAGAGTGAGGCTAAACGCAAATTAGAGGAACAGCATCTCATATTTCATTTGGGCAGCTTACAGCCCAGTGGTATGAATATTGATTTCTCTCACTTCAGGTAACCCCGGCATTCCCTCTCTCTCTATCCCTCCCCCACCCAAGTTGCACCAGCTTCTCGTTTTCACCCAACAAACAGCTAACAATGGCCTGTTCCCTTTATCATCATTACTTTTTTGCATATCTTTCATTCATTGTTCTTTATCTCGCTACATCACCGTCTATAGCACTCGTTTCCCTTATCCCTAACCAGTCTGAAGAAGGACTTGACCCAAAACGTCACCCTTTCCTTCTCTCCAGAGATGCTGCCTGTCCCGCTGAGTTACTCCAGCTTTTTATGTCTAACTCTTTCTTAAATCTTATCTTGGTCCTTGCCTCAACTACCTCCTCTGGCAGCTTGTTCCATACACCCTCCGCCCTTTGTGTGAAAAAGTTACCCCTCAGATTCCTATTAAATCTTTTCCCCTTCACCTTAAACCTTTTGGCACCAGCAAAGTTACAAAAGTTCACCGAACAGTCCCTATCTACTACCTGGCACCACCTCCGTTATCTCCTGCTGAGAATACGCACCACCCTCTATGTGGAAAAAACGCACCCTGAGATCTCGTTTAAACGCCTTTTAACTGTTGAATGACCATTCACATTCCAAAGAATAAATTAAAAGAAGACATGATAAATGTTGCGAAGCAAAGATTCTCAATTTTGTTTTGGTGTATTGCATTTGCATGTCAACTCTTGCTAAGTATCAATACAACTTTAACCAACCCATTGTAGTAGGGTTAATTTAGGTGCGGTGAATGTCAATATACACGCTCTTGGGATGAAATATTAATACATGATAAACCACACATGTGCCTAATTACCAACGTTCAAAAAATAAATCAATACGTATTGAATTATGTCGTTTGTGATAAAAGACTGTGGACAATTTTGACGTATTTTTCTCCTTCAGCTTTGTGCCACAAATCTTACATCTTGAATAAAACATTAAATTCGCAGCAAACCTTTCGGGTCAGGCACCGTTTCTGGAGATTCAGAATAGATTCAGTGATCCACAGCTATGACCTTCCGTCAAAGCTAAGAAAAGTTAGAGGTAAGATGGATTTAAGATGCAGAGATTGGGGGAAGAAGGGGGAGAGAAAATGGAAACAGAGGGTGTGAGCCAAGGTTGGTGCAATGGCGCAGCGGTTAGTGCTGTTATATGTTAGTGCCACATATCCCCTGCAGCTTTGACTAAATCCTGACCTTGCTTGCTGTCTGTGTAGAGATTGTGCCTCCCCCCCCACCCCCCCCCCCCCCCCATGACAGGATGGGATTTACCATGGACGCTCCAATTTCCTGATGCATTCAAATACTTTGAGCAGGATTAGGGCAGCACGATGGCACAGCGGTAGAGTTGCTGGCTTACAGCGCCAGAGACCCAGGTTCGATCATGATTACGGGTGCTTGTCTGTACGGAGTTTCACCCCCCACTCCAAAGACATACAGGTTTGTAGGTGAATAGGTAAGATTGTAAATTGTCCCGAGTGCGTATAGGATAGTGTTAATGTGCGGGAATCGCTGGTCGATGGGCTGAAAGGCCTGTTTCCTCACCATATCTCTAAATTAAAATGTGGGTTAATTGGCTTCTGTAAATTACTCTGCTAAAGATAGGTGTTTGGAAAATTGATTGGGGGAATAAGGAATAGAGGGTCTAAATGAAGGGCATTTGAAAGTTTCATAAGCAAGTAAGGGAGAGATGAGAACTAACATGGACTCAATGGCCTGAATGGCATCCTTCTCTGTAAAATAAAAAGCCACAAAATGAGAAAAAGGGTAAAGGATGTGCTTGAAAAAGGGTATTATTGTCATAGCTACAGCTTGAAACCAGGCTTTTTGGCCCACCTCTTCCACACTGACCATCGATCTCCCGTTCACATTAGTTCAAGGGTTCCCAACCTTTTTCATCCCGTTTACCCCTGGCAACTTTAATAGCGCATAGCAATGTTATTTCACTTATTTATGAACAACTAATGATGAACAGATACCGGTATACCAGAACCAAACAGTCAGTCAATGAGAAAAACAAATATGTACAAATCCAGATACCCCCTGGGTAGGCAAAATTTACCCCCTGAATTGAACCATTGATAATCTTTTGGGTCTTAATACTTGCTGGTAATGTGCACCAAACCATTAACTAAATTAAAGTTAAATTAACAGTATTAGTTTAGTTTAGTTTCGAGATACAGCGCGGAAACAGGCCCTTCCGCTCACCGGGTCCGCACTGACCAACGTTCCCCGCACATTAACGCTATCCTACACACACAAGGGATAAATTTTACATTTACCGAGCTGATTAACCTAAAAACCTGCACTTCTTGGAGCGTGGGAGGAAACCGAAGATCTCGGAGAAAACCCACGCTGTCACGGGGAGAACGTGCAAACTCCGTACAGCAAGCAGCCGCAGTCTCTGGCACTGCAAGCGCTGTAAGGCAGCAACTCTACCGCTGAGCACCATTACCGCCCATAGAATATTTTTCTATAATTTGTCTGTAGCCCTGTGTAACTTCATATTAGTTTTTCTTATTAAGACATTTATATAAGTGTTGCTGTGAATATGTGTTCTGCATTTGATTTGTTGTTAATGAGTTAGATCATTTTTCCTGTGTGGTGATTGGTTTGGGGGCGGGAGCTGGGAATGGTGGGTAATCGAAGTCCAGGGGAGAGAGAGAAGAAGTCCAGAAGAAGACAGAAGAAGCCTAGGCTAACTGCTACCCCTTCAGCTCGGAGGGGTGGATTAAAGACTGTCGCTGTGTAGACTTTGTGATTACGAGGAGAGTGAGAGCAGCGGTTAGCTGAGCCCTGGAGACAACGAGGGAGAAGGAAGATTTCTGCCACATGGGGTCCTCTCTGGTCAGCCAACTCCCCGCCATCTTGTGAGCTTCTGCACGGTGCACTTGTCGGCTTCCACTGTATTTGGCCGCGACGCTCTCCAGCTTCGACCAGGCCTGCAACGTGGGGTTATTCTTGTTTTGTTTTTAATGTTGCCGGCTTGTGTGAGTGAGTGTGTGGGCCCACATAGTAATTAATACTTAAAGGTACTATAAAAGATTGATTTATTGAGTGTTGTTTTTTTGTTGAATATCTGTGTGAGAAACACCAGTAAAACACCATATTTTTGGTTATTGATATTTTATTTTGTATTTCCCTGACCAACATATCATTTATTTTAATTAATAGAATAAATGTGAAGGTAATTCATTGGAACATAGTTGTCAGTTGATTTATTTTAACTGTTTCTACAGTAGGGTATACCATTTAATATTGTATTAAAGGTGCCCTATTGTCCAAATTAAGAGAGTGCATAAATACTTAAATTAAGGGTTAACTAACACCTATAAGGGAATTAAAGTTTACGAACCTGGGGCGCAGCTCATGTAGAGGGCAAAGAAGCGCTACATGTCTTTTGCAAGGCGATGTACAGAAAAAAAAGCAAATGTATTCCCTTATTTACTTCAGAGCATATTAATATGTCATTGCTCCATAGATTTCCATTATGACAGATACCGAATAACCATTGGAAAACCAGATCCAATGGTTTGTGTAACCTATGATCCCTGAGGAAGGACCATTGTTAATCCAGTACATTATTTATTCTCCATCCCCTTTGCCTTAAGGACGCTTTAATCACTAAATTTACCAATAAATTGGATTTTACAGGATTGACTGCCTCAAGAATTAAACACTGAGTTCATGAATATTATTTTTCATGTTTATGAATAGATTATATATTAGGAATATATTTCTAATGCAATTTACACACGCTTTGAAGTATAAAACCGCAGCGAAACTCAAAGAAAATGATGAAAAAGTATATGTGAAGAACAATAGCGGAACAGCTAGAAGTATACGAGACAGCACTTTAAGCATTGGAGGTTGCTATGGAAATAAATTGTGTTCAGGTTATGCTGCACATCGTAACAAATAGGAAAGATAATTCACATTGTGTAGAAGTGTCTTCATTTCTGGAATGATAACATTTACCAGGCATTCCAGATAAGCAAACTTCAATTAATCTTTATCAAGTCAATGCATAAAAATGGTTTAGCAACCCATGATAAACTGCAAAAGTTCTTATTTCAAACAATGGTCTGTTGAATTGTCGTCAAGAGTTTCAGATAATAAAACCTTGTTATTCGTTTATTTCTTGCCCATCTCGATGTGCCCTTGTGAAGGTTGTTCTGGCAACTTGCTGTTGTCAGGGTGGCACGGAGGCACAGCGGTAGAGTTGCTGCCTCACAGCGCCAGAGACCCGGGTTCTATCCTGCCCACACTTACTCCCGCACCTACTCCCGCACCTATTTTTCTATGTTTCTATGTGAGCTCGTGGGTTTTCTCCAGGTGTTATGGATTCCTCCCACATTCCAAAGACACATAGGTTGGTAGGTTAATTGGCTTTGCAAATTATCCCTGTTGTGTAGGCTAGAACGAGCGTACAGGTGATTGTTGGTCGGCACGGACTTTGTGGGCCGAGGGGCCTCTTTCCACACTTAATCACCACACTTAAACTACTGTGTTTGCAGACATGTGCACTCTTTTCAGAGTTCTTGGGCCCACTTTTTCTGCATTTCCAGGGTTTCTGGCTTCCATCTTAACTTCTTACAGGATTTCTGACCCCCATCTTGTCATCGCTGAGGAATATCACCTGCCCTGCTAGTTCCAACCCCCAGGTTCATCTATTTCTGCAGTAGGTGCCACAAATGCAACTCTTCGTGCTTCAGCAGTTCACCAAGGGAGATGTGTTGGAAAACTGGTACCGGTATCAGTTTATTATTGTCACGCACACCTAGATAGTGAAAATAGTACCATTCCTGAGTATGTCAAGGTATTGCAAATAGAAAATGAAACTGAGTGCAGAGTATAGATTCTCTTTTTTTTATTAAAAAACTTGCCCTTTGACTACGCAGGGAGATTTTTAACAATACCATGTAAGCAGGAAACAAGCCCATGGAAATGGTATTTTGATTGAATTGAAAGATACAGCAAGGAAACAGGCCCTTCGGCCAACGTGTCCATCAATCACTCGTTCACAGCAGAGCCTGTTTCCATGCTTTATCTCTAAACTAAATTCTAATTGTACCACCCATTGTATCAGAATGGTTGACAATTTGTGTGGATATATCATGTTTTCATGGGGAATATGTCTCGTAAGATTTGTACAGAACTGTACGCAAAAAAATGAATTTCACTGTGCCTAAGTACATGTGACAATAAAGCGCCATTGAAATAGTTTATATAAATGTAAATGTGCCTTTAAGAACTGAGCGTGTCATTTAGTATGACTTTTGATATATTGTTATATTTTTGCTATCAGTTTAGTGTTCATTGCATTCAATAAAAGATATATGTTGACAGCTCTATCTCTTCTGTGTCTTTGCGAGGCAGCAACATTAAAGAGCTGAGAGACTTTCCAGAGAGTCTCATTGCATGCATCTATGCCTCAGTGCCTTCACTCTTTTGACTTCAGGTGTACAGCGTGGAAACAGGCCCCTCGACCCATCGAGTCCGCGCCGACCATCGATCACTAACCTACACATTACGGACAATTTTACAACTTACCGAGTAAATGAGTAAGAATCTGATATTTTTTTTTTTAATTTAGTTTAGTTCAGAGATACATAGAAACATAGAAACATAGAAAATAGGTGCAGGAGTAGGCCATTCGGCCCTTCGAGCCTGCACCGCCATTCAATATGATCAAGACTGATCATCCAACTCAGAATCCTGTACCTGCTTTCTCGCCATACCCCCTGATCCCTTTAGCCACAAGGGCCACATCTAACTCCCTCAAAGTGCAGTGCAGAAACAAGCCCTTCGGCCCACTGAGTCCGAGCCGGCCAACGATCCCCGTACACTAGTACTATCCTACATGCGAGGGACAATTAATAATTTTACCAAAGCTTAATTAACCTACAAACTTGTGCATCTTTAGAGTATGGGAGGAAACCGGAGCACCTGGAGAAAAACCTCGCAGGTCACGGGGAGAATGTGCAAACTCCGTGCAGACAACACCCGTAGTCAGAATCGAACCCAGGTCTCTGGGGCTGTAAAGCAGCCAATCTACCATTGTCCACTGTGTCGCCCTAGTTCAACATCGTACATAAGATGCAAGAAAGCTCATTGCATGAGTTCCTCCAGCATTTTTTGTTTTAATCATAATATACCATGCCCTTTGGTTTCTCTAAATCCCTGAAAAATGTTCTTTCCAAAGGAACAACATCAGAGCTGACGTATATATGTCACCAGAGCGTCAGGTAAAATACCAACATTGCACCATTTATTGTATAAGCTAAAGAATATTAACCAATTTTGGAATGTATTTAATTGGGTAGATTTAACCCAAATCAAACTTTCATAGCTGCACTGCCACTGTGTTATGATGATTAAAATATTCTTTCAACCAGAAATGAAGCCATGTTCTTATGAAATATATATTTACAATCTGTAGTCTAACCTCATCCTGAGCACCTTACCAACAAACTAAGCACCATTAAATGCATCTCAACAAGCTGCAAAGGATATTTAAACAAATTGAAAAAATACAGGATTATATTCAGCTAGTTTCAAAATTGCTTTTGTGTCTGAAAAATAAAGCTTTTGCTGCATGTACTGATTATGCAGATATCCTCCATGCCAAGAACTAGTAGCGTTGTTACAAAACCTACCATCAGCGGCGCTCCACATCTGCCACTGCCTGTGCGTGCGATTCCAGAGGCTGGGGGGGGGGGGGGGCGATTCCGGAGGCTGTGCTGGAGGGCAGGATTAAAATTCAGGTTTGTATTGGTTGTCGGAGAGGTATTTGCTCGGACTTACAAGTTGACAAAGAAAATTTGTTCTGCGCTTCCGTGTGTAGGATAGTGTTAGTGTGCGGGGTTCGCTGGTCGGGGTGGACTCGGTGGGCCGAAGGGTCTGTTTCCACGCTGGATCTCTAAATTAGATTAAACTAAATTAAAAGCTGTGACAAGGCTTGCATGGAATCACTTCCTACAAGGCGAGACCAAGTAATAATGTAATTATGCTTCTACAGCTTACCCCAATAGTCTAGTTCAGTAAAACACTAAGTCAAGCACTGGATCAACTAACTCTTTATTCTCACTCACACAAACAAACTTCCTATACGATACCTAACCAACACCGCGGGTCCGATCCTTGTCTCTATTCGTCCAAGCCCTTCAGCCTTGTGCGAATAGACACCTCCAGGCAGTCAACACAGTCCCATGTGCACTTCCAGAAGATCGACTCCGATCTATGTGGTGTCCCCTCTTTTATACGATATCGGACCCGTGGCGCGAAAATATATGGGGGGGCAACCCCTACAAGCCAATCACAAATAAAGATCATATATATACATTTATTGACAGTTCCCTACCCAATCACAAAATAACCCATTACATTGTTTCCACAGAAGGTTCTAGTTGGAAGACAGTTCACCAAAGTAAAGAAACATTTCCCCAGGTAATATAAACAATTTGAACAAGGCTCCATACTTTCACCAATCACAAGATAACAGTGCAAAAACTCTGCAACATAATTAACAATACTTTACAACACCCCATTCTATAACCAATCCTAATCATGCATTTGCAACCCTGCTCAGCTCTTTCTGCAAAACCCTCATACATATTAACAATAGAGAGGACATCTGGACATCACCCTGTGCTTGACTACCTCCCAGGGTTCAGACTTATTGGAGCCATGAGACTCATGGTTTTGTAGCTTTTCACAGAAAGAGGACAAGCAGGCTTTGCAAATGCAGAGATCCTCCATTTTGTGACATATTTATTTGGCCAATATTATCAATAACTCAAGTTAAAGTGAGGAATCACTCCTGGATGATCTCAATGCTTTCTATGCTCACATCCAAAGGGAGACATTCATGTACCTCCTCGGAGCCGATGTCAGAAGATCCTTCATGAGGGTGAACCATTGGAGAGTGGGCAGCTTCGATGGTATACCTGGCCGCATTCTTAAAATCTGCATGGAGCAACTGGCTGGAGTTTTTGGAGACATCTTCAACCTCTCCTTACTATGTTACAAGGTTCCCACCTGGTTGAAAAGGACAAGCATAATACCAGCGCCTAAGAAGAGTTATGGGCCTGTCCCACAGGCGACTCTTTAGGTGATTGTCAGGGACTAGTTTTAGCGGAATTCACCTACGATACCTGGCAACAATCTACGACAGCCCCTACGACAATCTACGACAGCCCCTACGACAACACCTACGTCAACCCCTACAACAACACCTATGTCAACCTACAACAGCAAACGTTGTCGCCACTGTCGGCGAAACATTTTCAACATGTTGAAAATTTTGCGGCAGTTGCCTGTAATCACCCAAAAAATTGCCTAAGTGGGACAGGCCCATAAGGTGACAATCTATGTTCAGACAACTCTCTGTACACATGTACAGAGCAATAGAGTTTAAGATTTATTTACAGCAGCTACATGGGGAAGCTTGATGCAGATATTCTAAAGTTGCTGGGTCCTTCGTTGGGTCAGTTAGTGCTGATTTGGGGTAAAGATTCAAGACTACTTGCTGAGGTGCTTAAGGTCGAGCTACTGTCTGACAGCACCAGAGACCTGCGTACAATCCTGACTCTAGGTGCTGTCTGTAGGGAGTTTGTACATATGCCCTGTGACCACATGGGCTTTCCCTGGATGCTCTGGTTTCCTCCCACATTCCAAAGATGTGCAGGTTTGTAGGTTAATTGTCAGGTTTGTAGGTAAAGTATCCCTATTGTGTGATCGTTGGTCGGCATGGACCCATTGGGCTGAAGGGCGTGTTTCCATGCTGTATCTCTCAATATATATATATATATATTTTAACTGAAATGTTACAACTGTTACTGAGCAGACAGAATACCTTCCTCGTAAACATCCATGTTGCGACCACTCTTAATTCCGCCCCCCAACATTCTTTCCAAGCCATGGAATCAGCTCAACAGAGCCGACTTCCAAAAAACAGTTTCTTCTTTCTAAAGCCTCAACGAATGTTGATCTTCATGTGAGATAGCTTAGAGGTTTGTAAAGAGGTAACAGAGTAAAACGTCGGATGGATGAGCAGCTCAAAAAGAACAGCGAGATGAAAAAGATTAAATATAGATCAGATATTATTTGGTAGAGAGCAATAAGTATAAATTATATTTACAATAAGGTTGAATTAGCCTGCTGAACTGCATCACTGATCTACCCAAACTAATATATCTGAGCAGTTATTAAATTAACTCAATATTTCTTTGCAAAAATATATAAAAAATAAAGTGCCATTTAGATATTAATGTATACATATTGCTGCAGGATACTTCTGAAGACAACAAAGATATTTGTTATTTTTAGTCTTGTCTTTGAGAGGGATTGTTCAATGAAGGATCTCTGATGGTCAATAGATCAGAGATCGTTACAGCTGAAATTAAAATGAATTCCTTCTTTAGATCCTTTTCCCTCTGTCCTGAAAAATTCTGAAGTTTATTGTAGTCATGTACCAAGGTCAAATCAACTTCTTTGGCTGATGGCAATGATATTCCTTTAATCACAGGAAATTGATCAACCTCTTCCCCCATTATCCGTCAGTGGAACTTTTTTCCCCACCTTTAGTTTAGTTTAGAGATACAGCGCGGAAACCACCCTTCATCCCACCGAGTCCGTGCTGACCAGCGATCCCTGCACACTAACACTATCCTACACACACTAGGAACAATTTACAACTATACCAAGCCAATTAACATCCAAATCTGTACGTCTTTGGAGTGTGGGAGGAAACCGGAGATCCCGGGGAAAACCCACACAGGTCACAGATCCAACCCGGGTCTCTGTCGCTGTAAGGCAGCAACTCTACCGCTGCGCCACCATGCCGCCCGCTTGTGTGAATCAGTGGGTCACATCATGCTGATTATGGCTGATTGTGTTATAAAGAAAGACTGAGAGTCATCCATTCAAACTGAAGTATACTGTATCTCAGTCTAATGAACTGTGTGCTTTGTGCTTATTGACTAATCTGGATTCTGCATTTGTCACTACAATTCGGGTCGAGACCCTTCTTCAGACTGATGACTTCAGACTTCAGACTTCCCCAGTGAATACTTTACAAGTTTATTTTCAAGGTCCCTTTTGAAGATATTCTATACACATAATCGGTAGACTTACATTTTTCAACACTTAACCACGTTCAAGGAGAAAAGGTACAGTGCAAAGAATTCTGAGAAGAATGAGGAGGGAATTATTCCAGACCTTAGTGCTCTCATTTACAATGTAATGCCAAAATTGCAGCTTTATTTATTAAAGAAAAGGTTAAGGGTTGATGCATTAAAGTCTGAGGCAATGACAACCTCTTTAGTTTGGCTGTGTACAAAGAGCTAAAGAAATGGAATTAAAAAGTTAGCAATTTCTTCAGCGAGATGACATCTGAATTCAAGGTTTTTACCTCTATATAATGCAGGCAATTACTTAATGATGTGTAAGTAGCTGAAAGGAGCAAGGTTGAAAGTTAGAGAAATATATTGGGAAAGAAATGTGGAATTGGTACAAGGTGTGTCGTTGGCTTCAGGCTGCCAGGAATATAGAAACATCGTAAGTTCAGAAATATCAATTTGTGGCCTGGTGATACTTAGCATTTTTTAGTTTGAGTGATACAGTGCAGGAACGGGCCCTTAGGCCCACTGAGTCTGCACAGACCAGCGATTCCCACGCACTAACACTACCCTACACACACCAGGGAAAATTTAGCCTATATGCCGAGCCAATTAACCTACAAACCCATAGAGAAGAAAAATAACAAAAATAGCAAAAACACAAAAGATTGGTTTTGTTTTGTGTTTAGTTGTGTCAATTTTTTGGACAATTATTTTGTCCAATGTACTGTTTGTATCCACTCATTCTCACCTTTTTCCACAGGCAAAAATAGACTATAGTGGGCTCCACCATTTCTTGATCATCTCTGCTGGCTTTGATTTGTTCTACTCATATCGTTCATTCATTTGTCTGGTCTCCCTCTCCTCTGAGTCTCAGTCTGAAGAAGGGTCTCAACCTGAAATGTCACCCATTCCTTTTCTCCAGAGATGCTGCTGGACCCACCGAGTTACTCTGGCTTTGTGTCTATCTTTGGTGTTAACCAGCATTTACAGTTCCTTCCTATACACACTTAAATTCTTGGTTTATTTTGAGGCTACGGGTAAATATGCTTTTCTATGCTTTTCTATGCGACAAGTCTTTCCAAATGATTGTGTATTGATTTACGACCAGAAACATCACAGAGACATGTCCCCCAGAAAGTGCTGCCTGACACATTGAGTTTTTTTCCAGCACTTTGCATTAAATGCATATTTCTAGCATCTGCAGTTCCTTGTGTCCATATCAAACCCTGTGAACTTGGTTTTAAAGAGGCTTAACCCATTCTAATGATGTTGTTTTGTTATTGAAAATAAATTTACTTGGCTTTTTGAAAAAGAAGAGTCTCGACCCGAAACGTCACCCATTTTCAGAGATGCTGCCAGTCCCGCTGAGATACTACAGCATTTTGTGTCTATTTCTGGCTTTTTCTAAATCTGTATATTCCGATAGGAATACTAACCTGCTCCACAGTCCTGTAGAAATAGGAAGAGTCGTCTTCACATCCTAATAGCCTCAAAATCTGTCTTATAGAGCCATACACAGATACAGTGTGGAAACAGGGCCTTCGGCCCAATTTACCCACACCGGCCAATGCGTCCCAGCTACACTTGGTCCATATCCCTCCAAACTTTTCCTATCCATGTACCTGTCTAACTGTTTCTTAAACGTTGGGATAGTCCCAGCCTCAACTACCTCCTCTGGCAGCTTGTTCCATACACCCACCATCCTTTGCATGAAAAGGTTACCCCTCAGATTCCCATTAAATGTTTTCCCCTTCACCTTAAACCTATGTCGTCTGGTCCTCGATTCACCTACTCTGGGCAAGAGACTCTGTGCATCTACCCAATCTATTCCTCTCATGATTTTATACATTCTGTGGTGCATCTGTTGCTGCCAAGCTATGGGTGCGGATTTGGTTCAAATGAAGCGCCTGATCTCTTGTTCGTCGTGCCAACCATCACATTGGGAAGGACGTAAATGCTTGCCATGTTAATGCATACTGAACTATGCGGTGTAAGCAGATTATGATCTCAGCTGTAAGCAACACTGATTTGACACCAGACCAAAATCACAGCGAACATACTGTGCGCGAGGCTCAAAGAGAATTTAGTGCTCAGCAGCGACAAGAAACACTCACATCTGCACTATTAAAAGAGATCATTAATTACTTGTAAGCCCTGTGGAGAAGTATTAAGACCATCAACGGTTCAGTTAGTGCGGCTCTTGAAATTGTGATAATATGCAGGCTTCACAAATTTTATACTCGGTTTGCATTCGGCTCTAAACGGTCTGGGTCAATCATTCATTCATCCCAGTTTCTCCAACCCCATCTCACTTGGCCACCGGATAATGATGTTGTCCCTCTACCTCAAACCACACCAGCGTCCATTACCTCTGTCAGTTTATCATCTTTATTTTAACACCAATACATTCATAGCTTGTTTGTTTTGGACATAGTTGTCTACATTCTGCCTTTTTCAAATCTTTTTTTGGGGTATGTTAAAGGGAATTTAAATTAAAGAAAGTAACTCACAGAGGAAATTAAACGCTGCTCGGACATCCCACGAAAAAGAGTTAATTCAGATGAAAAAATAACCAGTCGCGCATAGAAGAAAGCATAGTGCAGTTTAATTGTGACTTGGCTGAACCAACAGGATGTAGATTTACAATGTGTCAGAAGGAACTGCAGACGCTGGTTTAAACTGGAGATAGACACAAATTGCTGGAGTAACTCAGCGGGACAGGCAGCATCTCTCGCGAGAAGGAATGGGTGACGTTTCGGGTCGAGACCCTTCTTCAGACTCTTCAGAATTCAGTCTGAAGAAGGGTTTCGACCCCGAAACGTCACCTATTCCTTCTCTCCAGAGATGCTGCCTGTCCCGCTGCGTTACTCCAGCATGTCGTGTCTATCTGTGGTGTTACATTAGCAGGTGGAAGCTTATATTGTGGGGACATGAAGACAACATCAGGAGCAATTAAATGCCAGGAGCATAAGGTCATAAGGCCTTAAGGCAATTGGAGTAGACTTTGGCCATTCAGCCCATCAAGTCTACTCCACCATTCAATCATGGCCGATCTATCTCTTCCTCCTAACCCCATTCTCCTGCCTTCTCCCTATAACCTCTAACACCCGTACTAATCAAGGGCAGAACAGGAGAATCACGGACAGGAGCGGATAGATGACTGACATTATCTATTTCCTGCACAACCACCCTGACCACCCATCCCACCCCTCCCATCACACCCAGGAGAACTCTTCATTGTTACATGGCAACGCTACAAAATAATAAAACTGGAAAGGCATTAGTTGGTTGGATGAAAATACATTCAGATTATCTTTCAAGTTTAAATTAGTAAAAATGACAAATACAATTATTTTACAAATCATTTTTGTGTAAATTTGCCAAAAATCTTTAAATATGATGCTACTCAATGTGCAACCAATTGATAGTAGGCAAGTGAGCATGGGTTTTACAAATGAAAGCTGAGAATATGGACACATTTCCATCCTTCTGTTATAAGCACACTCTTCGTACAATTATTTCCCCCTGTTGAAATTCTACTCGTTGCAAATTTGACTCCAGCACTCCCAGGCAGTGTTCTCCAAACACTAACTGATGATTTCACAGTGCCATTCATACAAGGAATAGCTTCATCATCATGAACAGTACTCTGTCTTGTTGACGGAAAATGGAGCATTACTATGCAACCTATGACCTTTCTTCCAAGATAGCGCCCAACCCAGACGACTATTTGCGCGCTAGCCACAGAAGCAGATCTACATTCACGTGTTACAATTGCTCCACACTTTTAAATCTCTATCATGTAGCTACACACAGTAAATGGCTCTATTGTAATCATGTATTGTCTTTCCGCTGACTGGTTAGCGCGCGACAATAGCTTTTCACCCATAAAAGGTAGTAGGTCCCTTTAATCTTGTTTGGAGCTTGAAGGATCAGAAAAGTTGACATCCTGTCCCCCAAACACTACCCTCTATGCAATGAAAATCCCCCCTGCCAAACCAATCTTTTGCAGGAGGGGGATGTTCATTACATAGAGTGACTTCCTATGTGTGTAAGTTATAACCCTGGGAGTTTGGGATGGAGGTGGGTTGATTTTCAGTGACCAGAATCTTGCACAAATATCACTCTATAGGAGAGGGATGTTCCTTACATAGAGGTTAATGTTTGGGGGATGAATGTCAGCATTCCTGATCCTTCAAGCTCCAAACAAGCTCCAAACAAGGGACATCTGGCCAAAACAATACTTTATTCCTTTGATCTGTAAAGCTTTTAAAAGGATGGAATATTTAATCCTCTCCATCTCCCCCAACTCTTTTTAGCATAAGAGGAAACATATACAGTTAACCTTTTATTGATGTTAATTAGGAGGAATTTGGTAATTAAATTAATTGGTGTTTCCTTGATTAGAATTTCATACTAATGAGCGCAGCGACAAGGAACTTCAAATTGAATCCTATCATTGACACTTTGTTGAGGTCTCCAACTCTGATGTACATATTTACTTTAGTTTAGTTTAGTTTAGTTAAGAGAAACAGTACAGAAACAGGCCCTTTGGCCCACCGAGTCCATGTCGACCAGCGATCCCCGTACACTAGCACACTCGGGACAATGTACAATTTTACCGAAGCCAATTAACTTGCAAACCTGTGCGTCTTTGGAGTGTGGGATGAAACGGGAGCACATGGAGAAAACCCACACGGTGACAGGGAGAATGTACAAACTACATAGAGACAGCGCCCGTGGTCAGAATCGAACCCCGACACTGTAACTCCACCGCTGCGCTCCCATGCCACCTATTTAGTTCACAACATAACGATTTTGCTGTGTCTAAGACAAAAACAAAGAAAAAATGATACTTCCATGCTAATGTATCTCTGCTTAAACAAGAAATTCCCAGGACACAACTAGCCAGATGGATTACTCCATTGCAAAGTCATCTTGATCCAGCATGCTCAATAACATAAACCTTTCTTTTCACATAGATTCTGACATTTAAGTGATAGAAGAACACTATAACATTATTACAGAACAACAGACAGCCAACCATGTCATCACTGGGTGCCTGCTCTACCACCCACCAAATGGAGCTCAGGACCTGGCAGACATTGACGCAGAGACAGCCTGGCTGCTCAACACCCGGCTTGAGATCTAACTATTCTTTTGGTTTATGTTTCATTCGCAAGAAGAACACTATATGGACATGAACATTGACCCCTGCATCTGTCACTGGATCTACAGCTTCCTTTGGAACAGACAACAGAGGGTGAAGATATATAACACCATATCTCACCCCCTGCACCTCAGCACAGGAACCCCTCAGGGCTGCGTCTTGTCACCCTGGTTATTCTCACTCTACACAAACCAATTCACATCCCAGCATAGTTCAGTTAAAATATATAAATACGCAGATGACACAACCATCATAGGTCTCATCTCGAACAATAATGAAACAGAATACCGCACTCAAACACACAAAGCAGTCACTTGGTGCACAGATAATAACCTCTTACTCAACACATCAAAAACACACGAACTCATCATTGATCTCAGACGTAAGGCACAACCCAAGACCCCCCTACTCATCTCAGGCGAACCCATATCCACCACTGACTCATTCAAATTTCTTGGCACTCACATAAGCAATAACCTCAAATGGAAAATCAATTCAAATCACATCTACAAAAAAGCCAACCAAAGACTCTTCTTCCTCCGCCAGCTCAAGAAGTTTAGAGTAAGGAAACACCTCCTAATCCGATTCTACACAGCCATCATCCAAAGCATGCTCACTTCATCAATTACAGTCCGGTTCAGCAGTTTAGACACTCACTCCCGTAATAAATTACAGCGCATAGTTAACAAAGCATCCAAAATCATCAGCACTCCCCTTCCATCAATAGAATCACTCCATCACAAACGGTCCGTGTTAAGGGTGAAGAAAATCATCTCTGATCCCTCCCACCCAGCTCACCACATCTTCCACCTGCTGCCATCAGGAAGGCGCTACAGCTCACTGCCCGCCAAGACATCTCGATTTAAAAACAGTTCTTACCCACACGCAATCCGAATTCTGAACACACTATGACAACAGCACATATCCTCCCCATGCATGTACTGTATATTGTATGATGTTGTGTTTTATGTTATGTTTGACGGGAATCAGCCTACCTTGTAACATCCTGTACTGAACCTGAATTCCACCAGCTTGACTGTGTGGTCATTAAATAATCTAATCTAATCTAATAATATAAAAATGTCAACATCTGAAACAAAAACAACAAATTTCTATCAAAATTATTCCGTGTTCAGTCTGAAAGGACTGAACACGTGGAACATTAAGTGGTTCAACATCATACATGAGATGAGAGAAAGCTCTTAACCCGAGCTTTAAAAAATCGTTTGGTTTCAACTGAATATCGAACTGCCCATTTAGTACTTTAGACTTTAGATTTTAGAAATACAGAGTGGAAACAGGCCCTTCAGCCCAACGAGTCTCCACCGACCAGCAGTCACCCCGCACACAAGCACTATCCTGCACACTAGGGACAACTTACAATTTACAGAAGCCAAATAACCTACAAACCTGCACGTCTTTGGAGTGTGGGGGGGAACCAGAGCACCCAGAGAAAACCCACGCAGTCACAGGGAGAACATACAAACTCTGTACAGACAGCACCTGTGGTCAGGATTGAACCTGGGTCTCTGGCGCTGCAAGACAGCAACTTTACCTCTGCTTCACCGTGCTGCCATAGTTCAACATCATACATAAGATGCAAGAAAGGTCATAACCCGAGCTTTAAAAATGCTTTTGGTTATGACTGAATATGGAACTCATAATACTATAAGTCGAGTGAAGACTGAAACATGTATATGTCAGGGTGCTTACAATGGTGTTTCAGGGAGCGTATGCCATACCACAGATGACAATTTTCAACAAGATTCAATGAAAATGTATCCAAAATGCTGGCAATAAATAAAATGTAAAAGTTGCTAATCTGTGTTTTGTCAAGAGAACCAACCTGATGCAAAGTTGCTTGAGGAAGTACATTTTGCATTGGAATCGATTAGTGAGATGTTTATCATAAAGTGTGGGCAAAAAAACAAGACACTGGAAATGAAACAATGAGCTTTTGATGATGCCTACTGAGGTATAATTACATGAACAAAAATACCCACCAGTGACAGAAAACGTAGGCAGAGGACTAAAAGAATGAATAAACAAAGAAAGAGTAAACATTTTTGTAAAGGAGACTTCTGAAGATGATGGGAAGTTGCTATGACAACAATTTTTCCTCACTCTTCACAGGTTTCATGAGACAAATGTGTTGATGCCTGCATTCTTACCAAGATTATTATAGTCCCCACCATCCTCATCTTTGGACACCCTGTGCGTAGGTAGGGGAGAGGGTAGGACTGAAGATGTCCTGGTTGGATTGCACCTGGGCCAGGCCAAGCTGGCCATCCGTGAGTCAAGGCACCAGGCGGAAGAGGGCTGTGCCCGAGTTGGCTGCCTGCCCCTTTTCCGGGGTTAGGTCCGCGCATAAGTGGTTTTAGAGTGGGACAACGCACTGTCCACGGACGGCCTAGGGGGATTTCCGGGACCGCTGGTCACCGCGGGGTGTGGAATGCATCTGTAATAAGGATGGGGAAATAATAATCTAAGAATATTTGTTTTACTTGTACTATGGTGGTGGATTTTGAATCTTTTAGTATGGCACATATTATTGTAAATAATTGAATATCTTTTTTTGTGTTTATAAAAAAAGAAAGAAAGAAAAAGGAAAGAAAAAAAAGAAAAGAAAAGACTGTTAGGGTCTATCCAAACCAGAAACCTTGTATGACCAGGGAGATTCATTATCTTCAAGAGTCCAGATCCTAGGCTTTTGAAAGAGATGACCTCACAGTGTACAAGAAGGCCAGGTATCATCTCTGCCACAAAATAATTCCAGAACACACTAGAAGCTCAATTCAACCAAGCTGAGGTCTGAAGTAGAGTCTCGACCCAAAACGTCACCATTCCTTCACTCCAGAGATGCTGCCTGTCCCGCTGAGCTACTCCAGCATTTTGTGTCCAGATTCAACCAAGCTGATGCCAAGCGACTGTAGCAGGCCCTGAGCTACAAGCTACAAATTCAGGAGTAATCTCTGGCAATGATGTTTCTCTACTGGATGAGCTTAAGCCTTTTACACCCGTTTAAAACAGATAAACAAAGTTCCACCAACGTGTCAGAGGTTATGGGGAGAAGCCAAAAGAATGGGGTCAGGAGGGAGAGATAGATCAGCCATGATTGAATGGCAGAGTAGACTTGATGGGCCGAATGGCCTAATTCTGCTGCTATCACATGGCTTTTTGACCTATCGTCCTCCCCCGCTGGCTTTTTCCTATACGTCTCGGAGGCAGATGTCACAAGGGGTAAACACTCGGGAAGCATCCGGTCCAGATGGAGGCCCCAGAGAAGGTCTCTACGCCAATTAACTGTGATCAAGAAGGTGCATCAGAATATTTACTTCCTTCGGCATCTGAGAAGACTTTACATGGCCACAAGGATTCTCTCACACACCCACAGACAGGCTATAAAATGGATTCTGATGAGACACATTTCAGTATGAAGCTTGCAACAAAAGATACAACAGTAAATACAATGGCAAATACGAAACAGCAGAATGGTGCAAAGATTGCAAAGTAGAGAAATACTAAAACACTAATAACAGAATAACCAAATGATATAGAGGTAAGTCCAATAGTAAGCTTGGACTCGGTGGGCGGAAGGGCTTGTCTCCATGCTGTATCTCTAAAATTAAAACTAAAAGACCATTTCCTGTGTGTTACCCTCGCTGCACATATACTCAGTAAAGATTGAGGATTAGCAACAGGATTGCACATTGTACATTGCATATTTTGCCTGCAAAAGTTCCCTTGTGCAGGTTCATATGTATTTAAAAACAGGAGAATGTCTAGGCCTGAATGGCGGAAGCAGAAGTGTCAACAAAATCATAGAAAATAGTAGAAAAGCAGGAGACAACAAGAGATTGGAACAGGGCGCAGGTGGTGCAGCGGCAGAGTTGCTGCCTTACAGCGCCAAACACCCAGGTCCCAGGTTCGATATTGTTAATGTGTGGGGATCGCCAGCTGGTGCAGACTCGGTGGGCCGAAGGGCCTGTTTCCACGCTGTATCTCTAAGCTAAACTAAAACGGGCCTTGGTGGCAAGGTGAAACATGTTTCCTTTATCTCCTTGATATGGGGCAAGTGCAGGGGCCAGCATTCATTGCCCATCTCAAATATTGCTGTGATTGCTTGGTTGAAATAAAATAGCCCTTGGAAACAAATTTCTGGGAGGAAGAGTCTCTCAGAGTCAAAAGCTGGCCCACAGCAGAGGAACAATGGAGACTGCAGTTCTGGGAAGTTGAAGAGCGGAAGATGTGGGTACATCGTGCTAATAAAATTCACAGTAGATTCACAGAGTGACACGGCGTCCACAACTTGCCCACACCGGCCAACATGTCTCAGCTACTTTAGTCCCACCTGCCTGGGCTCGCTCCATATCCCTCCAAACCTGTCCTATCCATGTACCTGTCTAACTCTTTCTAAAACGTTGAGATGAAAAAGAAAAGGACGGTCAAGTCTTAAAACTGTATTACGTTCAGGAAGCGGGCAGAGATCAAAGGGAACAAACATTTGGCAGAGTACAAATTATATGACAAATCCAGCTATCTTTCTGCCTAGCAGTGCAAGTGGTTGTTTTTTTTCGCCTTCACTTACTCAGTAGTCAGGTCTCTGTCGTGACTCAGACTTATACTCCCACTTTCACTTTGATGAATACATGAACGCACTTTACCTTAACATTGCGGATTGTGAACAGTCACTGTGAGACAATGATGGACTTGTATTCTCAGTTGGAACAGTGACAAGATGCACAAGCGTTGTACCCAAGGGCATCCTATCCTTTCCACAAGGCTGTACACAGTGCATGAAAGAGACCAAGTCTAGCAATGTTTCTTGTTTATTTCTGCTTGCATAATGTTGTGCCAAGGTCTGTCTAGTCGTCTATTCAAGAATCCCTGCCAAAGCAATCTTTATTGTGATTTGACATGCAAGTCGCCTTACGGTTACACCAGACACCTTTGGGCCACTTATCCCTCTGAGTGCCGTCTTTCACGTAAAGAGAAAAATCAGTAAATCTGTGAGCAAAACAGGCAGAAAATAAATACTAACATTTTTGCAATCAGTCTGGGATTTACTCACAATTTAAGACAGGAATGTCTAACTGAGCTAATTCAAGGGTCAACAACATCGTTTATTTGAAGGCAGAATAAAAACTGAAGCAAGTTCTGGAATATCAAGTGAAGAAAGAATAAGATTTGTTCACATTCAGCCCTGCCAGCTCTTTCCGATTGCAACAATCATTGGTGAATTGAGGGGTGATAAAAGGCTGCAAGGTGGTGCAGTGGTAGAGCTTCTGCCATACAACTCCAGAGACCTGGGTTGAATCCTAACTACGGGTGCTGGCTGTACGGAGTTTGTACGTTCTCCCTGTGACCGCGTGGGTTTTCTCCGGGTGCTCTGGTTTCCTCCTACACTCTAAAGACGTGTGATCTGCGTGGGTTTTCTCCAAGATCTTTTCGTTTCCTCCCACACTCCAAAGACATAAGAAGGGTTTCGGCCCGAAATGTTGCCTTTTTCCTTCGCTCCATAGATGCTGCTGCACCCACTGAGTTTCTCCAGCTTTTTTGTGTACCTCAGGTTTATAGGTTAATTGGCTTGGTATAAAGGTTATTATTCGTCCCCAGTGTAGGATAGTGTTAATGTGCGAGGACCGCTGGTCGGTGCGGACATGGTGGGCCGAAGGGCCTGTTTCTGCGCTGTATCTCTAAACTAAACTAAACTAATCTAAACTATTGCCTCGTCCGCTAATTTCCTCCAGCATTTGGTGTCTATTTGGAGAGCACAGTAACATTCCACAAATAAAGAGCATAGTTACCTGTAGATTATCTGGGTTTTTTTTAATGATACTACAAGACAAATCTACAACAAACCTAATCTGTCACAAGTGTCTACCACACCCTGGATAGCATGCAAACTTATCACCCTTGTTGTCAAATTTGTGCAACTGCTACAATGAAGTCAGGATTAATTCAATGTGAATTAACATAATATGATAAAGGTCATTCCATTGTCGTGTAACACCAAGTTTTGACCTGACAATATCCATATTTAATCTAAAGCAGCAGAGTGCAGGTAATGAACTCGTCTTGTAGTCGAGCTGCTTGCGCAGTCATGTATCAATAACCAAACCCTCAGTGTGGGTCTGTGTTGAGTGTGCAGAAGGTACCTTAATGAACAGCCCACTCCCACTGCTATCTTTCCACCATGCACTGCGAAATGCCAACCGAACAACAGTGAGACGTGGGATATCATTATGAGAAATAGTAAATTTGAGTGACTCTGATTTTAGAGTACAAATGCAGACAAAGTATAAATAGTTAGCACATCGATCATTGACAGCTCTTGAGCTTGTGTGAAGCCTGCACATGTCCAGAAGGAAGCATACTCTTTTGGGACCAGGATGATCTGTGTCTTTCTCATCAATCATTCTATCCCCTCTGGCACCCAGTAGCATAATGAATAGAATGAATTCATCACACTCACAGGAATTACAGAATACACTGACAGGCCACAATATTGTGATACTCAGTCTCCTCGAACTATATTTGGATAGGAGTTATGTAAATTCCATTACATAATTACAATGCGACAAGTAGCAAGACTGCCCTAAAAAGACACCAATATGTTATTTTAAAGCACAAGTACAGAAATGCTTGCATTGATGTTAGAGATAGAGTGAAATTATACTCAAGAAAGCTTTGATTGGAGTCTTTTTTTAAACTGAATGATTTTTATAAATTGAGGGGACCTTTCTTCTCAGCATCAAGTTCAAGAAATCATAAAATAATTCTTTAAAGTGGGGATGAGATTTGAAAGCAAATGGATGAGTTCAGAAATGCATCTCATTCGAAAGACTTTTGGACAGATAGGTGAATATGAAGGGTTCAGAGAGATGTGGGTCAAATGCAGGCAAATGGCACTAGCGCAGAATACCATCTTGGTCGGCATGGACAGGTTGGGCTGAAGGGCCTATAATATATCCATGCTATATAGTTCTATGACTCTAATTACTACAGTTCACACTCGTTAAGTAAGTAAGTAAGTAAGTAAGTAAGTAAGTAAGTAAGTATCCTTTATTGTCATTCAGACCTTTCGGGCTGAACAAAATTTCGTGCCTTGCAGTCATACATATAATAAAATAACAAAAACACACAATAAACACAAATTTTAACATCCACCACAGTGAGTTCACCAGGCACCTCCTCACTGTGATGGAAGGCAAAAGTCTTAAAGTCTTTGTCTCTTCCCTCCTTGTTCTCCCTCTGCGCTGAGGCGATCCAGGCTTCCGATGTAGTGACCCCGTCGGGAGATGGTAAGCAAATCCCGCGGCTGAATCCAGCTCCGCGAACAGGCCGGTTCAAACTCCGCGGCCCGGGGTGGTCGAAGCTGCCGCCCTCCAGTCCAGCGGACGGAGCTGTTGTAGCGGGAGCTCCGGAAAAACAGGTCACCAACCTGTGACCTGCGAGCTCCCGACAATGTCGACCACTGGCCCGTGGCCTCCGCCGCCGGAATGCCGCCACAGCAACGAAGTCGGGTCAAGTTCTATGTTATCCTACTTTCTCACTCATACCAAACGCATCAAACTTTTCCTTCGTGGTAGAGTTGCTGCCTTACAGCAATTACAGCGCCAGAGACCCGGGTACGATCCCGACTATGAGTGCTGTCTGTACGGAGTTCGTATGTTTTTCCCGTGACAGCGTGAGTTTTCTCTAAGATCTTCAGTTTCCTCCCACACTCCAAAGACATGCGGGTATGTAGGTTAATTGGCTTGGTAAAAATGTTAATTGTCCATAGTGCGTGTAGGATAGTGTTAGTGTGTGGGGATCGCTGGTCGGTGCGGACTCGGTGAACCAAAGTGCCTACTTCCGTGCTGTATCTCTAAACTAGCTAAAAAACTAGTCTGGCATCAATACATGTGCTTTTCAACAAGCTTGTGTGAAGGATGTAAATCATGCACAAGACATTGGTAAGGATATATTTGGACTACGGCGTATCATTCTGATCACCATGTTATAAGAAGGATGCTATTAAATTTGAAAGGCTGCAAAATTAGATTTGCAAGAATGTTACTGGGACTGGAGGATTTGAATTAAAAAGAGAAGCTGGATTGACTAATACCTTCCCCTGAAGTAGAGGAGGATGAAGAGTGACCTTACAGATGCTTATAACTTGGTCAGCATGGATGAGTTGGGTCGAAGGGCCTATTTCCATGCTGTATGGCTCTATGACTCTAAAACTGATGGACATTGCAGCTGGGATATAAAATGCTGGAGTAATTCAGTGGGTCAGGCTGCATCTCTGCAGAGCATGGATAGGTGACATTTCAGGTCGAGACCCTCCTTCAGGCAATGCAGTTATTGTGCTGGAGAATCAATTGAGGGCTGTGAGGAATAGGCACAGACGTGGAGATGAGGCCTAGAGAACTTCATGGCAGAACAGGCTTTAGGGAGCTACTCCAATTTTCTCATGAGAAGCCAAAGAAAAATAAATAAGCATTTAATCTTGATGCTTTTAATATACTGTATGAAACATTCACTTCACCTTGTGAGTTGAATAAAGCTTTATGTAATGGGCACAGCCTTCCTTCATGAGAAGATAATGTGTGATCATTGTACCGATTATATATTACATTGGCACTGCCCATCTTAGCTTGCTGAACCATGGAAAAACATTTAATTAATAGATTCATTCATCATTTTACACCAACACATTGCATGTAAAAGCCAACTCCCAATTATTTGAAAATCAAATAACAGAAAATGTTGGAAATATTCGGCTAATCTGGCTACACCTTTCAACTGAGAAAGAAAAAAACGGTTTTATAATTTAATTCAATGCCTTAACATTTCTATTACGTTGCTTTTGTTCTCAAAATTTTTTGTCAAAAACATATAGTGATGTATTCCTTATATTAATCAGTTCACTTTAGTCTGTTGCCACGTGTAGCGAGGTACAGTGAAAAGCTTTTGTTGCGTGCTGGCCAGCTAATGGAAGGCAAATGAAGCAGGGATTCTGTATGTCGGAAGGAACTGCAGATGCTGGTTTAAACCGAAGATAGACACAAAATGCTGGTGTAACTCAGCGGGACAGGCAGCATCTCTGGAGAGAAGGAATGTGTGACGTTTCGTGTCGTGACCCTTCTTCAGATTCAGTACTGTCACTTAGTGGCTCTTCTTAAATGGATTATGTACTAGAGTAGGAAAGGCTGTATCAATAAAACATAAAATTAGGGCTGAAATCACAGCTAACAGAAGCTATAATATCTGGCATTGTTGATTACAGTATTTCCTCAAATGCCCTCAAATGGGACTGGATCAAAGGTTTCCCCACAGCACACAAATGACGGATTACACGATCTTTTAATGTAAAAGGTGAATTGATTCACCATACAAAGATGTTGCATTGATTCCAAGGGGGAAAGTATTTTCTGCTCATTCCTTTAGACAGAGGTGCCAAGTGTAGGTATGTTGCAAAGCCTACCTGAAGCGTCGTTGAAAATCTGTCCCAGCCCGTGTGCGCGATGTTGGAGCCGTTTAGAGGGGGCGGGTTTAAAACGCGATTTTCTCTAGGCTGTTCAAATCGAAGATGTTCAGCCTAGTTAATTATTAACGAAACATCGCTGGAAGACCCCGTCGCAAAAGCTATTATTAGTTTTAAAGGCCTCGTATAATAGTTATAGTAGTTTAAAAATCAATCTCTAAACCCGCGACCGCCAGCAACCGCAGGGTCTCATAAAGCAAATATCTGAAGGTAAGCTGTATATTTTTACGTTAAAAAGGGCTTCTAAAGATCCCTTTATACAAAGTTTAATATTGCGAGTAGCTCATTTTGGGCCCATTATATCCCGCAGTATTTTTCTGGGCATTTGGGGGCACAAATCTACCGCAATGTGAACGTTCTAAACCAACGCGTTCCACAGGGACCCACTGGAAAGCTGATTTAAATGGACATTTATTTACAGCAATTAAACACTAAATTCCTTCCATTTGGCCTATAAATTAATGTAAATGAGATTTAAAAATCATGTTTTATTGTGAATTATTTGTGAATATTATTTGGACATTTAGGCTATTTAAAAATGTTAATCGTTTATTAAGAAATGGATAGATGTTTAGATCTAGTAATTGAAGTCTGAAATTAGCTACAATTAGGTAACTAACTAATTATATGCTTTAATTTCAGGTCATCCAAGTAAGATTATTTTATATTTGTTTCAGAATGCTTCAATCTATGATAACTGAAAATTTCATTCAGTTCTCTTAATTTTTAAGAAAGTTATGGGCTTTTGACTGTCCACGATCACAGCTTTTTTGTTATGTCCATAGAAAATCAATAGGGAACAAGATGCTCATTTCCCAGTATGAAAATGGCCATAACTTTTTAAATACTTGAGATATGAAAGTGAATTAGGTGTCAAATTAAACTTATTTTTATGCTTTATCTGATGGGATAAATTGCAGACTTGATTTTTAAAATCTCAAAATTTTGTAACATTGCTACCAAGTGTTCATGGCATGACCCTGCTTTGGGCAACAGAATGATGGTGGGCTCTCTTCTCACCCATTGCATGATGCATTATTTGCTATGATCTATACAAGAGCAGCAGATAATAGGTTTATAACCCATGAGTGTGAAAATATTAACAAATAACATTTAGCAGCAATGAACCAATTCAACAAATGCAAACTTTAGACTTTAGAGATACAGCAGAGAAACATGCCCTTCGGGCCGTTGGACCCCGTGCTGACCAGCGATCACCTCTTACACTAACACTGTCTTACACACCAGGGACAATTTACTGTTTTTTTCTACCAAAGCCAATTAACCCACAAACCTGTACATATTTTGAGTGTGGGGTGAAACCGGAGCACCTGGGGAAAACCCACGTGGTCATAGGGAGAACACACAAACTCCATAAAGACAGCACCCGTAGTCAAGATCAAACCCGGAGGCAGCAACTCCACCACTGCGCCACTGTGCTGCCATTGATAAACACTTACATTATAACAGCACAGGACTGATATTAGGACTTCCCCTGAGAAGATGATAAATGATCAATTGCAAATTGTGATTAAGAAAGAAAATCACACCATTAAGAAATCACATTTTTTTAAATTGTGGAACCACAGTATAAGTCTCGGTTTAATGGAACATTTGATTTAGAACACCAGAAGAATAGACCCACACAGTTCCTGCTAATCATTTTGCCTTAACGACTTTCATAAATGTTCACATGAACTGGAGTGATGAACGTTCTCACAAGGCCCTTACAAACCGAGCTCCCTCTATTGACAGAGAATGCAGGAATGAAGGTAGAGGTTAATTAGCTTTCTGACCTCTAAAGAGTTGGAGGGTGGATCCATGTGCTTTGATAATCACTGCTCAGCTGATAATAATATCTGTGTGAAGCAAAGTGAATAAGAATTAGGGTTTGGATGTTTGAATTATCACCACTTCAATTTCTCCGCTCTCTCCAAGTGTAATACTGTTTGGATTCCAAGTGTCTATAACGCTTTATTATCATACTTTATTAAATAGTTTTTGCTCTGAGGCAGATTCAGTCATTTTAAACAGTAAGGCTAAGTGATGCTAATGCAAAGGAATGAAAACACCTTATCTGGGAGATGTGTTGACTTATGAAATACCTAAGCAAGCTGGTTATTATTATTGAAGATAGACACAAAAAGCTGGAGTAAGTCAGCATCCCTGGAGAGAAGGAATGGGTGACGTTTCAGGCAAGACCCTTCTTCAGATGGTATTATTCTTCTTAGAACCATTCATGGATTACATAGAAATGCCGAACATGGAAAAATAGGTGCAGGAGTAGGCCATTCAGCCATTCGAGCCAGCACTGCCATTCAATATTATCATGGCTTATCATCAAAAATCAGTACCCCGTTCCAGATTTTTCCTCATATCCTTGATTCCTTTAGCCCAAAGAGCTAAATCCACTATAAACAGTATATAGTCTTTGGAACCTTGGAAATGGAGGAGGGTGGATGTGTGGTCATTATAGATTAGAAAATTATGTGCGATAAAATCCATTCAAGCCTAGCCTTAAGCGTGTGCCATTTGAATTAATTTTATCCAGGTATCAAAAAACAAAATTAACCATTCAGATCTGATATTAAACTCACTTATTGAAATCTATTATATCATCGCTTTAGCATTAAACTCATATTAACCTTCAAAAACTAAAAGTAATTCAACATTTAAAAAAAAAAGGATTCTCACTCAGTGTGCATGTTGTTGAGATAGAGGAATTCCCCCATCAGTCCAGAGGTTCCTCTTGTACAGCACCCCTGTCCACATTTACAAAGTTTAATTAGATTCATAGAACCCTTAAGCTGCTTTAATATTTAACCAAAGATAGACACAGAAAGCTGGAGTAACTCAGCGGGTCAGACAGCATCGCTGGAGAAAAGGAATAGGTGCCGTTTTGGGTCGAGGCCCTTCTTCAGACTGAGAGTCATGGGAGAGGGAAACGAGAGATATAGGCGGTGATATAGAGAGATATAGAACAAATGAATGAAAGATGTGCAAAAAAGAAACAACGATAAAGGAAACAGGCCATTGGTAGGTGAAAACCAGTTACAGACAATGAGACAAAACAACTTTCAACCTAGTACAACAACTTTGGGGAAGGGATGGAGAGAGAATGGGTGCAAGGGCTACTTGAAGTTATAGAGAAATCAATATTCATACTGCCAGGTTGTAAACTGCCCAAGCGAAGTATGAGGAGCTGTTCCTCCAATTCACTCTGACAATGGAGGAGGCCTGGGACAGAAATGTCAGTGTGGGAATGGGAAGGGGAATTAAAGTGTTTGGTAACTGGGAGATCAGGTAGGCCCAGGTGGACTGAGCGAAGGTGTTCGGTGAATCGATACACCAGTCTATGCTTCGTCTCGCCGATGTATTAGATGTTCCCATGTTTTTTTTAAGGCTATAATACCAAATAGAGCTGTACAGAATGGAAACAGGCCCAACCTTGTCTATGCCGACTAAGTGCTAAAGGAAGTTCATCTCATGTGCCTGTACCTGGCCCACATCCCTCCGAACCTTTCCAATCCAAGTCCAAAGGTCTTTTAAATGTCATAATTGTACCCACGCCTGGCACCTGTTTAATCCATGAATGCACCACTCTCTGTGTGAGAAGGTTTCACCTCAGGATCCCTTTAAATCTTTTCTCTCTCACCTTAAATCTCTGCCCTCTACTTTCAGATTTTCCAGCCCGGGTTCGATCCCGACTACAGGTGCTGTTTGTATGGAGTTTGTACGTTCTCCCCGTGACCTGCCAGGGTTTTCTCCGAGATCTTCCGTTTCCTCCCACACTCCAAAGACGTGCAGGTTTGTAGGTTAATTGGCTTGGGAAATGTAATAATTGACCGCAGTGTGTGCGTGTAGGATAGTGTTAATGTGCGGGGATCGCTGGTCAGTGCCGACCTGGTGGGCTCAAAGGCCTGTTTCCACGTTGTATCGCTAAAGTAAAGAGCATGAGAATTCTTCACTCCCTTCCTTCCCCTTCCCACTTCTACCATGGGGTCAAGGAAAGAGCGTTCACGTCGCGGCCCTGTTTCAACAATCTTTCCACCACCACGCACAAGAAGCACAAGAAGTGCAAGACAGACACCATTGTATGCAGATGCCAAGAAGTGTGTTCAGCTCTGGTTTAATAATAATAATAATAATAATAATAATAATAATAATAATAATAATAATAATAATAATAATAATAATAATAATAATAATAATAATAATAATAATAATAATATCTTTTATTGTCATTGCACAGAAGTGCAACGAGATTTGGTTTGCAGCTTCCATCCGACATCATAACTTAAGTAACTACTAAAATGTAGGTTTAGATACCCCGAGAACATGGTTTGTACAAAGAACATTACAACAGTAAAATAGTCAAAACAGACTAAAGTGCAGATGTGTCTGTGCGACGTGACCATCCGAGGGAGACAGTCCGGGGGGGGTGGGGGGCACTCAGCAGGGCCGGTTCAGAGCAGCTATAGCTCTGGGAAAGAAGCTGTTCCTGAGTTTGGAGGTGCGGGCGTAGAAGGCCTTGTAACGTCTGCCGGAAGGAAGTAGTTTGAACAGTCCATTACAAGGGTGTGAGGAGTCTTTATGGATGCTGACGGCCTTCCTGAGTCAACAACTTCTAATCTTGTGTGTGGACTCGATTAGAAGACTTCTACCACATTTTCCTTCACACAGCAATGAAATTAGGCTTAGTTATTGTGATTACAACAATTTACATTGCACTGAATGAACAACACTTTTATTTTTCATCATATGTGGACCATAGGTTTGGGTAGGTTGAACAAGAATACGACCCCATGAACTGAGACTGAGTATACACAACAAGAAGTCCAGGAAGTTTGTTTAATTTAGTACTGATTGAAATAATTAACTCTCCTTTATTTCACACACGTTTTAATGCAGACAGAAGAAAACAAGTTTGCTCAGGCATTTTCACAGAGGTCAGGTGCATTAGATCTAATCTGCAAGTCAGTAAACAGCATCCATTTGCTAAAATTGTGATAAATCACCATTAAAATGTACAAAAATGCTTCAAAGATTGTGAAGTCTATTACCTTAACTGGAGAATGCACAGACCTCAGCTGGAATTATAGGGGAGAATAACTTTAACTGCTGTACAATGTTATAAAAACATTGAAACATCCAGGTTCTGAAGGTAATGATGGAATGCCTGGGAGGTTTGAAATGGCAAATAAACTCAGCCATTTTAAAGTCCCAAAGTTAAATCAGAGTAAGAAAAAGTTGCAAGAAGTAGACAATATTGGTGCTTGGAATAAACCAACACATTCTAATTTACTGGAGGGAAAGAGGATGTCAGAGATAACACAAGATATAGTAGAAGAATTACTTCTTTGATCAAACCGTGACAAATAAAATTAATATCCTGCAAAGATCCACTTGTTTGTTTCGTCTGAGACGGGAAGGAAACGGAGATAAAAATAGACTACTAGAAGAACTCAGCAGGTCAAGCAGCATCTGTGAAGGCTAAAGGGGATGTGTTGACATTATGGATGAAGGTCCTGCAACAGTCCTGAGTCCCTGCTGAATTATTCCAGAGTTTAGGAGGATGAGGGTGACGGAATAATGAAAGGGTGAATGGGAGAAGATGGTTCCAGTAGAAGGAGAATATTGGACCAGAGGGAACAGCCTCAGTAATGGGATGCTCCTATAGAATGGAGATGAGGAGGGATTTCTTCATCTCCTTTTGAACTGGAATGTTGGACAAACAATACGATAACTCTGAGGACCCGGTGGAGCCAGGAAGGTCGATCCACACATCCAAGAAAGGTGATGGCTGGAGGCCTGCAGCAGCCTGGAGCTTGCCTGGAATGGGCACCGCTCATAACAATGAGAGCAAGGGCTGGACTTTGAACATGGCACGAAAACACTGCGCCTCTTGCACGCGGGATCAGGAGACTATACTGTACAATTTGCTAATCCGGAATGTGCTGAGGTTTGACAATACTCTACTGGACTGTTTGTAGGAAAATAATTTCAATGTACGTTCACACAGGTAACAATAAAAACACCATTGAATCATTGAGGGTAATGTCAAGTTACAAGTTCAAAGGTGAAGGCTGTGCCAATGCATCAGAATCGAAACTTTATGGGACATGGGCAATCAAAGGATAAAAATATTGGCAGAATTACAGTTTGTCAGATGAGGTTAATAATTATACATCTAGCAGTTGTAAAACTTAAGTACTTTCACTGTTAAACTGTGAGGGCCCACATTTTATATTTTGGATTTCATAAATAATGTTTTTCTATTCTCTTTTTCTTCACCATGAATATTCAGTAAAAAGTCATGTAGTATATTCCAGTTTTGATCAGTTCACTGACCAGCTTTCACTTTTCCTTTCCCCTTCCCCTTCGCCTCTTCCCCTCTTCCCCTCTTCCCCTCTTTCTCTTCTTCCTCCCCCTCTTCTCCCTTTCCCCTTTCCCCCAACCCCTTTTCCCATTTTCTCCTTCCCCCTCCCCCTTCCCTCCCCAAAAAGTCCCTTAACTATCTTTCAAACTCTGCTAACACCCTCAGGTAAATGGCACCAGTTTTATAACATGTACAATTAAATCCACATGCATATCCATTAAACAAGTAAACCCGCACATTCTTCATTAATAGCTACTAATGAAAGCCTAAACAAAAATCTATTAACATCAACTCAGTGCATCCAGGTGGAGTCTGCCAGTTTACACTTCAGCAATTTTACGAGCATGTGACAAACATAGAATCATTGACAGAATGGCCGAGCTTACAGCATATTAAACAGGTGCTGCATCTCCTGCCAAAACTTCACCCTTTTAAAAGGACTAGGATGTCAAAGTTTATCGAAGATTCAAGTCAGTGACCCAAGCAAAGGAATAAAGGGCAATGGTGATCAGAGATGGCAAACAAAAATAACATCAAGACAAGACACAAAATGCTGGAGTAACTCAGTGGGTCAGGCAGCATCTCTGGAGAGAAGGAATGGGAGACGTTTTGGGTTAGGACCTTTCATCAGACTGTTTATGGGAGGGGAGGGGGGTGGGGTGGGGGGGGATGTAGGGGGTGAAAATTGGAAGAGAGGTGGGAGTGGGACAAAGTCCGGCAAGTGATATTGTCACGTGTTCAGAGGTATGGTGAAAAGCTTTTATTTTGCATGCTATCTAGTCAAAGAAAAGACTATACATGAATAGAATAGAGACGTCCACAGTGCACAGATAAAGGATAAAGGGTACAACATTCAGTGCAACGATATAACATTGAAATCCAATGAAGTCCAATGAAAGATAACTCAAATGTTTAAGAAAGAACTGCAGATGCTGGGAAAATCAAACATAGACACAAAATGCTGAATTGGTGACGTTTTGTCTCGAACCGAAACGTCGCCAATTCCTTCTCTCCATAGATGCTGCCTCACCCGTTGAATTTCTCCAGCATCTACCTAAAGATAACTCAAAGGTCTTCAATGAGGTGGATGGACTTGACTCTAGCTGATGAGAGGACCATTCAGTTGGTAATAGCTGGGAAGAAACTGTGAAGATCCCGCCTCTCTCTCAGCAAAAAGAGAGTAACATGATGCAGGGTGCCTTTGATTGTCTCTGTGTCATGTTTGTCGATGCCATAAATCATCCTCGTGGTGTGAGACAACTCATCGGAATTCTACTGCTTCAGTGTCAACCTGGTGGCTCACTTAAAACGCCTTGTGGAGGTCAATGCTCAGTCTCCTGTCACAGTGTTGATGCATTCATCTTTCAGCAGTCCCTCGGCTTTCTGCACTTAAGCCACGCTGACAAACTACAGGGAGGCTCCTGGACAACAAGCACTCTTGATTCTAGCATGTGGCTCACAAAGGGTTCTAGCATGAAGGATTCTAGCATGTGGCTCATGAAGATTCAAGAATGTTTTATTGTCATATGTCCCAGAGAGAACAATGAAATTCTTACTGGCAGCAACACAAAAGAATATGTAAACAATATCATCCATGTCAAAAAAAAGTTAATTGCGTGTATACACACGCGCATACGTACACATAAAAAACAAACAATAATAACGCAATAATAACAATAATAGTCTTTGTAGTTCAGAGCTTATTTGAGGTTGTAGTATTTAATAGCCTAATGGCTGTAGGGAAGAAGCTGTTCCTGAACCTGGATGTTAGTTTTTAGGCTCCTGTAAGCTTAGTACAGACTTAAAGTATCATGAAAGAATGAAAACAGGATGTATGAGTCAAAAATGGTGAGTGATGAATTACATATGCATGCAACCAATGATGCGTCATGCTTTAGTCAGAGGGTGGTGAATCTGTGAAATGTATTGTCACAGAAGGCTGTGGAGGTCAAGTCAATGGATATTTTCATGGGGAGAAAGGGGAATGAGGTTGAGAGGGAGAGGTAGATCAGCCATGATTGAATGGTGAAGTAGACTTGATGGGCCGAATGGCCTAAATCTGCTGCTATCACTTATGAACCTATGAGGCTAGTTTACTGTCCAATTTGCATCCACCCCATTGAGGACATTGAACTTTGTCTTTGGAACTGATATGCTACAATGCTGAGAACTATATGTTGCGCTCTGTATCTTCCCCTTTACCCTTTCTATTGTGTTTGAGTTTTTCACACCGAGAGTTGTGAGTCTGTTGAATTCTCTGCCTCAGAGGGCGGTGGAGGCCGGTTCTCTGGATACTTTCAAGAGAGAGGTAGACAGGGCTCTTAAAGACAGCAGAGTCAGGGGAGATGGGGAGAAGGCAGGAACGGGGTATTGATTGGGGATGATCAGCGATGGTCACATTGAATGGCGGTGCTGGCTCGAAGGGCCTACTCATGCACCTCTTGTCTATTGTGTCTATTATCTATTGTCTATTTAACTGATTGTATCAAAACAAAGCTTTACACAGTACCTCAGTGCACGTAACAGTAATGAACTTAAACCTAATGCGAAACCAACTTTTAACTCATCCATTTGAATGTCTTGGGTGGCCTTGCACAATGCCACATGGCATTGACTCCATGTTCTACACCCCTTTTCAACAGATATTCATGATCCCAGTGCATTACATAAATGGCAGCTCTTCCTGGCTCAATGCATGCAGCAATATAAGATTGCTTGGTACCTTGTGATAGTACACAGGAGAAATTAGAATATGATGAAAAGACTTGGGATCCAAGCAATTGGGTGGTATTCAAAGAAGGATTACAATTTTCAATAAAACAAAATTACAAAAATGGTGTGAATCCCAATTAATTGGATTCTGATACTTAGTAGATAGTAAAACTGTAATTTTCTCGAGATGACTCATAAATTTTGGCAGCTATAATGTATATTTTCAGTTTCCCATTAGCATATAGCACATTTCCACACACCCTTCAGTTCCTATCCAGCATTATGTTATGTCGGTCCAAGGAATTTTGCATCTTTTAAGGCATTTAGTCTGGCATCACCATGCCAACAATAACAGCACTGCAACACTTTCTTGGTGTGATGGTTTGAAGGGAGCGCTGCAATAATTATTGGGCAGAGGATACAGCAGCTGAGGTTTGAATAAACTCCATTTCACAACCAAAACCCCCATAAGCTACATATTACAATTTTAATCGTCATGTTTTTGTTTTTTTTGTTTTCTCCATTCTGCTTCCTGTAATAATAGTTATTGGCAATAAAATAGTATGATTGATAAAATTGTTATTTTCACAAGGGGGAACATAGCAATTTGAATTCTGATATAATAAAAGCTCTTGGAATATGGTTGGAAAAAATATGAACACGTGTAGAAATCAATGCTGTAACATTTCCTTTCCTCATTAAATGCATTTGGCCCAGATGGTCTGTGGCCTTGTACAACTGCTCATCTGTAGTTAACTGTCTACTAAGAAGGCAAGTCTCTGACCCTTTAGCAAAGGTGTTTTACAATGCAAGGAATCTGCTGACGCAAATGAGGCAAACTCACGATTAATTAGACAGCTTGTTAGTTGAGCAAAACATTACTACAGTTATTTTAACACAGAATTACACATTCTCATAAAGGGTCACGACCGTTCGGTCAGTATAATCTTTGCAAAGTAAATGCAGTATCAACTAACAAAAAAAAAAAATCTAGGTTGCAATTTAATTTATAATAACATGACACTAAGAAAAATATTAGCCACAAGACGGTTTTCAGGATATTGTTTTCAGGTTGGGCGCCTTCAATTGGATTTTACTTGGATTGGTAACATTGCCAAAAGGGGCATATTCCACACCATCACCACCACATCAACTCACAATCACCCATGGACAAAGTCATTATGACTTTGGATCACCAAAAATCTCTTCACCACAAAATGTAAAGCTAATACATTTCACAGGCAGTTGTTACCCATTTTATTAGGGTCTCGAAATTTATTCGATTCAGGCTTGGTTTAAAACTGCAATGTGAGCACTGCCCTGTCCATCACAGGTACTGACCCCCCCACCATCTGAGGGAGTTACAGGAGTCGTCGCCTCAAAAAGGCAGACAGCATCGTCAGGGACCCACACCACCCTGGCCACACTCTCATTTCATTCCTGCCATCAGGAAGAAGGCATAAGAGTCAGAAAACTGTAACGTCCATGTTCAGGAGCAACTTCTTTCCCAACACCATTTGGGATATTAAATACTTCAACCTCCATATAAGTTCCAAACATAGATTTGGAGGCATTGATACCGGGGTATTTCTTTGCACTTTGCATTATTATTGTTTGTTTGTGTATATATGTAATATATAATATGTTGTTTATTATGGTGTTTATTTAGTACTATGTTTACATATCTGTTCATTGCGGCAAGTAAAAATTTCCTTGTTCCATTTCATAGAAACATAGAAACATAGAAATTAGGTGCAGGAGTAGGCCATTCGGCCCTTCGAGCCTGCACCGCCATTCAATATGATCATGGCTGATCATCCAACTCAGTATCCCGTACCTGCCTTCTCTCCATACCCTCTGATCCCCTTAGCCACAAGGGCCACATCTACCTCCCTCTTAAATATAGCCAATGAACTGGCCTCGACTACCCTCTGTGGCAGGGAGTTCCAGAGATTCACCACTCTCTGTGTGAAAAAAGTTCTTCTCATCTCGGTTTTAAAGGATTTCCCCCTTATCCTTAAGCTGTGACCCCTTGTCCTGGACTTCCCCAACATCGGGAGCAATCTTCCTGCATCTAGCCTGTCCAACCCCTTCAGGATATATGACAATAAAATACTCTTGACACTTGACTGTTCCTTTAATGGAAGAAGTTGTATCATGAGAGTGGCTCAGGGTGGAAAGAATGCCTTAGTTCAGGTACAATGATGCTATGTTTTATATGTATTATTAATCAAAAAAATGTTCATGCAACCATTTTTGTATTAAAATATGCATGCATTTTGAATAAAAGCACAGAGGATGCAGAGGACATGAATGGGGGCATGAATTGTCAGGTACAACACATAGCTGGGCCTGCTTCAATACAGGGCCTGTAATACCAAATTCAAACATGAGGCTTTAAGATCAAGCAAGCTGGAAAATAAAGGAGATATATCATGAGTTACTTTTATTAAAAGTTGTAATGTTGGATACTTATCCTTCTCAAGGACATTGAGCAGCTAATAATTAGTCCAAACCACCCAAATTAACAAAGTGTTTTGGAAGCAAAACATTAGTTAAGAGTTCTCCATTCATTTTGGGACTAAATTCCGTTGAATTCTTCTGAAATTAACCCCCATTATATATTTTCCACCCCGACAATTAAGATTCTGTAGGTAACTGATAGTTTTAGTTTAGTTTAGTGTAGAGATACCTTCTGAACCTTCTGAACCTTTTGAATGTTGTAGTCGGCAAGGCAGTACTCTGTATATCGCCAACTTGGACAATTTTACATTTTTATCAAGCCAGTTAACCAAGCCAATTAACCTACAAACCTGTATGTCTTTGGAGTGTGGGAGGAAACCGATGATCTTGAAGAAAACCCACGCAGATCACAGCGAGAACATACAAAGTCCGTACAGACAACACCCGTAGTCAGGATCGAACCCGGGTCTCCGGCGCTGCATTTGCTGTAAGGCAGCAACTCTACCGCTGTGCCACCATGACCACCGTGATGTGCTTTTATGAAGAAGTTAGTCTGAATAACCCCTTTATATTACAGTACAATTCAAGCAGCCGCAGTTTTGCAATAAGCTGAGATTGTCAATAACGCAGAGTTGGAAGCAACATCTTTGGAGTAATTTCATGAGTTACATACTGTGGCTTGTGAAAGGGATTTATAGATTTATATTTAAGATTTTATTTCATGGCATCTATAGCAACAGCTAACTACACAAAATTAAAAAAATATGGTCATGATCTGATCCCTGAAAGTTACAATCATGATTTGCACATTGGACTGCTTTGTTTCATTCAGTAATCGGAGAAAATCCACGTGGGGCGTCTTTATTTTAAAAAAAATACACAGGCGGTAATATTACTCTTTACCAATACTCAAACATCAAGACAGATGCAAATACAGAAGATGTCTCATTGAACAGATCAGGGGCAGCACAATGGCGCAGCGGTAGAGTTGCTGCCTTACTGTGCCAGAGACTGGGTTCAATCCTGACTTGGCGTGTTGTCTGTTTGGAGTTTGTACGTTCTCCCTGGGACTTTACGGGTTTTCTCTAGGGGCTCTGGTTTCCTCCCACACTTCAAAGACGTACAGGTTTGTAGGTTAATTGGCTTCTGTAAATTGTAAATTGTCCCCATTGTGTAGGCATGGGTTGATCGCTGGTCGGCGTAGACTTGGTGGGCCGAAGGGCCTGTATCCATGCTGTATCTCTAAACTAAACTATCCAGATTCCATAGATAACATCCCCACTGTTCACTAACCATCACTGACACCAGCCTCAGCATTATAAACAGTTGTGCGATGATTCCGGCAAAAAATCCTTGCGTTCTATAAAGGGTTAATGGAGAAGTTTGAAGTCTTTTAAAAACTCCATCATGTATTTTCTCTCGAAGAATGTTTTTCACAATCATTCAATGATTCAGGGCATAGTTCGACAAAGCGTGGAACAAATGGTGCATGTAGCCATTCAATGTACAACCGGAGAAAATAGAAATCTTTCATCTCTTGTCGTATCATGTTTTAAAGGTGCTACAGTGTTCTTCAGATGAAGCAAATAAACAATTAAATAAAGTAACAGGGAAACAATAAACCAATTCCATGGGTTCACAAAATTCCAGGAAAAAATATAAATAAAAACTGTGTTTCTGACAATAGATCTGATTAATATCACAATGACACAAGAAAAATTCCAGCTCAATTATTTACCTGGATTACTAACTGAGCCTCATCAACATCACCTGAATAGCTGAAGGTGCAGCTCAAAATTTGGTGCAAGGGGAAAAGGATTTTAATTCATGGGTGACTGGAGAAAGAGGTGGCTTCACCCGTACCAGACTGGGACCAATGCACTAGTCAATCCAATGTTGGATCCCCATTCCCTCCACAGATGCTGCCTCACCCCTGAGTTCCTCCAGCTCTTTGTGTTTTGCTCAAGATTCCAGCATCTGCAGTTCCTTGTATCTCCGATTAACTAAGATTATGGATAAGGATTTAAACTAAATACTGCGTTGGGCTTGTGTTCAGACAAAATTTAGAAAGTTACAACAAAATGGCAAAAGAGTTGTGCAAGGTAATAGAAACGTAGAAACATAGAAAACAGGAGTAGGCCATCTGGCCCTTCATGGGTGATCATTCAGAAACAGTACCCTGTCCGGTTTTTTCCCCATATCCCTTGATTCCCTTAGCCCTAAGAGCTAGATCTAACTCTCTCATGAAAACATCCAGTGAATTGGCCTCCACTGCGTTCTATGGCAGAGAATTCTACAGATTCTGGGTGAAAAAACAAATCCTCACCTCAGTCTTAAATAGCCTACCCCTTATTCTTAAACTGTGAGCCCTGGTTCTGGATTCCCCAAATATTAGGAACATTTTTTCTGTATCTACCCTGTTCAATCCTCTAAGAATTTTATATGTTTCTATAAGATCCTCTCTCATCCTTCTAAATTCCAGTGAATACAGCACCAGTCAACCCATTCTTTCATCATATGTCAGACCCGCCATCCCGGGAATTAACCTGGTGAACCAACTGCACTCCCTCAATAGCAATAATGTCCTTCCTCAAATGAGGAGACCAAAATTGGCACAATACTCCAGGTGCTGTCTCACCAGGGCCATGTACAACTGCAGTAGGACCTCCTTGCTCCTAAACCCAAATCCTCTTGCAATGAAGGCCAACAATGACTTTCTTCACTGCCTGCCGGACCTGCATGCTTACTTTCAGTGACTGATGTACAAGCACAGTCAGGTCTCGTTGCACCTCCCCTTCTCCTAATCTGACACCGTTCAGATAATAATCTGCCTTCCTGTTCTTGCCACCAATGTGGATAACCTCTCATTTATCCACATTGTACTGCATCTGCCATGCTTCTGCCCACTCACCCAACAATAAAGTGGGCAATGAAGACCAGGGTTAGCCTGGTTGGGATGGTTCTCATAAGAAGATATCACCAATTAGAGGCAGAGCAGGATAAACATGTAAAACTGAACGTTCTTTATCCGAATAATGGTGAATGGCTATTTTGGAAATAGAACTACAATACGACAGAATTTTCAATAAAACATTAGAACTATTTAGTTCAACCTGAAACCAGGCACTAAACTCAAAATAAATTCCTTCAGACAGTCAGAATCTTGTTCCCAGAAAGGAAATATCAAATACTATAGGGCATAACTTTAAAGTAAGAAGGGGCAAAGTTTAAAAGGAAATGTACAGGGCCAGTTTGTGTTTTACATAGAGGATGGTAGGTCCACTGCCAGGGGTGTTGGTAAAGGCAGATACAATGGTGGCAGCTAAGAGGCTTTGGGCCAGACTCATGGATATGCAGGGAATGGAGGGATGTGGATCGCATGCAGGCCGAGGAGATTAATTTATTGGCATCATGTTTGGCACAGGCATTGTGGGCCGAAGGGCCTGTTCCTGTGCTGTCTATTTCTCATTTCTGTGTTTTTCGAGGTAAATTATAATGGCATGAACCTGAATTTGCTTTGGTGGTTCCTGAAACTATATTAAACGTTTTAGCAGTGAACACACAATGGTGATCATTTAAGGTATTAATATAACTTATTACAAGTAGTAAGTACCACTTTAAGTCCATGTCGGGTCAGGGTTAAACAGACAAATTCTGCTAAAATGTAAAATTGAGTTATCAGCTAAATTAGCAGCACTGCATTCCATAGCTGATTGTAAACAAGATCTAAACACATTGTTTCCCAGACAAGTGAGAGATGTTTCCTGTACCTGTCCATGCCTGGGCACTTCCAATGCCTGAGAACGTCTGACTCTTATCACACAAGTCAGACTCTCCTCACAGGAACATAGCTTATCTCAGGCCATTCTACGGGAATGCATAGCATTGGTGAACAAAACACAACAGTAATAGTTGGGTAGGCCACCCGCGCCCCCTGCTGCTAGTAGCGCAGAAACGTTGCAGACAAGGGGGCTTATGATTGGTTCTAGGAGGGGAAGCGGCGTAGCCTGCTCTGATAAGAAACGCCATAAAGGATGGTGTCGGGCGCCCTCTCGGTGGAGCGAACTCCAGCTTGGACCGTGTGGTGAACAGTGCCAGGTGATGGAGAACAGGAACATCTTGCGGTGTGCTCTGATGTGTTTGCTAGTGCGTACGGGGATACGTAAGAGTATGTAGGAACATCCTGCGGCGTGCTATGCTGTGTACTCGGTGTTTGCAAGTGCTTACGGGGATACGCGAGTGTATGTGCCTTATTTGGCTGTGTAATAAATTACCGAGTAAATCAAATTCGGTTGTCTGAATCCGGTGATTTATCGACTCAACAGTCCAAAACAAAACAACAGAGAAAGTGGTTCAACTGTGGCCATGAATGGAAGTGAGAGATAATATTAGATCAGAGGAATAGGCTTCTAACATTGTCAAAATACCAGTAAATCCGAGGACTGGCAAAATATCAGAATTCAGTAGAGGAGGATTAAGGCACTGATAAGTTAAGGGAACACAGAGTATATGAACATGCTTGCAAGAAATATCAAAACAGATTGTAAGACGTACTGTGGATGTGCAAGAATGAAAAGATTAGCTGGAGTTATTGTCGGTCAGTTTACAGGAGAAATAATATTACAGAATATGGAAATGCTGGGGGAAATTAAAGTAATCTTTTGTGTTTCCATTTATGGAAGGTGACATAATCCCCAGTGATAGGAGAGGCTTCAGGTTGAGAGCAAGTAAGAAACAGTAAGAAATTAGCTTTCATAACAACTAATATTGGAGAAATGGAACTGAGCAACAAATTCCCAGAATCTGGTGAGCTGCCTCCAAAAGGGCCTGTCCCACCTGGCCTGTCCCACCTGCCGGTCCCACGCCGGCAGTCTCCGCTGCATTTTGAACATTTCAAAATCCAGCAGCGGCAAAAAAAATGTTCCAACACTTGAGGAAACACCACGCATCAATACGTCATCACGCCGCAACTTTTTCGCTGACCTGATACAACAGTCAATGATGCCAACAGTCGCCGAAAAAATCACCAAGTGGGACAAGCCCTGAATGCTCTGCAAAGGATGGTAACTATGGAGGCAGTAAATGCACTTGTGGTCATTAGCCAAATTCACATTGATATCACTGCATTAAAAAAGTGCCTCATTTACCTGATTTCCTCTCTGATTCTATTAGCTTAAATCTATATCGCAGTCATATAAGTACACAGCACAGAAACAGAATAGGAATTTGCTCTGAAAAAATTGACACGTCAATTTTTATTTTATCTTCAGCTCAAATTTCTTGGCACATTTGCAGGCAATGTTACATTATCTTCTAATATGGATGGTTTTGTGGGAATGTAACCACACAATGCTTCCCATCCCCTGATATTACTAGAACATGTAGAGTCTGATGATGGCGATGCTTCAGAATGATTAAATGGAGCGGATGCTCGATAAAGTTAGCTGGGAGATAAGATTCTTATCCTAGTCTTGTCGCATGGAAACATGCACCACTTTCCAAGTAGTTGCACCATTCAACATGCAACACATCTTTTAGTGTAGACACAAAGTGCTGGAGGAACTCAGCGGGTCCGGCAGCATTTCTGGAGAAAAGGAGTAGGTGACTTTTCGGGTCGAGACCCTTCTTCGGACCTTTCTTGAAGAAGGGTCTTGACCCGAATCACACCTGTTCCTTTTCTCCAGAGGTGCTGCCTGACCAGCTGAGTAACTCCAGCTTTTTGTGTCTACCTTTATTGTAAACCAGTATCTGCAGTTCCTTCCTGCGCCTCTTTCGGTGTTCCTTCAATAACCAAGTTAGTTCAGTGAACACTGGCGTGGTGGTTCTCAGGCTAGGTCGAGTTGAAATGAACATCTGCATGGAGAAAATGGCTGCCAGGAATTTCTATTGCCAGCATTACAGAGAAGAATTTCTCAACCTTCTGACTGAGATGAGGAAAAACGTTTTCACCCAGAGAGTTGTGAATCTGAAATTCTTTGCCACAGAAGGCAGCGGAGGCCAATTCACTGGATGTTTTCAAGCGAGAGTTAGATATTGTTCTTAGGGCTAACGGAATCAAGGGATATGGGGAGAAAGCAGGAACGGGGTACTGATTGTGGATGATCGGCCATGATCATATTGAATGGCGGTGCTGGCTCGAAGGGCTGAATGGTCTACTCCTGCATCTATTTACTAAGTTTCTATGTTTCTAATTTGGATTAGCCACAATGTCCTTCTATTTTAAACAGAGTAAAGAAATCAATGCTACACAAAAAAGCTGGAGAAACTTAGCGGGTACAGCAGCATCTATGGAGCGAAGGAAATAGGCAACGTTTCGGGCCAAACCCCTTCTTCAGACATCAATGCAATCAATGCAGTTGCTTTCCCTTGCAAAAATATCAGCTTTGAACCCGCTTGAGAAAACACAGTCTCACATCATAAACATTCTTGGTGATATCCATATGGATGACTTTATTTACTAATTGTTTTGAAAGAGATGAATGAAAATTTTTCCTTTTAGTCTCGCACGTTTATCTGATATATCAGAAAATCCGCAGTCTTGCAGGTAGTTAGCATTTGCAATCACTTCGAGATTTTGAACATTTGTATGTTAACCCTGGTGATTTAGTCTCAGGATTTGGTATTCAAGTCTTCTGGAATATATCGATAAGAAAGGGTTCATCTGACTTTCTGTGGAATTCTCTGCCTCAGAAGTCAGTGGAGGCCAATTCTCTGGATGCTTTCAAGAGAAAATTAGATAGAGCTCTTAAAGATAGCGGAGTCATGGGGATATCGGGAGAAGGCAGGAACTGAATGTCGATGATCAGCCATGATCACAGTGAGTTGCGGTGCTGGCTCGAAGGGCCGAATGGACCTATTGTCTATTGTCTTTTGTACCATTTTTTTTTTTAAATCTGTAACTGGAAACAAGGAATTAGTCTGTGGGGAGAACAATCCATGATCTTTATTGTAGATCTTATGTCAAGAAAGTAACATTGATGCCACTTTCTTACAATATGATAAATGTAGTTGAAGAAAGATTATTTGAACTCTCAACTTTCTCCTCTGCTACCCACATTATCACATTACTTATTATGTAAGTTTAGGTATGTATCATACATAAAAAGGAGCTGTAATATAGAATAAAATTTGCATGGACCAGAAATCAAAATGGACGCTCCTCGCAGTTGGCATTTATGTCACCCAATTAGCATCCCCGACTGTGGTTTTTCCCTCTACTTATTTGTTGCATGTTTGAGCTACAACTGCAAAATCAATGTGTACATATGAATGAATTTTATAAAGCTAGAGGAACTCAAAGGTTAAGGTTCAGCACTATAACTTGCCCACCTTGCACAAAGGTGACCATCGATCACTGTTCACCTTGGTTTTCTGTTATCCCACTTTCTCGGCCACTGCATATAGGTATGTTGCAAAGCCTACCTGAAGCGTCGTTGAAAATCTGCCGTTGTGGGTGTGCGCGATTTTGGCGCCGTTTAGAGGGGGCGGGTTTAAAACGCGATTTTCTCTAAGCTGTTCCAATCGAAAATGTTCAGCCTAGTTAATTATTAACGAAAAATCGCTGGAAGACCCCGTCGCAAAAGCTATTATTAGGTTTAAAGGCCTTGAATAATAGTTATAGTAGTTTAAAAATCAATCTTTAAACCCGCGACAGCCAGCAACCGCAGGGTCTCATAAAGCAAACCACAGAAGTTAGGTTGTATATTTTTACATTAAAAAGGGCTTTTAAAGAACCCTTTATACAAAGTTTAATATTGCGAGTAGCTCAATTTGGGCCCATTATATCGCGCAGTATTTTTCTGGGCATTTGGGGCACAAATCTACCGCAATGTGAACGTTCTAAACCAGCGCGTTCCACAGGGACCCACTGGAAAGCTGATTTAAAATGGACTTTAATTTACAGCAATTGAACACTAAATTCCTTCCATTTGGCCTATAAATTAAAGTAAATGAGATTTAAAAATCATGTTTTATTGTGAATTATTTGTGAATATTATTTGGACATTTAGGCTATTTAAAAATGTTAATCATTTATTAAGAAATGGATAGATGTTTAGATCTAGTAATTGAAGTCTGAAATTAGCTACAATTAGGTAACTAACTAATTATATGCTTTAATTTCAGGTCATCCAAGTAAGATTATTTTATATTTGTTTCAGAATGCTTCAATCTATGATAACTGAAAATTTCATTCAGTTCTCTTAATTTTTAAGAAAGTTATGGGCTTTTGACTGTTCACGATCACAGCTTTTTTGTTATGTCCATAGAAAATCAATAGGGAACAAGATGCTCATTTCCCAGTATGAAAATGGCCATAACTTTTTAAATACTTGAGATATGAAAGTGAATTAGGTGTCAAATTAAACTTATTTTTATGCTTTATCTGATGGGATAAATTACAGACTTGATTTTTTAAATCTCAAAATTTTGTAACATTGCTACTGCATACGGCAACACAGTGGCACAGCACTAGAGTTTCAGCCTTGCAGCGCCAGAGCTAATCATGTCCATGGGTGTTGTCTGTGGGGAGTTTGTACATTCTCCATGTGACCATGTGGGTTTTCTCCGGGTGCTCCGGTTTCCTGCCTCATTCCAAACGCATGCAGGTTTATCGGTTAATTGGCTTCTGTAAAACTTGTCCCCAGTGTGTAGGATGCAAAACTGGGTTAACATGGAACTAGTGTCCGTATGATCGTTGGTCGGTGCGGACTCAGTGGGCCAAAGCAGAGCAGAACAGAGCATCCAGTGCAGGATGTGCTGGCTCTGGCGAGGGTCCAGAGGAGGTTTACAAGAATGATCCCAGGAATCAGTTGGTTTGCATATGATGAGCATTTGACGGCATTAGGCCTGTACTCACTGGAGTTTAGAAGGTTGAGGGGGGACCTCATTGAAATTGACAGAATAATGAAAGGCATAGATAGAGTGGATGTGGAAAGGATGTCTCTTCTGGTGGGAGAGTCTCGGACCAGAAGTCAGAGCCACAGAATTAAATACAATACAATACAATACAATTCAATTTATTGTCATTTGGACCCCTTGAGGTCCAAACGAAATGCCGTTTCTGCAGCCATACATTACAAACAAATAGACCCAAGACACAACATAATTTACATAAACATCCATCACATTGCTGTGATGGAAGGCCAAAAAAACTTCTCTCTCCACTGCACTCTCCCCCCCGATGTCAGAGTCAAAGTCAAAGCCCCCGGCGGGCGATGGCGATTGTCCCGTGGCAATTAACGCCACGCCGGGTGATGCAAGGTCGCGCACCGGGTCTAGATGTTAGAGCCCCCGGCGGCGTGCGCTCGCAGCCCGCAGCCATTCCAAGCCGCGCGGGGCGGTGCTGTAAGGCCCCGCTCCAGGTGCTCTTCAACCCCGCAACTCGGGCGGGAGAAGTCGCCGCTGCGGAAGCCCCGAAAAGCGGTCTCCCTCCAGGGACTCGCGGGCTCCCGGTGTTACCGTCCGCCAAACCCGCAGTTGCAGCCACCGAATCTCCGGGGGTCGGGTCGCAGCAGCGTCCACCACAGCTCCACCCGCTCTGGACTCGGCCAGCTCCGCGACGGTGAGGTGAGTAGTCGGCACCAGAGCCCCCGGTCTTCCTGTTGGAGGCCGCTCCTCGTTGCAGCCCCAACGACAACGGAGACCCGACAAAGAAAAGGTCGGGTCTCCCGTGCAGGGAGAGATTTAAAAGTTACCCCCAACCCCCCCACACCACCCCCACCCCCCCACACACATACCCCAACAAAAATAACAAAAACTACATAAAAACATAGACATAAAATAATAAAAACGCAGACGGACTGCAGAGGCCGCTGCTGACGAGAGTCGCGCCGCCAAGTAACAAATTTGGGCGCTCTTTAGAAAGAAGGTGAGGAGGAACTTCTTTCGTCAGAGGACAGTTAGTCTGTGGAACTCATTGCCACAGAAGACTGTGGAGGCCAAATCAGTGGATAATTTTACGGCAGAGATAGACACATCGTTGATTAGAACGGGTATCAAGGGTTATGGGGAGAAGGCATGAAAATGGGATTAGGAGGCAGAGATCAGCTAGGATTGAATGACAGAGTGGACTCGATGGGCCTATGGGTCAATGGGCCGAATAGTCTAATTCTACTCCTATAACTTCTGAACTTGTGAAAGGACCTGTTTTAACGTTGTATCTCTAAACTAATAGTAGGGACAGTTTTACAGAGGCCAAATACCTACAAATCCACGAGGAAACTGGAGCACTCGGAGGAAACACATGCGGTCACAGAGAGAATGTGCAAACTTTACATAGATAGCACCCCCATGCTCAGGATTGAACCCGGGTCTCCGGCACTGTGAAGTAGCAGCTCTATCAGCTGTGGCACTTCGCCGACAATGGAAAAAATAATCTCTGATCCATTCAGTTTATTAAAAATGTCTGGCACAAGCTACCGTTTCTCTGACTCAACCTCAAATTAGGTGATCGTTTGGGAGAGGAGAGGTGCCAAGTTAAATCCATGGATAAACGTTCAAATCAAAATCTTGGTAAGAGATCAGTAAGCAAAGCATGTTATTCCGTGGCTTGGAGCTATAGGGTGTTGCAATGAGATGTTCCATATCTCGCAGATGGAAGCATGGGAAATAAAATATAATCCTGCACCATGGCATTGGGTTCCAAGGAGATAAGTTGTCGACATGGAAGCTAAGTTCAGCCAAAAGAGTCGTCAGCTCAATAAAGTGAATAGGTTTGTATTCCTTCGTTCTCACCTCGTCCCTCAGCCAACAATGGCCCATTGTGGGCTCCACAATTCCTGAGTCATCGATGCAGGCTCTGCTTTGTTCTGTACCTTCCCATACCTCCAGTGTCCCCATCCCTGACTCTCAGTCTAATGAAGGGTCTCAAACCGAAACGTCACCCATTCCTTTTCTCCAGAGATGCTGCCTGACCCGCTGAGTTACTCTAGCATTTTGTGTCTTTCTTTGGTATAAACCAACATCTGCAGTTCCTTCTCACATAAAGGAAATAAACATTTGGTTTATTATCTTTTCGAGTAACAGCGAGAGTGAGTGTGATCAGTTTTGATTGCTACTCTGCACATTATCAATGTCTGCGAAGTCACACATTTCGGCTTTTCATATCTGATCTTGTCACGCCAAGTTGTTTAGTCCACCAGCAAAAAGATTGTCCATGTCAGGCCTCAAGCAAAGAGCATGATATCTGGTTCACCAGGGAGTTCAATCATTACACTGTAGGATTATACTGTTGGTGTAGAGCAGGCACATATCCCCTGCACGCTAGATGTTTGGACCAGTTTTGTGATGTCAAAGAGGCTGCCAGATTTTAAAAGCATATGAGACCGTAAAACCACCAGATTTACGAACCAAATTCTATATTTAAATAGTTCAATAGTTGAATGGTGCGTTATTAGTCACATATGCAATTGCATAGTGAAATTCTTTTTGCATATATCACACACGCGGGTGCCGCCATTTTTGGCGCCATTATTCAAAGTCCAAAGTCCAGTCGGCCCGCGCGATCGATGTACTGGAGCAGTTACCGCGAACCGCAAATTCAATTGTAAACATTTTTTTTAGCCATGAGTGAAATTTTGTATCTGCGCGCTTGTGGTTCTGTTAGTTTATTGCAACCTATTATTTTCGACTGGGGGATGGTCGCCTCAGAGAGATTTGAGCTGAGCTATTAATAATGTGTGCCCTGCCAGTCTTGCACATGTACACTTCTGGGCTGTGTGCAGCATTCACATAAGTTTCCTTTTGAGGTCACTGCACAACAGCACTCATAAAAGGTCTGAAAACAAACAACTGGATCAGTGGGAATAGTAATATTAAATAAGCACACAGTTTCAGGTGCAGTTGAGTGCCTGAATAATCAAATCTTTGCAGTAGCAAAAATCACACATAGTTTAGTTTAGTTTAGAAATACAGCGCAGTAACAGGATCTTCGACCCACCGAGTCCGCGCCGACCAGCGATCCCCGCACACCAACACTATCCTGCCCACACTGGACACATTTTACAGTTTTGCCAAGCCAATTAATCTACAAACATGTAAGTCTTTGGAGTGTGGGAGGAAACTGGAGATCCCGAAGAAAACCCACGCAGGTTATAGGGAGGACATACAAACTCCACACAGACAGCACCTGTCACCAGGATCAAACACGTGTCTCCAGCATTGTAAGGCAGCAATTCTGCACCATGCCGGCCACAGATAAAATATTAATTAAGTACCGAAATAACGAGAATCTACTTTCTTTTTGTGGAATGTCAAGGGCTTCAGATCAGAATTCATCATTGGAGACCTATTTCTCATAATAGATTGGATGGCATTGAATATGAGACAATGGGTACGGGTGTCAGTGGTTATGTGGAGAAGGCAAGAGAATGGGGTTGAGAGGGAAATATAGATTGGCCATGATTGAATGGTGGAGTATGGGCTGATGGGCTGAATGGCCTAATTCTGTTAATAACTTATTAACTATGGTTTTGGACTTTCACATCTTCAGGGTTGGGTAATATCGGAAGCCTGATGCCACTGCATCCAATTAGTAGCTCTGTGACTGGACTTTCTGTTGTGACCAGGGGTATTCAGTGAGTTGTTGAGTTGATAGTTCAGTTTTATCTCAGTAAACGTTGAGCATCAAGACCAGGTTTGAGACCTTGGCTGAATGGAATCATCAGCATTCAATAGAAAGGAGTGTGAAGCTAAGTTTGTGTTCATTTTTCTTTATTTCACTGCATAATTATAAGTTAATAACAGTAATTTAATATATTTATACATCAATATATCAAGTTTATTTTTTAAATATATTTTATTTTTTTAATTATTAAAATCAAAGATATTTAATTTTTGATTGCAAGCAGTGTCAAAGGCACGAGTGTGCTTCTGGAGGTTGGATTCAGGATCTATCTCTCATCTTAAGGTCTGGTTACTCCTCACAGCCTCATCTACTCTATTAGGGTGGAATGGTGGCGCAGCGGTAGAGTTGCTGCCTTACAGAGCCAAAAACTCTGCCTGTATAAAGTTTGTATATTCTCCCTGTGACCACATGGGGTTTCTCCTGGTGCTCCGGTTACCTCCCACACTCCATACATGTACAGGTGTGTAGGTTAATTGGCTTTGGTAAAAATTGTAAATTGTAGGATAGTGCTAGTATACTGTAGTAAATTGAAGGATAGTGCAGATACCTAGTGGGCCAAAGGAACTGAATCTGCGCTGTATCTCTCTATTTGCATCTGTATCTACTCACAGGGTAAACGCAGAACCATAGACTCAAATTCATTGAGATATGGGCAAGCACAAAGGATTGGAGGGGCCATAAACTACATAAGCTATATCTGTGCCTTCCTCCCTCACACCATGGACCCGCTGCAGTTCACATACCGTCCAAACAGATCCACGGACGATGCGGTCTCCTAGGTTTTGCACACCACTCTCTCTCGCCTTGACAGCCAGAAGGGGGGCTATGTGGGGATGCAGTTCATTGGTTTCAGTTCAGTCCCAGTTCAAGCTGCTGGAACTGGGACTGAACACTCCCTTGTGGGCCTGGGACCTGGACTTTCTCACCGCCAGGCCCTAGGTGGTCAAGATGGGGAGGCATACCTCCAACCCCCTCACCCTGAACACAGGATCCCCCCAGGGTTGCGTCCTCAGCCCCCTACTGTACTCCCTGTACGCACATGACTGTGTGGTCAGGTTCGCTCCTACTCCATCATCAAGTTTGCTGATGACACTGTGGTGGTGGGCCTGATCTCCGATAATGATGAGAAGGCCTACCTGGAGGAGATGGCTGACCTGGCATTCTGGTGTCAGAAAAATAGCTTCCTCTTGAATGTCACTAAAACTAAGGAGCTGATTGTGGACTTTAGAAGGGCACAACAAGCGAGGACGTACACACCACTGGGGATAAATGGGACTACTGTGGATAGGGTGAGCAGCTTTAAATACCTGGGAGTCCACATCACAGAGGATCTGACATGGATAACACACACTGCCGCACTGGTGAGAAAGGCAATGCAGAGCCTTTACCACCTCAAGCAGCTGAGGAAATTCTGAGTCTCTGTGAGGAGCCTTCAATCCATCTACTCTGGTGCTTTAGAAAGCATCCTGTCGGGAAACATGTCGATCTGGTTTGGAAACAGCTCTGCCCAGGACAGGAAGGCTCTGCAGAGAGTAATGCATTCGGCCGAACGCACCATGGGAACTATACTCACCCCTCTGCAGGACCTATACACCAGGAGGTGCAGATCCAGAGCCAGCAAGACCACCCCAGCAACAGACTGCTCCCGCTGCTACGGTCAGGCAAGTGCCTCCGCTGTCATGCTGCGAAAACAGAGAGGATGAGACGGAGTTTCTTCCCACAGGCCATCAGGACTGTAAACTCCGATCTCACCAGGGGCTAATTTAATGTTGTGTATTTTTTTAAATGTAAATACTGGTTCTGTTCTGTTCTGTTGTTTTGCACAATCCCGCAGGCATTGCCACTTCCATTTCACTGTACATCTTGTATGTGTATGTGACAAATAAAGTTGACTTGACTTGACTTGACTAAAACAGCGATGGCCCAAATATTTCTGTGTATCCCTTCTTCATTAAACAGTTATCTTACATTTATGGATCCCTACTAGGCTTGTGGAAAAACATTTTGTGGTCGAACAACTCAGATATTTTTGTTTTACTAATATCTGTCCTTATTCTCTTGGTGAATGTTTAAATCCAAGGACTGGTCAGAGGAAATAATCACTTTTGATTTATCAAAGCTCTGCATCATTCTTTGAGGATCTCGATTGAATTTCGTTTCAATTTTTCTTCACTCCGCTGGGATTAATCCTATTAAAATTCCGTGGAGAGGTTTCTTCATCACCATCCCCCCTCTGTAAAAAAAGATGAATTGTTGTTTGAAGAATACAACCGCATTAAAATTAGTTGCTGCATGGGCCTACGTAACAATATAATTTGAAAGGCATTCTTTGTGTGTGAAATGCTTTGGGATATTTCTGAGCGATGGAATGTGTCAGGGGGTAGGAAAAAAAGACGTCGGGGGAAGAAACTGTTTGAAGCTTCTGTGGTGAAGCTAGAAAGATGTGATGCAAACAGGAAGTCGCCTGAGGTGGAGTCATATCAGCTGTCAAGCATCTTCAGTATCATTGTTCTGCATGCAAAAGCCAGGCACAAAATGCTGGAGTAACTCAGCGGAACAGGCAGCATCCCTGGAGAGAAGGAATGGGTGACGTTTCGGGTCGAGGCCCTTCTTCTCTTTGACTTCACGTCTGTGGTTCCTTCTGCATGCAAATGTTGGGAGCGTGAGCCTTCCTTCATTTTGTTGTATATTATATTGACTTTGCGACTCTTTCTGTTTGCCAGATCACCGACACGTAGGTAGCTATACGATCTCGGTGGGCTGAAGGGCCTGTTTCCGTGCTGTATCTCTAATCTGATCTAAACTAAGCAAAACAGATGCCAAGGTTTAATATGGGGGGAGTCATCAATGGTAATCATTTAATTGCATATTTCCAATGAAGGTAGTAATACTGAAGTGTTGCTGAATAAAAAATTAATCATGAACAGATATTGTTAGAAGTTAATCTCAATACACGTCATGGGGGATAAATGACTGGCCAGTTTACTTTTCAACCAAGAATTATTCATGTAACAAAGTCAGTCACTTTGCGACTGGTTGCATTTCCTAAACTAATTAGCTATAAAGCCTTTGCAACACATCGTGAAATGTTAACAGTTTCCATTATCAAAAATTATATAATACTCATAATAATAATAATAATAATAATAATAATAATAATAATAATAATAATAATAATAATAATAATAATAATAATAATAATATAATAATAATTATTATAATAATAATTCCCATTATCAAAAATCATATTTGAGGATCCTTTGCAGATTGCCAACGGACTCAATTTTATCAGTCCTTCTTTCCCGATTCCAAACACCCTCGGTGTAATTGAATGCAGGCTCCCTGAAGGTCACTTTTCGTGTAATTCCTAATACATAAGAAAGGCCAGCAAGCAGCAGACCGCTACTTGATTCTCTCTGCCGTTGCTTTTGAGTTGAGAAACAGCAGCGAAAGCAATTTTGTTTCCTAATCAATAGGAAAGTGACCCGAGACATGCAGTTTGAATTTCATGTTGCTGCCTGGACTTGCATCCTTCGCAACTTCAAACACGTTTGGTAATGAAGATATGTCCTGCGGTAATCATCATCGGCTGGGTCACCCGGCCAAATTACTGAGGTCCAATAATCCAAATAGCTCATCTATTTGATCACTATCAAACTAAATAAATCCTTTTGAAAATTGATGTTCTGTCACCCCTTTGTCTTCAGCCATTTTTTAAGTTAATTGCATTTGTAGATATATTCGAATTGCCTTTGGGTTTCCACTGCAAGATGCGTGGAAAATATAGTGCAGTCGTTGAACGAGGGCAATTTCTTAATAACACCCAAAAACACAAGGTATCTTGCAGCATACCTCTATTAGTTCAGTTAATATCTACAAATGCACTTTAATTTCACATTGCACGCAAACTGTAACACAAAATAAATGTGGATCAGGATACCAAATAATGAAGAAAAAATTTGTTTTTTTTCAAAAAGCATGCGGGCTAAACATAAAATATTAGCCAGTGCTAAGGCTGCCCTGAAAACGAGCTGGGATAGCATCAATATTTTAGCAGAGGAAGATCACACAGTTGGGCTCCTAAGGCTGATCTTCTTCAGTAACCACTGTATCTTCTTCAGTCATGCTGCTTTCAGTCTCTGAGGCCACTGTATGCCTCCATATATACCAGACTAGTTGCACCGCGCCTGCCAAAATAACTTGCAAAACATGAGGGCCTGCCTCGCAATAACATTCTTTTCATCAGTCATCACTTTGCAGTGAGTAAAAGGCAAGACTAAATCATAATGCGTGAGTCATCCGTAGCCGAAAGTCATCTGGAGCTGATTCTTTAATGAAGATCTCACCTCAATAGTCACTGACGGCCTGAAACATCATTAAAACAGCTAAAAATTGAACCAGGCAACGTCAGGAGGATTTATTTCTCAACATCCTTGCACAGAGAAGGCAGTGCAGAATATGATTTCAATAATATGTTTTGTGCCTTAAACCAGTTTCATTATATTATAACTAGAGCCAGGATGTTTAGGTGTTATAAATCTCTGGAATAGGCAGGCAAAAAAGACATAATATAATTACAAAAAAGGCATGAAAAAGGGATTTATTGACAAAATAGGCATAAAAAGGCATTTATTTCCACCACCAAAATATGGTTAAAAATGATAATTATAAAGGTATACTACATTAAATGACCAGTTGCCTGGTTGCACATAATTACTAGCATTTTTTTCAAATTATCTGGTGTTAAACTATGCCGTCTGTCAGACAGAATATGCTTCAGTTGTGAAAAACTTCTTTCTACCCCAGCGTGCAACTCCATCTCTAATTACTGCACATTAATGTTGAAGTTGCTGTCGACATAATTTTTCCGTAATGATGACTCGTCCTCTGTGCATTTCCCTAAAAAACCTCTGAGAGATTTGTGTTCCAATTTCCACAGTGGAATTCCAGCATCAATGAATGCGTTGCACAGATCACTAGAAAACTCAGATTTGCGACTGGAGCCAGCAGTAAATGTAGTGAGGATGAGGCCGAGTTCTGCTAGGCAGAGGAGAGTGGACGAAAACTGGTTGGGTCTCTGTTCGAGGGAGAATCCACAAGTAGGCACGGTGGCGGAGTGGTAGAGTTACTAACTAACAGCACTTGCAGCGCCGGAGACCCAGCTTCAATTCCCAATATGGGTGCTGTCTGTGCGGAGTTCGAACATTGACCGCGTGGATTTTCTCTGGGATCTTCAGTTTCCTCCCACACTCCAAAGACGTACAGGTTTGGAGGTTAATTGGCTTGGTGTAAATGTCCAAAGTGTGTAGGATAGTGTTGATCTGCGGGGATCGCTGGTCGGCGTGGAATCGGTGGGCTGAAGGGCCTGTTCCGCGCCGTATCTCTAAACTAAACTAAAGATCTGCCCTGGCAATCCACAAGTAGAAGTGCCCTGGCAGACCCACCGTCTCTGCCTGCTCCTGTCCCACTCAGCTCATCTCCACATACCTCGATTCTATCTTATTATCCCCTTGTCCAGTCCCAACTGACTCTACATGGCCTCACATCTCTCCACATGAACCTTGCCAGGGGTCTATCCATTTCATCAACCTGCTACGATTCACCGTTATCCTTCCGGAAGGTATTGTACTTCCGGTGGCGCTGGTGCCAGCAGCCTCCACCTACAGCCCGGTATCTTTTTGTTTTTTGTTTATTTAGTTATGTAAAAGTGTGTTTTTTTGTGTTTTTTTTGTGTTTTGATGTGGGGGAAGAGGGTACGGTGCGGGGGATACCGTCCTTCAGCCGCTTCCTGGTGAAGACGCGACTATTATTCGAGTCGCGTCCTCGCCCCCCCCCCCCCACCCCAGCGGCCTACCTACTGGATTGGCGTGGCCTTTCCTGCCGGGATCGACCAGAGCTCCAGCAGCGGCGGGACAGCGCTGTAACATCGCGAGGCTGGCGATGCCTTACTGGGGGTCGCCGTCTGGAGCCCGGAGTGCTGGACCTGTGGCACCGACATCATGGAGCTGCGGTTTGCGGAGCTCCCAACGCGGGCGGCGCTGATGGACAGCGCGAGGTCCTGCGACTCTGCCCGGCTCGGCCTGCGGACTCGGGAGCTGCGGACTCCGGCTGCGGGAGACGGCTGATCAGGAGGTCCGGGCCGCTGAGGAGGAGGATGTTCACCGTCGGGGTTCGGCGTCGGCGTTCCACCAGCCCGGCGTGAGGGCCTGAACATCGGGCCACCCGGGGCGGCGACTGCGGGTGCTAGGAAGGCCTCGACCACGAGTGAACATCTGGGAAGAACGGAGGGGAGGCTGGCTGGACTATGGTGCCTTCCTCACCTTGGTGCCACTGTGTTATGTTGTGTCGTGGACTTTCAGTGTTTGTGCTTTTTTTTAAATTCTATTTTATTTTTAATATGTTTTATTATTTATTATTATTTATTTATTTTTATTATTATTTTTATGATACTGCCTGTAAGGGAAATTCATTTCGTTGTCTCTAAATGAGACAATGACAATAAATTTGAATACAATACAATACAATACAATTTAACAGCTCACAATTATGCCAGGTTTATGGTTATTTACAAATTTAGAAATTGTGATTTGTACCCCTGAGTCTCCGATCATTAATAGAATTAAGAAATAGCAATGGACCTTTCACCGATTCCTGAGGAATGCCACTATTTTATCCGGGCCAAAAAATTACCACTCACCACAATTCTCCGTTGCTTGCTTCTTTGCCAATTTTATACCCGCACTATAAATGTACCTTTTATGTCGCACAATTCATCTTTGCGGCTGAGCCTGCTCTGTGTCATATCGAAAACCTTCTGGAAGTGGCGCAGCGGTAGAGCTACTGCCTTACAGCGTCAGAGACCCAGTTCAATCCTGTCTGCGGGTGATCGTGTGATCTTCCCACCCAATGCTACAGTTCCCCTCCCACCCACATTCCAAAGACGTACAAGTTTGTAGGTCAATTAGCTTCTGTAAATTGCCACAAGGGTGTAGCATAGAACTAGAGTGTGGGTGATCATTGGTACGCGCAGAGTCAGTGGGCCGAAGGGCCTGTTTTCATGCTGTAACTAAACTAAACTAAACCAAATCCATGTGCATCACACCAATGGCATTAACCTAGTCAACAGTCTCCACTATCTCATTGAAAAGTTCCTGAAAATGGTTAAACATAATTTGTCTTCAACAAATCCTTGGAAAATAGTGAAGTAAACCATATCGTTGTACCTATTGAAATTGTATTGTACCCCCGCCTGTTACCTTTGTTCTTAATTGTGCACAATCTGCATGCAGTTTGAATATGGAGAGATTCGACTTCAAGACAATGACTGCTTCATCTGCTGAATAATCACCAGTTCAGTCTCTCAAAGTTCAGTTTAGTTTATAGATACAGCATGGAAACAGGCCCTTCGGTCCACCGAGTCCGCACCGACCAGCGATCCCCGCACTCTAACACACCAGAGATAATTTACACATACACCAAGCCAACTAACCGACATACCTGGGTTTCTGTTTCACAAATGACTACGCATGCCATCAATTTCAGGGAAAATGCCAACCTTCAATCCACTGACTTGCCCGCTACTTTTCTTTCTAGTGATTGTAATTATTTTGAGTTCCACCCTCACTTTTGCTCCTGGACTTTCTGTTGTTATTAGGATGCTATTTCTGTCTCCCGTCATGAGGAAAGATACAAAATATTTATTCATAGTCTGCCATTTCCTTATTTGCCATTATTAATTCCCACAATTTCATATTCTGTTGACCTTCGTTGCTCTCTTCCCCTTTGTACTCTTGTAGGATCTCTTATTGTCTGCTCTTACATTCCTTGCCAGCTCATTCTTGCAATTATTTTATTCTTTATTATTTTTCGTCATACTTTGCTCTTTTCTACAAGCTACCCCACTGTCTGGCCTGCCAATAATTATCACAATAATGCAAGACTTTTCTTTTAATTATATACCATCCTTCATTAGTTTGCCACAGATGAATCATCCAGGAGTCTTTATTTCCTCAGTGGAGTATATCTTTGTTGAGATTTATGGAACATCTTAAATGTCTGTATTGTTTATTTACCATCTCACCTTTAATCTATTTTCCTCATCACTTGAGTCACTGCTGCCTTCTTGCCTTTGCGATAACTTTTATTTAAGTTTAAGGTACCAGTTCCAAAGTTTTTCATGCACAAAAACCAAGTATGAAATTCAGTCATGTATAGATCGTTTATTCCCAGAGTACTATTAATAGGATCATTACATTAATCCTGAATCAATTCACATAAACAGATTTATAATGGCCTTTTTCTTGCTCCGTTCTGTATCATATCATTCTAAGAAACCATAATACTTCCTCAGATCAATGCTCCCTGAGCTAATGTTATGCTGAACGTATATGTGAAGATTAAAATTCACCCACAATTGTTGCAGTATCTCACGGTCCAGGAATGAAGTAAACTTAAACACGAAGCCACAAATGAAAATAATTAGTTTTGTGGTCATCTGAAGACTATGGTTCAGAAAATCCATGATCTAAAGAACAAAGAGTGGGTAAAAAGAACATTTGAGATCCACTAACTTTCAGATAACTATGACAGGTACAGATGACAGATAACTACAACAGGGTCAAGAGTATCTCTAGTCCATATGTTAGGGCCCAACTTGCTGAGAGCTGAGCACATGCTGAAGGGAGACACAGTGGCTGAGTTACTGCCTTACAGCGCCAGAGACCCGGTTTCAATCCTGACTATAGGTACTGTCTGGAGAAACTCAGCGGGTGCAGCAGCATCTATGGAGCGAAGGAAAAAGGCAACGTTTCGGGCTGAAACCCTTGGGTTTCGGCCCGAAACGTTGCCTTTTTCCTTCGCTCCATAGATGCTGCTGCACCCACTGAGTTTCTCCAGCTTTTTTGTGTACCTTTGATTTTCCAGCATCTGCAGTTCCTTCTTAAACACTATAGGTACTGTCTGTTCAGAGTTTGTACGTTCTCTCTGTGACCTGCGAGGGTTTTCTCCATGTGCTCCGGTTTCTTCCCATGCTCCAAAGACGGAGAGGTTTGTAGATTAATTTGCTTCAGTAAAAATTGTAAATTGCCCCCAGTGTGTGGGATAGTGCCAGTGTATAGATTGATAGCTGGTTGGTGTGGATTCGGTGGGCTGGAGGGTCTGTCCTCGTGCTGTATCTCTAAAGTCTAAATCAAAGACAGAGGAATCACACCCGCTGGAACAATCACCGCAGGATCGCTCCATCATGACTCTGTCCTTGGCATGAGAGTCTTTGACTTTGTCTCAATGAATATTAGGTTCAGCCCAGGATCCACAAGAAGTCTCAAGGCCACATCTCAAATGAGCATCAACCCAGGAGGCCGCAAAGATGCCGGGCGGCAGAGCATGGATCAACGGAGCAGAGGCGTCAGGAATGGACCCGGCGGCAGCCATCGAGGAGGTCGGTGCGGCAATCGACGAAATCGGCGATCGTTGAAGGTGCCGTGGGGAAGAAGGGGTTGTCGGTTGTTGAGGACGTTGACAGTCGAGGATGGGTCACGTGGGAGCTAGAGGACCTTGCCACTGGGAACAAAGGGGGACCCGGCGCGGGATACCTTGTAACTTTGTGGGCGCCTTTTATGTGGTGACTGTTCGCATACCTTGCGTATGCAAAACCAGAAAAATCACTGTGACTTGTCACATGTGACAATAAAGTATTCATTCATTGATTTATTCATGAGCTCAGAAGCAGATTGCAGACTTAATGAAGCTCTAAAACCTGGCAGAAAAGAGCTTTAGTCTCAACCTCATCTCTCATGTCTGGAAGGAGAAGGACCGACCATGGACCTTTAAGATGCCAGGGGATCATGACCATCTTTACTAAAGGAGACAAATCATATTACAGGGCGTTTCGCTGGTTTTGGTAAACATGATCAGTAGGATCCTCACTCCACACCAACTCCATGACAAAGCTCGTCACCTCCTTCCATCCAGTCCATCTTCACGGTGCGAAGCATCAGGAAGATTGGAAGTGTCATCAGGGATGTCTGCCACCATGGCCATTCACATTTCTCTCTTCCGCTCCCGGGGAATAGATTCAGGAGTTGGAAAGCTCAGATGTCTGGACTTAAGAACAGCTTCTTCCCCATTGTTATTCATCATGGTTGGAAACATTAGCAACACAGTGGTGGTGGTTTCTAACGGGAAGACTCTGAAACCAATCACCTCTTCCTCTAAACTCCACCTCACAGCATATGTGATGATAAACTAATCTGACTCTGCATCTGAAACGCAAGGAGTACCATCAATAACCACAAAGCAACAGCCTTTGACTGTATCCGTTGACTTTTTAAATGGGGTTCCCTAAATATGGGTTCCATCTCCATCTTGCTTCAGCTGCATTATAAGATGCAAGGGGTGAGTTCAACCAATGACTCCACCAAGACTGAGCCCCAGTGAAGTTGAATGTCTTGCAATGTGGTGCCATTGTAAAACACTACATTTCTGCACCTTTCTGCACAATCCCCCCCCCCCCCCAATATCATTACCTCCCGGGATGCCGAGAGAACAAAGAGGGATCCAGTGTGTGTGGGGGGCACTGAGAATAAAGAAGGAAACAGTGTGGGGGTTGGGGTGGGGGGGGTGGGGTGGAGAGGCTGAGAATGAAGAGGGACCAGTGGGACTACAATGGATACTTTCGTGACCTTGTCAGTGTCCTATACATGACAACTATTTGCATACTTGTGTAATGTTTGCAAAACAAATAATTTGACTGTACCGAGGTATGTATGGCAATAAACTATCATTCATTCCTTCATTCATTCCTTCATTCAAATACCCCCCAAATCCACTTACAGTAAAGCAAACCATATCCTCTCCCAGATGAACCTCCCCAGCACTATTTATACTCGTCTAGCTCCGAGAGGCAGACTCGGTTGTTTGAATGCTCAGTGTCAGATTCCTGAGACATATTGTCTATACTCAGCTTCTGTCACAGCGAGAGATGCAGGAGAGAAAGGAAGCGATTCAAGAAAGTTTTCAGAAAGCTCCTTGAAAAAAATTTGCAATATATTTTATTTCTGCTTGTATCAACAATTCATCTATCACGTTGGGAAAGCAGCATGCATCGAGATAAGTTGCCTTCAATTCTGTTTTCTTACAATCTTTTCCAACTGTGCCCCTGTTTGAAGTTGGATTCTTATGCTCCTTTCTGGTGCACTCCAGATATCGTTATCATTCTCATGATCTTGCCTTGTCCTTTAACATTCCAAATTTCACCTCACATTAGATTGCATGAAACCCTACTGATGGGTTTAAAGTAATTGATGGGAAGATTAGAAGGAAGATGAGATAAGGGCTGGGAAACCACTGCCCAAAAGGGTGATAGATGCAAAAACTATCAGAGTATTTGATCAGTGATTGAACATGTTTTTGAAGTATGGTAACCTGCAGTGCTATGGACCAAATGCTGGAAGATGGGATTAAGGGCCTGTCCCAGTGTATGAGGTAATTCAAGAGCTCTCCCGAGTTAAAAAAAAAAATCAAACTCGTGGTAAGCACGTAGAATGTACGTAGCGGGTACGTCGGAGCTCGGGACATCTCTTAGCGGCTCGTAACGCTAACGGCAGGTACTCGGGAAACACGGTAAGCTCGTGAAGACTCGTGAACATGTTGAAAAATCTCCACGAGAGCCCCGTGTACCTACGAGCGGCTATTACCCGTAATTCTCCGAGTTCTTGAATTAGCTCCTACAGTGGGACAGGCCCGGCTGAATTGCTCTTTTCCAACCAGCGTAGACGTGATGGGTTAAAAGTGCTATTAAATTTAATTTTTCTGTGATTTTTTTAACATATAATCCTAATTATCAACTATATTATTCTTCTAGTTTTTTTTAGCTTTTAGAGATATAGCGCTGTAACAAGGCCCATTGGTCCACCAAGTTCCCACGATCACCCCGCATATTAGCACTACCCTACACACTAGGGACAAGTTACAATTTTACCACCCAGTCCGTGCCGACCAGTGATCCCCATTTGCTAGCACTATCCTGCAGGCTAGGGACTACCGAAGTCAAGTTACCTAGATATTTATACTTTCTATATTTTCCTTCAGTGCTAAATATAATTGTCAATTTGGTGTTCATGTAACCCTGGACTTATTGTCCAATTCCAAGGTCCAACCTTTCAATGTATTAACTGTGGTTCCAATGGCAGTCCCTGTGTTACTTGACTTCCTGCTTCGTGCCTTTCAGACCCGCAACCAGAGAGCAGCTCTGAATTGCTATCTACCTCCTCGGTGATCCTTGGACTGTCTTTGATTGTACTTTACTGGCTTCACCTTGCACTAAATGTTATTCCCTTACCATGTATCAGTACACTGTGAACGGCTCGACTGTACTCATGTATTGTCTTTCCGCTGGTTGGTTAGCACGTGACAAAAGCTTTTCACTGTACCTCCGTACACGTGACAATAAACTAAACTAAAACCGTATATTTTATCGTTACTCTCTAATTTGTCATTTTCAGCTAGTTGTCTGTGCACTCTTCCACTCATTCACTGAGTGCACATCCTTTGGCTTGAGTATACAACAGAATACCATGTCGAAGGCCTAGTGAAAATGAGAATATATTACTTAATCCTGTCCACATTCAGTTATTTCTTCATAGAATTTGGCAAGGTTTGTGAAGTATGACCTTTCTGTCTCAAATCCATGCTGTCTGCACTTATATTTTCAATTTCTACCAGTTTATCTATTCTATCTGAGTATAAATCCTTTGAGGGACAGAAGACCTCTGTCCTTTCAGGCGAAGGGGAAAAGATTTAATAGGAATCTGAGGGGTAACTTTAGCACACAAAGGGTGGTGGATGTACGGAACAGGCTGCCAGGGGAGGTAGTTGAGGCTGGGACTATCCCAATGTTTAAGAAGCAGTTAGACAGGTACATGGATAGGACAGGTTTGGTGGGATATGGGCCAAACGCAGGCAGGTGGGACGGGTGTAGCTGGGACACTGGGTCGGTGTGGGCAAGTTGGGCCGAAGGCCTTGTTTCCACACTGTATTAGTCTATGTGTCTATAAGACAGATTTTGAGGCTATTAGGATGCGAAGATGACTCTTCCTATTTCTACAGGACCATGGAGCAGGTTAGTATTCCTATCGGATTATACAGATTTAGAAACAGCCAGAGATAGACACAAAATGCTGGAGTAACTCAACGGGACAGGCAGTATCTCTGGAGAGAAGTAATGGATGTTGTTTTGGGTCAAGGATCTTCTTCAAAAGCCAAGTAAATTGAGTTTAACAAAGGGCCTGTTTCCATACTATGACTCTAAGTTCCATGACTTTTCCTTCAAACTGCTGAACTAAATGTTCTATAATTTGCTGTATGTGTTCGATCCTCTCTTGAAAATGTAGAACACATAATAGCTGTCTGGCGGTACTCTGGCTTTATTCCCTTGCCTAATCATTTTTATATTGTTGTATTAATGCCCTTGCTATTTTTTTGCTAACTTCTTTTAATAGGCATTGATATAATCCATGGTGACCGCAAGTCTTATCTCATCCATTTGATTCTTTATTAATGATCTTCTCCTTTTCAATAAACCTTTATTTCTCCTTTTTCTAGTTTCTTTTTAATCTCCTTGGTAAATATTGGGACAAAGCAATTATTCAATATTTTTGCCTTCTGGCTCCGTGAGTTTATTTTGTGAATCCCTTTGTGGCCTCGTCCAAATTGTGATTTTTACTTTTACATTTATGAGACTGTATAATACCAATACCTACATTTTCGGGCAATATAAAAGTAACTTGAAAATCTGCTTTGTTACGGGTAATAGTTTTTTTGGACTTATTTCCTAGCCTCCTAATATATTTATTTTTTTCAGCATGTCTTGCATTTCAGTGTTAGTTCTCTTTATTTAAATTTGATTTACCTTTATCCCTATATTCATTATTGGGGTTTCAGTACTGACTAGCTTATATATGGACTTGGGACTTGGACTTATTGTCAAATGCTAACGAGTTGTTGCTGTGCCAGAGGTTGAGGAGAGACTTGATAGAAGAGGAGACCTCATCTATCTAGTCAGTGATTGATAGGGGGGGGGCGTCCTGTATGGGTATAGCTCTAGTCTTTTTTATGTGATGGGTGGGGGGGGGGGAAGGGGGTAACTGCTTTTCAGGGTCCCTACCTGGTCTGAGAGGCGGCTTTTTTCCGGGCAGCAACTTCGACCCATCCTCGCGGCCTACCAGCGGGCCTGGAGCAGCATTTCCTGTTGGGACCGGCCAGAACCTTGGCTTCGGCGGCGGCACGGCGCTGGAGCGCTTTCGCGGAGCAGGCGATGACTTGCCCGGGTCACCGTGCTGGGACTCCGATGCCGATAAAAAAAACATCACGGAGCTGCAGGTCTGTGGAGCGGCCAGCCGCGGGCGGAGGCGCTGAACTTTAACATCGGAAGCCTGTGATCTCTCGCCGAGATCGCCAGTGGTGGAGATCCATCCAGCGCGGCCTGCCGGCTTCGGAAGCCGCGGTCTCGAGTAAAGAAGCGGCTGTTCCAGGTATCCCAAGTCGCTGAGAGTATCCCGACGCCGGAGCACCATCATCGGGCCTGGAACATCGGGCTTCCGTAAAGGCGACTGCGGAGGCCAAAATAGGCCCGACTATGGGTAGACATGGGGATGGGGACTGGACATTGTGCCTTCCCTCAAAATGGGAACCATTGTGGGGGGATGTTTTTTTATGTTTAAATTTATTTATTATTGGTATGTCTGTATTATTTTTTTATGTGCCAAGTTAAGTGGGACAGCCCCTTAACTTGGCATCATGTTCGGCACAAACATTGTGGGCCAATGGCCCATTCCTGTGCTGTAATGTTCTATGTTATATGTACATTTTGTAATTGTAAACACTGAAGCTATTATGAGTTAGGTTGATGAACTGGGCACCAATTGATTAATTACTATTATTTAGAAAGTATCCAGCCCGTGATCAATGATATTACTCATCCTTTACAATGACCCTGATCTTGACTTGTGGGTAAAGATAAGCCATTGGCAACCATGAAGTGAATCACTTGGTGGCTTGGTGGTGCAGTGGTGGAGTTGCTGCCTTATAGCGCCAGGGACCCAGATTCGAGTGCTTGCTACGGGTACTGTCTGTACGGAGTCTGTGCTTTCTTCCCGTGACCTGCGTGGGTTTTGTCAGAGATCTTCCTCTCACACTCCAAAGATGCACAGGTTGGTATAAATGTAAATTTGTCCCTAGTGTGCATGGGATAGTGTTAATGTGTGGGGATCGCTGGTCGACGCGGACTCGGTGGGCTGAAGTGCCTGCTTCCTCACTGTATCTTGAAAACTAAGAAAATCTAAGAAACCCTTGTCAGGATCAGACCTGCTCTTGTAAGTGCAATCATTTTCTTCCCAGATTAGTGACATTTTGTGCTAAGTGATCCACAGGATGGTGAGTATTTGGTAATAGTAATGCTATTGAATAACAAGTGCGGACAGTCAGGAGCTGAGGGTACATTACAATATATTGACGATTCAATTGCAGTAAGAATCCAAACAGGCAGCACATTAATATCTGATCATCATGGAGTCATAAAGCATGGAAACAGGCCCTTCAGCCCATCTTGCCTATGTCAACCAAAATGGTCCATCCACACTAGTCCCACCTGCTCAGGTTTGGCCCATATCCCTCTAAACATTTCCTAACCATGTATCTGTCCAAATGCCTTTTAAATGTTGTTATAGTACCCGTCTCAACTACCACTCTGGCAACTCATTCCATATACCCACCACCCTCTGTGTGAAAGAGTTGCCCCGTGGTTTCCTATTAAATCGTTCCCCTCTTACTTTAAACCTATGTGGCCTGGTTCTTGATTCTCCTAGTCTGGGCAAAAGATTATGCATTTCCGTATCTATTCCATACATGATGTTATACACCTCTGTAAGATCACCCCTCATCCTCCTGCATTCCAAGGAATAAAGTCTGCTCAACCTCTCCCCATATCTCAGGCCCACAAATACTAGCACTAGCGTTGTAAATCTTCTCCGCCGTCTTTCCAACTTGTCCTCAGCTCACTTGAGGATAAGCCATGCATTTGTGATCTTGCTATGATCTTGCTAAGATCTCGCCTAGAGCAACACGGTGAATAGACACAAGAACAAGATGATTCATGTCTGTCTAAAAATGTTTGCAAAGGCTTCCACATTTTCTGTGTTTAATTTCTTTTCAATAATTCTTCAGAATCCCAACAAGATTCTATTGATTGATTTGATTTCTCTAACTTCCAGTAACCCTTGCATCCCCTCCCTCTCCGTCCCTCACCCATTAGGTTCAAAGTCGTCTTGTTGAGTCTCATTGTCTGTAATTCGTTTTCACCCAGTCCACAGCTAACAATGTCCTGTTTCCTTTATCATCATTACTTTTTTGCATATCTTTCATTCAGTTGTTCTTTAAAGAGGGAGAAGATTGGACTTTATTACCTTCCATCAGAGTGAGGAGTGCAGGGAGTGGCTGTGGTGGATGTTTATGTTAAATTTTATTTCATGTGGGTATGTGTCTTGTTGCTTTCCACTTAGTATGTATGTATGGTAACTCAAATTTCAATGTACCTGAATTGGTACATGTGACAATAAACTGACCTTCAACCTTGCAATCTATATCTCATCTATATCACTGTCCAAATTTCTCGTTTCCCTTTCTCCTCACTCTCAGTGGAAGAAGGGTCTCGACCCGAAACGTCACCTGTTCCTTTTCTCCAGAGATAGTTGGCTGCCTGACCCACCTTAGTTACCCCAGCTTTTTGTGTCCACCTAAGATTCTTCCCACAATTGGAAGACCCAAGACATAGAAACATAGAAACATAGAAAATAGGTGCAGGAGTAGGCCATTCGGCCCTTCGAGCCTGCACCGCCATTCAATATGATCATGGCTGATCATCCAACTCAGTATCCTGTACCTGCCTTCTCTCCATACCCCCTGATCCCTTTAGCCACAAGTGCCAAATCTAACTCCCTCTTAAATATAGCCAATGAACTGGCCTCAACTATCTTCTGCGGCAGAGAATTCCAGAGATTCACCACTCTCTGTGTGAAAAAAGTTTTCCTCATCTCGGTCCTAAAAGATTTCCCCCTTATCCTTAAACTGTGACCCCTTGTTCTGGACTTCCCCAACATCGGGGACAATCTTCCTGCATCTAGCCTGTCCAACCCCTTAAGAATTTTGTAAGTTTCTATAAAATCCCCCCTCAGTCTTCTAAATTCTAGCGAGTACAAACCGAGTCTATCCAGTCTTTCTTCATATGAAAGTCCTGACATCCCAGGAATCAGTCTGGTGAACCTTCTCTGTACTCCCTCTATGGCAAGAATGTCTTTCCTCAGATTAGGAGACCAAAACTATACGCAATACTCCAGGTGTGGTCTCACCAAGACCCTGTACAACTGCAGTAGAACCTCCCTGCTCCTATACTCAAATCCTTTTGCTATGAATGCTAACATACCATTCGCCTTCTTCACTGCCTGCTGCACCTGCATGCCTACTTTTAATGACTGGTGTACCATGACACCCAAGTCTCGTTGCATCTCCCCCTTTCCTAATCGGCCACCATTCAGATAATAATCTACTTTCCTGTTTTTGCCACCAAAGTGGATAACCTCACATTTATCCACATTATACTGCATCTGCCATGCATTTGCCCACTCACCCAGCCTATCCAAGTCACCTTGCAGCCTCCTAGCATCCTCCTCACAGCTAACACTGCCGCCCAGCTTCGTGTCATCCGCAAACTTGGAGATGTTGCATTCAATTCCCTCGTCCAAATCATTAATATATATCGTAAATAGCTGGGGTCCCAGAACTGAGCCTTGCGGTACCCCACTAGTCACTGCCTGCCATTGTGAAAATGACCCGTTTACTCCTACTCTTTGCTTCCTGTCTGCCAACCAGTTCTCCATCCACATCAATACTGAACCCCCAATACCGTGTGATTTAAGTTTGTATACTAATCTCTTATGTGGGACCTTGTCGAAAGCCTTCTGAAAGTCCAGATATAACACATCCACTGGTTCTCCCTTATCCACTCTACTAGTTACATCCTCGAAAAATTCTATAAGATTCGTCAGACATGATTTACCCTTCATAAATCCATGCTGACTTTGTCCAATGATTTCACCACTTTCCAAATGTGCTGCTATCCCATCTTTAATAACTGATTCTAGCAGTTTCCCCACTACCGACGTAGACTAACTGGTCTGTAATTCCCCGTTTTCTCTCTCCCTCCCTTTTTAAAAAGTGGTGTTACATTAGCTACCCTCCAATCCTCAGGAACTACTCCAGAATCTAAAGAGTTTTGAAAAATTATCACTAATGCATCCACTATTTCTGGGGCTACTTCCTTAAGTACTCTGGGATGCAGCCTATCTGGCCCTGGGGATTTATCGGCCTTTAATCCATTCAATTTACCTAACACCACTTCCCGGCCAACCTGGATTTCACTCAGTTCCTCCATCTCATTCGACCACCGGTCCCCTGCTATTTCCGGCAGATTTTTTATGTCTTCCTTAGTGAAGACAGAACCAAAGTAGTTATTCAATTGGTCTGCCATGGTCTTGTTCCCCATGATCAATTCACCCGTTTCTGACTGCAAGGGACCTACATTTGTTTCAACTAATCTTTTTCTCTTCACATATCTATAAAAGCATTTGCAGTCAGTTTTTATGTTCCCTGCCAGTTTTCTTTCATCATCTATTTTCCCTTTCCTAATTAAGCCCTTTGTCCTCCTCTGCTGGTCTCTGAATTTCTCCCAGTCGTCTGGTAGGCTGCTTTTTCTGGCTAATTTGTACGCTTCATCTTTTGTTTTGATACTATCCCTGATTTCCCTTGTTATCCACGGATGCACTACCTTCCCTGATTTATTTTTTTGCCAAACTGGGTTGAACAATTGTTGTAGTTCATCCATGCAGTCTTTAAATGCCTTCCATTGCATATCCACCTTCAACCCATTAAGAATCAATCGCCAGTCTATCTTGGCCAATTCACGTCTCATACCCTCAAAGTTACCTTTCTTTAAGTTCAGGACCCTTGTTTCTGAATTGACGATGTTGTCACTCTCCATCCTAATGAAGAACTCAACCATATTATGGTCACTCTTGCCCAAGGGGCCACGCACAACAAGACTGCTAGCTAACCCTTCCTCATTACTCAATACCCAGTCTAGAATAGCCTGCTCTCTCGTTGGTTCCTCTACATGTTGGTTTAGAAAACTATCCCGCATACATTCCAAGAAATCCTCTTCCTCAGCACCCTTGCCAATTTGATTCACCCAATCTATATGTAGATTGAAGTCACCCATTATAACTGTTTTACCTTTGTTGCACGCATTTCTAATTTCCTGTTTGATGCCATCCCCAACTCCACTGCTACTGTTAGGTGGCCTGTACACAACTCCCACTAGCGTTTTCTGCCCCTTAGTGTTTCGCAGCTCTACCCATATCGATTCCACATCCTCAAAGCTAATGTCCTTCCTTTCTATTGCGTTAATCTGCTCTCTAACCAGCAACGCTACCCCACCTCCTTTCCCTTTCTGTCTATCCCTCCTGAATATTGAATATCCCTGGATGTTCAGCTCCCAGCCTTGGTCACCCTAGAGCCATGTCTCCGTGATCCCAACTATATCATAGTCATTAATAGCTATCTGCACATTCAACTCATCCACCTTATTACGAATGCTCCTTGCATTGAGACACAAAGCCTTCAGGCTTGTTTTTACAACACTCTTACCCCTTATACTATTATGCTGAAAAGTGGCCCTTTTTGATTTTTGCCCTGGATTTGCCGGCCTGCCACTTTTACTTTTCACCTTGCTACCTATTGCTTCTACCCTCATTTTACACCCCTCTGTCTCTACGCTCACACATTTAAGAAACCCTTTCCCTTTAACTCCATCCTCCACTATCCCATTCGACACCCCACCCCCCTTATTCAGTTTAAAACCACCCGTGTAGCAATGGCAAACCTGCCTGCCAGAATGCTGGTCCCACACCTGTTAAGATGCAATCCGTCCCTTTTGTACAGTTCCCCCTTACCCCAAAACAGATCCCAGTGATCTAAGAATCTAAATCCCTGCCCCGTACACCAGTTCCTCAGCCACACGTTCAGGTCCCGTATCTCCCTGTTCCTGCTCTCGCCAGCACGAGGAACTGGAAGCAAACCGGAGATAACAACCCTGGAGGTCCTGCTTTTCAGCATTTTTCTGAGCTATCTAAAGTCACGCTGCAGAATATTCATCCCCTTCTTTCCGACATCGTTTGTGCCGACATGCACTACCACTTCCGGATGTTCACCTTCGCCCTTGAGGATTTTCTGCACTCTGTCCGTGACATCCTGGATCATGGCACCAGGAAGGCAGCACACTATCCTCGCATCCCGTCTGTTGCCGCAGAAACCCCTGTCCGTACCTCTCACAATGGAGTCTCCCACTACAATGGCGTTGCCTGCCTTAGGCCTTTTTGGTTTTGGCTCAACAGCCCTATTCGCATCGCAAGCCAGTCCGCCGCTCAATGTAAACACGTCTTCTGTCCCGACAGCTTCTAAGTGGGTGAACCTGTTCACAAGAGGTACAACACCCGGGGACGTTGGCATTCCATGCTTCCCTCCCTTTCTCACTGTCTCCCACCTTCTCTCTTCCAGTACCTTAGGTGTAACAATCTTACTGTAGGACTTGTCGAGGAACGACTCCGTTTCTCGGACGAACCGGAGGTCATCCACTTGCTTCTCCAATTCCCCAACACGGTCCTTCAGGAGCTCTACCTGGATGCACTTCTCGCATTTGTAGCAGCCAGAGTCACCAGCGGTGTCCTTGACCTCCCACATACTGCAAGCATCGCACTGAATCAGCTTGCCTGACATCTCCTTCTTTCGTCTCTACCTCTCAAGCGTATTGCGTGGTCTCCTCTCCTCAGCCTCCTCGCCGAAGACTCTCAAGCCAAAGACTCTCACTTTACTCACAGGGCACTTCCTGGAGAAAAGGAACTGGTGCTAAAGCCTTTGATTGCCGGCAGGATTATATCTCAGCAATCGATGAAGTGCTTTTAATGAAAAATGCCGAAATCCTCTCATCTGGTTTCAAATAATGCACAGAAACCTTCTGAGGCTTACTAACACAGTTTATGATGCCATGTTTCAATGTAATGTTGCATCTCTATCTAAGCAGCAAATATTCTAGTCTTCTTGTTTACAAAATGCTGCTGGTTATTTTTGTTATATCCTGGAATCTGAAAGAGCTTGCATCTCTAAATTAAAATAAAGACCATTGGGTAGATAATAATTCCTTCCACTCTATTATTCCAGATTATTTTTACTTGTCCCATTGAATAAACTCCATCAATAATTTACGTAATATCTGGGAATTTTGTTCCTATTATTTTTTTTTTTGCTCTGCAATTCTCCTCCACTTTCATCAACAGAGGAGTTGTTTTTAAGCACCTATTACATCTTGCTTCTGGCAATTGAAACACTTTCTATCTTCTCTGTGCTATACACACGCCCGCATTACATGGTTGTCTGACTTCTTATGATTGATTGTATGGTTGAAATTGGGTTTGTACACCAGGATTTCAAAACAGGTTTCTGGTATAATTAGGATGCATGCTGTGCTCTCACCTATTGAATCCTGTACACAGGCTGACACAGAATTAAACCAAAGAGAAATTGTGAGAGTAATATTTACTAATTTGAATTCCTTGATTAATTTGTTGAAAGATCAGACTACATTCTTTGATCAAAATATCAAATAGGGTTGCCTTTCTGATTTAATTTCAAACAATGTATCTTTTGCGCGGAGGGTTGTTCCATGTTCGCATGTTTGGTGCAGTAAAGGGCCTGTTTCACTTTCACGACCTAATTCACGACCTCTGCCGAGTTTGCCCTTGATTCATACTCGCAACATGGTCATCACATCGTTGGAGGTCATAGGTAGGTCGTAGGAGGTCGTAGGTAGACCTGTAGCAGGTCGTGATGCAAGTCGTAGGTACTCGTGGCATCAAGTAGGTCGGGGCGTTATTTCAACATGATGAAAAATGTCCACGAGTAAAACGGTTGTGAATTAGGTCGTGAAAGTGGGACAGGCCTTTAACGCATGTATATCTTTCACGTAATTTATTTTTCTTAAGAGATACAGCACGGAAAAAGACCCTTCTGCCCACCAAGTCCAGGCTGACTTGTGATCCCCATCCACTAGCACTATCTTGCACACTAGCGACACAGTAGCAGCACTATGGGCTAGATGGTGGCACATGGGTAGAGTTGCTGCCTTACAGCGGCAGAGAACCAGGTCTCGATCTGAAACATCACCTATTCCTTCTCTCCAGATATGCTGTCTGTCCCACTGAGTTACTCCAGCATTTTGTATCTATCTTCTTGTTAAAATATAGTTGTGCGCACACATGACCTCGGGATGGCACATCTAACTCTTACATATGAATGAAGTTTGTTTTAGTGTAAACTTACAGATACCTACGTATATGGACTGAGCTCAAAACTGAACATTCACATCCATTAGATTCGTTAAACACTTATGCTCAATCCACCTTGGCCTACGCTATCTCCCAATCAGTGGATATTTCTATGGCAGAGATAGATTAGTACAGATGTCAGAGGTGATGGGGAGAAGGCAGGGGAATGGGGTTAGGAGGGAGAGATAGATCAGCCATCATTGAAAGGCGGAGTAGACTTGAAGGGCCGAATGGCTAATTCTACTCCTATCACTTATGATCTTATGACCAGTTGCCAAATATTTCAACTTCCCATCCCATTCCCATACTGACCTTTCTGTCCTGGGCTGCCTCCACTATCGGAGGGAGGCCACAGGCAAATTATGAGGAACAGCACTTCATATTTTGCTTGGGCAGCTTACAACCCAGCAGTATGAATGTTGATTTCTCTAATTTCAAGTAACTCCTAGAATTCCTTCAACCTCCACTTTCTCTCTCTTACCCTACCCCCCCCCATCATGCCCCCCCCCCCCTCCCATCTCCCCCCCCCCCCCCCCCCCCAACCCATCCTAGTCATCCTACTAGTTCTGCTTTTGACATCCTTGACTCCCTGTCATTAGCACATCTTCCCAGCCAACAATGGGCCATATGGACTCCGCGCTTCCTGAGGTCATCTATTGCCACCCCTGTTTTGTTCTGGCCTTCTCGATCTTTCACCCGAAACATCACCCAACTCCAGAGATGAACCAGCCTGGCCCGCTGAGTTACTCCAGCATTTTGAGTCTATCTTGGGATTGTCATGTGGGTCCCTTTAAATTTTCACTGGATACTTTGCTGTGAATTTCTCTTAGGTCATAATTTGACGGAAGTTTAATGAAGGATTTTATATGCTGCATTTTCATAAAATACAGATTAGTCACAGTGATTTGCTGCAGTTATAGAAAAAACAGGTTTTGTTCTGGAGACTAGAGAATTAATGACACAGTTTACAGCATTAGTGCAGCTACAATTTCATGACAAACACATTTGACTGGGAAAGCATTCAAAAACAAAGTCAAGGTATTACCTCCAGTAACATTTTGCTGGATGAATAAGTTATGCAGAAACATTTTGAAGAAACTATGACTAAACTAAATGGGATTTTAAAAAGGGAAATATCCTGTACTGAACCTGTACAGTACTATCCTGTACTGAACCATCCTGTACTGAATTTGAATTCCACCAGCTTGACTGTGTGGTCATTAAATAATCTAATCTAATCTAATCTAATTCTGGTTACCAAAGAAGCAGTTTAATTTAGTTTAGAGATACAGCGCAGAAACAGGCCCTTCGAACCACTGAGTCCGTGCCGACTAGCAATCCCCGCACGTTAACACTATCCTACACACTACACACACTAGGGACAATTTTTACATTTACACCAAGCCAGTTAAACCTACAAACGTTTACGTCTTGGAAGTGTGGGAGGAAACCGAAGATCTCGGAGAAAACCCACGCAGGTCACGGTGAGAACGTACAAACTCCGTACAGACAGCACCCATAGTCAGGATTGAACCCGGGTCTCTGGCGCTGTGAGGCAGCAACTCTGCCGCTGCGCCACCGTGCCGCCACTTTGAGCTTTATAAATAATTAGTCTTGGGGTAGCGAGGGTTCGGGTGTGAAGGAAGGGATGCGAAAGGCAGCAGGTGGACCATTGCTGATCATGAAAGGAATTAGTGCAGTACTCAAGGAGAATATCCTGGAGATTCGGGCAATGAGGCTATATGAATTGAACTTAGAGATACGAAAGGGCCAATCACTCTGATGAGGTTATATTATTGCCCACCCGATAGTCAGCTGGGATGAGAAGAGCAGATATGGAAGAAACATGCAGTGCCAGTCTGCTAGTGTCAGTAAGCAAATTGCATGAGTAAAACAATGTGGTATCATGATAGAGACAAAGAACCGCTGATAGTGGTTAATATGCAGAAGGACACATAGACCCTCAGTCTGAAGAAGGGTCTCGACCCAAAACGTCACCTATTTCTTTTCCCCAGCGATGCTGTCTGACCCGCTGAGTAATTTCAGCTTTTTGTGTCTATCTTTGCTTTAAACCAACATCTGCAGTTCCTTCCTACACTAAGGACACAATGTGTTGGAGTAACTCGACAGGTCAGGCAGCGTCTCTGGAGAACATGGATAGATAACGTTTCGGGTCGACATTCTTCTTCAGACTGGCATTTGAGTGGCACTGAAGTAGGGTCTCGACCCGAAACGTCATCTATCCACGTTCTCCAGAGACGCTGCCTGACCTGCCGAGTTACTCCAGCACTTTGTGAACCTTTTGGTGTTAATAGTACTGGATTTCCTTCATACAGCGGCCTCAGAAGGGATGAGTTTGTAAAATGCATTCAAAAGGAGTTTTTAAAACAGTATGTAGAGATTCGTAATAAGGAGTGTACTCGATCTTATGCTAGAAATGAGGATGGGCAAGTGGTGGAAGTGTCTATGGAGAAACACTTTGGAAACAATGACCATAGTTTAGCATGTTTCAAGGTAATCATAGAAAAGGTCCTGGAGTTAAAGTCTGAAATTGGAGAAGGGGTGATTTCAAAAGTATTAAGACAGTACTTGAGGAAAGTAAATTAGGAGCATCCAATCTACAAGTTAAACTAAAGGGCCATGGTTTAAGTTGAGAGGGGAGAAATTTCAAGTAGATCTGGGGACAGGTTTTTCGTAGACAAGGTGCTGGTTACATAAAATTAATTTCCAGAGAAAATGGCAGAGGCTGATACAATGACAATATTTAAAGGGTATTTGGGTAAGTACTTGGATAGAAAATGAGTAGAGGAACTGGGGAAATGCCAGCAATCGGGATTAATGCAAATAGACAACATGGTCAGAGAAACATAAAAAAACATAGAAAATAGGTACAGGAGTAGGTCATTCGGCCCTTCGGGGCAGCACCGCCATTCAATATGATCGTGGCTGATCATCCAGAATCAGTACCCCATTCCTGCTTTCTCCCCATATCCCTCGATTCCGTTAGCCCTCAGAGCTAAATCTAACTCTCGCTTAAAAACATCCAGTGAATTGGCCTCCACAGCCTTCTGTGGCAGAGAATTCCACAGATTCACAACTCTCTGGGAGATAAAGTTTTCCTCATCTCAGCCCTAAAGGGCCTACTCCTTATTCTTAAACTGTGAGCCCTGGTTCTGACTCCCCCACTCTGGTCATCTTAGATAAACTGGGCTGAAAGACACATTTGTATTCTATACAACCCTGCGGGCCTAATTGTAATTAACTTATTTGTACAACTGTGTGGCGTTTTCAACTGTGTACATAAGAGGTATATTTTCAACCTAAAATCAATATGCACATAAGCTTGATTTGATTAAAGGCTTGGGAAATGCAGGGAATAATTCTGTACATGTAACTTATTGCTGTTCCTGTAACTGTAAGATGCTGCCTGACCTGCAGAGTTACTCCTGCACTTGGTGATGTTTTGGTGTTCATAGTACTGGATTTTAATTTCAAATGCTCGAAAGTTTCCAATAACCAATGTATTGTTCTTTTAAGTGTGATCAGTATCCTTAATGAGGCGATATTACAGCTAATATTAGTAAAGTATGATTTAATACATTTTTATTTAGCAAGACCTTGTTAACGTCAGCAATGAGGAATGTATACAACAATCTTTAACTCAAAATGCCCTTGATTTCAGATTGCAAAAGGTAGGCTGATGAGATTCACAGAGTCACAATTGTATAACAATTTCTTGCTCTTCATTGGAGTTTATATTAAATCCTTGAGGAAAGCCATTTTTGTTTTCCTTTCAATGTGGTACAACGTATTTTCAATGATTTTGCTGCTTTATGCCAAACAAACACAGCTTTGCGGTGTTCATCCATTGTGAAGGCAGCTCCCTGAAGTATCTGCATTCCCACAGAATCAATTCCAATTTCAATTCAAGGTTGGGAGCAGAAAGGATGTGCCTTAGAAAGAGGAAAAGTTTGACCCATTGTAAAATTCAGGTCTAGTTTTCAATAATTCAATAGCTTCTACATTGGTTGTGAGGAGGGATGTGGGAATTTTGACATAAGCATGAGATATGATTGATGGACACCAACCCAACTGTAAAGAGAGCCCATCCTTCCATACCCAGAGAGCAGTGCTGAACGACTATCTACCTCATTGGTGACCCTCGGACTATCCTTGACTGGACCTTGCTGGCTATACCTTGCACTAAACCTTATTCTCTTAGCACATGTCTATACACTGTAAATGGCTCGATAGTAATCATGTACTTTAGTTTAGTTTAGTTTAGTTTAGAGAAACAGAGCGGAAACAGGCCCTTTGGCCCACTGAGTCCACGCCGACCAGCGATCCCCACACATTAACACTATCATACATAGAAACATAGAACATAGAAAATAGGTGCAGGAGTAGGCCATTCGGCCCTTCGAGCCTGCACCGCCATTCAATATGATCATGGCTGATCATCCAACTCAGTATCCTGTACCTGCCATCTCTCCATACGCCCTGATCCCTTTAGCCACAAGGGCCACATCTAACTCCCTCTTAAATATAACCAATGAACTGACCTCAACTACCTTCTGTGGCAGAGAATTCCAGAGATCCACCACTCTCTGTGTGAAAAACGTTTTTCTCATCTCGGTCCTGAAAGATTTCCCCCTTATCCTTAAACTGTGACCCCTTGTTCTGGACTTCCCCAACATCGGGAACAATCTTCCTGCATCTAGCCTGTCCTGAATTTTGTAAGTTTCTATAAAATCCCTCCTCAATCTTCTAAATTCTAGCGAGTACAAGCCGAGTCTATCCAGTCTTTCTTCATATAAAAGTCCTGAAATCCCAGGAATCAGTCTGGTGAATCTTCTCTGTACTCCCTCTATGGCAAGAATGTTTTTCCTCAGATTAGGAGACCAAAACTGTACGCAATACTCCAGGTGTGGTCTCTCCAAGACCCTGTACAACTGCAGTAGAACCTTAATGTCGGAGCACGATATTCTGAACTATGGTTATTTTTCTCTTTGCACTGCCTGTTGTACATGTGTAAGGTATGATTTGACTGGAGAGCATGCAGAACAAAACTTTTGTCTGTATCTTGGTACATAAACCAGTACAAATTTACTGTGGTCAACTTAGGTGAACTGCATATTTTTAGTTTTAGAGATACAGTGCGGAAACAGGCCCTTCGGCCCACCGAGTCCGCGCCGACCAGCGATCCCCGTACACTAGCACTATCCTGCACACTCGGGACAATTTACAATTTTTACCAAAGCCAATTAACCTACAAACCTGTACGTCTTTGGAGCATGGGGGGAAACCGAAGCTCCTGGAGAAAACCCACCTGGTCATGGGGAGAACGTACAAACACCATACGACAGCACCTGTAGTCAGGATCGAACCCGAGCCTTTGGCGGTGTGAGCCAGTAACTCTACCGCTGAGTCACCGTGCCGCCCCTTATCTTTGGCATGTGGGAGGAAACTGAAATAACTCACGAAGGCACATTAAGTCATCGGGGAAAGACAGATCTCCACAGAGACAAGACTGAAGGTCAGCATCAAACAGGAGTCCTGGTGCTGGTAAGGTTGAAGATCACAGCAATAAACATGGACGACTGAAGCTGCTGCCAAGTGGAAGTCCAGGGCACGATAGATGGGGTTGCGGCGTTTGATGTCCAAGTCCTGATGGAGATTGAAGCAGTGGTAAAAATACTTGGCTGATGACACCATCACAAACATTCCTCTGTGTCTCCGCCAAAGAGGCATAACCCATGTTTGAAAACCTCTGTAGTTATGGATTGTTTGACACCTGATGTAACCTTAGTAACTTTTATTAACCTTAGTATTGTCATTATGATATGATACGATAGAACTTTATTTAACCCAGGAGGGAAATTAATCTGCCAATAGTCATAAAAACCCAAAATACATGAAACATGAAATTAAAGTGACGAGTGGAAAGGATTTGGGATGTTCAAAGATTGGGGGTGGGCGGGAGGGGGGGGGGGGGGAGGAGGGGAGTCAGTCTCAGTCTACACCACGACAGGAGGGGGCAGAGTTGTAACGTTGATAGCCACAGAGAAGAAAGGTCTCCTGTGGCATGCTGTCCACTGTCCTGCATCTTGGTGGACCAATGCATTAATCAATGCATCTACAGTAGATGCATAGTTGTTACAGCAACAACAGACACTGTAAATAGCTCATTCTAAGCTTCCCCCCAGTCTAGTTTCAGTCAAAAAACACTGAGTCAAGCCCTTGCGCATCTAAACTTTATTTTGGAAAAACACAATAACAGTTCCCCACTACTATACCTAACCACTGTGGGTTCGATCCTCGTATCTGCCTGGCCAAGCCCTCCTAGCCTCGTTCAAGCAGAGACACTCCAGAAGGTCATGCAGTCCCAAGCGTTCCCCCAGATGATCGACAGAGGACCTCATGGGAGAACCCCAGACAAGGCTCAACACTTAACTCAATCAACATCTAGCAATGTAAAGCTTTGCAACAATATTTACAATGTATTTGTCTGGTTTGCATTCACCCAATCCGTTTAATGCAATTTACACCTAATTGTCAGAATCTGCAGATGTTCCATTCTCTTCCTGCAACTCGTATCCAGGCTCTAGACAAGCTGGCACCGTTCTGCAGCTTGTCCCATTTGTGCAGAAGGCACATTTAAATTGACCAAATGGCCTAGCAGCCCAGAAGCCTTTACTCAATTTTAGTGTCCTGGCCTCTCCAATTTGGCCAGAATTAACAACACAACAGGAAATCTGTCAGTGAACACATATTAACTAGCTTTAGAAAATACCTTTAGTTTGATGGGTTATTATCAAGAGACACGAATAAGCCATGTGGAGGATGCGGTACTGTTATTACCAATTTGGCTAAAACAGAATTGCCTGATTTGGATTTGTGCTGAACAGCTGGAGTCTATATTTCAGGATTTGTCTTCCTTTGCATTTAACTAAAAAATAATTTTGAAGAATGTTCATCGAGTCTTCCAGCACAGAAACAGCCCCTAAAGCTCACTGATTTTGTGCTGTCCATCAAACACCCATTTACACAAAACCTATTTTACTTCGGAGTCACGTGAGTGACTACGTGAAGAACCCGCTCAGCGCACATGCACGGCATTAACGTCAGCAGTCCAACAGCGGCTGCAGCGGGAATTTAGGCGCTCCCGCTACAGAATGAAACGGACCGTCAGGTGAGTACCCTGAGGTCGGGTTTCTATTACAGGGGAGCCTTTTTCTGCTTGTGTTTTACAGGCAGAGAAAAAGGTTCTGGAACAAAACTGTCCCCCGTTCGAGGAGGAACGTTTTCCGTCGGGGAGGGGGGCAGCAACAGGCGGTAGGAGCGTTTACCCAGTATTCCGCTATTCCCCGACACCCTTGCCGAGCCCAGCCCGCTAGTACCTGAGCAGCGGGCTGGATGCATAGCCACCCGAAGAGGCATCCGGCAGGTGTTTTTCCCGATTTGGGACGGGACGTCTCTCCACCCGCACGGGGGGAGAGAGAGCCGCCTGAGCCGCTGGAGCGGCTCTCGGAGCAGGTGCCTGCGAGACGCGCTGCTTGAGGGGCGCTCTCGCTTCTACAAGACACAAAAGCTCTAGAAGAACCTGTCCCCCGCTCGACTCCAGCGGAGGAGCGTTCCATTGCAGGGGGGGCAGCAACAGGCGGTAGGAACAATTACCGGGCGCTCCGCTATCCCCATCACTGCGCCGAGCCCAGTCCCGCTAGTGCCTGAGCTGCGGGCTGGATGTTTAGCCATCCGAAGAGGCATCCGGCCGGTGGCTTCCGACTTGTCGGAGGGGACGTCTCTCCACCCGTATGGGAGAGAGACAGCCGCCTGAGCCGCTGGAGCGGCTCCTGGAGCAGGAGCTCCTGCGAGACACGCTACGTGAGGGGCAGTCTCGCTGGAGGGTTCAGGCATACCCTCCACAGTGCCTAGGCACTGCCCATCGCTTCCTCCTTAGTGTGGTTAGCTTTGGGGTGACCAGGGCTGGGCTGGTCATGAAGAGGGGGTCGCTGGCTGAAGAATTCGGGAGTATGCCAGGGGTGCAGGAACAGGAAGAGCTGCTGGGTGTGTGTGGGCCGCTACGTGGCTACCCCACGTGCAGGAAGGCCATTAGAGCCTAAAAACTAACGGCCAGCATTGACCACCTCTCCGACAGGCACCTACAGGAGCAGGTGGTTAATAAGGCTTAAAATGTACAGCTCCAATGAATTATAGTCCTTCAAAGTGCCGGCACTCAACAGCCAAATCTGGGGGCACGTCGGGACAAATACTCGGACAGGAGCTGATACTGCAGCGGATCCTCAGGCTCCTGACGTCAGCCATCACACCATTTGCTCGTTTTCTGTGGACAATACGGAGATGACCACTAACTAACAAATCACTCTCGCACTGTTGTGCAACACGCAGAGGGAGATAAATTACCTCCGTATATACAATACAATACAATACAATACAATACAATTCAATTTATTGTCATTTGGACCCCTTGAGTTCCAAACGAAATGTCGTTTCTGCAGCCATACATTACAAACAAATAGACCCAAGACACAACATAATTTACATAAACATCCATCACATTGCTGTGATGGAAGGCCAAAAAAACTTATCTCTCCACTGCACTCCCCCCCCCCCCCCGATGTCAGAGTCAAAGTCAAAGACCCCGGCGGGCGATGGCGATTGTCCCGTGGCCATTAAAGCCACGCCGGGTGATGCAAGGTCGCACACCGGGTCTTGGTGTTAGAGCCCCCGGCGTGCGCTCGCAGTCCCGCGGCCATTCCAAGCCGCGCGGGGCGGTGCTGTAAGGCCCCGCTCCAGGAGCTCTTCAACCCCGCAACTCGGGCGGGAGAAGTCGCCGTTGCGGAAGCCCCGAAAAGCGGTCTCCCCCCAGGGACCCGCGGGCTCCCGGTGTCACTGTCCGCCAGACCCGCAGTTGCAGCCACCGAATCTCCGGAGGTCGGGTCGCAGCAGCGTCCACCACAGCTCCACCCGCTCTGGACTCGGCCAGCTCCGCGACGGTGAGGTGAGTAGTCGGCACCACAGCCCCCGGTCTTCCTGTTGGAGGCCGCTCCTCGTTGCAGCCCCAACGACAACGGAGACCCGACAAAGAAAAGGTCGGGTCTCCCGTGCAGGGAGAGATTTAAAAGTTACCCCCTCCCCCCCACACCACCCCCACCCCCCCACACACATACCCCAACAAAAAATAACAAAAACTACATAAAAACATAGACATAAAATAATAAAAACGCAGACGGACTGCAGAGGCTGCTGCTGACGGAAGTCGCGCCGCCACCGAATATAAATCATAAGACCTGCCCTAAATCCCGAATTTGGGTTGTGCTAAACCTCAGCCACTGAGTCAGCCTCACTGCTCTTTGGCAAAAAACCTCATGGGAATAAACTTTCGGCCTCATGAGGGCAGGCCCCAGGACGAGCAAACCCCAAAAATACAATACCCAAGCGGCAGCACCCCATCGCGTCCACCAGTCAACGTCTACCATATGGGACTGGTGAACACTCGGGGACCGCATTTTTTTATGCCCGAGAGTCTTTTGGACCACGGCCCAGAGCAGGACCCCATGGAAAATGCGCCACCCCCCAACATCACTGCCACGTCAGACAACGCGCCAGACTCGCTGGTCTGGGAAGAGACAGAAGAAATGCCCATATCCATGGAGGTAGGTGGGTCTGGTGCCTACAAGAATATGTAAAATAAGGAATCTAATTTCTAAGGATACTTTATGGCAAGCATTGGCCTCAAATATGCTTACTATTCAGTACCCATTCAAAAGGATCTACGCAGATACCCAAAATTTACCTGGATGGGGCAACTATGACAGTTAAAGCATTACCCCATGGGGTAACGTCAGCTCAAGGTTATTCATCAAGATACTAAAACCAGCCCTGGCAAAACTAATAAGAAGACCATGGAATTGGCTATGTTAGCTGTTTTTCAGCTACAAAACAGTTTTCGAAACCCTGGGGTTTGTTTTACATCCATATAAATCAAAGTTGAAGCCATCCACTATCATGGACTACTTAGATTTCACAATTAATTCAGTCCATATCACTGTAACTTTGCCAAAAGACAAAACGGTTGAATTGGCACAATTATGCCACAATTTAATGGTCAACGAGCAAACAACTATTCGACAAGTAGCAAGAGTAATTGGGAAAATAGTAGCAGCATTCCTGGCTACACAATTCGGACCATTGCATTATAAAATCTACAAAGAGCAAAGGTACAGGCATTAAAATATCATGCAGGTCATTATGATCGGGTCATGAAATTACCCACTGAAACTATATCAAAACAGTTGGCATAGTTTCAGCCCTATCATTATCTAACAGGTGGTAGATGGACTAACCTAAAGTCATCATTACGACTTACACGGGGCATTAATTATTTAGCGATGTTGGGTGCCTTTTATGGATTAAAAGCATATACATCAAATATGCATCACTGCATGTACGGTTACAAATGGATAATACTACGGTGGTGGCCTACATTAACCATATGGGAGGCATAAAATCGTTATCATGCGACAAATTGGTCAACACAATTTGGCAATGGTGTGTCAAAAAGACATATTTGGCTGTCAGCAACTTACCTATCAGGTAAGCTAAATACAGTGGCAGACACCAGGTCACGCAAATTCAATGACAACATCGAATGGATGTAAAACCCAAAGTATTTGCAAAAATTATCAAGCTATATGGCACGCCAGATATCGATTTATTTGCATCAAGGCTAAATCACCAGATACCTATGCATGTCGCTTGGGAACCAGACCCAGAGGCAGCAGCGGTAGTAGATGCCTTCACGCTGGATTGGGGAAATTCCTTCTTCTATGTTTTCCCTCCCTTCTGCCTCATCAGTCAGGTACTACGAAAAATACAGATGGACTCTGCATCAGGGTTTGATAGTACCCGACTGGCCTACACAACCATGGTTCCCAGTACTGCATGACATGTTTGTTGAAACACTGATGGTATTCCCCAGTGACCCAGAGTTGTTAACTCACCCGGTATCAGGCATAAGCCACCCATGCCATGAGAAAATCAAACTCATGGGTTGCAGGGTTTTAAACAGACCTTATCTGGAACTGGGATTGTCAGAACAAACCATCAACACCATGTCAGCATCCCTTTCGAACATCCACTAAGAAGCAGTACTTAACCAGCATCAAGAAATGCGAGAAGTACTGCCAGGAAACAAGGACCACGTACACAACAGCAACAGTCACCAACGCACTGGAGTTCCTGGCCTACCTACACCACAAAGAGGAATCAGCTACAGTGCCGTCAACACAGCAAGGAGTGCCCTGTCTGCTTATTTGAAACCAGCACCAGGACAACAGCCGATGGGATCCCATCCACTGGTGGTCAAATTAATGAAGGGCATCTATAACATCAAACCCCTAGACCAAGGTATACCCATTTATGGGATGTCAGTGTGGTCCTGACGTACCTCAGGGGATGGCCACCAGCCAGATCCCTCAGCCTCGAACAAACTACCCTGAAAACGCTCATGTTGATGGCACTTGTATCCACTCAGAGGGTCCAGTCACTACATCGATTGCGACTGGACAACATGGTGACCACCCCAGACCAGATCTCGTTCATCATCCAGGGTCTGGTAGAACAGAGCAGGCCAGGTATAGCCAATCCAGTTGTGGTGTTCCGGGCTTACCCGCCAGAGCCGCGGTTGTGTGTCATGACCTATCTACTATATTATATAGACACAACCTATAACATCAGAGGGAGTGAAAAAGCCTTATGGGTCAGCCACAAAAAACCTCATGGCCGGGTAACGAGCCAAACCATTGCAAGATGGCTCAAGCAGGCACTAAAGGCTGCCGGAATAGACTAACTTTTTTCAAATCTCATTCTACCAGGGCAGCGTCTACATCAACAGCCGAAAGAATGGACGTACCGGTTGACCATATTCTGACGACAGCAGAATGGTCGAGGGAAACGACATTCAGAAATGTTTACAATAAGCCGTTGACGAAACCTGACTTGTTTGCAGAAAAATTTTACAAACTGCAAATATTTAATTTAAGCCCGGGGGAGCAATTTAATTTGTTATTGTTACTAAATACCATTTTTGTTTCTCGAAAAACAGATTCATTGGTTGGTTACGATAACACACTTCCTCCCTCAAGAACTTCGGCAGTGAGTGAAATAAAACTGTTACACAGTTTGAAATCACAGAGCTTTGAAGTCTTCACGTAGTCACTCACGTGACTCCGAAGTAAAATAGTAAGATTAAACGAGAACTTACCAGTTTGAAGTTTGATCTGTATTTTATGAGGAGTTACGATGAGGGATTACGTGCCCTCCGCTCCCACCCTCATAATATAGGTCAAACTGATAACTGATGTCTCCTTTTTCTTTACTATGTTTACTTCAATAACTGTGTCTATCTGTGATTCCACACCGCTGCTTGGAAGTTTGCCGCGCATGCGCGCTGAGCGGGTTCTTCACGTAATCCCTCATCGTAACTCCTCATAAAATACAGATCAAACTTCAAACTGGTAAGTTCACGTTTAATCTTACTATTTTATTTGTCCCACAATTACATGAACTCCCATGCCCCCCCCCTCCCCTCCATCCTCCCCTCAAGCTACAAGTATGCATCGGTTTGTCTTGTGTGGCAAGTCTCAACAGAGACAGCCTGTCAGCACTGTAAAGTTAGGTTTCAGAGAGTGGGTATGACTTCTACAAGCAGTAAAAGCAGTGGAGCAACTCAGTTCAGTTCAGTTTAGTTTATTGTCACGTGTACTGAGGTACAGTGAAAAGCTTTTGTTGCATGCTATCCAGTCAGCAGAAAGACAGTACTGGGGCAGCACGGTTGCGTAGCGGTAGAGCTGTTGCCTTACAATTCTTGCAGCATCGGAGACCTGGGTTCGATCCCGACTATGGGTGCTGTCCGTACGGAGTTTGTACATTCTCCCCGTGACCATGTTGATTTTCTCCGAGATCTTCGGTTACCTCCCACTCTCCAAATACGTACAGGTATGTAGGTCAATTGGCATGGTGTATGTGAAAATTGTTCCTAGTATGTGTATGAGCCGATAAGGGAGAACCAGTGGATGTGTTATATCTGGACTTTCAGAAGGCTTTCAACAAGGTCCCACATAATAGATTAGTATATAAACTTAAAGCACACGGTATTGGGGGTTCAGTATTGATGTGGGTGGAGAACTGGCTGGCAGACAGGAAGCAAAGAGTAGGAGTAAACGGGTCCTTTTCACAATGGCAGGCAGTGACTAGTGGGGTACCGCAAGGCTCAGTGCTGGGACCCCAGCTATTTACAATATGTATTATTGATTTGGACGAGGGAATTGTATGCAACATCTCCAAGTTTGCGGATGACACAAAGCTGGGGGGCAGTGTTAGCTGTGAGGAGGATACTAGGAGGCTTCAAGGTGACTTGGATAGGCTGGGTGAGTGGGCAAATGCATGGCAGATGCAGTATAATGTGGATAAATGTGAGGTTATCCACTTTGGTGGCAAAAACAGGAAAGTAGACTATTATCTGAATGGTGGCCGATTAGGAAAAGGGGAGATGCAACGAGACCTGGGTGTCATGGTACACCAGTCATTGAAAGTATGCATGCAGGTGCAGCTGGCAGTGAAGAAAGCGAATGGTATGTTAGCATTCATAGCAAAAGGATTTGAGTATAGGAGCAGGGAGGTTCTCCTGCAGTTGTACAGGGTCTTGGTGAGACCACACCTGGAGTATTGCTTACAGTTTTGGTCTCCTAATCTGAGGAAAGACATTCTTGCCATAGAGGGAGTACAGAGAAGATTCACCAGACTGATTCCTGGGATTTCAGGACTTTCATATGAAGAAAGACTGGATAGACTCGGCTTGTACTCGCTAGAATTTAGAAGATTGAGGGGGGATCTTATAGAAACTTACAAAATTCTTACGGGGTTGGACAGGCTAGATGCAGGAAGATTGTTCCCGATGTAGGGGAAGTCCAGACGAGGGGTCACAGTTTAAGGATAAGGGGGAAATCTTTTAGGACCGAGATAAGGAAAACATTTTTCACACAGAGAGTGGTGAATCTCTGGAACTCTCTGCCACAGAAGGTAGTTCAGGCCAGTTCATTGGCTATATTTAAGAGGAAGTTAGATGTGGCCCTTGTGGCTAAAGGGATCAGGGGGTATGGGGAGAAGGCAGGTACAGGATACTGAGTTGGATGATCAGCCATGATCATATTGAATGGTGGTGCAGGCTCGAAGGGCAGAATGGCTTACTCAAGCACCTATTTTCTATGTTTCTATGTTTCTAAGTTCATTTCATTTCAGTTTCAGTTTAGTTTATTGTCACGTGTACCGAAGTACAGTGAGAAGCTTTTGTTGTGTGCTAACCAGTCAGCAGAAAAAGAAAACACGATTACAGTGTTACCCCTCCAGGGAAAGTGCAGATTAAAAAAGTGGTAATGCAGCTTGATTGTTGCATTCCAGGTGCACGTGACATTTAAACGGGCTCTCGACCGTATCTTTGCTCTCGACTCTCCTCACAAGCTGAGTCTTGGGAAATTTGGCCAACCAGATTTACACCTCTTAAATTGTTTTAATACAAGGCTCTCAACCTTGTTATTACATGTAAATGGGAATCACCACTCCTGCCTACTTCCCTGCTCGCTGCAGTAACATTGAAGACAGATATATTTAGTAATTTCAGATCAGTCTGAAGAAGGGTCTCGACCCGAAACGTCACCCATTCCTTCTCTCCAGAGCTGCTGCCTGTCCCGCTGAGTTACTCCAGCATGTTGTGTCTACCTTTAATACATTTTAACAAGTGTACATCTCATTCAGTCCCAATCCACATATTTTCTGGCAAGAAAATGTACAAGAAATGTACAAGAATTTAAAAACAGAATGAAGGGCAGTTCAGATTGAGTCAGGACAGTTGATAGATATGGGCTTCTTCTTCATCTTATCGAGTCCACACACAAGATTAGAAGTTGTTCAGCCAGAGCTGAAACACTTCTCCGCATCTGCACACAATGGTGTCTGTCTTGTGCTTCTTGTGATTCTTGTGCGTGGTGGTGGAAAGATTGGTGAAAACAGGGCCATGACGTGAACGCTCTTTCCTTGACCCCAGATATGGGCTAAAAGGGTTAAATTCTGAGAAATTATTGTTGGTTTAGAGTTGGTTTAGATTTTATGGAAATTATAAAGTTTAGTTTCGAGATAAAATGTAAAAACAGGCCCTTCGATCCACAGTGTCCATGCCGACCATCGATCATCCGCTGAGTTTCTCCAGCATTTTTGTGTACCTTCGATCTTCCAGCATCTGCAATTCCTTCTTGAACACATCCATACAATAGTTCTAAGTTTTCCCACATTTGCATCTTACCCTAGTGGCAATTTACAGAAGCCAATTAACTGACAAAGGTGCATGTCTTTGGGATGTGGGAGAAAACCAGAGGACACAGAGAAAACCCGTGCCGTCACAGAGAGAACGTACAAACTCTGCACAGACAACGTCCGTGGTCAGGATTGAACCCAAGTCTCTGGCGCTGTGAGGCAGCAACTCAATCACTGTGGCATTTTGCCGCCCTGCAAGATGATCCTGCCCTGTTGTAAAATAATATAGCCAAGAACTTTGAAATAATAAAATGTAGATGTCAAAAAACGATTTCCTCTGACGGTGGGAAGGCAGAACAAGAATTTAGTGCCTTATGCCCCTGTCCCACTTAGGAAACCTGATCGGAAACCTCTGGAGACTTTGTGCCCCACCCAAGGTTTCCGTGCGGTTTCCGGAGGTTGCAGGTGGTTGCCGGAGGTTGCAGGTAGTGGAAGCAGGTAGGGAGACTGACAAAAACCTCCGGGAACCGCACGGAAACCTTGGGTGGGGCACAAAGTCTCCAGAGGTTTCCGTTCAGGTTTTTTAAGTGGGACAGGGGCATTACAATGCAAACGGGCAGAACAGCACCTCATATTCCTTCTGGGTAGCTTACAATCCAACAGTATAGGTTGAAAAATGGAATCTACAATTTTAGGTAACTACTCAAAAAAACCCTTTCTCTTTCTCCCTGCCCTTCCACCTATATCCCTTCCTCTGACTTCACATCTTATTTATCATCTTATCTCACAAACTTTGGGATTCTTTCCATCGCTGCCTCTGTCCGACCATCAAAACCCCCCTCACCTGCATCCATCTATCACCTAGAGTCTGAAACGTCACCTATCCATGTTCTCTAGAGATGCAGCCTGAGTTACTCCAGCACCTTGTGTTTTTTTGTAAACTAGCATCTACAGTTCCTTGTGTCGCTGCCTGTCACTTGCCAGATTTTGTCTCGCTCCTACCTCCCTTCGAGCTTTCTCTCCCCCACTACAAATCAATCTGAAGAAAGGTCCCGACCCAAAACGTCACCGATCTATGTTCTCCAGAGATGCTGCCTACCACATTGAGTTACTCCAGCATTTTGTGTCTTATTTAGCTGTGAAATTGGGAAGCATTTTGTATATATACAGTGGTGTAAGTTTGCTTGCTCTGTATATCTGCGGTTGCTGACTCAAATTTAAATTTGGGGATTGGGATATTGTGAAGGAAGGGCAACAAAGGATGCAGCACAAAGGCATGCAAATGGAGCTGATGTACATATCGCCAATTAGCTGACTGAACAACAGATTAGGCTGGAGGGGCTGAATGGCCTGTTCTATACCTATACACCAGAGACTTGGTAGATAGTACATTGGAAACCATCAATTATATTTTTGACATGTACCTTTCCTTTGAAGTTTGGTGCCAAACATTAGCTGTGTTAAAGAATATGACTGTTCCAATTAGGATAGCTACTTTTAATGATGCTGAAAGAAAAAAAATACCGTGGAACTATGCTTGAAGCTGTATTATAATTAGATTTGTAAAAAACGACAATGTGAAAGGGGTAGGTGCAAATGAATAGTCTCAACTCACAAGGGGTTGGCATGGCATTCATACATTGCAACACCATCCATTGAAGTAGAAGGCTGGAGGATCCAGATGCCACCAAAGAGACCACGGATGAAAGATTAATGAGGAAAAATATGTTGCTCATAACTCGAGGGCAAATAAGAAAAGAGATACATTTTACTTGGGAAATACAATAGAAAAGAGCAACAGAGGGTCGTTTAAAACCCGCAGACTGATTATCATAGATCGTAGTGAGGCCACACATAGTTCCACTCATTAAGGTGGTTTTGGGCGAGATAAGACAGTATGAATCAACCAGCCAGTTACACATTTAGTTCTGTACACCACTAATGAGGATATAAAAGCGACTGAACACGGTAAATTGTGGACTACTCATGTCTTGCAAGATAATTTTAATGTTATTTCATAGCACCTGTGTAATTTCTTGCTATATTCTAAACCCAAATCTTGAATTATTATTCATAAAACTGTAAGAAGAAAATATAGGATTGTATGGACTGCAACATAATTATGCGAGTAATGTTTGATAGAGGTATTGTCATGAACTTTCTTTTTAATTTGGTCCCATGTTCCTCCAGATAATTCTCTTTAATTTCACATGGTTTGGGTTTCTTTATATTCTCTCTTTAGACTGAAGAAAGCTATATATTGATCATCAAACAGCTGCCATTTACAAAGATCACGGCAAATATTCGGAACTGCGTGAAGTTTGTTATAATGGCCCGCTGGAGTGTTCTAAATACCATCATTCAGGGGGGTGTCGACAAAAGGGTGTGAAATCGTCGTACCTGGATGATGTCTCTCATTAGATAATGCTCACTGCAGACATAATGCGCCAGTGATGAAGTGAGTGAATATTTAGTGTTTTGGATGGAGAACCGGCAAGGTATTTTGTTCTTTATGGTACCTCTTTGTGTCAGGCTGACCCCTACCTACATCATTGATCCAGTGTCACCACGAGGACATGGTAGAGTTGCTGCCTTACAGCGCCAGAGACCTCAGTTCGATCCCGACTGCATGTGCCCTCTGTAAGGAGTTTGCACATTCTCCCCGTGACCGGCTCGGTTGTCTCCAAGTGCTCTGGTTTCCAATCGCATCCCAAAGACTGCGCAAGTTTGTAAGTTAATTGGCTTATGTAAGTTGTCCCTAATGTGAAGGATAGAACTCGTGCATGGGTTATCGCTGGTCAGCCGGGACTTGGTGGGCCGAAGGGCCTGTTTCCACACTGTATCTCTCAACTAAACAGGACTTTAAGGCCAACATAAGTCTTAATATTGATTCTTGAAAGCTACAAGATTGCGTCGGAAAAATGTCGATCCTCAGAAGACATCTACTTTTTTACACCACAATTGTTGCACTCTTGTACTTATGTTTTATTGTGCGTATGTATAGTATAATTTTACTGGACAATGCATTTCACCCCATCTAGTTGCATGTTGCAGTAAAGTAACTTGAACTATTGAATCCAGAGCATTGCTGGAGCTGCATTTATCCAAATCAAGTGGAGACTATTGTAGCAACATCAAATTGGTGCTTGCAATGGTGGAATTTTTTTTTACATGTTGACAGTAAGTCAATTAATGCAGGAAACCAAACTTCTTGACCTACTTTTGTAACCATATTATTTACGTAGTCATTGTCATCGAGTCATACAGCATGGAAACAGGCCCCTCCACCCAACTTGCCCATGCCGACGAGCATGCTCTATCTACACTAGACCCACCTGCCTGCATTTGGCCCATTTGTAAGTCTGTGGACTCCTCATGTCTCCACCAAATCTTCCCCCCCCCCCCCCTCACCTTAAAGCTCTGTCCTTAAAGCTCTGTCCTACCAGCCTTGGAGGGCATCTACCACACACGGTGCCTCAGGAAGGCCGTCAGCATCCATAAAGACTCCTCACACCCTTGTAATGGACTGTTCGAACTACTTCCCTCCGGCAGATGTTACAAGGCCTTCTACGCCCGCACCTCCAGACTCAGGAACAGCTTCATTCCCAGAGCTATAGCGGCTCTGAACCGACCCTGCTGAGTGCCCCCCATCCCCCCGGACTGTCTCCCTTGGATGATCACGTCGCACAGACACATTTCTCCTCCCCTTCCTTAACCCTCGAGCTGTCTCCTCCCATCCCCCCGCCCTCGGGTTCCTCCTCCCCTTTTCCTTCCTTCTCCCCCCCCCCCCACCCCCTATCAGTCTGAAGAAGGGTTTCGGCCCGAAACATTGCCTATTTCCTTCGCTCCATAGATGCTGCTGCACCCGCTGAGTTTCTCCAGCCGTTTGTGTACCCTCACATCTGCACTTTAGTCTGTTTTGACTGTTTTGACTGTTTTACTGTTTTAATGTTCTTTTTACAAACCATGTTCTCGGGGTATCTAAATCCAAATTGTATTAGTTATTTAAGTTATGACATCGGATGGAAGCTGCATACCAAATCTCGTTGCACGTATGTGGAATGACAATAAAATATTATTATTATTATTATTATTGATTCCCCCACTGTGGGTAAAAGACTGTACATTTACTCTATCTAATTCTCTCATGACCTTATACAATACGTCACCTTTCCCAAGTGGGGATAGTGCAGTCATGCAGGTTCCTCCCAGTATCATTGGGATTCACAATCAGTTCAGTTTATTGTCACGTGTACCGTGGTACAGTGAAAAGCTTCCAGCAGAAAGCTAACCAGTTAGCAGAAAGACAATACATTTTTTATTTTTATTTTATTTAACCTTTATTTAACCAGGATAAGTCTCATTGAGATTAAAAATCTCTTTTACAAGAGAGTCCTGGCCAAGACAGGCAGCAGCACAGTTCCACAGTTACAGACAATAATTTAAAAAAAATAAAATAAAAAAATAAATAAAAAAAATTAAAAAAAACAACAGAGAACATATAAATAGAGTCACAGTCAGATTCAAATTCAGCAGGGGTATTAAAATTAACAGCAGACTCAGCAGAGCCAGGGACTTGGTTAGGTTGAACATTCCTTGAAATCATATTTGTAAAACAAACAGACACAGTTAGAGACAGGAGGAGACGTGTGCTGCCATCTTGGATTTTTGCCACAGAAGATGTCGAGACGGTGCAGGTTTGGAATTCCTCCCACACCACACAAAAGCCAGACCGGCCCGGTCAGCACCGGCGAGGCAGTAAGGGGGGGGGGGGGGGGGGGGGCTGGTCGGGATGCAGGTGTCAAAGTCCAGATAGATTTTATCCCCTCTTTTGGTGCGCTAGTTTCATGGCAGGTTGCCAGCAACAGTTGTGGGAGCTCGGCAGTTAGTTGATAAGACTGCTCGCAGTCCCAAAACAAGCAGAAACTTTTAAAATAAATCTCTGCAGCGCCGCAGCGATACTCCAAGATGTTAAAGGCAAACTGTGCCTCCTCCGAAGTCCAAAAAGATGTTTAAATTCCCTCACTTTTGTGTCTGGACGGGAGCTCCGCAACACCACATCTCTCTGCTGCCACACCTCCTGCGCATGATACATGATTACAATCAATCCATTTACAGATACATGACAAGGGAATAACATTTAGTGCAAGGTAAAGCCAGCAAGAATAGGCTGAGGGACATCAGAAGCATATAGTAGTTCAGCACTGCTCTCTGGTTGTGGTAGGATGATCCAGTCGCCTGATAACAGCTGGGAAGAAACTGAATTTGGTGGTGTGCGGTTTCACACTTCTATACCTTTTGCCTGATGGGAGAGGGGAGAAGAGGGAGTGGCCAGTCTCCTTCTACTGTTGCATTATTAATGATCTGGACATATTCCTGAACACCTAATGTGCAAAGTGCAGTAAACACCACAATCATTATAATGAAGTCTCAGCAGCACAGGTCAGGTCAGCTCTCTATCTCAGATTACTTAATTAAATAGAGCTAAACCTGCTGATTCTTTAAATCCAGGCCTCTGGATTACTAATTTAGTAATATAATAATTATCCTGCTATTCCTATAGATCTGTTTCTTATAGATTCAGGGGGAAAATCCCCCGTAAACTTTATATCATCATTATTTATTATCCTCACCTATTATTTATTAATCACTTTAAGATTCTGTATATTTAATGAGAATACATTTTTCCCGCATGTCTACACAGTGAATACTGAGGATTATATTATTCCAATGTGTTTCAAATGTCCCACAGCCCCCCCATTGATTTACTTAAGTTATTCCTTCAACATTTTAAAATGAACCCTTTAAAGATGATATATGTGGCTCCTGGTCTTTGATATTCCTGAATCCCCGATTATGCTGAAAATCATTTCTGCACTCGTAGTCCTACGGGTGTTAAGATTTCCAATTGGCGTGCATGGCCTTAGTCGTTACATGAATAGCAGGTTGAAAGGAGCACCATATCTCCTGGACTCTTTGATGCATTAGGTCACGAAGCAGTAAAACACTACATTTACCATCTCTGACTTTAGACCCTTTGAGTCTATTCCATTATGTCAAGTTGATTAAAGTATTGAATAGACATATTCCCCAAAGCAGTAAAGGTGTTGTTGCAAACGCTAAAGCTCCTCAGATGAGCACAGAAAATAAAATGAGATTTAATAAAGAATCATATGTCAAACCTCAGACTAATAATATGAAAATAAATCCCGAATATAGAAAACAGAGAGAGGAAGCAATAAAATAAATTGGGAAGACCATGGGCAGGTATATTAAAGATTGACAGAAATCACAATGAATTTCATAAATACATTAAAACGTTAAAAACATATTTAAACATAAGGTATGTACAGTATAATTAAATATGAAAAAATAATTCATTTTCTTGTCAGATTAAACAATAACAATGATTTAATAATGTGTGTAGGAAGGAACTGCAGACGCTGGTTTAAACCGAGGATAGACACAAAGTGCTGGAGTAACTCAGCGGGACAGGCAGCATCTCTGGAGAGAAGGGACGGGTGACGTTTTGGCTCGAGACTCTTCTTCGGACTGGTCTCAACCCAAAATGTCACTCATCCCTTCTCTCCAGAGATGCTGCCTGTCCCGCTGAGTTACTCCAGCATTTTGTGTCCATCAAATGATTTAATAACAGTTGGTCTAGGATTTAGGATAAAGGGCATTGAAAGTCAGGGATAAATCAAAGAGATGAATTAAATATATATAAAGGAGCAGTTCCAAAAAAAAGTTGGGAGGGAAAATGCTAATTGTGCCAACAGCTGAATAGCATCTAATCAATAATACTTCAGATAATCAGTGCATAAGAAAGGATCTGCCATTTCTGAGACACAAAGAGATAATAAGCACAGAAAATGAAGTGATGAACGAGGGATTAGTTTGACTGAAGGGAGATGGTTTCCAGCAGAGGTCAATACCGAGGCTGTTGCTTCAAAGCACCTTAATGTTTGCAAGAACTGCTCTTCCAGACGATATAATTTTAAATTGAAAATCTGAAAACTGTTGGTGCCAGATATACTGGAGGTCATATCGTAGGTGGCATAGTGGCGCAGCGGTAGAGTTGCTGCCTACAACGCCAAGATCCAAGTTCGATCCTGACTATTGGTGCTGTCTATACGGAGTTTGTGCGTTCTCCCCATGACCGCGTGGGTTTTCTCCAGGATTCGTCCCACACTCCAAAGACGTACAGGTTTGTTGGTTAATTGGCTTCTGTTAATTGTAAATTGTCCCTAGTGTGAAGGATGGTGCTGGTGTACGGGGATTGCTTGTCGGCGCGGACGCAATGAGCCAAAGGGCCTGTTTACTCTAAAGTAAACTATCGAAAGCTGAAGGAGGGTCTCTACCCGAAATGTCACCCATTCCTTCTATCCAGAGATGTGGCCGGTCCCGCTGAGCTACTCCAGTATTTTGTGTCTCTTATTGAAACATTAACTCTGTTTGACATAGGCTTCATCACTCTTTCCACAGTTGCTGCCCGAGCTGCAGAGTGTTTCCAGCATTTTCTGTTATTATTTCAAGTTATTTGACAGTATAAATCTATACAAAATATCGCAGTGTTGGAGAAAGGTTGTGCTGTAACTAAACAGAATCACCCTGTTTGGAGTTAAACAGCAATACTGGTGTGATCATAGTGCCAGAGCTCCGTACAGACTGCCAAGCCATGGCAAGGATATTGACAGTACATTGTAAGGTAGCTGCAGAGCTGTGAACAAAACATGGAAAGTGATAATGGGATAGAGTTCAATGATCTCAATATAGAATATTATAGCAATTACATCAGGAGTAATAGCGAGGGAGGAATTTCTAAAGGATGCACATATCATTTTTAGCAATCCAGCATTGCCAACATGCCTTTCGGCCTACCAAGGCCCCACCAGTCACCCTCTCTGTTTTTCCACTTTGTCATACATTCCCTGCAGAGGCCAATTAGCCTACAAACCTGCACATCTTTGGAAGGTGGGAAGAAATCGGAGCCCCCGGAGGGAACACAGGGAGAAGGTGCAAACTGTGCACATGCAGCAGCTGAGGTCAGGAACAAACTCGGGTCTCTGGACAGCGACTCTATCAGCTGCCCCACTGTGCTGCCCTATGTGGAATTTGGGCCAATGAAACGGGCAAAGTTATGAGACTTGGCTTTGGGAATTGAGCAAGGCCAAGTGGAACTGTGTGTATTGGGAATGTACTGTTTAGCAATCACCAACTCATCAGGTTTAAAATAGTCATAGAAAACCAATGGACCAGGGGACATAGGTTTAAGGTAATAGGGGAACGGTTACTAGGAACCTGAGGGTTATCACTCATAGGCGGTGGGTCTATGGACAAGGTGTCAGCGGAGGTAGTTGAGCCATGTAAATTTGAATCAAGGCATTTGAACAGGTACATGGCTAAGAAAGGTTGGAGGGATATGGGTCAAACGTGGGCAGGTAGGAATAGCATAGATGGGGTATCTTGGTCAGCACGGGCAAGTTGGACCAAATGACCTGTTTCCATGCTGTATGACTCTCGATGACTACCTTAAGGTATAAAGAGTTAATTGGAGTTGGCCATGGGAAATGAGATGAAAACATATCGGACTAGGGTTACCTAGAAACAAAACCCAGAAAGCGATTGTGACTACGTGCGTTTTCTCCAAGATCTTCGGTTTCCTCACAAACTCCAAAGACGTACAGGTATGTAGGTAAATTGGCATGGTAAATGTAAAAATTGCCCCTAATGGGTGTAGGATAGCGTTAATATGCGGGGATCGCTGGTCGGCGCGGACCCGGTGGGCTGAAGAGCCTGTTTCCGCGCGGCATGTCTAAACTAAACTAAACAGATGGGATGCCGAGGAATGTAAAGATGGAAATTGCAGAATCCCGGGGCATAACATCCCAAACATCCATGGAACCATAAGTGAACTTTGAGGAATGAAGAATTGTTCATGTTGTAGCCCAAAGTCCTTTAGCAAGGCTAAAATGAGTAACTACAAATGAGCCTGTTTAACCTCAGTGGTTGGGTAAGTACAAGAAATTATATCCGGGTGGAATTATCAATCACTTGGACAATTTTAGATTTTCTCGAAAGACAATGAGCATAGATTTGTTAAAATCAAATAATGTCCAACTAAGTTAAATGAGTTTCTTCATGAAGTAACAGAGAAGGAAATGAAGATGACATCACGAATATAAACATCAAAAAGGTGATTAGGAAGGTAAAACATAATCGGGGCACCATTCACATTGGAGGCCGTGGATTATGAATAACTAAAATAACATGGATAGAAAATTGGCTTTACCAGACTGTGGTAATGAAAGACTGGATGCAAACGACAGTGCAGTCTCCATGATAACAGAACTGTTTATAGTAATATATAAATGACTGGGTTTTGAGTATAGAGGGCACAATTTCCATTGCAGATGACACAATGTTGAAGATATATTAATAATATGTATTTACCCGTTGGTAAGAAGAAGGTAATATATATTAAATGACATAATTCTAAATGGAGCACAACACAAACATTTGCGAGTTTACGCTCATAAATCTTCATAAATAGCAGGGAATATTGAGAAATGTATTAAAAATGTACCCAGGACTCTTGACTTTATAAGTGGCAATGTAGGGTTCATGAGTAAACAACCCATGATGAACCTTTATGGCAATTCTACTGCAGTTCTGTGTATAAATGACTGGGACTTGAGTACACAGGGCACAATTTCCATTGCAGATGACACACTATCACTATCCAACACACTAGGGCCAATTTTATTTACCAAGGCAATTAACCTACAATTGGAATGGGGGAGGATATCAGAGCACCCAGAGAAAACCTACGCAGTCATTGGGAGGACGTACAAACTCCATACTGTCAGCACAGTAATCAGGATCGAACCCGGGTCTCTGGCACTGTACGGCAGCAACTCTAACACTGTGGCACCGTGCTGCCCTAGTTGGCTTGCTTTGACCTGGAGTTGGTGCAGACTCAATGAGTTACATGGCCTCCTGTGACTGGCCATTCTGTGATTCTGCTATCACTAGCCTTCACTTTTAAATGGATAGTAATCACCAAAACACACTCCACAGCCCCTCTGTTGATTTATGAAGAAAAATGGCATCCTATTTAAAACCTGTTTTCATAGATAAGAAAGTTATATATATTATTATTGGCAGCCCTTGGAGGGGAATATGTCAATTTAGTTTCCCAGGGGAATGGTATTACCATTTTTTATGTATATTTATGACTGGACCTATGTGTTCATAATTTCAGATGAGTAAAATTCCAAAGTAGCAGATTGCCCTGGTAGAGCCAATGTTCCAATGAAGGGAAATTTAACATAATTGGCAAGGAACCAAATTTTTCTCACATACCGATTTGTGATCAGGAATGTTTAACCTGAATAAAATTAACATAACTTGCATCAATACAGCATCTTTAATGGAGAAAACGTCTCAAAATGCATCACAGGAGAATTATCGAAAAGCATTTTATGTAAAGCCGCATTAGGAGGTATTAGGGCAGATTGCCAAAGATAGCTTAAAGGAACATCTTAAGGTCATAAGTGAGGAATAGAATTAGACCATTTGGCCCATCAAATCTACTCTGCCATCCGTCTGAAGAAGGATCTCGACCCGAAACATTGCCTAATTCCTTCGCTCCATAGATGCTGCCTCACCCGCTGAGTTTCTCCAGAAAACGGATGGTTGGAGAACACTGTGAGTCGCGGTAGAGTAGCAGAACCACAGCGACTGCGGGTGATTATCTTACGATGAATGGATAAAGATAAGAATGGATTCAAGAACCCCCAAACGATGATGAAGAGACATTGGAGGAAGTTGCTGCAATAAATCGTGCAAAAAGCAGCAGAAAAAATTGAGAAGAGTGAGAAGGGTTTTGCCACTTTCATATAAAGTGAAATTTATGATTTTAATAAGAGCTGTTTTGCAGCTGTGCAATGGAAGCAGATTCAATAATAATTTTCAGAAGGGAATTGGATAAATGCCAGAAGGAAAAAATTGCAGGCCCATTGAGAAGCATTCTGGAAGAGGGACTGATTGCTCTTTCAAAAAATCGACATCGGCGCAATGTTCCAAGTGGCTTCCCTCTGTGCAATATCTTTCCACAATTACATATTAAGCAGGGTGAATGTGTTCAGCTGCACAAAAGACTTCAAATCATGCCACTTATGTGAACAATACCTTTCTAAGATATGCCCATGGAAATAATTTCCCAGCAAAACCAGAACAAATTGGTGTGAATCTCCCGCACGGTGCCATTTTGAGACATTTTTCAAAGCAAACTTAGATTTCCACTCATGTAGGAAAGAACTGCAGATGCTGGTTTAAATCGAAGGTAGACACAAAATGCTGGAGTAACCCAGCGGGTCTCGACCCGAAACGTCACCCATTCCTTCTCTCCAGAGATGCTGCCTGACCCTGAGTTACCCCAGCTTTTTGTGTTTACCTTAGATTTCCACTCCATGTACATGTACTTCGGTCTCCATCACAAAATCATACATCAAATTTAATTGATGGCCGATAAGTGTGCAATTGATTGGAACACAGGTCCGTGGTTTATGCATTATAAAGGATTAGCAATTACTTGTATATATGGATGGAATGTTTAAAAAAAATGAGAGTCGTACATAGCGTCGACAGTCAGAACCTTCTTCCCAGTGTGGAAATATCCAACTCGAGAGGACATAGCTGCATGGTGAGAGGGGGAATTTTAATGGAGACTAGACCAAGTGCAGACCCGTTGAGTCTGCTTCCCCAACGCAGCCGTTCCCTACCTGTAGCCCCCACAGGAGACGTGGTCCTCCAACTCAAGCGGCTCAGGAATCAGCAGTGCGGCTGTTTTTAAATGACGTCTTTGAGGCGAGATGCGGGCGTCAGCAGCCGTTATGGTCGCTGGCCAGCAGGAGGCGACAAAATGAGTGAGTGGGGGGGGGGGGGGGGGGGGAGAAGGATTTAATTAAAAATGTGTACATAAACACGATGAAATTTAATGAGGAGTGGATACTTGGAATGAAAAGTGAAATCTCTACCGAAATGAAAAAAAAACTCGGCGTTTCTGGGTCTGACGTTGGCGTAGCAACGAATCAAAGGCTGGCAGCCACGTCAGAAACACACACAGCCAGCCAGCAGCCACACAGTTTTAATATTATATAGATAGATATGCGGGGCAACTTTTTTATTTACACAGAGAGAGGTGGAGCCTGGAATGCGCTGCAAGGGTTGTTGGTGGAAACAGGATATGATAGTGGCATTTAAGATGCTTTTGGATAGGCACATGGAAGTCCAGGGAATAGATATGGATCATTTACAGGCAAATTAGATCAGTTTAACTTGGCATCATGTAGAAACTACATATGCCGGTTTATGCCAAAGAGAGACACAAAGTGCTGGAATAATTCAATGGGTCAAGCAACATCTCCGGAGAAAAAGGATGGGTGACGTTTTGGGTCAGGACCTTTCTTCAGACTTCATTGTGGGCTGAAGGGCCTAGATAAGTAGAAAATAGGTGCAGGAGGAGGAGGCCATTTGGCCCTTCGAGCCAACACCGCCATTCATTGTGATCATGGCTGATCATCCACAATCAGTAACCCGTGCCTGCCTTCTCCCCATTTCCCTTGATTCCGCTAGCCCCCGGAGTTCTATCTAACTCTCTTTTAAATTCATCCTGTGAATTGGCCTCCACTGCCTTCTGTGGCAGAGAATTCCACAAATTCACAACTCTCTGGGTGAAAAAGGTTTTTCTCATCTGAGTTTTAAATGGCCTCCTCTTTATTCTTAGACTGTGGCCCCTGGTTCTGGACTCCCCCAACATTGGGAACATTTTTCCTGCATCTAGCTTGTCCAGTCCTTTTATAATGTTATATGTTTCTATAAGATGCCCTCTCATCCTTCTAAATTCCAGTGAATATAAGCCCAGTCTTTCCAATCTTTCCTCATATGACAGTCCCGCTATCCTGGGGATTAACCTCGTGAATCTACGCTCCACTAGCTCAAAAGCAAGGATGTCCTTCCTCAAATTAGGAGACCAAAACTGCACACAATACTCCAGATGTGGTCTCACCAGGGCCCTGTACAACTGCAGAAGGACCTCTTTACTCCTCTACTCAAATCCTCTCGTTATGAAGGCCAACATGCCGTTAGCTTTCTTCACTGCCTGCTGTACCTGCATGTTTAATTTCAGTGACTGGTGTATAGGGACACCCAGGCCTCGATTACACTTCCCTTTTTCCTAATCTGATACCATTGAGATAATAATCTGCCTCCTTGTTCTTGCTGCCAAAGTGGATAACCTCACATTTATCTATATTATATTGCATCTGCCATGCATCTGCCCACTCATTCAACCTGTCCAAGTCACCCTGCAACCTCCTAGCATCCTTTTCGCCGTTCATACTGCCACCCAGCTTCGTGACATCTGCAAATTTGCTAGTGTTACTTTTAATACCATCATCTAAATCGTTAATATAAAATGTAAATAGTGGTGGCCCCAGCACCGAGCCTTGCGGCACTCCACTCGCCACTGCCTGCCACTCTGACAGGGACCCGTTTATTCCTACTCTTTGTTTCCTGTCTGCCAACCAATCCATATCTCTATCCATGTCAATACCCTACCCCCAAGACCAATGTGCTCTAATTTTCCCACTAATCTCCTGTGTGGGACCTTAACAAAGGCCTGTTCCTGTGCTGTACTGTTCTGTGCTCTATGGCTTGTGAAACAAAAATAAAGGTAACAATAGTCACTCATGTTAGATAGTCTGAGCCACCAAAGAAACACAATTAGTGTAATTGGTTTCAGAGTGAAACCTCATTAATAACTATTTTGTTATTTGACCCTTTTGTTCAAATGTTAGTCTTTATTGGTGATACAGCAGCTGCCTTAATAGCTGAAAAGGAGCCAGAATTGCAATGGGGTTAATCCTTAATATGATGAATCATTTGCTGAACACTGTGTTTGTAGTAATGAACCTCTCCTGCGTATATCTATTTACCCAGTTCCCTGCTGAAGTATAATTTTCCTTATTTAGGCAGCCTTCTCATTTCCACTTGATCCTTTGATATTCCACTTGGTAAACAGATTTCTGCCAAGTTATTGCATTTTAATACTCAGATAAATATAAATTATTACATGACTAATTTGATACCATTGACATCCAGTCTGTGTTAATGAAGCCAGCAAAACCATATATTCAAAGGGGCTCGAATTGGGAAAGATATTGAATATTTCTTTCCTTAACTGTTTCTTACCCCTTTAATTCCTTAGTGTAAAATACAAAGTGCTGGAGTAACTCAGCGGGTCAGGCAGCATGTGTGGAAGAAATGGATAGGTGATGTTTCGGGTTTACTTTGGTTTAGAGATACATTGTGGAAACAGGCCCTTCAGCCCACCGAGTCTGCGCCACACCAGGGACAATTTACAATTTTACCAATTAACCTACAAACCTGAACATCTTTGGCATGTGGATGGAACCCAGAGATCCCGGAGAAATCCCACGCAGGTCATGGGGAGAACGTACAAACTGTGTACATATAAGCACCCGTAGTCAGGATTGAACCCAGGTCCCTGGCGCTGTAAGGCAGAAACTCTACTGTTGCGCCAGCCTTGTTGGGACCCTTCTTCAGGCATATTGGAGTAGGGGAGAGAACGCTGAATAAGAAGTGGGGGTGGGACAAGGGCTGGCAATTGATAGGTGAATACAGGTGAGGGAGGTGTGATTGTCAGATAAGCAGACAAAAACAAGAGATGAAAAGAGACATGAGAGTGTCAGTTATGGAATTAGAGGAGTGAAATATAAAGCCAGTGGAAGGGATATATAGGAGGATGGATCAGAAGTGGGGGGGGAGGGGGGGGGGGAGAGGGGGCGTGATAGTGGTAGAAACATATTTTATTGTAAGAGACCATAGATCAGGAGATGTTTGAGGCAGCAATTACTCACTATCTTTGAAGGGTAAACCAAATGAATATTTGAAGCAGGAACGAGGCAGTGGGTTTAGTATTAATTAAGCAAGCAAAGGTGAAATGAACTAACTGTGTTATACATTTCTATAGTTCAAAGACATTCCTTCTCAAGAATATAATTTCACCAACGAGCAAATATGCTTTTGACGGTTCCAGTCATTGGTTTTATATAAATCCTGTCCTTGTTGTTGTCACTTGATCCAGAAAAGCCATAAATATGATAAATTGCTCCGTGCAAAATAATTTGCCTCTCCAAACAAGCCTTTCACCTTGGTGCTTTGAATTTTTTTTGTGAACTAAATCCTCATATGCTTCTTTGCAATTCTTATCTGCGTTTGATTATCATCTCGAATGCAAATGCAGTGGAGTCATATGCTGAACTAGTTTTTCTGAATTTTTGTTCCACCAGCTGGTTTAGTAGCATTTTGCAAACACGTTGGTTTACACATAGATAATGTATCTAATAAAATCATTCATGCACTTCAAAAATAATTTGTGCTTTGATATCAGAGTGATGGCAAAATAGCTTCCTCTCCCTTGACTCTCAGACTGAAGAGGGGTCTCGACCCGAAACATCATGTATTTATTTTTTCCCAGATATTCTGCCCGACCCGCTGAGTTACTCCACCATTTTATGTCTAGCTTGTGCAAATCATCTTAACACTGTGAAACAGGCTGCTAGTTTTGGATTCTGTCACATGGGGATCAGGTTAAATCCAGAGTTCAGAAATAAATTTTCACCATACTGAAAGAAAACCAATGCTGTGAGTTGAAAATAATGTAACCAAATATAGGGCATTATTGGGTCCATTTCCAGGGCTCTCAATAGTCATCATGAAATTTGTCCAGAAACATTCATCAGTTTTAATGCCTGTAAATGACATCAGTGATCCAACGCTTCAATCCTGTCTCACACCTTCTGGTTTTATCTTTGGCCTTTGAACCAACCTATCTGCCTATCAAAAAAGCACCTCACCTGCATCCACCTATTACCTGCCACACTGTGTCCTGTCTCCTCATATCCAGCTTTCTTCTCCTCCCCCCCCCCCCCCCACAATTACTCTGAAGAAGGGTCTCATAAGGTCATTAGTGTTATGCCCCTGTCCCACTTATGCCCCTGTCCCACTTAGGAAACCTGAACGGAAACCTCTGGAGACTTTGCGCCCCACCCAAGGTTTCCTTGCGGTTCCCAGAGGTTGCAGGTGGTTGCCGGAAGTTCCAGGTAGGGGAAGCAGGTAGGGAGACTGACAAAAACCTCCGGGAACCTCCGGGAACTGCGCGGAAACCTTGAGTGGGGCGCAAAGTCTCCAGTGGTTTCCGTTCAGGTTTCCTAAGTGGGACAGGGGCAATAGGAGTAGAATTCGGCCCTTCAAGTCTACTCCGCTATTCAATCATGGCTGATCTATCTCTCCCTCCTAAACCCATTCTCCTGCCTTCTCTGCATAACCCCTGACACCCATACTAATCAAGAATCTATCTATCTCTGCCTTGAAAATATCCACTGACTTGGCCTGCACCACCCTCTGACTAAATAAATTTCTCCACATGTCCTTCTTAAAAGAAGGTCCTTAAATTCTGTTCTGATCGAATTTTGAATCTGAAGGAAGGTCTTGATCTGAAACATCACTGAGCCATGTTCTCCAGTGATGCTGCATGGCCCGCTGAGTTACTCCAGCACTTTCTGTCCTCCAGTGGTTGCTCGTCACAGGTAATAGGTTCAAGCTCATAATCAGTTCACGTTTAATCACAAGAGAAACAGATGATAGGAAAATGTTGAAGATGCAGCCATTTAGAAATGAAAACAAGTACCGTTGTACACTTGCATAACATTATTTCCTTGATCATGTACCCGAACACTGTGGTGGGCTCAACTGTAATCATGTATTGTCTTTCCGCTGACTGGTTAGAATGCAACAAAAGGTTTTCACTGTACCTCAGTACATGTGACAATAAACTAAACTCAAAATATCCATCAGGTTAGGCAGCGTCTGTGGGGAGAAAAACTGAGTAGATAACCTAACATCAACCTAAAATATGAACTGTTTATCTCTCTCTCTGCATTTACTGCCTTATCAACAGCCAATTTCTTGCAATTTTTGTTTTTCTTCCAGCTTTTCCCAGCTTTGTAACGTCTCTAACTGTGATTTTCATACAGCTAGTACTTTTTGTCAGCAAACCGCAGCCTCACTAACTAATCGTGAAAACCATTTACGTTAAGACTGAGACGCCCATTCTGCAATATGGCTTTTACTTCATATATCACTTTCATTATAGCTTCCTCTGGCAGCTCCTTCCGAATGCAAAATACCTAATGAGCAAAAATGTAAAGTCTCTCCCCTCTTATTCTAAGCCTCTGCCCTTTGGTATTAGAATCCCCTACTCTGGAAAAAAGACTGTGAGCACTTATTTTATCTATAATCATTATGATTATTACACCCCCAACAGTGATCTTCAAGACCACTTCTTGCCAAGAGTCCCGACCTGTTGCCTTGAAAGGTTTTCAAGATCCACTTGCATGAAGAACACACCTCCTATGAGGATTTTTCTCCACCATCCATTCCAGCCTGTCTGAACACTTGGAAACAGTTTGCCTTCTTTTCTTTTCATCATTGCAGAATCCTAGTCCAACACTCTCTACCTATTGAAAGCACACGGTTTAGATTGTGTGTGTATCTCTTTAAGGCTTGCTCCCAAGTCAGCAGCTGCAGGTCTAAGTGATGGCAGTTGCAAGATCTATACAATTGTGCACACTGATGTACATTCAACAATGTTGTTATGAGAAACTTGCATTAAAAACATATAGATCTGTCAGGGACAGTAATGGAATGATATATAATGAAGTTTTGAAGTCGCAAAGAGTAGGAAAGGAAACTTTTGCCTTTGCAGTGTGGTGTTGAAATCCTTGAATATACAACCTTGTGAAGTCTTCTAAGTTTGTGGGGAAGATCGATTGCTTTTCATGACTTGCACGATAAAATACCGATATCTCAAAGTCATAAACTCCATAATTACACCTGAGAGTCTGAAAAACTAAGTTTCATGAGTAATGTTTCAATCTTTTCATTCTTCTGAATAGTTATTTCAAAATCGCATGCTAATTAAATATCAATTTAGTTCAAGTTTATTTCTTATGTTTCGGTTAATCGACCATGTATGTGTCTCTCTGAAATTTATGTCAGAGGATTTGGAATTTTTAAACATTTAACACCCCAATATGCTTTCTGTAATAATTATTCTGTGTGAATGAATGCACAACCTACTCGATAACATCAATCTTGGTGACTGTGGGAGTTCCAATGGAGCACGGTGGCACAGCGCTAGAGTTGCTGCCTCACTGCGGCAGAGACCCAGGTTCGATCCTAACTACTGGAGGGCTGTCTATACGGAGTTTGTACGTTCTCCCCATGACCTGCGTGGGTTTTCCGCGAGTGCTCCGGTTTCCTTCAACACTCCAAAGTCGTACAGGTTTGTAAGTTAATTGGCTTCGGTAAAAAAAAAATTTCGGTTAAAAAAAAAAGACCATCCTCGAGTATAACGTACATGGTCGAAGCCAGTCTTCAACATAGTCGAAGGAGGTCGAAGGAGGTCGAAGGAGGTCTTCTTCATAGTCGAGGGAGGTCTTCAACATAGTCGTAGGAGGTCGTACACATAGTCGTGGAAGGTTATAGGAGGTCGTAGGTCACCGCGACCATGATTTTTTTTTTAATCGATTAAGGTCGCCAGAGGTCACGGTGGATATCTCCTAAGTGGGACAAGCCCTTAATGGTGCTGTCATTTCACCCCTGCTTATGAAATTTGGACCAATATTTTCCAATGAAACTAAATTTACTATTCATGTCAGTAAAGAATTACATGGTTGCATATTCTGTCTCGCTACTTGGTACCCATACCAGCTGAAAGGTGAGGAATTAGGGTGTGTACACAATAAGCGTATGGGTAGAAATTGGTGTATTTGGTAAGTGGTGATATGGTAGTAGTTTAGTTTAGTTTAGTTTAGTTTAGTTTAGTTTAGTTTAGTTTAGTTTAGTTTAGTTTAGTTTAGTTTAGTTTAGTTTAGAGATACTTTGTGGAAACAGGCCCTTCGGTCCACGAGCCAGTGCCGACCAGTGATCCCTGCACCCTAACACTATCTTACACACACTAGGGACAATTTACAAAAATACCAAGCCAATTAACCTACAAACCTGTACCTCTTTGGAGCGTGGGAGGAAACCGGAGCTTCCCGAGGCAAATTCACGCAGGTCTTGGGGAGAATGTACAACCTCCGTACAGACAGCACTCGTAGTCAGATTCAACCCAGATCTCTGGCGCTGTAAGGCAGCAACTCTACTGTTGTGCCACCATGTAAAGGTACTTTTAAATTGTAATCAACTTGGGAAATTCAGTTCCACTGACTTCATTGGAATTTTATTTTGTAAGGGAAGTACTAATGGGCCTGTCCCACTTAGGCGATTTTTTTGGTGACTGCCGGTGAATACGACAATGGAATTCACCGAAGTCAGCACCAGTGACAACCTACGCTAACCTGGCGACAACCTACGACATACTGGCGACAACCTACGCTAACCTGGCGACAACCTACGACAGCACCTTTGTCAAGCTACGCTCATTGGCGTCAAACCCACAGTCGCCACTGTCGCCGAAAAACTTTCAACATGTTTAAAATCCAGCGGCGACCAGAAGGACGCTACGACTTTTTGGGCGACTGAGGAGATTACTCATGACCAAACAGGCAACACCCCGGCGACCACCGGCGACCATTTGGCATCAGTCTAGTCGCCTGTAGTTGCCTAAAAAATCACCTAAATGGGACAGGCCATAAGTGTAACACAATTTTGACCAAGGATAATTTCCTATCCATTTTACTGTTGTGATTGTTTACAAACTGAGATATAATAGGAGAACATATATTACATGATGTCAGAAACTGAAGTATCTCACTATGATTCATTCATAATATATTACAGGTACATGTGAAGACAAAGAGCATTGAACATGTCTCAGGAAAATGTTCTTCCTATGGAATTTCCATTAAGTTGGCAGTGACTGTATGTATATGATTGATTCAGTACCAATTCTCTTTTTTTTAAACAGTAATACAGCCATTTACTGTGTTAAGCTACAGTGTAATTTCAAAGAGATATGGTAAGCAATAAGCCAAGAGTCACATATAAGTAGAAATAAGAGACTGCAGATGCCAGTTTACACCAAAGGACACAAAAAGCAGGTCAGGCAGCATCGGGTTGGAACCTTCTTCGAAACGGGTCCGACTCGAAATGTCATCTATTCATATTCCGCAGGGCTGCTGCCTGACCTGCTGAGTCACTCCAGCATTTTGTGTCTTTCCTTGGTGGAAGAAAGGTTCCGACCCGAAATGTCACCTATCCATATTCTGCAGGGATGCTGCCTGATTCACTAAGTTACCTCAGCACTTTGTGACTAGTCATATATATCTCTGACAGTCAAAAGCCATCGGGCCAATAGAATATAGGGCAAGACTGACTGGAGTAGTGGGACACATTGCACTAATTATCAATACTAACAAGGAGGCATTCAAATAAATGTTGGATTTCTGCTCTGCATCATATGCAAAGAATGTTTATGTTTACTTTGCACTGGTTGAGCAACTGGGCTTGAATATCGTCTTTAGGGTAGATGGAAAAGACTGCAGAAGAAACAAACTTCAATGCCAGCCGGTATTTATTTTTTCTGGATGATGGAAAGGTTGTGGGAAATCTGGGGGTGGGGGAGTACCACTTCATTCCGAGTCCAATAGACTAATGTCCCAGAGAAGATCATAAGGTCATAAGAAATAGGCCATTTGACCCATCAAGTCTAGTTCTAGACTCTCCCAAGTGGAAACATCCTCTCCACATCCACTCTATCCAAGCCTTTCAATATTCAGTATGTTTCAATGAGATCCCCCTCATCCTAAACTCCAGCGAGTACAGATCCAGTGCCGACAAACGCTCATCGTAGGTTAACCTACACATTCCTGGCTAGATATCTAGATATATATATTTAGATATGTCCCATCATTACCCCACCCAGATGATTTCAGGAACAAGTTAGGGAATGATATCTCACCCACATTTTATGCTCTAGTTGGAGTAACTCGGCGGGTCAGGCAGCATCTCTGGAGAAAAAGGACAGGTGACGTTTCGTGTCGGGAACGATCAAGACATCCTTGGAACAGCCCTGTTGAAGTTACACCAGGGCGCCAATGATGTAAACTGAACAATACTGCCATTGGATCTCAGTTTTCAGATCTCGTTCAGTTATTTTTTTCATTTTGATTGACCTGTTCAACGTCAATGAATAAAATGAGAATTTTACTCACCAGGGGTCTGATGATAAGGTCAAAGTAATCTCAGCCCAAATTGTTTTAAAATAATAGACAGATGTGTCAAATAAACAACAGAGCTGGTGTTACCAACACAGGAAATTGCAGACGAGGTTTGTTAGTGATTATATTTTTCCATTATTGCCAAGCATCTCGACGTTGATGTTTGATCCATCAACAACTGTACTTTCTTTCTCTTTGTGTTCCTTAATCCCAACTCTTTCATCAATATTTTGAACACATGCCATAATATGACATCGAAGGTAGACACAAAATGCTGGAGTAGCTCAGCGGGACAGACAGCATCTCTGGTGAGAAGGAATGGGTGATGTTTCGGGTCGAGACCATTCAGTTCAGTGTAATTTATTGTCACATGTACCAAGGTACAGAGAAAAGCTTTTGCTGCGTTCTAACCAGTCAGCGGAAAGACAATACATGTGATTGCAATTAATTAATTTTTGGAATGTTTTACAAAAAATACCTGACATTGATTTTATCTTTTGTCTTCTCCACTTATCACCTCCAGCCTTAGTTACTAAAGGGCGTAATTTGCGCATCATTTACGCGACATCCTAAAAATTAGTTGGCGCGTGGTGACGCGTGCGTGGCGCGTGGTGAGGCATGGTGGCGTGTGCAGTTATGCGTGGCACGCTATTGGAATGCTCAAAATCCTCGCGGGCCACCTGCGTGACATATCCCTTGCGCACACTGACGTACTGATGACGTACGTTGACATACTGACACCGCACGTGTAGCGCGTGGTGACACATAGTTATGCACGATGACTCACGGATGTTGCCAATGCTAATTTATTATGCATCACCGTGCGTCAACATCCGTAACCATGCGCCGCTCGTATGCCGTCAGTGCGCCATTTGAGCGCCGCACCCGGGTACAAAGCGCGTGTAGTTTTGTAAAATTTTCACTGGGAAAATCCTTGCCACGGAGATCGGACCAAGTACGAACGACATCGCAAATGGCAACCAAAAGAAGCAGGGGCCTGAAGAGCACTTGGCGCGTGACTGTCGTACTGCTAGACAATTTTCACATGACGGTCACTACCGGCCCGTCGCGTAAATGACGCGCAAATGACGCCCAATTGGGACAGGCCCTTGAGTCTCCCCCTTTCTCCCTAACTAACAATCAACCCCTCCTTACCTGGATCCACCTAACACTTAAGACAGAAACAAAATGCTGGAGTAACTCCTCGGGACAGGCAGCATCTCTGGAGAAATGGAGTAGGTGACCTTTCGGGTCGAGACCTTTTCTTCAGACTCCAGAGATGCTGCATGACCCGCTGAGTTACTCCAGCAGTTTGTGTCTCTCCAGGGATGCAGCCAGACCAGCTGAGTTACTCCAGCATTTTGTGTCTATCTTCGGTGTAAACCAGCATCTGCAGTCCCTTCCAGCTACCACTTGCCAGCTCTTGCCTCGCCCTTACCTCTTTCTGTCAGCTATTTCCCCTCTACTCCATCATTCTGAAGAAGGCTCCCGACCCAAAATCTTATCTGCCCATTTCTCTCCAGGAATGCTGCCCGACCTGCTGAGTCCCTCCAGCAGTTTATTGGTGCTCAAGATTTCAGCATATGCAGCCTCTCATGTCTCTCTTGGTTTTACAGTCTTAATATTGTTACCATGGTAAAATATTCCGAGTCATTGTCATAAATAACTGCATGGTAGATCTAAGTCAGTAAATCAAACAGTGAATGCATTTTATCGAAAAACTCAAACAATTAAACACATTTTTATGTGCGGGGGCAGTGAGAGTACAAAGCTGGAAGTTTATTCTAGGCCCTCTGTGTTTACCATGCTCACGCACACATTACAGTTGCTAGGGTTATACATTGATGCCAATAGTATGTCAAACATATTTTAATGCCATTTGGGCAAATGTAATCTTTGCATGCAATGTCCACGTACAACGTGGAGTTTGCATTCCATGGAAGGTCTCATGTAGAGGATTGAGGCAGGTAACTTCAGACTTCAGGGATTCTGCATGGGAACAGGCCCTTCGCCCCACTGAGTCTGGGCCGACCGGCAATCGCCCTGTGCACACGAGCACTACACTACACTACACAACAAGGGACAATTTACAATTTTACCAAAGCCAATTAACCTACAAACCTGAATGTCTTTGGAGCGTGGGAGGAAACCGGAGCACCGGGAGAAAACCCACACGGTCACAGGGAGAACGTGCAAACTCCGTAGAGAAAGCACCCATGGTCAGCATTGAACCCGGGTCTCTGTAGGTATGTTACAAAACTTACCTTCAGCGGCGCTGAAGTTCTGACACTGGTCGTGTGCGCGACTTTGGCGCCTTTGATTACAATTCGGTTTTCTCCTGCCTGTCCGAGATATTTTTTCTCGGGCTACTACCTAATGCTGAATAATCGTTCCGACTGCCGTTCTGTGAAAAAAAAAATTTAAACCGCGGGACAATTTAATGGCTGGAGTAAAATTAAAAAGCGACTTTCAACGCCGACAACGGGATGGATCTCCCGTACGGGACAAGACATAAGGTAAGTCGTTTATTTTACATATAAACTTGCTTCTTAGGATTATTTTAATCAAAATGTCATCAGCGAAAACGTGATTATGTAAATATACGAACCGGCAGTGTTGTTCCTGCTGATATGGGGTTTAAATTCACCGCAAACCGCAACGTTCCAATCGATCAAGTTCCACAAAATCTCACTCGCAAGATGATTAAAATGGCCATTAATTTACGGGAATTACTGTAAATTCCTTCCATTTGGCCTATAAATCCATGACTATGAGATTTAAAAATCATGTTATATTGTGAATTATTGTGTGAATGTTATTTGGACACTAAGGCTATTTAAAAATGTTAACCTTTTCTTAAGAAATAGATGTTTAGATCTAGTAATTGAATTTTGTAATTAGCTACAATTAGGTAACTAACTAATTATATGTTTTAATTTCAGGTCATCCAAGTAAGATTGTTTCATATTTGTTTCAAAATGCTTCAATCTATAATAACTGAAAATTTCATTCAGTTCTTTTAATTTTTAAGAAAGTTATGGGCTTTTTACTGTCCTCGATCACAGCTTTTGAGTTAAGTCAATGGAAAAGCAATAGGGAACAAGATGCTAATTTCAGTATGAAAATGGCCATAATTTTTTTAATACTGAAGATATGAAAGTGAATTAGGTGTCAAATTAAATATCTTTTTGTGCTTTATCTGATGGGATAAATTGCAGACTTGATTTTTAAAATCTCAAAATTTTGTAACATTGCTAGTCCCTGGCGCTGTAACTCTGTGCCACCCTTGTCAGCATGAGCTAAATGGCCCCACTCCTGAGGATTCTGTTAAGGTGTTCATCTTCTCTTTAGTCCCTCATTCAATGTTTGCTCTAGTCTTTTTGCTCATCTTTTAGCTCAGGGGTTAGAGCACTGGTCTTGTAAACCAGGGGTCACAAGTTCAAATCTCACTGGGGCCCATGATGGTCCCGTTACTTTTGTTCCTTCGTCGGAGCCAAAATGTGTCGACACTTGTGTCCTCCTTAGGTGAGGTCTGCAACATGATTTTACCGGGTTGCATGCATAACAAAGCATGTCACTGTACCCAGGTACATGTGACAATAAAGTATCATTGAATCACTGATATTTTCAGGCCCTATCCCTCTGTGGCCTTTACCCAGACCGCATCCTGATTTTTCATACCCCCCTCCCGTTCATCTGTATCTTTTTTCTCTTTCTCGGCACAATGGCACGGTGGTGCAGCGGTAGAGTTGCTGCCTTACAGCGCTTGTAGCACCGGAGACACGGGTTCAATCCCATCTACAGATGTTGTCCTGCGTGGGTCTTCTCCGAGATCTTTGGTTTCCTCCCACACTCCAAAGACGTAAATGCATGTAGGTGAATTGGCTTGGTATAAATGTAAATTATCCCTAGTGTGTGTAGGGTTGGGTTCGTGTGCGGGGATCCCTGTCGGTGCGCTCGGTGGGCCAAAGGGCCTGTTTCCATGCTGTATCTCTAAACTAAACTAAACCATGAATTCTCTCCCCCGGCACCTTTGTTGCAAGCTGCCTTCACCTTGTGTGGGATAGTATTTCACTGTGAATCTGTGGAATTCTCTGCCTCAGAGGGCGGTGGAGGCCGGTTCTCTGGATACTTTCAAGAGAGAGCTAGATAGGGCTCTTAAAGATTACCGGAGTCAGGGGATATGGGGAGAAGGCAGGAACGGCGTACTGATTTGGGGTTAATCAGCCATGATTACATTGAATGGCGGTGCTGGCTCAAAGGGCCTACTCCTGCACCTATTGTCTATTGAATCTCCTGCAAACTAAGTAAGCTCGCAGCACTGTTCTAATATGCCTTTTTAGATAGAACACAATTTGTAGTTATAATGTTTTATAGTGGGAGAGAGAGCAATTCAAACCTCTAATATGTCTCTGGACTCCAATACTAAAACTTACTCCATCACCTTAATCACCTATCAGCTTATGTTTTATAAATATATCTCCACCTGTTCGCAGCTTATGAGAACATGTTCTCCGTAGTTTAGGAAAATTTAAACCTCCTTTTATGTAAAGTGCATTGGTTTATGGTCTCTTGTGAGCCTTCTTTCCTGCAGGGCCCTTCTGAAAACTGATAGATGGCTCTACAGGGGTGGTAAGGAGATTGCCGTGTGTATGAAGTGACTTGCAATAATGTCTACATTGGTATCATTATTAAAACTTACAATCTTGGCATTTATCTTCAGCTCTATCTGCAATAACTTATCTGTCACCTTAACATTTAATGGACCATGGAAAAATGACACCTATACCTCCGATTTATTGTTGCTGATCACTGTTTTTTAAAGCTCAAAGTGACAGATCATTTGAAAATGCAAGGACTAATTATATCTCTTGCAGCCTTGATTGCCATGGAGTCTGTCTTTTTGATATGTCTATGATTCCACTGCGTTTGAGGCAGTTACCTTCTGCTCTTGGAAGAGTCCTTTCTTCATCCCCCAATGCACCGCAACATTTGCAAGGCTTTGTCTATGATTTGGTACAAGATCTGCCTGCTGCCATTTTATCACCTCAGGCATTTCGCAGTATTGACAGCAGCGTCGGCTGTAGGTTCTCAAATTCTCTCCGCTTCTGTGTCGACAACGTTATTCATTATCCGGCAGGAAGGAACTGCAGATGCTGGTTTAAATCGAAGGTAGACACAAAATGCTGAAGTAACTCAGCGGGACAGGCAGCATCTCTGGAGAGAAGGAATGAGTGACGTTTCGGGTTGAGACCCTTCTTCAGTCATTAACCTGTCGTGGGGTGCCTATTCTTGCTTGACGACAACTCACCTTTTTTCACTTGGATCTCAGGAGATTTCGAATGATGTTGTGCTTGCCATCAATTTTAAGGATGCTTCGAAGAAAAGGAGAAGAACTAAATCTTTGTCGCATTTTTGCCTCAATGTTTGTTTTTAATTATTTTGCTACCTTTCAATTCAATTGAGTGCACTTTATAAATACACACCTCTTCTTGGCCCATAGCATAAATAAGACTGCTAATTTATACATCACTGTCTTCTTTGTGAAGTTTTGTCATGGTTCCTGACCATGAAAATTGTTCTCTGCATGCTGACTCTAATAATGGGCTAGCTGCTTCAAAACATAGCAGTGAGTTAGATATTTTGAGGCATTCCATACACCACGTTACAATTTTAGATTGCATTTCTATCACAGAATTCACCCACCTCTCTCCCTGATGAATAAATCACCCGCTTCCCTCCTGACACGGATGTTTCCTTAAACCTAACAGAGACCCAAAACGCTGGAGTAACTCAGCGGGTCGGGCAGCATCTCTGAAGAAAAGGAATAGGTGACACTTTGGGTCGAGACCCTTCTTCAGACTTAAAGTCAGAGGGAGACTAACTCTATGACTCTCAGACTCTCAGTGTGACGAAGGGTCTCGAACTGAAACACCACCTATTCTTTCTCTCCAGAGATGCTGCCTGATCTGTTACTCCAGCATTTTATGTCTATCTTTGGTGTAAACCAGCATCACATTTTCTTTAAACCCATTCATTTTGAATGGTATGGGGGGATAGTTTCAATGGAAACCTGAGGGGTAACCTTTTTACGCAAAGGGTGGTGGGTGTATTGAACGAGTTGCCAGAGGAGGTAGTTGAGGCAGGGACTATCGCAACGTTTAAGAAACATATAGACGGGTACACGGACAGGACATGTTTAGAGGGATATGGGCCAAATTCAGGCAGGTGGGACAAGTGTAGATGGGAAATGTTGGCTGGTGTGGGCAAGTTGGGCCGAAGGGCCTGTTTCCACGCTGTATCACTCTCTGACTATCATTGTCTGCGTGCATTAGCATACGTCAACAACATCATGACTACCAAGCACAAATGAAAGCTGACCCTAATCTCACAAAGGGGAAACTTCTTCTGGGTAGAGAGTACCCAGAGAGTCATGCTGGAAGTGAATTAATTCTGGGAAATAATAAGGACTGTTCTTCATACGTTCATGTTGCAGGAGCAGAATTAGGCCATTTTGCCCATCAAGTCTACTCCATTCAATCATGCCTGATCTATCTCTCCCTCCCAACCCTATTCTCCTGCCTTCTCCCCATAACCCCTGACACCCGTACTAATCTGTCAATTCGCCCCTTAAAAATACCCACTGACTTGTCTTCCACCGCTGTCCGTGGCAATGAATTCCACAGATTCACCACCCTCTGACTTAAGGGCCTGTCCCACTAGCATGCGACCTGCATGCGGCGAGCGCGACCAAACCGGAAGCGGGGGCCGCACGGAGGTCGAGTGAGTGACGTGAAGTTCGAGCGAAGTCCGCGGGAAGTTCGTGCATGACGTATAGCGTCAAGACGCTGCGTACGGCGTCGAGACGCTGCACACGCCCGTCGAGGCGGCTGCGGGCCGGCAGGCCGTTGCCGCGCGGAATTTTTGAACGGTCAGTTTTTTGGAGCCCCGCGCGATGTCGGGACCAGCTCCGCACAACTCCATACGGCTCCGGCGATCGGTGGGACCGGCCCCGCGAGGCCGTACGGCTCAAGCGACCACGTTAGGTCGCGCTTGCCGCATGGAGTCGAATGCTCGTGTTTTCAGGCCCTTTAGGAAATTCCTCTTCATCGCTGCTATCTAAAGCTACGTCTTTTTATTCTGAGGAATTGGAGGAGGTACAAAACATGTGACATGAAGATTTCATGTATCCACTACAAGACAACAGGGTTTGCTGACTTCAAGAGTACAACCAATGTCAGCACATGCAAGAAACAGCCCACTGCTGTCAACTGCTGCAGATCCGACAAGCTACTCCCTTCCTATTTTTATCCCTTGTTATTGTGTATAAGATCATGAGAGGAATAGATCGGGTAGATGCACAGATTCTCTTGCCCTGAGTAGGTGAATCGATGACCAGAGGACATAGGTTTAAGGTGAAGGGGAAAAGATTTACTAGGAATCTGAGGGGTAACGTTTTCCACACAGAGGGTGGTGGGTGTACGGAACAAGCTGCCAGAGGAGGTAGCTGAGGCTGGGACTATCCTAGCATTTAAGAAACAGTTAGACAGATACATGGATAGGACTGGCTTGTAGGGATATGGACCAAATGCTGGCAGGTGGGACTAGTATAGCTGGAACATGTTGGCCGGTGTGGGCAAGTTGGGCCGAAGGGCCTGTTTCCACGCTGTATCACTCTATGATTCTAGGGCTCTATTATTCCTCTTCGGTCCTTCAAAGGTGATATAAATAGCTGACTATATGTTTTTTTTCCTTTTGATGGCAACTGATTCATAAGGTAGAGTTTCCACTGTGGGAGCAATTAGAAAACTGCAAGCAAAATATACTTATAGTTATACCAGTTGCATTACAACTCATATTTTTGCTAAAGTTAGCTTGCATAATTGCTGATGGAATAGTTCCAATGAATCATTTCAATTGGGCAGAGGAGTAGAATCTAATCGTTCTGTTTTTAATCTAATAAATACTCCCCAATGAAATGAGTCTGGAACAAGATTCATTGTGGAAATAAGAGAGAGAGCATTGAGCCACATGATACCGAGTCTTAATTAACCTGCAAAAGGAGGTGGACGTGTGGTGGGGAAATAATTTCAATGAATCTGCAAGAATTTCATAGTTTGCTAAATTCGACCTAGTTCAACTGCTTGCAAGTCATGTCAAGGCGCAGAATGCTGGAATGACTCAGCGGGTCAGGCAGCATCTCTGGAGAACATGGATAGGGCCCTGCACTAGGGCTCTGCAGTTGTACAGGGCCCGAGTGAGACCACACCTGGAATATTGTGTGCAGTTTTGGTGTTCAGGTTTGAGGAAGGACATTCTTGCTATTGAGGGAGTGCAGCATAGGTTCACGAGGTTAATTCCGGTGACGGGACTGTCATATGCTGAGAGAATTGAGTGGCTGGGCTTGTATACTGGAATTTAGAAGGATGAGAGGGCATCTTATTGAAACATATAAGATTATGAAGGGTTTGGACATGCTAGAGGCAGGAAACATGTTCCCGATGTTGGGGGAGCCCAGAACCAGGGGCCAGAGTTTAAGAATAAGGGGTAAACCATTTAGGACGGAGATGAGGAAACACTTATCACACAGAGAGTTGTGTGTCTGTGGAATTCTCTGCCTCAGAGGGTGGCGGAGGCCGGTTCTCTGGATACTTTCAAGAGAGAGCTCGATAGGGCTATTAAGGATAGCGGAGTCAGGGGATGTGGGTAGAAGGCAGGAGCGGGGTACTGATTGTGGATGATCACATTGAATGGCAGTGCTGGCTCGAAGGGCCGAATGGCCTACTCCTGCACCTATTGTCTATTGTCTATAGGTGACGTTTCGGGTCAGGACCCTTCTTCCGACTGATTGTGGAGGGGGGGAAGCTGCAATGAAGAATGTGGAATGGTTCCGGTCGGAAACATCACCTATCCATGTTCTCCAGAGATGCTGGCTGACCTACCCAGTTACTCCAGCACTATGTATGTTTTTTTGTGAACCAGCATCCGTAGTTCCTTGTGCCTCTGCTTGCAAGGCATGCCCCATGTCTGCCCATGTCAGACACTTTCTCTGTGGTCCATGTTATGGATAAGGTAGGCTGTGTTTCTACTACTTTAGACTTGAGAGATACAGTGCGGAAACAGAACTTACGGCCCACCGAGTCCGCAGCGATCACCCCATACACTAACAATATCCTACACACTAGGAACAATTTACAATTTGTACTGAAGCCAATTAACCTACAAACCTGTACGTCTTTGGAATGAGAGAGGAAACCGGAGCACCCGGCGAAAACCCATGCAGTCATATGGAAAACTTACAAACTCAATACAGTCAGCACCCATAGTCAGGATCGAACCCGGATCTCTGGTGTGGTAAGGCAGCAACTTTACTATTGTGCTACTGCATCGCCCCTTTTATAAAAGTAACTCCTAGTAGTGGGAAAGTCTTGGACCAGAGGAAATAGCCTCAGAATAAAAGGATGTATCTTTAGAATGGGGACGAGCTGGAATTTCTTTAGCTAGAGGGTGGTAAATATGTGGAATCCATGCCCACAGATGGATTCCACAGTGCAGGCCAAGTCACTGGGTATTTTTTAAAGTGGAGATTAATAGTAAGATTAAACGAGAACTTACCAGTTTAAAGTTTGATCTTTATTTTATGAGGAGTAACGTTGAGGGATTACGTGAAGACCCCGTCCAGTATGCATGCATGTCAATCTTCAAAGCAGCGGTGTGAAATCACAGATAACAGTTGTTGAACTGAACATAGTAAGATAAGAGAACCATAATACCAGTTGAACTTTATGATAGAGGGCTGGGAGCGGTGGGCACGTAATCCCTCAACGTTACTCCTCATAAAATAAAGATCAAACTTCAAACTGGTAAGTTCTCATTTAATCTTACTATTTTACTTCGGAGTCACGTGAGTGACTACGTGAAGATTTTAAAGCTCTGTGATTTCATGCCGCGGAACCGAGTCCATGCATCAGTAGGCCAATGATGAGTGAACATTAAGAATGCATTCAGACATGACATAGATATAGACATGTTGATGCTATTAATGAATAATAGTGGCAATAGTAACCTCCCTCAACCTGGAGGAAGTATGAACCATACCTAACATAGAGTTGGCAAATACCCCTGATCTGGCAATAGGTTTATTCTGAATATTTGGACAGATCAATAGTTTGACCATCCTGCAACCGCTAGGATGTGGTCCATCCCTGCTGCTGAGGTATAGCAGTCCTGGTGGAGTGAGACTCAATGTCAATGTACACTCCTGTAAATGCCAGACCCATATAACCATCTGGAGAAGGTTCGTAGTGATTCCTTCTAACAAGATTTTATGTAACTAATAATATTGCTGTCAGTCAATAAGGCTCTTAGGAACCTTGGCATACTGGTGTAGATGCGTGATCACACGCAACCCAAGGTCCATGGGATATGCAACATCTAGTTTGGTATTGTGTCCCTGTCTAATCTGCTTGATTAATCATAAACAAAACATGTTATTATAGCCTGCAGATATGATCATCCTATCCAGTGTTGCAATGGCTGGACCCATAGCGCTGTACTCAGTGCCATGGCATAATCTTTAGTACGTGAGTATGACCATGGACAGGGATGTTGCTGGTGCACATCGGTGATGTGACGTAGTACAATGTTAACAACCCATATCTCTGCGTCCCTAAGCCTGGGAGGTTTTAAGCTGACGATATCTTCATATTCTGGATATCAGAGGGTGAGCGGACAGAGTTTTATGTACTCCTCAGCCAAATGATGAGGAGGTACTTAAGGCACAGTAATGGAATAGTAACTTAATGTTATAATCCCATAAAACTGAATTTTAATGTGTCAGTCATCCGTGCCGAGTTAAACGTAAGGAAGCATAAACAATGCTTCCCATCTCCTATGCAGATTGCTGCTATTTGGTGCTATCCCTGCAATCTGTAGTGAGCACTCTTAACGCTTATGGTTTGACAACCCGAGCCGCAGAAACGATCTCTCAGAATCTGTAAGTCTATGAATTGATTATATCATGCAGAGGATGGTTTCAACATCACAACTGAACCAGCATCTTTTTATCCGGAATTAACCATGTAAGGTTTTATGTTCATTCTTCGCCTCAGCAGGAGCCATAGGTATATAACCTAGGCAGGCACTATGAAAACCCAGAAGCGGGAATCTTGCTGAATTTTGCAAGACCCATCTATTGAGGCCAAATGGAGGAAGACATAAAAGAACATTCCTTCCTAGTGTAGCGAGAATGCACCCTTCGCCACTGTATGCCTCGTTCACTGTTGATTGAAACTGGATGCAAGCAACTCAATAGTTAGTGTTCTCTCAATCCACATTGTCATTAAATACTTTGTGATCACACATTCATTCTGTGTTGTCATTGATTTTGCATAATAATACACCAGTGCTAAATGCGGTTTGGTAAAACTATCACCGGACAATTTGATTTGATTGTACCTTTGTGATTAACATATACCACCACCAAAGTGTATCACCTTGGACTTGTGCATGCCGTATATGCATATCCACACACCCTTTAATGCACAGAATGCACCTGGTGTCCATTGGCAGTTGATACCATGATTGAACACTTGATAACTCATGCTAATCCCATCTGCCTCCGTAACTAGAGATGGTATTAGTAAATTACCCATCTTTGGACAATAGCATCAGTTTGGAAATGACTGAATATTTACGGATAAGAGGTTTTAGTGGAGCAAAGCTGTCCATCATTGTGAGATTGATTGTTTCAGCTAAAAAATAGCAGAGGTCTAATTTTTTGTCTCAGAGCTGTTCCCAGACCAGTAAATGGATGATTGTATCCCAATAATCAATAGTTTCAGTTGGTATCAACTTAATTTAAATTTAACTGGACGGGTGAGAACCAATTCCTCAAATATAGCTATGTGGCTGATAAGGCTAATTTAGTAAAATACAGTATGTTCAATATCATCCAGATTGGCCATGCTACTTATTTGTTAGCTCTGTGCAGCCGAAGCACTGATAATAGTGATTTGGTAAATAATCTGGAAACTAGAGTTAGCCCATTTTGCAACGCGCTGAGTGTATCGTTGCCTCATCCAGTTAAATTTCAAATATCTTCAACCCTGTGAGAGGAAATGATCACATGGAAGTTATTCAGTAAAGTCTATACTGCACATGCGGGTTGAGGTTGTTGACAATGATCAGTCCACATCCCATTCTTGTGAGCCTTGTCTTGAAAGGCAACTCCAACCATACCTGTGTGCAGTATAAACTAATCTAGTGTTATCCCAAACCAGTGTAAATATTCAAACCAGTTTAATATTACCAACTTGTATCCGTGACAGAAGATATCATCGATGTGGTTCCATACCTTTATCCGAATGGGAGGACTTATGCAACCCGACCCAGGAGCTGCCTCAAACATGTGTGCATGATTTTACATCTGCTCCTGGGAGGTAGAGGAGCTCGAGTACGAGGTTGGCGCATCTTCCAGGAAGGCCGTTCTGGGCTGTGGCCTAAAAAAGACCTTTGTCCTGGTTGTACGGCCTTCAAGCTTTCACCAGCTTCAGTTCATCGTGGTTTGCTGGTGGGTGCGTAGGGGTGCTGCCGTCGAAGATGTGAGGTCTTGCGTGATGATGTGGCCTTCCTGAACCCGACGGCCACTCGTCGAGCTCCTGCTGCTGGTAGTGTTGTTCCTGCACCCCCTGCACACTTGTGGTTTCTTCAGCCAAACCCCTGTCTTCAGAGTCAGCCCAGAAGTGACTCCTAATGCTCCCCTCTGTCGAGGGAGATGCATTATGCAGCCCTCAATAAGGTGCTGCCATGGGCGTCCCATGACCCCCTGGTGACTAGACTCCAATGCCGGAGCATGTCACATTGGAGCTTCTGCTCCATCAACCGCTCCTTGCGGGATATGCGATCAGAGTTGCTCCCGCCGGCGGTGAGTCTTCACAGCCCGACTCGTCCGAGTCTTCGGCCTGTCCTACTTCTGCTTGGCCTTCCCGCCAGTCTGAGGTGTCGATTCCGACTGTGCAGGTGCCAGGTCGGAGACTGCTGATCAATAGCGATCCAGGTGCAGTCTACAGTTGCTGACTGCCCGCAATTCCGCGGTCCTCCGCAGTCAGTCTGGATGTGGTCCATTCCTGTAACATATTCTTACAAAATAGCACAAAACGACCTTTGAGTTAGGAATTTACCCGCATGTCCTTTTTAAACCTTCTACTGCGGGTCAACGCTCCTCCCGAGCCTGGTCTCCTGGTCGTAGTTTGTTACAGCTGGGGTTCCTCTGTGGTCCTTGTAGAAACATTTCCATTGCGGGTTTTTTCTCCCCCGAGCTTTTTCTCCGTGGTCCCTTATAACAGGGCTTCTCCACGGTGTTCTCCAGTCGGGGCTTTCTTTCCCCCCCCCCCCCCCCCCGATCTGGGTATGCCCGCAGTAACTGCAGCCGGGATATCCCCGCGGTCCCTATAAAAGGGATAGCCGCGATTTACAAAGTGGGGGGGGCATCCTGCTTCGGGGGGGGGGGATATATGAAGCCGCTGGTTTAACTGCCAGCGGCACAGTAGGTGACTTACTGCTGTCCGCTCATCGCATCCCGCAGTCTACGGAGCGGGTTCTCAGGTACCTATATGAAGCCGCTGGCTCCACCGCCAGCGGCTCGAAGGTGAATCCACCGCCGTCCGCTCCCCACTTCCCGCGGTCTCCGGAGCGGCTGTCCAGGTGCCCCCGGCACCAATATGAAGCCGCTGGCACCACCGCCAGCGGCTCGAAGGCGAATCCACCGCCGTCCGCTCCCCGCTTCCCGCGGTCTCCCGAGCGGGTTCTCCACCAATATGAAGCCGCTGGTTCTACTGCCAGCGGCTCAAAGGTTAATCCACCATCACTCGCTACCCGCAGTCTTCCGAGCGCCTAGGTCCGTGGGCGGGATTCCCCGTGACCGGGATTCCCCGTGACCGGGGTTCCTTGGAAGTTCGAGACTGGGGGTTTCCCCTTCGTCCCGACTTTGCCCCGGACTTTTAGCAGGACCTCTAAGTAGAGGTTTCTGCAAGAAGATTTAAACCTGAAAGTTTAAAAAAAAAACTTACCTCAGGTCTGTTGCTGGCAGGAGAATCACGTTCACCCTGCTAGTCGTCACGCAATGCGATAGACGATATGACACGCATGCGTACTGGACGGGGTCTTCACGTAGTCACTCACGTGACTCCGAAGTAAAATAGGTGCTTGATTATTGAGAATGTCAAAGATTATTGGGAGAAGGCAGGAGAATGGGATTGAGAGGGAAATATAGATGAGTCATGATCGAACTGCAGAGAAAACACGATGGGCCGAGTGGTCTAAATCTGCTCCTTTGTCTTACAGTCTTATGGTCTGCGCTGCAAGGATCATTTTGAACGCTGCCAGCAGAAGTTGGTTCATATTTAACTGCTTTGAAATATTGTTGGCCACCTACAGAGGAGCAAGCTTTCACTGAATTCCGGTGATTGAGATGATTTAAAGCGTTGGTCGGCCATTAAGCATCTTCTGATTCTGCTATTGCTGGAGCAGGTTTCATGGTCAGACGGAGGGTGTGTGCACACTTGAAAAGCCTAAGGGCATGCTCGAGGCCCTCTCCTTTCCACTGCTCGACTCAACGCTGCAGGTCAGATGAATACCAAAAAAAGGAGGAAAGATGAATCTGCTGAGCTTAATGATGGCATGCTATTAGCAGCGACCAGGAGCTGATCTGTTCTCCTATCTAACTGTGTTAAGTGTGCTCCAAGAATTTTCCTTTTGGAGATTGTTGAAACTGTTCAGTTTGAGTCATAGTCTTAAAGCACAGAAACAGGACCTTCAGCCCAACTTGTTCATGCTTAGTTTAGATGAATAGTGTGTATCGCGGTACAGTGAAAAGCTATTTTATTGGGTTATGCGTGGAATTCATCGCCACAAAAGGCTGCGGAGGCTGTCAATGGATATTTTTTAAGGTAGAGATAGATAGATTCTTGATGAGTACGGGTGTCAGAGGTTATGGGGAGAAGGCAGGAGAATGGGGTTAGGAGGGAGAGATAGATCAGCCATGATTGAATGGCGGAGTAGACTTGAAGGTCCGAGTAGCCTAATTCTGCTCCAATCACTTATGAATTTATGACAATCCAGTCAATGACAAGATTATACATGATTACAATGAAGACTTCTACAGTGTACAGATACAGCATGAGGGGAATAACATTCAGTGCAAGACAAAGCCCAGTAAATGATAGTCCGAGTGTCTCCAATGAGGTAGTTGGTAGGTCAGGACCGCTCTTTAGTTGATGATGATCTAGCTGACTTTAGTTATAGTTGAGTTTGCGCCATTTGCCTGTATTTGACCCATATCCATCTAATACATTCCTATCCATGCACTGTAAATGTCTTTTAAATATCACCATTACGCCCACTTGTACAGCTTCCACTGACAGCTCATTCCACGCACACAATGCCATCTGCGTGAAGGAATTGCCCCTCTGGTCTCTTGTAAGGATTGCCCTCTCACCTTAAACTTATGCCCTCGAGATCCAGACTCCTCTACCCTGGGGAAAAAGACTGTGAACATTCATCTTATCTATGCCTCTTGTGGGTTGATTTAACATGGAATATAGAAAAGTACAGTGAAGCAACAGGCCCTACAGCCCATGATATCTGTGCCAGGATATACTAATCTCATCTGCAGAAGATAGACACAAAAGGCTGGAGTAACTCAGCAGGACGGGCAGCATCTCTGATTAAAAGGAATGGGTGACGTTTTGGGTCGAGACCCTTCTTCAGACCTCAACATTATCATCAAACCCGTGGACACGGGAGGGGCCATGGTAGTGTGGCGAGCTGACCTCGACCGCACTGAGGCCAGGCGCCAACTCTCAGACACCTCCTCCAACTTAGACTATGACCCCACAGATGAGTACCAGACCATAATCTCACAGACCATTTCTAATTTCATCGCTTCCGGCTCTCTGCCCTCGAAAGCCTCCAGCGTTATCGTTCCCAGCCCCGCAACTTTACCATTGCGCCACTGCACCACCCTTTTTGCAAAAGTAACTTCCAGTAGTGGGAATAGTCTAGGATCAGAGGGCACAGCCACAGAATAGAGATGTGAAGGAATTCGTTTAGGATGGTAAATCTATGAAATTCGTTGCCACAGATGGCTGTGGAGGCCAAGTCATTGTGTATTTTTTGAGCCGGAGATTAATAGGTGTAATAGAATAATAGGTGTAAGAATGTCAAAGGTTACAGGGTGAAGGCAGGAGAATGGGATTGAGAGGGAAAGATAGAAGAGCCATGAATGAATGACAGTGCAGACACGATGGGCCGAATGGTCTAATTCTGCTCCTATGTCTTATGGTCTGTGGTGCAAGGCTCATTTTGAGCGCTGCCAGCTGAAGTTGGTTCCATATTTAACTCCTATGAAATATTGTCGGCCACCTACAGAGGAGCAAGCTTTCACTCCCCAAAATCCCTGGGACTGCCCTGACAGACCCATTGTTTCTGCTTGCTCCTGTCCCACTGAGTTAATTTCCACATACCTCGATTCCATCCTATCCCCCCTGTCTTTAGAGAGTGGGGGGAAACCGGAGCACCTGGAGAAAACCCACATGGTCACAGGGAAAACTCTGCACAGAACAACGCCTGTAATTAGGATTGAGTCTGGGTCTCTGGCACGGTAAGGCAATATCTCTACTGCTGTGCCACCATGCCGCCCCATGTTTAAGTGGCATTTAGACCAAATGATAAACAGGCAAGGAAGAGAGCGATATTGACCATGTGCATGTGGATGGGATTAGTTAGACTGCCATCAGGTTCAGCACAGACAAGCTGAGCCATAGGGCTGTAACTGTGCTATACTGTTCAATGGTCTGAAGGATTTGGCCAGAAATCTTTGTTTCAAGCTATTCTAATGTAAGTTTCTGAATCCCGAATACCTGTTCAACTGATGTCGCTTAAAATCATTTCACCTTACAGAGGCACTGCCTTGACTCAGCGTTTATCTCTTTACCAGCCACCCCCCTGTGCTACAATGCATTGATTAAATCCTGCAACATGTGGCTTCCTTGTCACAGTGGGTATTGACTGCGCAGGCTGGCAGGCTTCACAGCAACTGGCACTAATGTGCACAACACAGCAAACCTGCCATTACTGAGCCAGCTCGCAGCGATGCTTACGTACCCGAAATATCGCCCATTCCTTCTCTCCAGAGATGCCGCATATATATACAGTATGTGTGTATACGTCATTATATATATATATATATATATATATGAGAACGAGCTGTTTGAGGCCATCAGAGATGTAATGAGAGCAGGGTCTAATTATCCATAATATATATTATATATACTGTATATTTGTATTTATAACAATTAGAAATAGGCAGCACAGTGGCTGAGTGAGTGGCACAGTGATGCAGCGTTAGAATTGCTGCCTTACAGCGTCAGAGACCAAGGTTCGATCCTGACTACGGGTGCTGTCTGTACGGAGTTTGCATGTTCTCCGCATGACCTCGTCGCTTTCTCCGGGTGCTCCGGTTTCCTCCCGCACTCTAAAGACATGCAGGTTTCTAGGTTAATTGCCTTCTGTAAATTGTCCCTAGTGTGTAGGATAGCGGTAGTGTTGGTCGGCGCGGCCTCGGTGGGACGAAGGGTCTGTTTCCACATTGTGCCTCTAAACCAAAATAACAATGCACTCAAAATTAGTTCTAATTCATGAATGTTCATTTAAAATTGTTAATTTTAATTTAAATAGATTACAAATCCAAACACTTAGCTTCTCTTATCTCTCTAATAAAGGTCAAAACCCCATTGAGATGAAGAGGGTTGTGTTGGATTCAACAGCCATTTCTGATGCAAAGCTACGAGGCCGGAACTGAAGTGTTTGCACCCCACAGCTCAGTTCCACCCACTACTGGGCTTATTGTTTAGTTGAGATGTAGACAAGAAAGGTAAGTTTGTTGCCAATTCAAGTCCATCATATTCAGTGTTTCCGCATCGTATTGTGCGGGCACAGAAGCCAGAAACCGCTGGCACAAGAACGATGCAATCTAACGCAATATCTATTTCCTTAATTATTTATATATTTTAACCAAATTCTTCTTCATGTCTAAATAGTGCTATTGATCACTGGGGTTATCATGCTGAAAATATTACTGAGCCTGACTACAAGGCTGAATCAAACCAAGCACTTGTATCATTACCATTCATTTTTTAAAGAGAATGATTCAAAAATCAACAGGCATGGATCATAAGATCATAAGTGGTAGGGGTAGAATTAGGCCATTTGGTTCATCAATTCTACTATGCCATTCAATCATGGCAGATCTATCTCTCCCTCCTAACCCCATTCTCCTGCCTTCTCCCCATAACCCCTGACACCCGTACTAATCCAGAATCTATCTATCTCTGCCTTAAATATATCCACTTATTTTGCCTCCACAGCCATCTGTGGCAAAGAAGTCCACATATTCACCGCCCTCTGACTAAAGAAATTCCACTTCATCTCCTTCCTAAAGGAACGTCCTTTAATTCTGAGGCAATTACATTTTGTCCTAGACTCTCCCACTAGTGGAAATATCCTCTCCACATCCATGCTATCCCAGCCTTTTACTATTCTGTATGTTTCAATTAGGTCCTTTCTTCTAAACTCCAGCATATACAGGCCCAGTGCAGTCAAACAGATGTACTTGAAATAACATATTAATCAGAATTCTTTGCAATTATTTTTATTTTTTTAATCTAATAGTGAACCCCTTCATTGGATTGTCCTTGACCAATCTAAAACACGTTTTATATGATTGGATATGATTTTATATGATTGTCTAATGTTGGATATATGATGCTGATTAAATTAATATAAAATATTCCTGTTTTCTGAAGTCTGCAGTCGTCGAGGCTAAGCCTGACCTTCCCATCCATGTTGACTTGAACAATCTGCCCAACATGAGCCTGAAGTCCCGCAAACCCTTCTGGTCTTCCGTTAAATCCCTGGAAGACTTTGACTCCAAGACTGAGTGGTGCAGAGCCTGGAACGATGCCAACACCAACAGCGGAGAGGTTATGACAGGCCCCACAGTGAAACCTCCATCGCAAGCAATGGCTAACCCTGAACAGAATCCGCACCCTCCGTGCAAGAACAGCCCATCATCAGCATAAGTGGGGGATGACAGACAGCCCTGCTTGCGACTGCGGACATCCAGACCAGACCATCCCACACATCGTGAATGACTGCCCGCTGAGGCTTTCCCCTGGGGGCATCAAAGCCATCCACCCAGTAACTGATGCTGTCCTGTCCTGGATGTCTACCCTTGATCTACAACTTTAGGCTGTGCACGCTTGTACGCAAGAAGATTCTGAAACTTTACCTAGCCATGTTGTCCAGGGATGCTGCCTGACCTGCTGAGTCCTTTGTGTCCTTTCCCCATTTTACATCTAATTATTTTGATCTTTACAGAATATTAATTATTAATTCAATATTCATGTGAATTATCTACAGAAATAACAGCAATATCCAGTAGCTTCAATAGATTTTATATACCAAGGCCCCTCCTTTCAGCATCTCCACTGACCTCCTTACCCCTCCTCCACACTGCTTCCTCTCCCAGTTTGACCTGGTCACCCCTATTGAAATCTCCAAACTCATCAGCTCTTCCAAACCCACTACCTGCTCCCTCGACCCTCTCCCCACTCCCCTGCTGAAGTCCTGCCTCCCCGTTCTCTGCCGCTACCTCACTAATCTCTTCAACTCCTCATTGTCCCAAGGAATTGTCCCCTCCGCTTTCAAAACTGCTGCTGTCACACGAATCTTAAAGAAACCTGGTCTTGATCCCTCCTCTCCCACTAACTACCGCCCAATCTCAAACCTCCCCTTTCTTTCAAAAACCCTGGAGCGTATCGTTGCGTCGCAACCTCATTCCCACCTCCTTGCGTATAACCTACTTGAACCCCTCCAATCTGGCTTTCGCCCCCTCCATAGCACAGAAACTGCTCTCCTCAAAGTCCTCAACGACCTCCTCACCTCTGCTGACACTGGTTCCCTCAACATCCATTATCCTCCTCGACCTGAGCGCAGCCTTCGATACAGTGAACCATAACATCCTGCTCACCAGACTCAAAGACCTCGGCATTGAAGGCTCTGCACTCAGCTGGCTCCGTTCCTACCTTTCCAACAGATCCCACTTCATCTCTCTCCACAACCACACCTCTGCTACAGCCACAGTCACTTAAGGCGTTCCCCAAGGCTCCGTACTCGGCCCCCTCCTCTTCATCATCTACATCCTCCCCCTTGGTCAGATACTCCGCCACTTCAACCTGGACTTCCACTGTTACGCCGATGACACCCAGATCTACCTCGGCACCAAATCCCCCCACAACCCCCCCCCCCCCCCCCCTCTCCCATATCAACTCCTGTTTGTCAGCTATAAAAACCTGGATGCAACATAACTTCCTCAAACTCAACAGCGATAAGACAGAATTCCTCCTCATAGGTTCCAAAGCCACACTCAGCAAAATCAATAACCCCACTCTCACCATCGACGGCACCACTGTCTCCCCATCTCCCAAGGCCCGCAACCTTGGCGTGATCTTTGATTCCACCCTCTCCCTTGAGCCTCACATCCGCCATGTCATTAAAACCTCCTTCTTTCAGCTCCGCAACATCGCCAAACTCAGACCCTCTCTCACACCTCCCGCTGCTGAAAGACTCATCCATGCCTTCATCTCCTCCCGACTGGACTATTGCAACTCACTTCTCCTTGGCATCAGCTCCACCTACATCAACCGACTCCAACTGGTCCAGAACGCAGCCGCCCGACTCATCACCCACACCAAATCCTGGCATCACATCACTCCAGTCCTCAAACAACTTCACTGGCTTCCCATCTCCCACCGGATCACCTACAAAATCCTGATCCTCACCTACAAAGCCCTCCACCATCTGGCCCTCCCATATCTCACTGACCTCCTCTCCCCTCCCTTTTCATCTGTGCATTAATTGCCTCATATTGTGTTTTGAATTGTATTCTGTCTTTACTTTGTGTACTAGTCATCTCTACTATTTATTTCATTCCCCTTACATGTTTTTCCTCTACCTGCTAAATTTTTGTAAGGTGTCCTTGAGACTCTTGAAAGGCGCCCATAAATAAAATGTATTATTATTATTATTATGAAAGGATAATTTATTATTCCCCCAGCATTAAGATGTGTTATGCTTTCTCTTTGTTGTTCTGTTGGTCTCTCCTGACTGGCCTTCCAAACACGCACAAAATGGGATTCATAAAAGCAGCAATAAAACAGATAAATAACATTACAAAAAAAAAATTCATCTCCCGGTAATTTTCCATTCATATTTCCTCAATGGCTCATATAATGTGAGACCGTGTTAGTGCCTTCACTTGTAGCAAAATCTACAACTCTAAATCTAATAATCTCTACTTTACCTTCACCGCACAAGTCACACTGTTACAGTATATGTGTCAGGATGCATTGCAAGGGGAAAAATGATGAATTGAACAGTTCATTAAATACAAATTTTCTTTTCACATCACCATTGATTTATACAAACACTTTCATGGGGGAATTCTTATGGATATCTATTTTAGAATAATTCCCTTTCCGGCTGATTGTTTCACTGTGACTCTTTAATGCATTATTTACTCAAGCGTCTCGGGTTGTTATTACAGAAGATTGCTTATACTATCACCTCAATTTACTTTTTTGTTACGTAATGTTAAATGCCTTTCAATCCTTATACTTTTAAATTATGCATACCATATGGTATTCCTGATCTTCTTCACACGGCATCAATGCAGCACTAATTGAGTTATTTGTACTAACTGGCGTGGCAGTCATGAATAATCGGCTCTTGGTGAAATATTGAAGTGATCAAACAGTTCCTGCTGTGCTAGCCGAGGATGAACTGTTGCTTCATCTGTTTGTGCACAAGTTCAGACCACTTATGAGATTGTCCATCTTCACTAAAGAAAGCAATTACAAGAGAACCAGTTTGGCAATGGCCCAAGCGAAAATCTTGCATGTTTATAAGAACTTTGTATCACTCTGCAAGCCTGAGAGTTTTATTCCAAGTGGGACCCGTTGGGCCCCATTCCCCCAATGCAATGTTCCACCACTCACCCGTTCCCCCAACACAACCCGTTTCCACCACTCACCCAAACCCCCAACGCAACCCGTTCTCCAACGCAATATTCCACCACTCACCCATAACCCCCAACTGCGCAGGGATGGCTCATTTCCCCTTATCCCCCAGCACTCCCTCCCCCTCCTCTTCATCCTCCCTCTTTTTAAACTTAAAAAAGAAATGCAAGCACTTGCTGCCAGGACTTTAAAAAAAATCCAATTCTATTTCCCCTGCCTCCCCCAGCACTCCCTCTCCCTCCTGTTCAGCCTCCCTCTGCTAGGACTCAGTGTTCTGTGATTGCAACATTGTTTGAGGAAGGACATTATTGCTATTGAGGGAGCGCAGCGTAGGTTTACAAGGTTAATTCCCGGGATGGTGGGACTGTCATATGCTGAGAGAATGGAGCGGCTGAGCTTGTATACTCTGGTGTTTAGAAGGATGAGAGGGTATCTTCTTGAAACATATAAGACTACTAGACTAAGTGGGACCCGTTGGGTCCCAGCATCACATGGGAGGGCTGGACCCCAATGCAATTTGCCAGTGAGGGGGGGGCTTTCTGGAACGCTAGTATGGGTGTTGTGGGCTGCAGGGACTGGTTTCCAGAGGGCTAGTATGGACATTGTGGGCCAAATGGATTCTTGGGCTGGCGGCTCAGTCACTCAAGCCTGTTGTGCTGGCAGCTCACTCACTCACGGCTGGTGGACTGGCAGTTGACTCATGGCTATTCCTTGAAATTCCATTTCAAGCAGGGTGCAAGGCCACCAAATCCAAGTGCAGTTTCTTACCACTTCAAGCGGGGTGCAAGGCCACTAAATTCAAGTGCAGCTTCATACCATTTCAAGCAGGGTGCAAAGCCACTAAAGACAGCGAGTCATGACCTCTTCCTCCTCCATCTTGCAGAGACTGAGCCACGCCCACACTTCTGGGTTTTATAGTCCCTCGCCCCCTCCCACCAGAAGGGGCATGGCCTTCATGGCGTGATTGACAGGAGAGAGAATCTCAACATTTTTTAAACACTAATAACTCTTATTTTTCATCGATGGGAAAAATCCTCGGCACCTGATGAGGTGAGGGGGACTCTGAGTAAGATGCCCAAAAATCACAGCCGCACGTGGTAGCGTTTTTTCTAAAATCAATATAAAGCGAAAACAGGAAGTGGTCAAGATTAGATTTTTAATTATATAGAAGGCAACTTTAATTAGGCAAGGCAACTTAATTAGGCAAGGCAACTTAATTAGGCAAAGCAACTTTAATTCGGCAACACAGCTTTAGCATTTCCAAACCAAAGGCAATACAGCTTCAGCATTTCCAAACCAAAGGCAACACAGCTTTAGCATTTCCAAACCAAAGGCAACACAGCTTTAGCATTTCCAAACTATATTTTCAAACCACATTAAGGGCACTGACAGGTCAGTAAAACCACTCACAATTTAGTAGACATGTGTTCAGCGTTATTCACAGCTCAGACTGAAAGACACGACCCTCTCGCTCCCCCATCTTGCAGAGACTGGCTGAGGCACTCAACACTTCCAGGTTTTATAGTCCCTCCGGAAGGGGCGTGGCCTTCAGGAGAGAGAATCTCAACATTTTTTAAACACTAATAACTCTTTTATTTTTCATCGATGGGAAAAATCCTCTTGTCCTGCGCAACGGAGGGGGACTCTGAGTAAGATGGCCAAAAATCACAGCCGTAAGTGGCCGCGTTTTTTCTAAAATCAATATACAGAACAACAGGAAGTGGGCAAGATCAGACTTTTAGTAATATAGATGAAGGGTTTGGACACGCTAGAGGCAGGAAACATGTTCCCAATGTTGGGGGAGTCCAGAACCGGGCCACTGTTTAAGAATAAGGGGTAAGCCATTTAGAACAGAGATGAGGAAACACTTTTTCACACGGAGAGTTGTGAGTCTGTGGAATTCTCTGCCTCAGAGGGTGGTGGAGGCCGTTTCTCTGGATACTTTCAAGAGAGAGTTAGATAGGGCTCTTAAATATAATGGAGTCAGGAGATATGGGGAGAAGACAGGACAATCGTGAGTAAGGTGGTGCAAAAACTGTAGTGCTATCGTGTACTTGACATAATTTCAGAATCTCACACTCACTCAATCACAGACAGACATCCAAACAAACAGGATGAGAGTTTTAGTAATATATAGGTGGATGAATTCACTTCAAGGAGAAGTCTGTGTTGCTTTGTAGCCAAATGCGGCAGCCAAGTTGTATGTGCCACAAGGTCTCATGAAGCGCCCGATGACCTGTTGTTTGCTGAGTAATAAATGCAGCCCAGATGTTTGGTAAGCTCCCTGAGGAGTCTTTTCTGAGAGAGTTTAAAGGGTGCAGAGATGGGTGAATTCTGAGTTAGTTTCCAAGCAGTGGCTTGGGATAAACTAGGTTAAAGAAGTATAGAGGAAAATGGGCCAAATGCAGGCAGGTGGGACTAGTGTAGATGGGACATGTTGGCTGGTGTGGGCAGGTTGGACCGAAAGGTCTGTTGCCACAATGCAAGACTTTATGAATCATGAGTAGGCTCCTGGCTTCTCCACCATTGACTTGGATATAGTGTTGGCAGAGTGGACACCCTCTTCATGTGTCCTGTGTCTCTCTCTGTAAAAAGACAGAAGTCTATCTGCAACCAAATCAAGATTACCTCTGACACTATTAAACATTTCTGCGAAGGATTCCCCAACAGACATATAATTGAGAGGAAACCACAGGAAATAATTAATTTGGAGGCTAATTAAGCGGGGGCTAAAATCATGAAAGATTTTGAGAGGACCTCCTTATTTCCAGTCGTAGAATGATTAGAAATGAAAGGACAAAGACTTAAAATAAGTGACAAAAAAGGCAGATGAAATTTTTTTCAAGGCACCAACTTACCTGTAAAACTCTGATGAAAACATCAGCGGGGTTGCACGGTGGCGCAGCAGTAGAGCTGCTGCCTTACAGCGCCAGAGGCCCAGGTTCGATCCTGACTATGGGTGCTGTCTGTACGCAGTTTATACGTTCTCCCTGAGACTGTGTGCGTTTGCTCCATGGTCTCCAATTTCCTCCCCCATTCCGAACACGCATAGGTTTGTAGGTTAATTGGCTTCTGTAAAAACTGTAAATTGTCCATAGTGTGTCGGGTAGTGTTAGTGTATGGGGTGATCGCGGGTTGGCGTGGACTCAGTGTGCAGAAGGATCTGTTGCTCTAAACAATCGGATTTCATAAAACTTTCAAAAAACTATTAGATAAATACTTGAAAAGGAAAAATTGTCCAGATCTCTGAGAAACGTTATGGATGATATTTACAAAGAAATGGTAAAACATAATGGTCTGAATTGTCTCATGACCAATGTCAGATGGGCATTCTATGGACGATTTTAGATGTCTTACAGTACATGATAGCTCATTGAAAGTTTGATTTATTTATTTTGTTTATATAACCAGATAACCTTGCTTTCCTAATGAGTCTTAATTTTCTCCCTGGACTTAGTTATGTGTTGGAAAGAACTGCAGATGCTGGTTTAAACCGAAGATAGACACAAAATGCTGGAGTAACTCAACGGGACAGGCAGCATCTCTGGAGAGAAGGAATGGGTGACATTTTGGGTCGAGACCCTTCTTCACACTGAGAGTCAAGGGAAGGGGAGATACATAGATACAGGAAGTGCAAGGTGTGAGAACGAGACATCAAAGGCGGTAGAGATCAAGTAAAATGTAGAATAGATCATTGTTAGCTAGGAGAAGGTAACAACAAAGCATACAGAGATAATATGTGTTTAAGAAGGAACTGCAGATACTGGAAAATCTGAAGAATAGTTTCGGCCCGAAACGTTGCCCATTTCCTTCGCTCCATAGATGCTGCTGCACCCGCTGAGTTTCTCCAGCATTTTTGTGTACCAGAGATAATATGTAATCAGGGACAGTCAGACTGGTCAGCCAACTGGGAAGAGGGAGGGTTGGAGAGAGAGGGAAAGCAAGGGTTACTTAAACTTGGACTTAGTTATATTCACTTGCAAACATCAATACAAAGAATAATCGTAAGCATGACTTAGCAAATTTACGTGACCAAAATTTGATTCCCGGTTCACCTTCCCTTATTTAACAGGTGCATTGGATTTTCACTTACGAATGTTTTACAGTCTTCATGCTGTTGGATAGTTGAGTGGAATATTACTTCTCATTCTTCCATTCAATGTCTCAAGTCAGGGATAAAAGAGGTTCAGTACAGGGCAAAGAACACAGGAATACAATCAATAGCACAGTTGACCGTATGGCTCTTTGAGTCTTTGCCATCATTCATAAACATTATGGCTTGCCCTCTGCCTCACCTCCCCTTTGCCTCTATATCCTGTAACTCCCTTGGTTTGGAACAAACTCTAATGATTTCAGAATGAATAGATCCAAAGATTTTGCATTCAAACTGCTTGCGGTAAAACATTCCAAAGATTTACAACATTCTTCACATAGTGATTTCTCAACATCTCATTCCAAAGGCACTAACCTATAATTCTGAGGAAAAAATGTGACAATATCTAAATCCTCCAGATGGAAGAAAAGGTCGATGAACATCTACTCTGTTTATCTGTTTCAGAACTGTACATGTCTTGGTGACATTACTTCTCCTCTGCAAAGATGACTCAGTCCTACCTTACATCACCTCCTACCATTGTGGCATGAAATTATTATTTCCTACTGCAGCGCATCTTTTGGCTTTGATGTATAAAGCTGTGCCTGCATTAAATTGCATTCAATTTTCTTTTCAGGACAGATCCATTATGGATTCATGGGAGGTGGTCTTGGAGGGGAGGATGCTCTTCAAACTGCAGAGCATCCTGGACAATACAGCTCTCCCCCTCCATGACACATCGGTCAACCTGAGAAATTTCTTCAGCAACAGACTGGTTCCACCTAGATGCAGGACAGAACGCCACAGGAGATCCTTCTTCCTTGTGACTATCACACTGTACAACTCCTTCCCCCTTCTGTCATGGGGAAGACTGAGAAAGACTCCCCTGCCTTCTTCCCATATCCCTTGATTCTGCTAGCCCCTGGAGCTCTATCCAACTCTCTTTTAAATTAATCCAGTGAATTGGCCTCCACTGCCTTCTGTGGCAGAGAATTTCACAAATTCACCACTCTCTGGGTGAAAACATATTTTTTTCATTTCAGTTTTAAATGGCCTCCCCTTTATTCTTAGACTGTGGCCCCTGGTTCTGGACTCCCCCAATATTGGGAATAGTTTTCCTGCATCTAGCTTGTCCAGTCCTTTTATAATTTTGTATGTTTCTATAAGATATCCTCTCATCCTTCTAAATTCCAGTGAATGCAAGCCCAGTCTTTCCAATCTTTCCTTATATGACAGTCCCGCTATCCCGGGGATTAACCTCGTGAACCTACGCTGCACTGCCTCAATAGCAAGGATTTCCTTCCTCAAATTAGGAGATCTAAACTGCACACAACACTCCAGATGTGGTCTCACCAGGGGCCTGTATAACTGCCGAAGAACCTCTTTATTCCTATACTCAAATTCTCTCATTGTGGCCAACATGCCATTAGCTTTCTTCACTGCCTGTTGTGCCTGCATGTTTACTTTCAGTGACTGGTGTACAAGGACACCAAGGTCTCGTTGCACTTCCCTTTTTCCTAATCTGACACCATTGAGATAATAATCTGCCTCCTTGGTCTTGCCGCCAATGTGGATAACCTCACATTTATCTACATTATACTGCATCTGCCATGCACCTGCCCACTCACTCAACCTGTCCATGTCACCCTACAACCTCCTAGCATCCTCTTCGCAGCTTTGTGTCATCTGCAAATTTGCTAGTGTTACTTTTAATTCCATCATCTAAGTCATTAATTTATATTATAAATAGTTGTGGTCCCAGCACCGAGCCTTGTGGCACTCCACTCGCCACTGCCTGCCATTCTAACAGGGGTCTGTTTATTCCTACTCTTTGTTTCCTACCTGCCAACCAATTCTCTATCCATGTCAATACCCTATCCCCCAATACCATGTGCTCTAATTTGCCCACTAATCTCCTGTGTGGGACCTTATCATAGGTGTGATTGTATCTTTCGTACACACCTCTTATTTGTACACCTAATGCCCCTGTCCCACTTAGGGAACCTGAACGGAAACCTCTGGAGACTTTGCGCCCCACCCAAGGTTTCCGTGCGGTTCCCGGAGGTTGCAGGTGGTTGCCGGAGGTTGCAGGTAGTGGAAGCAGGTAGGGAGACTGACAAAAACCTCCAGGAACCCCTGGGAACCGCATGGAAACCTTGGGTGGGGAGCAAAGTCTCCAGAGGTTTCCGTTCAGGTTTCCTAAGTGGGACAGGGCATAACTCTCCCTTCATATACTGCCTCTTTCTAAAGTCCTTTGCCTTATTCCCATTATAGAATTGGAATGAACTTGTATTGACATCAATTTTTATCTTGTCAATTGATGAGGAGTCATTCAAGGTAAAGTTTCCCTCAGTCTCAGTCTGAAGAAGTATCTCGACCCGAAACAACACCTATTCCTTCTCTCCAGAGATGCTGTCCGACCCGCTGAGCTAATCCAGCTTTTTGTGTCTATCTTTGATGAGGCATCATCTTTATAGGCGGTATCCCTATTGTGGACAATGACTTTGAACATTGAACAATGAACAGTACAGCTCAGGAACAGACCCTTCAGATCACAATTATCTCCTAATCTCCTCTGCACACACATGATTCATATCTCTCCATCACCTGCATACCCATGGACCTATCTAAAAGATTTTTCAATACCACTATTGTTCCTGCCTCCACCATTGCTCCTGGAAGCATGTTTCAGGCACCGAGCACTCTCTGAGTAAAAGAATTGTATCACATATCTCTTTCAAACTTTCAAAGAGTATATGAAAATAAATTTCTTGGTGTGATCTTAGACCACAAAATCTGCTGGAAACCACGTCAAAGCAAAACTGGCAAAGTCTATAGCAATATTGGGGAAATCAAGACACATTCTGGACCACAAATCATTACACACTTTGTATAATACACTCATATTGCCATATCTGAGTTACTGTGTGGAGATATGGGGTAGCACCTACAAAACCAACCTACAGCCATTATGCACATTACAAAAAAGAGCAATAAGAATTATCAATAACGTTGGATATCTTGAACATACCAATTTATTATTCTTTTAAAGTCACATACACTGAAGTTCACTGATCTGGTTAAATTTAAGACTGCGCAAATCATGTACAAAGCAAGAAATAATTTACTTCCAAGAAATATACAAAAACTGTTTATGGAAAGACAGGGTGGGTATAATTTGAGAGGGGAACAGAATAAAAAAAACCTCAATGTCAGAACAACTCTTAAAAGTATGTGCATAGCAATATGTGGTGTGAATTTGTGGAATGGTCTGGAACAGGAGATAAAACATAGCACAAGCATAATTCAGTTTAAAAAGATGTACAAAAACACTTGTTTAAAAGAATATTGGGATGAGGATAGGTGATTGTGATATTTGTTATACTGATTGTATTGGGAAGGGTGATTATAGAGTGATGGGTTGTATATATGACTAAGATACTGTATAGTATATGCGGGGTTTTTTTTTCTTTTTTGTATGGCTTTGTAAATATTTGATTAGTGTTCAAATGTAAATAATTTGGTGTACATATAGTGGCTGGTGTACATATGGTGTACATATAGCTGCTAAATTTGTATAAGATAATTACAAGCAGTTGAATAAGGGGTGGGAATTAATAAGCTTTGGCTTCTGCCTGCTCCTTTTCGGACACATATGATTTCATTTATTTATAGATATTGTTTATGACACTTTATAAATATTTTTGTTTTGTTTTTTGTATGCTGTTTCACACTTGCTCTTTATTCTTTTATCCTGTCCGAAATAAATAACTAATAATAATAATAATAATAATAATAATAAAAACTTTGCCCCTCTCACCTTAAAGCTACTTTGATATTTCCACCCTGAGAAAAAGGTTCTGACTGTCTACCCACTCTTTGCCTCTTGTAACTTTACATCCTCTAATTCGGGCAGCATTTTGGTAAACCTCTCCTGAACCCTCTCCAAAGTCTCCAAATCCTTCCTGTGATGGGGCGACCAGAACTGGGCACAATACTCCAAACAGGGCCGAACTAAAGTTCTTTATTTCCATTATTTTCATAAGCTTGAGAATCTCATGGCAGATCCATGCATTATTAATATCTATTGCACAAAGGGAATATAACTATATTAATTTAAAGTGACATATTTATGGCTTTCCCTTATCTGACCAAGACAAAATAAAAAGACTATTACGACTGTAAGATGTAATCTAAACTTTTTGAATAGGTTTTAAAAACACAAGTTATCAATCATGCTGGAATATCAAAATCAACTTGGCTCCTCCAAACTTTTACGCAACTTTATATGCTTCCACAAACTACTTTCCACAAGAATTGTTCAACCATATTACTTCTGAAGCTTCCTCGGTAGGGTGGAGTGGACCTTTCTTGAGTTCTTCCCAATTTCATGCCATTCCAAATCGCTTTATTGCCTCTCAAGTTGTTTGTGAGTGTAATGTAGGAAATCCAACAGCAGAGTTGGACGCAGGGACCAGAAATGGTTTACAAGAATGATCCTTGGAATGATTGGGTTAACATATGATGGGCCTTTGATGGTACTGGGTCTGTACTCGCTGGAGTTTAGTAGGATGATGAGGATCTCATTGAAATGTACGAAATAGTGAAAGGCTTGGATAGAGTGGACGTGGAAAGGAGTTTTCCACTAATGGGAGCGTTTGGGACCAGAGGGCGTAGCCTTAGAATAAAAGGACTTCCCTTTAGAAAGGAGATGAGGAGGAATTTCTTTAGTCAGAGGTTGGTGAATCTGTGGATTTGACTGCCACATATGGCTGTGGAGGCCACGTCATTGGGTATTTTTAAGGTAGATATTGATAGATTCTTGATTAGCAAGTGTGTCAAGGGTTATGGGGAGAAGGCAGAAGAAGGGGGTTGAGAGGGAAAGATAGATCAGACATGACTGAATGGCAGAGTAGACTTGATGGGCTGAATGGTCTAATTCCATTTCTTATGAACTTATGAACATATGAGTCCCACAGACAAAAATGTGATAATAACTAGACAATCTGTGTTCACAGTGCTGAGTTAGAGATGGTTTAGTATAGTTCACTTTAAATATACAGGATGGAAACAGGCCCTTTGGCGCACCGAGTCCATGCTGACCAGCGATCCCTGTACACTAGCACTATCCTGCACACTGGGAACAATTTCCATAGTCAATTAACCTACAAACCTGTACATCTTTGGAGTGTGGGAGGAAACCGGAGCACCCAGAGAAAACCCACATGGTCAAGGGGACAACGTGCAAACTGCGTACAGACACCACCCCAGTCAGGGCCAAACCCTGATTTCTGGCACTGGAAGGTGGCAACTCTACCGCTGCGCCACCGTGCCACCCAGTGTGTTGGCCTTCTCTTTTCTCTAAGTGAAAGAATAATTGCCGCAGTCTTTTAGTAATACCCAAGAAGCTCAGGCTTGATTTTTGTGCTCAGTTTTGTTAGATGACTTATTTTCAACCCACAGGCTTCAGACACTGAGACAAATGTGCGCCCAATTTGAGCTGTGGCAAACGTTCCTGACTTTAAGCAGCCACACTCTCATTTGAAAGGTGACTATCAATCAAAGATGAATCAAAACAATCATGTGTGTGTGTGTGTGTGTGTGTGTGCGTGTATGTGTGCGTGTATATATATATATAAATATGAAAACTTTTAGTTTTTCCTTTCAAACATGTTGCCATGGAGAACACAGCAACAAACCTATATTAGCAGAAATCTGGTACAAAGTGTTCGCTGGATTATAAATACTCTGAGTTTAATGAGATTGCAGTAAAATCACAGTGATTATGATTAGCTGCCAAAATGAACAACAAAACCATTGTGTATTTTTCTATGAGCTGTTTTGTCATTAATGTAATTGTTTTGAAATTGGAAATCATTTAAATCCTTGTGGGGGTGTGGTTAATGTTATTTTGCTGGGCATGGAAACTAAACTGCACTCTCCACGGTACAGGTTCCTTCCCTGTTTTAGTTTCGAGATACAGCGTGGAAACAGGCTCTTCAGCCCACCGAGTCCATGCCGACTATTGATCACCCGTCCACACTAGTTCCAGGTCATCCCACTTTCAAACCCACTCCCTGCACACTAGGGTCAATTGACAGCAGACAATTAACTTACAAACCTGCATGTCTTTGGAATATGAGAGGTAACCGGAGGAACCCACAGAAAACCATGTGGTCACAGAGAGAACGGGCAAACTTCACAAAGACTGTAATTGACTTCAATCGTGGGAAGGAACTGCAGATGCAGGTTTTAACCGAAGATAGACACAAAAAGCTGGACTAACGCAGGGGGTCAGTCAGCATCTCTGGAGAAAAGGGAATAGGTGATGTTTCGGATCGAGTCAAAATCAAACTCGGATCTCTGGCACTGTGAGGCAGCAGCTGTACCAGTTATGCCACAGTGCTACTGATTTGTAGGCAAATTCTTTCTTTCTTCCCTATCTGTTATTCCTTCTGATTGTTCGAAATGGTCCCCATTTACTTCTCAGCTACGCTCCTGTGGGCAGAGTGCAGGGATTATTTTTTGATAATCACATGACACAAAGGGCAGCACGATGGTGCAGCTGGTAGAGCTGCTGACTCACAGCGCCAGGGACCCAGGTTCGATCCTGACCTCGTGTGTTGTCCACCTGAAGGTTTTTCACGTCCCCCCTGTGACCGCGTGGGTTTTCTCCGGGTGCTACGGTTTCCTCCTACATCCCTGAGACGTAAGGATTAGTAGGTTAATTTGCCTGCAATAGGCCTCTAATGTGCAGAAAGTAGATGTGAAAGTGAGAAACATAGAAGAGTGAACTGGTGATCAATGGTTATCGCAGACTGAGTGGACAAAGGACCTGTTTAAACTCCAAAACAGGTAACATGCCTGAATAGTGATGGAAGTGCCGAAGGAAATTTATTTATAACATGGCAGAAGAAATGCCATCACCCAAGAACACATTTGTTTGAATATGGCTTCCAAAATACTTAAATGGTATCACAAAGAAAATTAGCACTTCCTTTTTTATAATTATAGAATATAAGCTCAATTTTATTAAGAACTACGGTGGTTGACATTTGGAAATGATTGCTTTCAGAACTGTACACTTTTTAAAATTGCCTTCAAAAATTCATTTTCTCCAAAGTTTTCACATAAGCGTCAGATTTAGAATTAAGTAAACTCCAGTCACTACGCCCACACTTTTCACAAACTGCGACTTGAGTGTGATATGAATTAACCTCTTCATGACTAAGATTTGTTTAATGTTTCATTTGCTTATGGTGGGCGGCACGGTGGCGCAGCGGTAGAGTTGCTGCCTTACAGCGCCTGAGACCCGGGATCGATCCCGACTACGGGTGCTGTCTCTACAGAGTATGTACGTTCTCCCCGTGACCGTGTAGGTTTTCTCCGAGATCTTCGGTTTCCTCCCACACTCCAAAGACGCACAGGTTTGTAGGTTAATTGGCTTGGGTTTGTATACTTGGTATAAATTTAAATTGCCCCTAGTGTGTGCAGGATAGTGTTGATGTGTGTGGATAGCTGGTCTCTGCGGACTCAGTTGGCCTATGGACTTGTTTCCACACTGTATCTCTAAACTAAACTAAACTCAGATGGATTTTTCCCTTGGAACCATGCCAGCAAATGATGCTGTCAGTCATCTTACTTCCTCTCGCATGATTCTCCTCACTCTGATTGTTTACTCCACAAACCAGCCATCATCTTCTCTCTGCAAACATCCAATGCCATCTCAACTCCCAGTTTTATCTCATCTTATCACCAGCACTATTCTGAAGAAGGATCTCGACCCGAAACATCACCTATCCATGTTCTCCAGAGATGCTGCCTGACCTACTGACAGCACTTTAGTTTAGTTTAGTTTAGTTTAGTTTAGTTTAGTTTAGTTTAGTTTAGTTTAGTTTAGTTTAGTTTAGTTTAGTTTAGTTTAGTTTAGTTTAGTTTAGTTTAGTTTAGTGATGCAGTGAGGAAACAGGCCCTTCGGTCCACCGAGTCCACGCCGACCATCGATCGCCCGTCCACACTAGTTCTATCCGACACACAAGGGACAATTTACAGAAGTCGATTAACCTACAAACCTGCATGTCTTTGGAATGTGGGAGGGAATCGGAGCATCCGGAGAAAACCCACGCAGTCGCAGGGAGAACTTGCAAACTCCACACAAACATTACCCGAGGTGTGAATCGAGCCTGGGTCTCTGGTGCTGTGAAGTAGCACCTCTACCTTCTCACCATTGTCCATTTGTGTGTTAACCATTGTCCGCAGTTCTAAAATTCATTGTCTCACCGTTCTAAAATTCATCTTTCAGCTCCACTCTAGGTTGCAAAGACAGAAATATTGTAAGCAGTTACATATATAATCCAAACAAACATCTTCAGCCCTTTTGAGATCTTATTAACTGAATGAAGCCAGTTTTGATTGATTTCACTTCAAAAAATTAACAAGACCTGGCCACCTTCACCACACACCCACCATGGAGACAGCATCTGGTTTCTGCTGATTTTCAGCTGCATATACGATTATGGGAGACTAGTTTTCACAGAGGCAATAATCCATGATCTTGTGGATGGTTACATTTGTATAATAAGGCTCGTTACCTTACATTTACTACCAAAATATTTTTAATGGCTGCATAATTAGTAGACTTAAATGTTTTAACGTTATTTGACCATCACCACTATTAAAGTGAATTTAGCCATTTTTACTAGTTGAAAAAGCCAACTAGTTCCTTTTATTGTCACGGGTAGAGTGAAAATCTTTTGTTGCAAGCAACAAAATCATGTAAGATAATACATGATTACAATCCATCTATTTTACAAAGGAATAACGTCTAGTGCAAGGTAAAGGTAGCAAGTCTGATCAAGAATAGTCCGAGGGTTATCAACTACATTCCCTTTCTCTCAATCTCCGCCTTAAAAATATCCATTGACTTGGCCTCCACAGCCATCTGTGGCAATGAATTACACAGATTCACCAGCCTCTGGCTAAAGAAATTCCTCCTCATCTTCATTCCAAGCATACGTCCTTTTATTCTGAGGCGATGGCCTCTGGTCCTGGATTCTCCCACTAGTTGAAACATTCGCTCCACATCCACTCGATCCATGTCTTTCACTGTTTGGTAAGTTTCAATGAGTGTAACAATGGTGGGTTCAGATGTGAATTCCATTCCATCCCTGCAGCTCTGAACATCAAGCTCTATCTCTGGACTCTGCAGCGAGCCCTACACTGGATTAGGAATGGAGCCGTTCCTAGCTAACAGCATGCCGTCTTCCCATCATTTTAAAACAAATGCATTGCTAATCATTAGGATAAATAGGTTCAAATTTGGACGCAAATTACAAAGGTTTGGATTCAGATTTAATGCAACCATCCAGGAGTATTTACTAGTAGATAATGCCAAGAGCTGAAGACTTGCCTGAATTTATCAACATCAAAGAGCAGAGACAAGGGTGGTTGAGTTACATTACCAAAGTAAAGGTGATATGTGATACAAAGTTCATCTTGAGGGAGAGCCATTGGGCAGTACAGTGGTGCAGTGGTAGTGTTGCTGTCTTACTACGCCAGAGATCCGGGTTCAATCCTGACTATGGGTATTGATTTTTATGGAGTGTGTACGCTTTACCAGTGACAGTGCGGGTTCTCTCCGGATGTTCCGGTTTCCTCCCATACTCGAAGGACACACAGGTTTGTAGGTTATTTGGCTTCTGTAAACTATAAATTATCCTTAGTGTGTAGTGTGCTGCAGGTGTACGGGGTGATCACTGGTTGGCATGGGCTCGGTGGGCTGAAGGGCCTGTTGCCACGCTGTATCTCTAAAGTCGAAAGTCGAAAGTAAACACAAAATATGTGCTCGAGAATGGAAACATGGTGGAGACTGCAGACACTTCAGTATACCCAATATTAATTGTGGAACATATAATTTGGAAACTTATGGGGCAAAGGGGAAACTATTTTTTTAAACTGGGAGCAAGGCAGTTGAGAAAAATGATTGAGAAGCATTGAGTAATCTGCATACCTTTGAAAACTGCAGAAATAAGGGTCTGCAGATAATGGTTTACAAAAGAAAGACAATTAATTTAACCCGCTGAGTTACTCCAGCATTTTGGTGTGTTTTTCCATTTGGAAACTGATGCTTTTGAGGCAATGTTGATGAGAGGTTAACATGCTGATGAAACATATTATACACCTAGGAATAGATTCACTTTAGACTTTAGAGACACAGCCTGGAAACAGGCCCTCTGGCCCACCGAGTCCATGCTGACCAGCGATCACCTGTAAAGTAGCACTTTCCAAGACGCTAGGAACAAATTATGATTTTTACCGAAGCCAATTAACCCACAAACTTGTACGTCTTTGGAATGAGGGCGGACACCAGAACACTCAGAGAAAACCTATGCGGTCTCAGGGAGAAAGTACAAAGTCTGTACAAACAGTACTCATAGTAAGGATCGAACCTGGGTTCCTGTTGCTATAAGGCAGCAACTCTACCGCGGTGCCATTGTACCGCCCCAAACAATGCCGGTTATTGGGAATAGCAGGGATAATGACATCAGGTTAATGCAGGTACTTCTTTTGACTGGAATCAGCCTAGCTGAACATAGAGTAATGTTGCTTTGAAAGAAGGGCGGGAGGATGTATTGGGCTGAAGCCAGCAGATAGGCTGCCAAGCAAGGTTATATTTGTCACCGTCACAAAAAGGATATAATTAGCGTCGATTTTGATTAAAAATCATGTTGATACTGTGGCAGTGGCGGGACCCGATTGGAGAGAATCAAAGAAGGAGTTCTGGCAAATGATAACTTTGGTTTTGCTGATAAGCAGATGTTGAAGGACATTGGACAAGAAAGGGGAATTAGGGATGGGACAGTAATTTGCAACAACAGGATTAGTTTTCTCAGGAGAATGCTGATAACATGAAATTTAGAGGACAAATAGATAGCACCTAATCGGAGAACATTTAACAACATCAACTAACAAAAGGTAGTCCTTTCTTGAAAAGAAAAGCAACTAGGTAATCTGAATTTATAACTTAAATAGGCCGCAGCTAATGCATTGTTTGCTGTGTTGATCAATTTTATGGAACATATAAAGGCGATAGAGAATTTTATTTTAATGTTTCTAGGGATTAAGAGTCAAGGAAGATTTAAAAGGTTTATTTAGTAACATGATGATGTCTTTAAGGTAAGGCAGTGTTAAGTGAGTTAGAACAATGAATAGTTGAATAATGTTTCCATTGTTTGGGCAAAAAAAATGAAAGATTTCCTTTGTTAATTCTTTGAGACCCAGGTGAAACAATCTGCTGAGTACAGTAAGAAAATTAGTCACAAACCCAAAGAAAGACACAAGGTGCTGGAATAATTCAGCAGGTCAGGCAGCATCTCAAGAGAATATGGATAGGTGATGTTTCGGGTCAGGACCCTTCTCTGCTTAATATGAGAATGAAGCGCTCCGCACATCCCAACATTCTGCTGCAGGTGGTGACAAAATGATCATAACCATATCTCCAAAAACACAGTTGAATACATAAATATAAAATGGATCAATTCCTTCAATCTCTCCAGTTTCCCTGCATATCTACATTCTATGTCGATAAGTGATAGGAGCAGAATTAAGCCATCCAGCCCATCATGTCTACTCGGCCATTCTATTAGGGCTGATCTATCTCCCCCTCCTAACCCCGTTCTCTTCCCCATAAGCCCTTTGTCTCCACTGGAGATGGTTTATTTATTCCTGGGCTTGGCTTTAGGTCCTGAATTTGTCACTTTTATCCCACCACTGGACATATAATCACTTGTCAATGGTCACGCTACATCTACAAATGATGCTCTTTATCTACAATCATCTACAAATGATGCTCTACAAATGATGCTCTTATCATCTTAACTTGTATTATGGCGGGCAAGTGGGTCTAGTTTAAATGGGGCATCCTTGTCGGAATGGGCGAGTAAATAACTACGTAAATACATGTCATAAGGAAAAGGAGTAGAATTAGGCCATTCAGCCCATCAAGTCTACTCCGTCATTCAACCATGGCTGATCTATCTCTCCCTCCTAATCCCATTCTCCTGTCTTCTCCCCATAACCTCTGACACCTGTACTAACCTGAACATCTGTGCATCCTGATTTTTTATAATTCTCTGCAGAATAAGACAACATATTTTGAACCTGAGACAATTTTAATCAGCCGCCTGCTCTTCGATGATTTGCAAGCTCATCACATTCTGTGTTCTGGCCTCACTTTTTTGCCACATACAGTGGCGTGGCGGTAGAGTTGCTGCCTCACTACGCCAGAGACCAGAGTTCGACTCTGACCTCAGCTGCTGTCTGTACGGAGTTTGTACGTTCTCCCTGTGATCGCGTGACAATTCTCCTGGTGCTCTGGATTCCTCCCGCAATCCAAAGACGTACAGGTTTGTAGATTAATTGGCTTCGGTAAAAACCGTAAATTGTCCCTGGTGTGTAGAATAGTGCTAATGCACAGGGATCGCTGGTCAGCATGGACTCGGTGGACCGAGTGGTCTGTTTCAACACTGTAACTCTAAATTAAACTAAACTAGTGTGCGGGTGATCAATGGTCAGCGTGGCATTGATGGGCTGAAGGGCCTGTTTCCATGCTGTTTATCCAAACCAAACTGAACTAAATGATTCTGAAGAAGGGTTTCGACCCGAAACGTTGCCTATTTCCTTCGCTCCATAGATGCTGCTGCACCCGCTGAGTTTCTCCAGCATTTTTGTCTACCTTAAATGATTCTTAACATGCAACATCCTTCTATGTCATGGATCAAGTTTGCAAACAACAACTCAAAAGCAAGTTCACAGCTATGATTTTTAAATGTATCATTAAAATGTGGAATTATCTGCTGGGAACTGTTTTTGATGCTTTCTGTACATTGTTTCAATGGGAAATACTTGCTTTAAAAAGAAAGAGGGCTGGAGAATGAACAGGAGAAGGCTCTCGTGGAGGATAGCACTTATTGTTTGACATTCTGTGCGTCTGTGTTATGTGAAATGCTGCAACCAGCCAAATGATCATAAATGCAGTTCATGACCATAGGTCGTGAAACTGAAGTCATTTTTACATTTTAGAATAAAACCTGACTTTAAAAAAAAAATAGCAGCCTGCATTTGGATCTTGAAGGTACAAATCTGTTTCCCTTTATTATTAGAAATCACAAGCCATGTCATAGAGAGTCGTTGAGTAATACAGCATAGTAACGCAATGTACAGCAGAGTAATGCGGCACAGTGGCACAGCGGTAGAGTTGCTGCCTTACAGCGCCAGAGACCTGGGTTCAATCCTGACCACGGGTGCTACCTATACGGAGTTTGGACGTTCTCCCTGTGACCACGTGGGATTTCTTCGGGTGCTCCGATTTCTTCCCACATTCCAAAGACGTACAGTCCTTAGTGTGAAGTACTGCTAGTGTCCAGGGATCGCTGGTCGGCGCGCGCTTAGGGGGGGGCCAAAGGGCCTGTTTCCGCGCTGTACCTCTGAACTAAACCAATAGAAACAGGCCATTCGGCCATCTTGCCCTTGCCGACAAGATGCTGCCTCTACACTGATGAGATGAACTGTGTTTATAATTGCAATTATAATGTTACAAAGGTGAGCGGGGGTGGGGAGAACAAGGGAGGAACCGATGGGGGCACTTTGTAACTTTGTCATCGCTGTTTATGTGGTGACTATATGCATACCTTGGGAATGCAAGCAAAGAATTTCGCTGTGCCTTGTCACATGTGACAATAATGTATTCCATTCCATTCTAATTGTAAATTAAACACAATTCATCTCATTAGCTAGAGTGGCTGCCAAATGATTATCCAATTAATAACATAAATTAATAGTCATTTATTTAACCATATTTGAATTGCTGAAATGTATTTTGCTGTTGTTAATAAAAAAGCATTTTTAATTATTGTCTTGTTCATCAATATGACTGAGTAGCACAATAGCTAATCAGACCTTCACGCATTGCCATTGAACTTTGTTCAATGAACAATGGACACCTCGCACATTTTTTTAAAGAGTTAGTAATAAAAATTAACGAATAAATTATGCATTTTTATTGCTACATTATTTCCCTGGCATATTAATAATTTTAAAATTCTGTGCAAAAGCCAACTGTTGTATTTTGTTCTTCAGCACAGGTTGCAGAATAAAGAACAAAGCTCAAATGCCATGTCAGAAGCTAATAGGGGCGGTACGGTGGCGCAGCGGTAGAGTTGCTGCCTTACAGCACTTGCAGTGCCTGAGACCCGGATTCGATCCCGACTACGGGTGCTGTCCATATGGAGTTTGTATGTTCACCCCATGACCACGTGGGTTATGAAGCGGTATGAACATTGACTTCTTTAATTTCAGGTAGTCATTACTGTCTCCTCCCCTTCTCAGCTCTCCCTCTAGCCCTCTGGCTCCTCCTCTTCCTTTCATCTCCCCCCCCCCCCCCCCCCCCCCCCACCCTCACATCAGTCTGAAGAACGGTTTTGGCCTGAAACGTTGTCTATTTCCTTCGCTCCATAGATGCTTCATCATCCGCTGAGTTTCTCCAGCATTTTTGTCTACCTTCAATTTTCCAGCATCTGCAGTTCCTTCTTAAACAACTAGATGTTAATTCCTTTTCCCACCTATTATGGTGGACTCATGACGTGATAGACTGCGAAGCCTTGGTCCTGTTGCACCCATTGTTTAGATGCTATGAATGTCTGTTCTTTCAATGTGCAGTCCATACGCACACATTGCTACATGATTCCTGCCACAGCCATAATGGGAACCACAGTGGTACATTTGACATTCATTCCCATGAAAAGTACGCAGCCTAGACTTGATTGTAGCATTAATTACCAAGCTGATTTGATGATGAAGCTGCCAAAATGGACCTCAACAACGTGGCAAATGTCCAAAGTGTAACACACATTGGTGTGGTCAAGGAAAGAGCGTTCATGTCGCGGCTCTGTTTCCACCAATCTTTCCACCACCACGCACAAGAAGCACAAGAAGGGCAAGACAGACACCATTGTATACAGATGCGGAGAAGTGTGTTCAGCTCTGGCTGAACAACTTCTAATCTTGTGTGTGGACTCGATAAGAAGAAGAACTCACAATGGAGATCAAGCATTGAGCAGAAAGTAGGACAACCACACTTGTGCTCTTTAACTATTTGTGATTGCAAGAGCAGTTGTTTCTTTTTTGAGTGCTATTTGAGGTTCATTGGAGGTAGTATTTCTTTACTGACGGAACAGTTTTGTAGAACAAGTTGACTGGCTTTGCAGAAGCCAAAGCAACAGGGTGGGAACCAGGAGAAGAAGGCTTGCAGAGCAAAATAATCACAGTGTCAGAAGACCCATAAGGTGGAAAGATGCCACCCAGAAAGGTTGTTAATGGAAACACCAATGGCGTTAAAGACTTTCAATAAACAGCTGCTGACAGAGATTTAAGTTGATGCCAAAATGTAATTGTGGTACTGTATCGGAGTCTTAAAAGACCACAATGACCATCATTTCTATGTCCTTTGTGCCTTGCTGGCTGGCTAATTAACCCACAAATAACTGGACAAAAGCTAAAACTAAATCAATATTCCAAATAGCGTTAAGGCTCTCCAGTTAATCTTGGAGTGTATGGCCATCTGCTGGAAGGGTATTAAAATACTCTTTGTGTGTTGTGTGTGAGGTCTTTGCAGTTTTTCTGGGAGCTCAAAGGATTGCCCGGCGGGTCTGCGATGCAACGGTTTGGCCAGCAACTGAGGTCAACAGTCAACAACCTGGTCTTCTCAAGCCTGAGCCAGCACCAACATTGAACATCTCAAAGGTTCACACCCTAGCCACCTCGCTCTGCGATAGGTTTTGCTGAAATCACTGGGAAGTACTTTGTAAAAGATATAGAGATAGTAAACCTTAGATATAAAATGACCCATTCGTTAGAAACATGTATAAAGGACAAGTAATATGTTGGGAATTAAATTTATCAATGTTCTTGCGCTAGGCTGTCGTTTTGTGGCAAGTTTTAAATCTAGCTTGAAAGTTGGTCATTTATGTATATATTTTTCATTACTATGGGGTTAATGAAAGATGAAAGTTGTAAGTTCTGTTAATGAGCCAGATTGTCTTTGTGTAAATTCTCAGGGCAAGGAAAGCAAACATACACCAGATATGCCAAGCGTTTAACCATATTCCCACCTGTATCTGCCCATCACTTGCCAGGCTTTGTCCCCGTCCCCACTTCTTCTCCGGCTGTCTACCCACCATTATAATCAATCTGAAGAAGAGTCACGGCCTGAAACGCCACCCATCTCTTACTTTCTCAGATGTTACCTGACCCATTGAGTTACTCCAGCACTTTGTGTTTTGCTCAAGATTCCTGCATCTGCAGTTCCTTGTAACCTCACCTCTCTCTATCCACCTATCCCTTCCTCCAAAGCACCCTACCAGTAATGGAACTCAAATGACTGTCAGAGTGAGGCCCAATGCAAATTGGAAGAACAGTATCTCATTTTTCGCTTGGGCAGCTCACAACCCAACGGTATGAATATTGAATTCTCTAACTTCAAGTATCCCTTGCTTTCCCTCTCTCTCTGTCCCTCTCCCACCCTAGTTCTCTGACTAGTTTCACTGTCCTGATTAATTTTTCTAATTGCATGCCTCGTTGTCACCTTCCCCCCAGCTAACAATGAACCATTCTACATTTCCTTGATCATCGTCTGCTTTGATCTGTCGTTTTCACACCTTACCCTTCCATATCTCTAGTCTTCCTCTCCCCTGACTCTCAGTCTGAAGAAGGGTCTCGACCCAAAACATCACCCATTCCTTCTCTCCGGAGATGCTGCCTCTCCCGCTGAGTTACCTTCTACCTTCAATGCAGTGAAATTTTGCTTAAATTAAGCAATGGAAAAGAGTAACTATGAAGCATTATGGACGCTGAGAAGACTCATGGAATCTCAAAGAGACCAGGAATATTCAATCCATGTCTTTAGTTGGACCATCATTTAAATAATCCCTCACTAATTCAGATAGGCCAATCCTCGACTACTGACTGGAAATTAGGACACTGGTCCAATTCTTCAACTTGAAGGAAATTTACTTTTCATTCCTGTTGCGCTAGTACGTCCTTGTTCTATGCCCCTGTTGAGTGAAATCAGTGAATTTTACTTCGGAGTTACGTGAGTGGCTACGTGAACAAGCCCGCCAGGACGCATGCGTGTCATTGCACTACACGCATTGCAACTCGTCATTGTCGGGAGGAAGGACGTTCCTTCCAAATGGCAGGATTTTGAACCTGCAACAGTAGGTAAGGGAACGTCGTTTTCTTTACTTACCTTTTTTCTACAGGAAGGCTGTTGAAAGCTGGCGGGGGAGGAGTCTGCAAGCAGCAGGCAGCCAGCAACGGCCGGTGGCACGACAGTCTCCCTTAGCGGGAGTTTGTGCGACTTTAGCTCCGGGGAGAAAACACCGACAAGGGAGTACTCCGGAGCCGTCAGTCCGACAAACTCAGACAACAGCCCCAAGGACCTACGCTACATGGGTCCGTGGTGCTGCGGAAATCACAGCGGGAGGCAGGACGTTCCTCCCGAATGGCAGGTTAACAACCAGTAACAACAGGTAAGAGAAATTTACTGGGGTCGTTGACTTTTGACCAGTCAATAACGGCAGCAGACGGGATGGAACGACGCTCACCCGTAGCAATGATTTTAACTTGGACCTGCAGGTAAGAGCTGTGTTTTTTTTGTTTTTTTTGCATTTCTATACTGATTGCAGGTGCAGAAACAACGGGCTGCGACAAAGCTGGTGGGCTAGATGGAATCAGCTGTGCCAGATGTCCTCCACACCGGCCATATCCACTCCACGGAAGGACAGTAATGCGGCTTTTTCACGGGGCGACTTGACGCAAGATGTAACCAGAGTGAAGTGGTCGTGGTCTAGCACGATATCACACGATATAACGGGGGGTAGATAAAGAGTTCCCACGGTACTCGGCATTTCTGTTATTTGTGCGAGTGACTTGTCCGTCTCCCGAGCTTTCCCGTTAAATCTTGAATGAACATTGTGAAGTGTTGTTAAATCATCACGTGGCACAAATGATGTCACTTTTTTTTCACACACTATAAATATCCTCCCTTGATTGAATTGGCTCATTTGGAGACATGTTTTACTGTGTATGTGGGAGACACAGATGGACTGAGCACAGTACCTCGGTCTTACTGTGTGTGGGAGAGGGGGAGAAAGAGACGTACACTCATAGAGGCAGAGTCTCTCAGCCTGTGTAAAGCGGCCTTTTCACGGGGCGACTTGACGCAAGAGTTAACCGGAGTTTAACATCGTGGGAACCTCGTGCGATAACAGTGCGGAATTCGTGGACCACCATGGACCACCGTAGCGCTAACGGCAGGTCATCGTGTAACTTGGTCACTCGGGAGAAAATTCAAGAAAGTTTGAATTTCTCCAAGAGTGACTTGTACACTTGTGGTTGAGTATTGCAACATTATATGAACGTAGTGGCCAGTGCGATATCCGTAATAACTCTTGCGGGTACCGTGGGAACTCCTGCGAACGGTGAACCCGGAAGCTGGACAGAGGGAACAGAAGGTGAGTAAAAATTATCTTATGTGGGATTGAATTTAAAAAATAAATAAAAATAAAGATTTGCATCTGCATATGGACATCAACTTATTCATGAGTTATGTTAATGAGATTCAAGAAAATAACTATAATCTTTAAAAGGGACTTTAAAAGGGACTTTACTGAAAGGTTACGCATTTTTATGGTCCGTGAGAAATTTTTCACATGTACTTCTTTGAGAGATACAGGTCGGAGTCCTCGGGTCCAGGGGTCCGGAACGCTACCAATCAATGTTGTACAGAGACCCGTGTAAGGAGTGAACTGCACATGCTGGTTTAAACCGAAGACAGACACAAAAAGCTGGAGTAACTCAGCGAGTCAAGCAGCATCTCTGGAGAAAAAAAGCTGATGTTTCGGGACGAGACACATCTTCAGACTCAATTCCGATTAGGCTGTCTGAAGAAGGGTTCCGGTGTTGGGGGAGTCCAGAACCAGGGTCCCAGTTTTACAGTCTACCGTGGGAACTCTTTAACTCAGTAAAGTAAAGTAGCCTTTATTGTCATATCAGCGCACAGGCAGCAGTTGACTGTTGCTCTATTCAGTTTCCCAGGGGGTCGGGACGGGACTGGAGTTGGGAGAGAAAGGTGGGGGAGTCGAGTGAGAGGAGGGGGAGACAGATGGGGGTGTCTTCATTTACTGGCGGCGGGTGTCTGTCACTGAAACAGGCAGGTGAGATTTCACATCCACCTTGTGTGTGCCTCTCTCTCCCTCTCCCTCCCTCTTACACAGGCTGAGAGACTCTGCCTCTGTGAGTGTACGTCTCTTTCTCCCCCTCTCCCACACACAGTAAGACCGAGGTACTGTGCTCAGTCCATCTGTGTCTCCCACATACACAGTAAAATATGTCTCCAAATGAGCCAATTCAACCAAGGGAGGATATATATAGTGTGTGAAAAAAAAAGTTACATCATTTGTGTCACGTGTAGTTCACGATGTTCATTCAAGATTTAACGGGAAAGCTCGGGAAACGGACAAGTAACTCGCACAAATAGCAGAAATGCCGAGTACCGTGGGAACTCTTTAGCTACAGCCGTTATATCTTGCGAGACTCGTGCTGGACCACGACCTCTTCACTCTGGTGACATCTTGCGTCAACTCGCCCCGTGAAAAGGCCGCTTAAGAGGGAGGGAGGGAGGGAGAGAGAGAGAGAGAGGCACACACAAGGTGGATGTGAAATCTCACCTGCCTGTTTCAGTGACAGACACCCGCCGCCAGTAAATGAAGACACCCCAATCTGTCTCCCCCTCCGCTCCCTCGACTCCCCCACCTTTCCCTCCCAACTCCAGTCCCGTCCCGACCCCCTGGGAAACTGAATAGAGCAACAATCAACTGCTGCCTGTGCGCTGATATGACAATAAAGGCTACTTTACTTTACTGAGTTAAAGAGTTCCCACGGTAGACTGTAAAACTGGGACCCTGGTTCTGGACTCCCCCAACATCGGGAACATTCTTCCTGCATCTAGCCTGTCCAATCCCGTAGATACTGATTAGACCGGTATCTATTTATTTACTTTATTAATGATTTCAATTAAATATTGGGAACATCAGGCCGCAAACGTTATTTCTTGAGTGTTAGTGCTGGACTTTGACTCGACCTTCCTAGTTAGCCGGCGCCTGAGACTGAGCCAAGCAATGTCCAGACCTGACTTCAACACAAAGTGATGGAGGAACTCAAAGGGTCAGGCTCGTCCAACGCTCTGTGTTTTGCTCGTGATTCCTGCAGCTGCAGTTCCTCGTGTCTACAGACCAGAGTTGCACTTGACTCCGAGATGACCATCACGGAGCATACGGAAGATAGACACGAAATGCTGGAGTAACACAGCGGGACAGGCAGCATCTCTGGAGAGAAGGAATGTGTGACGTTTCGGTTTGAGACCCTTCTTCAGAGTCTCGTCCCGAAACGTCACCCATTCCTTTTATCCAGATGCTGCCCGTCCAGTATTTTATGTCTGTCTCCAGTATTACTGTGTCTATCATCGGCGCAAACCAACATCTACAGTTCTTTCCGACACATTAGAGGATACCGTCTCGCCATCACTCAGATTACCCGCTTCATTTCCATAACGTTGCCACCTCTCTTTACTTTGCTTACTGAAGCCTGATCCTTGTCACACCCAGTGCTCTATCGCCCAGCCTCTCATCTTTCAATCGGGTTCGGCCAGGAAGGAACTGCAGATGCTGGATTAAAACGAAGATAGACACAACATGTAGCTCAGCGGGACAGGCAGCATATCAGAAGGGTCTCGACCCGAAATGTCACCCATTCCTTCTCCCCAGAGATGCTGCCTGTTGCGCTGAATTCCTCCATTTGGTGGCTACCTTGGGTTTATCCAGGATCTCCCCGTTGATGTCCTAACTCGCTTAGGTTTGTTATTATTGTCTCATATCGAGAACCAGCAGATACAGGTTTAGGTTCGGGGGGAATGATTTAATGAGAGCCTAAGGGATAACTATTTTACGCAAAGGGTGGTGGGTGTATGGAATGAGCTATCCGTTAAGGTAGTTGAGGCAGGTATTGTCGCAATGTTTAAGACGCATTAGACTGAAGCATGGATAGGATAGGTTTAGATGGTTATGGGCCAAACGCGGGTAAGTGGGACTAGTGTAGATGGGACATATTGGTCGGTGTGGGCAAGTTGGGTCGAAGGGCCTGTTTCTACGCTGTATGATTCTATGCAGGGAATAAACTTTTGTTTGCGTGCTATACAATCATATCAGATAATGCTATACATGAATATAACCAAGCCACGTAGAGTCTGAAGAAGGGCCTCGACCTGAAACGTCACCCGTTCCTTCTCTTTAGATATGCTGCATGTCCCGTTGAGTTACTCCAGCATTTTGAACCGTCGAGTTACTCCAGCATTCTCTTTAAACCGGCATCTGCTGTTCCTTCCGACACATGCACAAGAACACCAGGTAGAGCGAAGAGGAAAATACCAGAGTTCAGAATATATGTTTTCAGGACAGTTCCAGGGGGGAAAAGTCCAATGTCCGCATTGAGGTAGGTTGGTAGGTCGGGTCAGTGCCCAAACGAATGGAAGGAAGAACTGTTCTGAAGCCGGATAAGAATAGGTGGTCGGCGCGGACTCGGTGGGCCGAAGGGCCTGTTTCCGCGCTATATCTCTAAAATCTGAAGTTAGGTAATGTCTAAAGGAACTGCAGATGCTGGTTAATACGCACAAAAGGACACAAAATGTTGGTGTAACTCAGCAGGTAAGTCAGATTGTTTTTTATTGTATTGTATTGTATTCAAATTTATTGTCATTGTCTCAGTTAGAGACAACGAAATGAATTTCCCTTACAGGCAGTATCATAAAAATAAAAATAAATAAATAATAAAACATATTAAAAATAAAATAGAATTTTTTAAAAAGCACAAACACTGAAAGTCCACGACACAACATAACACAGTGGCACCAAGGTGAGGAAGGCACCATAGTCCAGCCAGCCTCCCCTCCGTTCTTCCCAGATGTTCACTCGTGGTCGAGGCCTTCCTAGCACCCGCAGTCGCCGCCCCGGGCGGCCCGATGTCCAGGCCCTCACGCTGGGCCGGTGGAACGCCGACGCCGAACCCCGACGGTGAACATCCTCCTCCTCAGCGGCCGGACCTCCAGATCAGCCGCCTCCCACAGCCGGAGTCCGCAGCTCCCGAGTCCACAGGCCGAGGCGGGCGGAGTCACAGGACCCTGCGCTGTCCATCAGCGCCGCCCGCATTGGGAGCCCGCAAACCGCAGCTCCATGATGTCGGTGCCGCAGGTCCAGCACTCCGGGCTCCAGACGGCGATCCCCGGTAAGGCATCGCCAGCCCCGCGATGTTACAGCGCTGTCCCGCCGCTGCTGGAGCTCTGGTCGATCCCAGCAGGAAAGGCCGCGCCAATCCGGTAGGTAGGCCACTGGGGGGGGGGGGGGGACGCGACTCGAATAATAGTCGCGTCTTCACCAGGAAGCGGCTGAAGGACGGTATCCCCCGCACCGTACCCTCTTCCCCCACATCAAAACACAAAAAAACACACTTTTACATAACTAAATAAACAAAAAAACAAAAAGATACCGGGCTGTAGGTGGAGGCTGCTGGCACCAGCGCCACCGGAAGTACGATCTGGGAAGAAAAACATAAAAAGCTGGAGTAAGTCAGCGGGTCAGGCAGCATCTCTGGAGAAAAAGAATAGGTGGCGATCCGAATCGGAACCCTTCTTCAGACATCCTAATCGGAATTGAGTCTGAAGATGTGTCTCGTCCCGAAACATCAGCTATTTTTCTCCAGAGATGCTGCTTGACTCGCTGAGTTACTCCAGCTTTTTGTGTCTGTCTTCGGTTTAAACCAGCATGTGCAGTTCACTCCTTACACGGGTCTCTGGAGAACATTGATTGGTAGCGTTCCGGACCCTGCTTCGGAAAGGCATCGATCGCTAGTCGGCGAGGACTCCGAGCTGTATCTCTCAAAGAAGTACATGTGAAAAATTTCTCACGGGCCATAAAAATGCGGGACCTTTCAGTAAAGTCCCTTTTAAAGTCCCTTTTAAAGATTATAGTTATTTTCTTGAATCTCATTAACATAACTCATGAATAAGTTGATGTCCATATGCGGATGCAAATCTTTATTTTTTAAATTCAATCCCACAGAAGACAATTTTTACTCACCTTCTGTCCCCTCTGTCCAACTTCCGGGTTCACCGTTCGCAGGAGTTCCCACGGTAACCGCAAGAGTTATTACGGATATCGCACGGATATCGCAGTGGCCACTACGTTCATATAATGTTGCAATGCTCAACCACAAGTGTACAAGTCACTCTTGGAGAAATTCAAACTTGCTTGAATTTTCTCCCGAGTCACCAAGTTACACGATTACCTGCCGTTAGCGCCACGGTGGTCCACGGTGGTCCACGAATGCCGTACTGTTATCGCACGAGGTTCCCACGATGTTAAACTCTGGTTAACTCTTGCGTCAAGTCGCCCCGTGAAAAAGCCGCTTAAGGACAAAGCTGGAGAAGGAGGACCGTGGAGCAGCGGGCAGCCAGCAGCAGCCAGCGGCACTTGGATCACCCGTAGTGGGATCAGCTGTGCCCGATGTCGCCTCCGCACCGGCCAGATCCACGCGGCCAGGCGGAAAGGCTAGACACAAAACAAACAAAGTCGTGGACTCAGAGGAGTCTGACTTTGAATAACCGCCGGCGGCCAGCGCCCGAGAGCGCTGGAGCAGGAAGAAGCGGTGTATGGAGCTTTGCTCCAACGTGACAGACTCCGGGAGATGGAGTCGGGTCACTGTGGGCCCTATGATAAACCCACAGCAGTACCTCTTTCAGGGCTGCACAGTGCTTCTACCTCATCAGAGGGGAACACTGCGGGTCAGTTCTGGGCTGACCTGGAAGAGGGGTCTGCAGAAGAAAAGACAAGTGTGCAGGAACAAGAGAACCTACTGGAACCCAGCACCCCTACGCACCCACCAGCAGAACTGGTGAAAGTTCGAAGGACCGGTACCCACAAACATGAGTCTTTTAGGCCATGGCCCAGGCCAGCCTTCTTGGAAGATGCGGGACCTCCAACGCCAACCAAACCAAAAATCCAGACCCCAGCGCTACAACAACAGCGAAGAACCTACAAAAAGTAAACCTGCCACTGGTAACTATAGAGGTAGGTGGGTCTGGTTCCCTACAATATACAGTGGGCACGGAGATTGGGTGGAGATTACACTCTTTTCTGAATGCATGATTAAGCAGTATCCAGGGATATACAACAGAGTTTATACACAAGTACAGCCCTCCAGTTCAACATATACTGAACCGAATGTTCGTGCTTTCTGATAAAGGGAAATCAAAAGCGCAAGCTGAACTGAAGCAGCTTCACATAAAAGGTGTAATTGAGAAAACTCAACACGAACCATTAGAATTCGTGTCCAATATATTTATCAAAACAAACAAGATGATGGTCATCGCATCATCATAGATCTGACAAAATTGATACCTTTGTTACTGCTTAACAATTAATTCCCTAAGGTTACTTCAAGGGCCAGCACCAATTTAAAAGATGCTTACCATTCAGTGCCTATACGAGGTGACCACAGATGTTACTCAAAATTTAACTGGATGGGACAACTCTGACAGTATAAAGTACTGCCAAATGGGTTATCATCAGCCCAGGCTGTTCACAAAAGATTTTGAAACCAGCCCAAGCGTTTCTACGGAAACGTATACACATGGTCATGGCATATTTAGATGACATACTCATTATGGGCAAAACTTTGGAATTGGCCAAACAAACTAACAGCCACACAAGTTATTTGGAAAACTGGGATTCATTTTTCATCCAGTTAAATCTAAACTAACGTCTTCCACTACTATGGACTACCTGGGGTTTCACCATTGACTCAGTTCACATGTCGGTGACTCTGCCTAAGGGAAAGGCTAGAGATTTAATAGAGGCTTGCAATAACCTCACTGACATCAGCAAACCATCCATCAGATTGGTAGCTAAAGTAATTGGCATAATGATGGCTGCCTTTCCAGCCACACAATTTGGAAGCACTCTAAACTATGCAGGTCACTTTGACAGATCTGTGAAACTACCAATCAAGCTAAAATGGAACTAAAATGGTGGATAGACAACATCTGGCCTTGTTCCTATCCAAGCATTGTCAGTAACCTTTCCATGGTGCTACAAACTGATGCCAGTGCACTTGGGTGCGGAGCTACCAATACCATCACCACCGTGGTAGCATACATTAACCACAGGGTGGAAACAAATCGACATCATGTGACAATCTGGCTATACAAATTGGCAATGGTGTATCCAGAGAGATATTTGGATATCAGCCACTTACCTACCAGGAAGACTAAATTCAGTGGCAAACACCAGGTCACGCAAATTTAATGAAAAACACCAAATGGATGTTGAATAAAATAGTATTTGCTGATATCACAGCAAAACATGGAACACCAGATATCGATTTAATCGCATCCAGACTTAACCACCAGTTATCAAGTTATTTTACGCATTCCCGCCTTTTCCTGCCTCATCAGTCGGGCATTAAGGAAATACAACAAGACTCTGCATCTGGTATTGATAGTACCCGATTGGCCTACACAACCATGGTTCCCAGTGGTATCAAACATGGAATCAGAGACATGAACATCCAATCTGTTCTGGAATATCTGGCAGGCCTCCACTATGATGAGGGGCTCAGTTACAGTGCCATCAACTGCGCCAGAAGTGCCCTATCGACTTACCTATGGCAGGGGACAGACCATTACACTGTTGGGACTCACCCACTGGTACAAAACCTATGAGGGGAACCAGATACTCCCTAATATGGGATGTGAGAATAATTCTGAAGATGCTCAGGAATTGGTCTCCAGCAACAGTTCTGTCCCTACGCAGGCTGACATTAAACAGTCATGCTAATGGTATTGGTCACGGCACAGAGGATACAGTCACTGCAAAAACTAGACTGGACAACATGACTTACTCAACAGAAAATATTAAGTTTCATATTTATGAGATAGTAAGCAGAACAGAAAAGGGATCAGCAGGCCTCAATATACAATTAGGTCATACCCAACAGATGACCGTCTGTGTATAACAAGACATCTGTCATTATACATGAAGAAAACGAATATCCTAAGAGGCAATGAAAAGGCACTTTTGGTCAGCCACTAGCAACCACACCAAGAGTGACGGTCCAGACCATCTCAAGATGGCTGAAACAGTTGCTAACACAGGCTGGGGTGGATACTAAATTTTAAAAATCTCTTTCCACCAGGGCTGCAGCTACATCGGCAGCGATACAGTTGGATGTACCAATGGACCAAATCCTCAAGGCAGCAGGATGGTCTGGAGGGGAAACTTTCCAATTATTTTGTAATAAACCAGTAATGAAACCTGGAACGTTTGCAGAAACAATTTAAGTTCTGTAAATTAATTTAAACCCATAAAAAGGGGTTATAAACTTGTGTTAAACATTTTTATGATTTCAATGTCGAATTCATGTCCAAATTATGTTAACACAATTCCTCCCACAGTCAAGGCAGACGTGATGCATGGACTCGTTCCACGGCATGAAATCACAGAGCTTTAAAATCTTCACATAGTCACTCACGTGACTCCGAAGTAAAATAGTAAGATTAAACGAGAACTAACCAGTTTGAAGTTTGATCTGTATTTTATGAGGAGTTACGATGAGGGATTACGTGCCCTCCGCTCCCACCCTGATCATATACTTAACTGGTACCTCTTCTCTAATCTTACTATGTTTAGTCATTACAGTTATCTGTGATTTCACACCGCTGCTTTGAAGAATGCCACGCATGCGTCCTGGCGGGCTTCTTCACCTAATCCCTCATCGTAACTCCTCATAAAATACAGATCAAACTTCAAACTGGTAAGTTCTCATTTAATCTTACTATTAAATGTAGTAGCCAGGGGAAAAAAACACAAGTGATGAAGTTAAGTACTCTGTGGCGATGTTAATCACTCAGCAGGCACATTACCAACAAGTCAGTGGAGTTAAAATTGTCCCGTAGGAATTTATTAATGCTCTGCTGCCTATAGATGCATTGTTTTTTGAATTGTTGCTACATCCCTTATGGATTTACCATTGTGTCCACAGCTCCATTGATTTATTAATTTCTTCCTCCACTCAACGCCGGGTGAATTTAGGAATTTACTGCTACCCTCTCTCCCATCTAATGTATTTATGCATGCTGCTGGTATTAATTTGTTAACTGATGCTACCCACTGAGGAAGATCATTTATTAATTTGATGGTTTCCATGGCTCTCTATTCATTATTTTGATTCACTGGTAGCGACTAGCTTTTACTGCAGTGCTTATTGCTATCCCGTGGTTAGCATGTCAGTGAGATGTAATACGTATAGTCTATGTTGGTGTTTTGTGAATTTAATTTTCTGCGGCGTTGTTAAGCACGCTTTGTTGTAAATTAAGATTTCAGTTAAATCCATTATCTCTGAGCCTCCATGTTACCATATGACCACTGCAGCTGCTGCCTCTCCTCATTTGAAATTGTGTTGCCATCAATTTGTTTGGGAGCATGAAAATAATACAAGATGTCTGGATTGTCGAAGAGCAACACCACAGGATTCTTCTCATTTAAAAGCATTATTTCTGAACAGTTTTTAAAGCGCCAATTTTAATTATGAGACGACAGGTAGAAAATCGCACTAAGCATGAGATCTTGATGGAATAATGGCCCTTCAAGTAAGGGAGGGGTGGATTTAGTTTAGTTTTGGAGATACGGAGCGGAAACAGACCCTTCGGCACACACACTGGGGACAATTTACACACACATCAAGCCAATTAACCCACGTACCTGTACGTCTTTGGAATGTGGGAGGAAACTGAAGATCTCGGAGAAAACCTACTCTGTCCCAGGGAGAAAGAACAAACTCCATACAGACAGCACCCGTAGTCGGGATCGAACCCGGGTCTCCAGCACTGCAAGCGCTGTAAGGCAGCAATTCTACCGCTGGGCCACCATGCTGCCCTGAAAGAGTCTTGAGAGTAGATTTTTTTTTAAATCAAAATACATTTTATTCAGAATAAAAATATTTACAAAACTAGAACGGTGCAAACCGAAGATAGACACAAAAAGCTCAGCGGGTCAGACAGCGTCTCTGGAGAAAGGAAATAGGTGACGTTTTGGGTCAAGACTCTTCTTCAGACCCGACCCGAGACATCACCTATTCTTCTTCTCCAGAGATGCTGTCTGACCCGCTGAGTTACTCCAGCTTATTTAGTCTATCTTCAGTGTAAACCTGGGGTAATATCCCTTCCCTTGTTTGAGGGGTGTCTCCACCACACCTCCCCCCCCCAATGTCCAGCAGTGGATGGATCCTAGACAGTGGTCCTCCCCCACAGAGCCATGACATTGGCTGCACCGGGCCTCAGTGCGTCCCTCAGCACGTACTCCTGCAGTCTGGAGCGGGCCAGTTGGCAACATTCCCTGACAGACATCTCGCTCTGCTGGGAGACCAACGAGGTTCAGGCTGACCAAAGAGCATCTTTCACCGAGTTGATGACCTTCCAGCACCGCTCGACGTCCATCTCCGAATGTGTCCCTGAGATCAGCCCATAAATCAGAGTCCTCTGTTACAGAGCTGTTGAAAATAAACCGTGACAGGGACCCTTGTAACCCTCTCCAGACTCTCTTTGCAAATCCACGCTCTGCGAAGAGGTGGGCAACCGTCTCCCCTCCATAGCAGCCGTCCCGAGGGCTACGTGCGCTGGTAGTTCGTTCCTCCTCCTATCAATCTTATTCCGCAATCTGAAAATCTAGGTTCCCACTTTGAAATGAAACCAATGCTAGTTTCTTAAGCATCAGAGTAGTGCTGAAGTTTGATGTTTTTTTTCATTGCTTTATGAAGCGACAGACATTATTCACTCCTAACAAGAATTTGGCACAGACAATTAAATGACTGACAATGAATAACCCTCAGGCAGAAACTCGAAGGACTCAGAAGTAAGAAACTAAATGAGTTGATTTAATTTAACTGTGATATAAAATTACTCCAGAAACAGCACAACACCATGAAATAATTGCATGTTATTTTAAAACGAAAAATCGGCAGTGCTTATTGCAAGCAAGATATCCAATTTATATCAGTTGAACAATGAATTTCACACTGAAATTTAGAGGTTAAATTTAGCCATCAGATTTTGAGTTTATTTAAATATCAGCTTTGCAGAGAATGTTCAACCATTGATTAACTTATAACATAGGGAAAATATTTAAATTTTATTATTCATTGCAATCTAGTTCAGCTTGTGTTTTAACTTATATTGCCATTGAGTAAAACCTAGAAGGCATAGGAGTCTGAAAACGTACCAGTTTTATTTAGTTTATTGTCACGTGTACCGAGGTACAGTGAAAAGCTTTTATGCTGCATGCTATCCAGTCAGCGGAAAGACCATACATGATTACAATCGAGCCATCAACAGTGTACAGATACAGGATAAAGTATGTAATGTTTAGTTTAGTTTATTGTCACGAGTACACTGAGGTACAGTGAAAAGCTTGTTTGTTCCAGACAACGGAAAGACTGTATATGATTACAATCGAACCGTACAGCACGTTGGCATTATACAAGGTCCCTCAAGGTAGGCTGAACCAGAAGATTAGGATTCATGAGACAGAGAAGATTCATGGATTCTATTGTGACTCGGTAAACTGGATTTGGAACTGGCTAACCCATAGATGAAGAGTACAGTGGTGGAAGGATGTTATTCAGCCTCAAGGTCTATGACCAGTGCTGTTCTACAGGGAATGTGTAGGAAGGAACTGCAGATGCTGGTTTAAACTGAAGGTAGAATCAAAATAAATTATTAATGTTGCATCTTTAATAGCCAGACGTCGCCAACTCCTACAGTGGAAATCTCCTAACCCACCCTCTGTGTCACAGTGGCTCAAAGGTGTAGTGTTTTTTCTTAAACTTGAGAAAATTAAACATCCATTGAGGGGATGTACTGATAATTTTTTCACAAATGGCAACCTAGAAATATAGAAACATAGAAACTTGGTGCAGGAGTAGGCCATTCAGCCCTTCGAGCCTGCACCGCCATTCAATATGATCATGGCTGATCATCCAACTCAGTATCCTGTACCTGCCTTCTCTCCATACCCCCTGATCCCTTTAGCCACAAGGGCCACATCTAACTCCCTCTTAACTATAGCCAATGAACTGGCCTCAACTACCTTCTGTGGCAGAGAATTCCACAGATTCATCACTCTCTGTGTGAAAAATGTTTTTCTCATCTTGGTCCTAAAAGACTTCCCCCTTATCCTTAAAATGTGACCCCGTGTTCTGGACTTCCCCAACATCGGGAACAAACTTCCTGCATCTAGCCTGTCCAACCCCTTAAGAATTTTGTAAGATTCTATAAGTTCCCCCCTCAATCTTCTAAATTCTAGCGAGTACAAGCCGAGTCTATAAATCTTTTTTATCATACTTTACAGACTTGCAGGTTCTGCCAGACTAAGGGCTGGTTTGTTAAATTTTGTTATGTGTAGGTGCACTCTTCATTCTTAATTAGCCAGGGTGGTATGGGTGGGTGGGTGGGTGGGTGGTTGTGTGTGACTGATAATATGGTTGTATTATATATATAATTTGTTTTTAATATATTTCTTTTATGTTTCTGTATATTCTTGTTTTTTTTCTTTTGTGTATTATTTGAGTGTTTCTTATTAACATGTCCCTTTTCGTTTTTGTGTTGATTTATTTTAAATGAAAAAATTAAAATTAAAAAAAAGAAGAATCAAAATGCTGGAGTAACTCAGCGGGACAGGCCGCATCTCTGGAGAGAATGAAGAGGTTACTTTTCGGGTCGGGTGTACAAGAAGTTTATCAACATGCTGACGAGATCAGCGGGTATTAGCCACAAGAAGAAATTGGACAAACTTGAACTGTTTTCTTGGGAGCCTCAAACGATTCTATTTTACTTCGGAGTCACGTGAGTGACTACGTGAAGAACCCGCACAGCGCGCATGCGCGGCATTAACGCCAGCAGTGCAACAGCGGCTGCAACGGGAGTTAGGCGCTCCCGCTACAGAATGAAACGGACCGTCAGGTGAGTATCCTGAGGTCGGGTTTCGATTACAGGGGAGCCTTTTCTGCTTGTGTTTTACAGGCAGAGAAAAAGGCTCTGGAACAAAACTGTCCCCCGTTCGAGGCAGGTGTTTTCCCGAATTCGGATGGGACGTCTCTCCACCCGCATGGGGGGAGAGAGAGCCGCCTGAGCCGCTGGAGCGGCTCTCGGAGCAGGTGCCTGCGAGACGCGCTGCTTGAGGGGCGCTCTCGCTTCTACAAGGCACAAAAGCTCTAGAAGAACCTGTCCCCCGCTCGACTCCAACGGAGGAGCGTTCCATTGCAGGGGGGGCAGCAACAGGCGGTAGGAATTACCGGGTCCGGTGTTCCGCTATACCCCGACACCGTGCCGAGCCCAGCCCGCTAGTACCTGAGCAGCGGGCTGGATGCATAGCCAGCCGAAGAGGCATCCGGCCGGTAGCTTCCGACTTATTGGAGGGGACGTCTCTCCACCCGCATGGGAGAGAGACAGCCGCCTGAGCCGCTGGAGCGGCAGGCGGCAGGACCGCTCATAGAGCGCTCCACCATCCCCGATACCGAGCCACCAGTAAAACCAACCGGCCGGTGTTTCCCGATTCGTCGGACGGGGACATGTCTCCACCTAAACGGAGGAGAGACAGCCGCCTGAGCTGCGTCCAACGGCTCTTGGAGCAGCTCCAGCGGGATGCGCAGAAAGAGCGCTCTCGCGGAGGGAGATCAGGCACCCCCTCCACAGTGTCTTGTGCACTGCCCTCTGCTCCCTCATTACTGGAGGCTAGCATTGGTGACCAGGGCTGGGCTGGTCTGGAACAGGGGCTGGCGGACGAGATTGGGAGTATGCAAGGGGTGCAGGAGCAGGAAGAGCTGCTGGGTGTGATGGACCACTATGTAGCAACCCCACGTGCTGGAAGACTGCTGGAACCGAAACACGGCCAGCATAAATCATCTAGATCTTTACACAGCACCAGAGAACTGTGAGGCCTCAGAGTGCTGACTGTGAACAGCCAAATCTGGGGGCACGTGGGGTCACACATTCGTAACCATGAACTCAAGCTTCAGCGGATCCTAAGGCTCCTGACATTGGCCATCACAGCCTTTGCTCGTTCTGTAGACAGCACGGAGATGGATACCTGCCAGCAGGATGTACTGGCATTGATGTGCAACACTCAGTTTGAAACTTCCGGCGGGAAATCATAAGACCTGCCCTCAATCCCAAATTCGCTGGGTTATGCAAAGCCCCAGCTGCAGAGACGGACGCTCTGTTATTCGGGAAGGACCTCACCAAAAAGGTAAGGGACATGGAAGAGGCATCGAAAACTTTCAGCCTCATGAGGGCAAGCCCCGGGACGAGCAAACCAAGACCTACAATACCCAAGCGGCAGCACCCCACGGCATCCACCAGTCGACGTCCTCAATATGGGACTGGTGAAAGCTCGGGGACCGCATTTATCCCCAAAGATCTTTTTTAGATCAGGGCCCAGAGCGGACCCCATGGAAAATGCGCCACCCCCCAACATCGCCAGCACGTCAGACAAGCAAAGCCTTCAAGAACATGAGAAAACAGAAGAAACCCCAATAACCATGGAGGTAGGTGGGTCTGGTTCCTGCCAGCATATAGAGTAACGGTTCTTTACTAACAGGGGGGAGATTACACTTGTTCAAAGAAGCATGGGGTACTGTCACGAGTGACAACTATGTACTCAACAGCATTAGTGGAGATGAAATACAATTCATGTCAGAAAAATCGCCGCCAGTTCAACATTGGGCCCAAAGGGTATTTTCTCCCTCCGTCAAAGAGAAACGTGAGGGACAAGCTGAACTGGTGAGACTTATCACAAAGGGGGTCATCGAAAAGACCAAACATGAACCTTTGGGATTTGCATCGAATATATTCACTAAAACCAAAAAAGATGGTGGATGTCGCATCATCATTGATTTAACATCACTAAATAAGTTTGTTAAGTATATACATTTCAAAATGGAGATATTTGTTACTGCCAAACAATTGATTTCCAAAGGATACTTCATGGCAAGCATTGATCTCAAAAATGCTAACTATCTAGTACCCATACACAAGGATCATCGCAGATACCTAAAATTTATCTGGATGGGACAGATATGGCAGTACAAAGCATTGCCCAATGTACTAACTTCAGCCCCAAGATTATTCACCAAAATATTGAAACCAGCCATGGCAATACTAAGAAAACAAAAACATATTGTCATGGCATATCTGGATGATATTCTGATAGTAGGGGAAACGATGGAATTGGCTGTGGCAGCAGTATCAGCTACAAAACAGCTCCTCGAAACTCTGGGGTTCGTCCTACATCCAGATAAATCTAAGTTGAAGCCATCCACTATCATGGACTACCTGGGCTTCACAATTAACTCAGTCCATATGACTGTTACCTTGCCAAAGGCAAAAATGGTTGAATTAGCACAATCATGCAACAATTTAATCGTCAACGAGCGACCAACTATTCGACAAGTAGCAAGAGTAATTGGGGAAATGGTAGCAGCATTTCCGGCTACACAATTCGGACCTTTGCACTATCAAAATTTACAGAGAGCAAAGGTACAGGCACTAAAACGACATACAGGTCACTATGATCGTGTCATGAAATTACCCACTGAAGCAATATCAGAGCTACAGTGGTGGGCAAAAACGTTTGGCATAGTTTCAGCCCTATCATCATCACTAACCCTACTTTAGTTATTCAAACAGATGTCAGTGCTCAGGCTGGGGAGCGACTAACTCCATATCCAGCACAGGTGGTAGATGGACTAACCTAGAATCATCATTACTACTTACACTGGGCATTAACTATCTAGAGATGTTGGGCGCCGTTTATGGTTTAAAAGCATATGTATCTAATATGCAGCACTTGCATCTTCGGTTACAAATTGACAATACTATGGTGGTGGCTTATATTAACCATATGGGCGGCATAAAATCGTTATCATGCGACAAATTGGTCAACATGATTTGGCAAGGGTGTGTCGAAAGACATATTTGGCTATCAGCTACTTACCTACCAGGTAAGTTAAACACCCATGCCATGAGAAAATTAAACTCCTGGGTTGCAGGTTTTGAACAGACCTTACCTGGAACTAGGATTGTCTGAACAAACCATCACCACCATGTCGGCATCCCTTCGAACATTCAACAAGAGGCAGTATTTAACCAGCATCAAAAAAGGGAGAAGTACTGCCAGGAAACAGGGACAATGTACGCAACAACCAGCGCCAGGACAACAGGCGATGGGATCCCATCCACTGGTGGTAAAACTGATGAAGGGCATTTACAATATCAAGCCCCCTAAGCCCAGGTATACCCATATTTGGGATATCAGTGTGGTCCTGACATACCTCAGGGAATGGACACCAGCCAGATCCCTCGGCCTCAAGCAAGCTACACTAAAGACGCTCATGTTGATGGCACTTGTATCCGCTCAGAGGGTCCAGTCACTACACAAGTTGAGGCTGGACAACATGGTGACCACCCCAGATCAGATCACATTCATCATACAGTGTCTGGTGAAACAAAGCAGGCCAGGAACAGCTAATCCAGTAGTGGTATTCCGGGCCTACCCACCAGAGCCACGGTTGTGTGTCGTGACCTATCTACAACATTACATAGACATAACCCACAATATCAGAGGGAGTGAAAAAGCCTTATGGGTCAGCCACAAGAAACCTCATGGCCGGGTAACGAGCCAAACCATTTCAAGATGGCTCAAACAGGTACTGAAGGCTGCCGGAATAGATACTAATACATTTAAAATCTCATTCCACTAGGGCAGCATCTACATCAACGGCCGAGAGAATGGACGTACTGGTTGACCATATTCTGAATACAGCAGGATGGTCGAGGGAAACGACATTCAGAACTTTTATAACAAGCCGTTGACGAAACCTGATTTATTTGCAGAGAAAATATTACAAGCTGCAAATATTTAATTTAAGCCCGGAGGAGCAATTTATTTTGTTATTGTAAAAAAAAAATACCTTTTTTGTTTCTCGAAAAACAGATTCATTGGTTGATTACGATAACACTTCCTCCCTCAAGAACTTCGGCAGTGAGTGAAATAAAACTGTTACACGGTTTGAAATCACAGAGCTTTGAAGTCTTCACGTAGTCACTCACGTGACGCCGAAGTAAAATAGTAAGATTAAACGAGAACTTACCAGTTTGAAGTTTGATCTGTATTTTATGAGGAGTTACGATGAGGGATTACGTGCCCTCCGCTCCCACCCTCATTGTATGGATCAAACTAATAACTGATGTCTCCTTTTCTTTACTATGTTTACTTCAAATAACTGTGTCTATCTGTGATTCCACACCGCTGCTTGGAAGTATGCCGGGCATGCGCGCTGAGCGGGTTCTTCACGTAATCCCTCATCGTAACTCCTCATAAAATACAGATCAAACTTCAAACTGGTAAGTTTTCGTTTAATCTTACTATTATAACACATATATGATGATTCATATTTAGGTTATTCTGTTTGCCCAATTAAACAGAGCGCTTTGCCTTTGGTTTCTATCATTTGCAATATAGTGGATTATCGTTCGAATTAAGTGATCAACAAGGCTTAATATTTTCTTGCTTTGAAGAAGTATGGTTTGGACTGCGGAATGAGCCTTTATTTTCTTTAAAGCTAGTACTGTATTTAGGTTTTAAAGTTATATAATTGACCACCGTTTTACTCGATTCACCCACTCTTCCAGATTTCTGGCATGTTCTATTCCTAATTTCTGCCTAGTTTCTACAGTCACTCAAGAGGATGTGATGTTATATGATTTTATGCGTAAAAATTAAAAGTGCTATCAGCAAGGGTATCCAAAATCAACGGCACGGTGGTGCAGTGGTAGAGCTATTGCCTTACAGCGCCAGAGACCCAGGTTCGATCCTGACTATCTGGGTGCTTGTCTGTATGGAGTTAGTACGTTCTCCCCGTGACCTGCGTGGGTTTTCGCCGAGATTGTCACTTTTTTCCCGCACACCAAAAGATGTACAGGTTAGTAGGTTAATTGGCTTGGTATAAAAAAATGTTAAATGTTCCCAGTGTGTATAGGATAGTGTTAGTGTGTGGGGATCGCTGGTCGGTGCGGACATGGTGGGCCACAGGGCCTGTTTCTGTGCTGCATCTCTAAACTAACCAAAGTTAAAATAAATGCACTTCCTTTTTTATTTTAATAAAGTTCACTCCATTCCAGACCAAAATATTATTTTGAAACAAAATTAATTTTTTTGCAATTGTGGAATTATCATTCTGAAATGATAAAAAATAAACCAAGTTACTAGGTTTATTGCCATGGTAACAGGAAAATGGTAGTGTAATTGCACTGCTATATAGTAGGTCATCATTAGCAGTCTGCAGTTCAACATAAAAAGACCTTCAAAAACATGCAATTCAACCAGCTGCTGCACTTAACTGGAGACAGCACAGCATTTTAAAAGATAAAACACTTGAGTATACACCATATTATCTTCATTAGACCAAGTTAACTAAGAGAATAAAGAATGTGGCATGGAAAAGTGGCAATTTTTCTATATTTGAAAAATATTTTTCTTTTTTATTCCACAAATCGCTCTCAGGTCTGGAATTTGTCTGCAGTACTGTGGGGAGGTACATATTGCCTTAATATAAGAAAAGCACCAAACACAGCTTCCATCAGTATATCACATCAACCACTGCAAAATATGAGGTGGTACAATGGTGCAGCAGTAGATTAGATTAGATTCGTTTATTGTCATTCAGACCTTTCGGTCTGAACGAAATGTTTGTTTCCCTGCAGTCATACATATAATTAAAAAATGACAAAAACACACAATCAACACAAATTTAACATCCACCACAGTGAGTTCACCAAACACCTCCTCACTGTGGTGGAAGGCAAAATCTTAAAGTCTCTGTCTCTTCCCTTTGTTCTCCCTATGCGCCGAGGCGACGGTTCAAACTCCGCGGGTGGTCGCTGCCGCCGCCACAGCTCCGAGTGTCGGGTCTCCACTGCCGCCGCCGCCACGGTTCCGGGGCCGAGTCGGGTCTCCGCCGCTGCTGCCGCCGCCGCCACAACTTCGGGGCCGAGTCGGGTCTCCGCCGCTGCTGCCGCCGCCGCCACAACTTCGGGGCCGAGTCGGGTCTCCGCTGCTGCTGCCGCCGCCGCCGCCACGGTTCCGGGGCCGAGTCGGGTCTCCGCCGCTGCCGCCGCCGCCGCCACAACTTCGGGGCCGAGTCAGGTCTCCGCCGCTGCTACCGCCGCCGCCACAACTTCGGAGCCGAGTCGGGTCTCCGCTGCTGCCGCCGCCGCTACGGCACCGATGCCGCAAGCTCCGCCATTAGGCCTCGGCGCAGACGGAGACGGGGAATACGACAAAAAAAACAAAGTTGCTGCCTCACAGCGCCAGAGACCCGGAATCAATCCTGACTATGGGTGCTTGGCTGTACAGAGTTTGTACATCCTCCTCTGTTCTCCCAGTGACCTGCGTGGGTTTTCTCCGGGTGCTCCGGTTTCCACCCACACTCCAAAGATGTACAGGTTTTTATGTTAATTGGCTTGAGTAAAATTGTAAATTGTCCCTGGTGAAGGACAGCGTTAGTGTGCGGGGACCGCTGGTCGGATAGCCTGTTTCCGCGCTGTATCTCTAAACTAAAATATTACAGAATTATAAAAGCATCCCAGGAGCATGAACATATGAGGACTTTGCACTGAATCATGTGAAAGATATTGATGAAGGATGGTCTCAAGAGCTACATCAAAGAGTGAGAATTTACATTGTGCTTTTAATAAAGAAAGTGAGATGGCAATACTAATCTTCTGAGATTTCAGGTGGAGTTCCAGAGTTTAGGATTTTAGCAGGTTAAGTAAATAATTGTGCCGTCAATAATCCGTCAATAACTGTGTGATTAAATTTAGGGAGCCTTAAAAGGACAAAATGACAGAATGCAAATATATTAACGGGTTAAAGGGCTGGAGGAGTTATGGAAAGCAAGACTATGGAAGGATCGGAGATCAGGGATGGGAATTTTAGAGTCAAGATGATCTTAGAGTCAGAAAACAAAGGAAATATAGGATGCTGGGAGTAGAACGTGAGAATGTACAAAGGACAACGAGGATGTTTGCCAGGACTAGCGGGTCTGATCTATAGGGAGAGGTTGGAGCAGGCTGGGACTTTATTCCTTGGAGTGCAGGAGGATGAGGTGTGATCTTATAGAGGTGTACATGACCATATGAGGAATAGATCGGGTGGATGCACAGAGTCACTTGCTGAATCGAAGACCAGGGGACATAGGTTTAAGGTGAAGGGGAAAAGATTTAATAGGAATCTGAGGGGTAACTTTTTCACACAAAGAGTGGTGGATGTATGGAACAAGCTGCCAGAGGAGGTAGTTGAGTCAGGGACTATCCTAATATTTAAGAAACAGTTAGACAGGTACTGTACATGGATAGGACAGGTTTGGAGGGATACGGACCAAATGCTGACAAGTGGGACATGCGTAGCTGGGACATGTTGGCTGTTGTGGGCAAGTTGGGCCGAATGGCCTGTTCCATGCTGTATCACTCTATGACAAGATTGGATAAATTAGCTGATGCCATCCACACTATTATTTATGCTATTTCTGGTGCAATAATATTCAAACTTTTCAAATATTGTTTCCGATCCATGGCAACCCTCTTGCAAAATAGTTAATTGTTTATGATAAATATTCTTATAACCCAAAAGATTCAAGAATAGCCAAGTAAATGCAAGTAGTTTCGGCCATTGCTACAAACTATGCCTTCAGGCTAGTATTGCCATGGAAACGGTTCAGGGTTCAGGGTTCATCCTCAGATTACATAGTATTGCACCGAACAAGTGAAGTATTGCATTACCTTGTAAATATAACTGCAATTTGGTGTCATATCTTAAAATACACAATTTGAATCAATGCAGTCATGTAATTTTTAATATGCCACTGCAAGAACGACAGAGACAACAAGATGTTCAATTAATGAGTGATCGTTAACAAAAAAAAAGTGTTTGATTATTTCGAAGTAAATCAATTCAACAGATAATAGATTCAGAGTGTAATTGTTGGTTAATAAAGCAGAAGTTATTGACTGACAATGTCAGTAAACAAACTACCAGCCTTTCCGAATCAGTGGAAAGATTTCCTGAGAGATTGAAGCATTGGAATGCCAGACATCCAGCTTGAGACGCTGTGGCAGCAGGAGCATCCAGAATCAAACGTAATGTTGTTGCGGGGGAACCAGACAGTAATATGGACAATTATGAGAGGCATAGATATGGTAGACTATCAGAATCTTTTTTCCAGGATGGAAATGTCAAATATTAGAGGGCATAATTTTAAGATGGTAGTGGGAAAGTTTAAAGGAGGTGTGAGCGGCAAGGTTTTTTATACAGACGGTTGTGGAACGTGCTGCTGGGGATGGTGGTGGAGGCAGATACAATGATGGCATTTAAGAGACTTTTAGATAGGCACAAGAATACGCACGGACTGGAGGGATAATGATTACATGTAGACAGATAAGAGTTGGTCTTGGCATCATGTCTGGCACAGATATTGTGGGACAAAGGTTATACAGCCGAGTGGTATGAATATTGATTTCTCGAACTTCAAGTAACCCCTGCATTCCTTCTCTCTCTATCCCTCCCCCACCCAAGTCGCACCAGCTTCTCGTTTTCACCCAACAAACAACTAACAATGGCCTGTTTCCTTTATCATCATTACTTTTTTTGCATTTCTTTCATTCATTGTTCTTTATCTCTCTACATCATGATCTATATCTCTTGTTTCCCTATTCCCTGACTAGCATGAAGAAGGGTCTCAACCTGAAACATCACCCATCCCTTCTCTCCAGAGATGCTGCCTGTTCCATTGTGTTACTCCAGCTTTTTGTGTCTATCTTCGGTTTAAGCCAGCTTCTGCAGTGCCTTCCTACACATAGTGATATATGTCCAAGTCAAAAAGATGGAGATCAACTTCTAGAGTCAGAGTAATTTGCTCTTATCCTTTTTGGTTGCAGAAGCCATAAGTTTGTGAGTTGCTGTTTAAGTATTCTTTCTGGAAAAACCGCAGTGCAAGTTCTCAATAAAAACAGAAAAATACTGGGACCGCTGGAATCAGGCAGCATCTGTGGAAAAAAAGTCAAAAGTTCGCGTGCAGATCGTCTTGGACCTGATACGTTAATTGTTTCTCTTTTCACATATACAGTCTGGCCTATTTGAATGTATCCAGCATTTTCTGTTTTTATTCACGATTTACAGGATTTGTTCTGGGGATTTGCTATTCAGGTATTTCTCTTTTATAAACAATTTATTCCATAAGAAAATTCAATGTATTTAAAAAAAAACAATAAGTATTACTAATGATTGCAAATTTCTTTGTTTGAATTACTTTTGGGTCTTTTGGAAACAGCATCATATGATCTGGTAGTGCATAGAGTCATACAGCATGAAAACAAGCCCTTCGGCCCAACTTGCCCAAGCCAACTAAGATGCCCCATCTACACTAGTGTTTATTTTCTTGCCGTGTTTGGTTCATATCCCTCTTAAAACCGACACAAAATGCTGGAGTAACTCAGCGGGATAGGCAGCATCTCTGGATAAAAGGAATGGGTAACGTTTTGAGTCGAGCGTCTCGACCCGAAATGTCACCCATTCCTTCTATCCAGAGATGCTACCTGTCCCGCTGAGTTACTCCAGCATTTTGTGTCTATCTTTGGTGTAAACCAGCATCTGCAGTTCCTTCTTACCCATATCCCTCTAAACCTTTCCTAAAATAAATGTACCTGTCCAGATATCTTTTAAAAGTTTGAAAACGTCTCTGGTTCATTTTGAGGACAATTTGATCCTTTCATATGTGAAAAATCAGAACATTTGAAGGTACAAATAAATTGATTTCTCTGTTTCTCAGCAATGAAACATTTACAGAGTGGATGAACATGACAAACTATACAATCTCTCTGAATCACAAGAGATCATTTCAGTGAACTTAATGTGCACTTAATTAATTTTCTTGTTACTCTCCCTTATTATTAGAGGGCAGTAATGCGTAAAATGCTCCAAATGTGATTTGATTTTAATCAAGCCACTTTGCGCACACTCGGAACAAAAGGGAATCAACCGAAAGACATTGTACAATTTATAACAAATGGTTCTTTTGAAGAAAGTAATGTACATTGTATTGAAACAGGCCAATTTTCATCTTTAATTTCGCTTTGATTGTTACACCTCAAAGATACTGCTCAAAGATAAAGTAACGAGTTTAATAATGTATCGTGAGTGTTTACTTTTCAACGATCTTTGTCACCCCAAATTTTACTTCTACTTTTAAGATTGGATAGGAGTGGTTTAGTGGAATATAGGCCAAGTGCAGGCAGGTGGAACTAGTGTAGATGGGACATGTTGAGACAAGTTGGCCAGTGTCGGCAAGTTGGGCCAAAGGACCTGTTTCCATACTGTATGACTCTAGAGGATAAAGGATACAACATTCTACAACATATAAATATTATAATATTGGGCTTGCCATTGTGTTCAATGATACAGTACCATAAGGAATTCTGCAAATTTTGAGGAACTTATTAGATGTTATGTTTTGTCCTAATGCCAAAATATTAGCCACCAGAAATTTGCTACATTGGGATATCCCTGCTTTAAATGAAATCCAACAGGAAATAAACATTTCTTCAACATCTTTGATTTTGTCCTGAATTATGGATGTTAACCCCAGTTATGGTCATTCTGAAAAATCCTAACATTTTTTACTGAAGTTTATACTTCATTAACAAACCGGTGTTTTGCCCACTTCAGTCTACAACCCGGTGTTTTGCCCACTTTAACTAGGTTCATTGGATGTTAGAATTTGTCCCAATGTCAAATCAGGAGTCATCATAAGAGTTATTAAATGGGGACATTCGTGCTTTACCAAATCAATAGTTGTTTTCTCCTATTTCAACCATTAGAATCTAATTTTAACATTCACACATAATGGCATCCACCTCATTTCACAGCTAAATCTGATTCATGAAAGGACACAAAGTGCTGGAGTAACTCGGCAGGTCAAGCAGCATCTATGGAGAACACGGATTAACAGATTATTATGGAAAATTAACATGGATAGGTGATGTTTCGGGTTGGGACCCTTCATCAGACTGGTTCAGTCCGAAGAAGGGTCCCGACCTGATCCATGTCCTCCTGAGATGCTACCTGATCTGCTGATTTACTCCAGCACTTTGTGTTCTTTTGTATAAACCAGCATCTCCAGCCCCTTGTTTTTATATCTCATTCACCTTGACTCTGTTGGGAAGTGTGTCTGTGCTGCTGAAGTTCTCTCTCCAGCAGCCACATAGATTTCCCTGGAAATAAGAAAAAATTTGGGATGCGGAAAGCATAATGGTGGGGGGGGGGGGGGGGGGGGGGGGGGGAAGAGGTGGGATAAACCAGAGGAAGGAAAATCAGGAGAGAGTGAACATTGAGGATGGGATAATTCGTAAGTTGCAGTGTCAGAGACAGTATTGTAGTATACAATACGGTAGGATAGAACCTTATTTATCCCAGGAGGTAATTGGTCTGCCAACAGTAATTAAAACACGTTACATGAAACATGAAATTAAAGTGACAAGTGGAAAGTCCAGGATTTGGGATGTGCTAAGATTGGGGAGGGGGGGAGTATCACATACATGTTGGTTTGAAATGAAGGAATAATAGAAGTAAGACTGTGTGATCCTGGGTATACAGTTTGTAACTCTGCATCGTGAAAAATAGAATAGCTATAAGAATCAGGAGCACAGCATTTGTTTTAAGCCATTGGAAGACTGGTCTGAGCAAATTTGCAATTTCAATAGATGTAAAATGGATGAAACATGGGTGACATTTCGGGTCTGGAGCCCCAGAGTCATTGAGTCAAAGAGTGCTGCAGTGTGGACACAGGCCCTTCGGCCCAACTTGCCCACACCAGCCAACATGTCCCAGCTACACTAGACCCACCTGCCAGCATTTGGTCCATATTATTCCTCACCTGTCCTATGCTTTCTTCAGACTGAAAGTCCAGGGAGGGAACTAGAGGTAAGGAAAGGCCAGCACGAGTGATTGACGGCCAGCATAAACTCGGTGGGCCGAAGGGCCTGTTTCCATGCCATATCTTTCAACCAATCAACTGTTAAAATGAAGGGAACATAGTTTTCTATATCGGATGCTATGAGTTCTGGAGAGGTAGGATGGTGCTGGAATATATGGTGGAGGAGATCTTCAATGTGTGTAATGATATGCTGCACATGTTTTACAACACTGTGGTTGCAAGTGTTATTTTCTACGCTGTTGTCTGCTGGGGCAACAGCATTAGTGCAAAAAACAACAAGAAGCTGGACAAACTGGTTAAACGAGCTAGCTCAGTGCTGGAGGGGAGAGTAGACTCTGGGATGGATGTGCTTGAGAGGCGTATGAGGCACAAGGTGCAGGTCATCCTGAAAAACCCCGGGCATCCCCTCCATGTAATTCTGGAGAGTCAAAAGAGCACTCAGAACAACAACCGGCTCCTCTCCCTGCCCTGTAGAACGGAGCGGTTCAGGAGATCCTTCACCCCTGCAGCCATCAGATTTTATAATTCGGACCGCTAGGCTGTAGGGGGATGCATTTTGCAATTTTTAATTTTTAACTGTTAATTATTGGTCTTTTTAAGTATTTATTGCTCTCAGGTAGTGTCCACATTGTATTCTATGTATTTTCTGTCTGCATTCGTTTTGAATCTGTGGGTTTGTTGGTTGGGGGCTTCTGGACATCTGAATTTCCCTGGGGGGATCAATAAAGTATTTATTATTATTATTATTATTATTATTATTATTATTATTATTATTCTTGCGTATGGCGTGCACAGCCTAAAGTTGTAGGACAACTTGTTCTATTTGATCTTATTTGATTGTGGGTGGAGGAGATGATTTAGAATAAAGACTATTTGATACACGAGTGGGAAAGCAGGAAAACCTAGAACTAGGGTGACCGATGGTCGGCATGGACTTGGTGGACCGATCGGTGTGTTTCCACGCTGTGTCTCTAAACTTTTTCCTGCCTTTTTCCACAGAGATTTAAAAAAAAGACGCCTATTTAAAAGTCAAAGGCTGCGACTTGTTAGATGATAAGAATGCGTCATGCACTTCTGCAGTATTTGCCAACTTTGTACGAGTAGATAAAGGAGCTGTCACTTTCAGAGAGGGACAGCTGATGGATGTATTTACACAGATTTACTCACGGGGAGACTTGGCTCCGTGGTGCCCTGCAGCTTTGGGCTGCGAGAGCCCTTCAAAATCTGCAGACAATTTTCTTACTTTCGTCTCCTGCTGTTGGATTGTGGCGCAGTAGCAATTTCAATCCAATTCAAACGGAGCGCTCAAAGACAGACGCAGAAGGAATAAGCACTCTGCTTTTGTGTCCAAACTGCATACATTCTGTGTGATGGAATGAAAGGAGCGATCTTGCTGTCCAGGTACTGTCTGCATGGATGATATTCCTGTGGTACGACAAAGAGAACGATGTGATCTGTGTTTCTCAATACCCTAAAAAGTTTTAAACTGCTGGGTGAGATTTCGCCTGGAATTAAAGGTTGAGCTGAAATTGTTGGCAGTTGAGCCAGACATGTATCATCAAACAGTGGGAATGCCATTGTTGTGCGCCATTTAATATCAGACGAGCAGTCAACTATCGGCCTTGATGTTCTTTCCTTTGTTAAATCATTATGAGCTTGGATGGCAAATTTCTTAGTGGATTTGCAAAGCAGCTTGTTTATAGCTCTTACAAAAGCTCTTGGGGTGACAGGTACTTCATCGGATACAGTGAAGGGCGGGTAGAAGCGGTACAACACACCGTGGATGGGAGGAGGAGAGACCACAGTCTCATCCATCAGGCAGCTTAAGCAGGTTACAGAGGATGAGCAGTTGGTAGCATTTATCATGATTGACTGTGGGCTGCTAGTTGGGGTAACCTGTAGAAGTCTCTTTGGCCACCTCTCTATTGGAGAGGAGAGATAGTGGTGCAGCTGGTAGAGTTGCCGCCTCACAGCACCAAAGAGTTTCAGACTTTATTTTAAGCTTTAGAATTGAGATTTTAGAAATGCAGTGTGGAAAAGGCCCTTCGGCCCACCCAAGTCCATGCCGACCAAAGATCACCCCGTACACTAACACCAGACTACCTACACACAATTTACGATTTTACTGAAACCAATTAATCTACAAACCTGTACATCTTTGGAGCGTGGGAGGAAACCAGAACACCCAGAGACAACCCACGCAGTCACTGGGCGAACGTACAAAATTCACACAGACAGCAGCCATAGTCAGGATCGAACCTGGGTCCGCTACCCCTGAGCCACTGTGCCACCCCATTGGTCAGAAAACACCCTAGGGCCCAGTTTGGATCCTGACCTCGAGTGCTGTCGGTGTGGAGATTACACCTTCTCCCTGTGACCGTGTGGGTTTCCTTCGGGTGCTCCAGTTTCCTCCCACCTCCCAAAGACGTGTGCGTTTGTTGGTCAAATGTCCTCTGTAAACTGCCTCTATTGTAGGGAGTGGATGAGAATGTGGGATAACATACAGTGAATATTCGGCCTGTCCCACTTAGGCAAAGTTTTAGGTGACTGCAGGAGACTTTGCAGTCGCTACATGGTCGCCACATGTTCGCGGGTGGTTGCCGGGGAGTTGCCTTCGTGGTCGTGAGGAGTTCCCACATTCTGGGAACATGTTGAAAAATTATCAGCGACTAGAATGAAGCCGCTATGGAGAGTAGCGAGAATTCTCGAGCCGTGGGTGGGTCGGCAGGAGATCCTAGTGGGTTGCCAGGAGGTCGAAGGTTCTTGGAGGTTCTTGTAGGTTGTAGCCAGTGCTGAGCGGTGAATTTCTTTGGCTCGTTGGGGGGAAAAAAGGTAAGCGGTAGTTTTCAGAACCAAGGATAACCGACCAGTAATGTTAAATGTCCGCCGAGCTTCACAGCCGTGTATCTGTGGCTTCTTAAAAGTTGTCTCCACTCCTTCTCCCCCCTCTTTAGGACTTACTGTACACTGTGCTTTAGCTGTCTTTTTACAGCGCCAACCCTCCTGTTCATCGTGGTGTGTTTCACCTTGGCTTTGCACCGTGTGAATTTTTTAGACGGCACTCCCCCCGCTTGCCCTGTCCCCCGCCTGCATAATGGGCTGGTGAAGGAAGCGAAGTGTGTGTGTGTGTGTGTGTGTGTGTGTTCCACTCTGACAGTCGCCGTTCCAGTTGCCGGTTTTTCAGGCGACTGCCGGCCACTTGACAGTCTCCGGCAGTCCGCTGAAAAATCGCCTAAGTGGGACAGGCCCATTAGAACAGGCATGGACTCAGTGGCCGAAGGATCTGTTTCCCAGCTGCATTTTCCAATCCATTGCAAACTTCTGCAGCACAATTAGAACAATTTTTTTTTAATGTATGTGATTGTACTGTAATTACATTTCACGCGGTGAAATTACATAACAATGTTCCAGGAAGTATGGTATGGCATCCAATGCACAAGTTTGAAATATAATTCAGAAATAGGGTGATTACCATATATTTATGGCGTAATATTCACACTGTAAAATAGACTACCATTATTTTTGAGGTAAATTAGTACTCTAGGGGACGACTAAAATGTATATTTATGAATCTTATTTTAGTGCACACACATCCTGAGGCCATTAGCTAAATTTAAGTACGTCTGCAGAAGTTATTTAAAGCTGTGACCCTCCGATGTTTATCTCCAGAGGAAGTGGCCATTGGGGAATTTGTGCTCACACTGTAAATTCCAGGAATGACATTGGCTTCCCATAACCTCGTTGCTGTAGAGAGATTTGTTTGCAAATATGATATTAGCATAGGAGGACACTGCCCTCTTAGCAAGTAACGTTTCATCTCTTGCGAAAGGTGAAGTGACATTTGTAAACACTGGATTTCTTTCTGTATAGAGACACAGCACGGAAATGAGGCCCTTTGGCCCACTGAGTCCACATTGACCATTGTTCACTCTAGTTCCATGTCAACCCATTTTTGCATCCAGTCCCTGCACACCAGGGGCAATTAAACGGAGGCCAATTAACCTACAAACCTACACGACCCTTGGAATGTGCGAGGAGAGCGGTGGGTGCCTTATTGCACGTTGCCAGGGGGGATGCTGGAGGCAGATACGATGGTGGTGTTTAAGAGAATTTTGCACACGCACATGAATATGCAGTGGGTGAAGGAATGTGGATCATGTGCAGGCAGAGGAAATTAGTGTAACTTGGCTTTATGTTTGGTGCGAGTCCAGACTTTGTGGACTGTGGTATTCAATGCTCTAGTGACAAAGAGGGTAAAAAGGATAAAATCATTGTGGAATGAACTACAAGGAGAATGGGGCAGGAGACAACTGTAATGATTCATTCCGTTCCTCATCTGAAATGTTCTGCGGTTTAGATGATTTTCAAAAACTGCTCTCCAATTCTTCACAGACTACAAGGGTAACATAAAATAAGCCCATTAATAAATCACGATAAAAAATAAAATTCCACCACTATCAAAAAAATTAAGTGAGGACTTTATCATGGTAAAACATACTGCCTGGTAATACATCATCCTGGGATTCTTAAAGACATTTCAGCCAATACATATTTCTAGTTGTAGGAAATTCCAGCATTTTGCTATATTTCAAGGGAAGAAGCATTTGGAGACTATTAATGACAAGAGGATAGAAATATTACCTAGACTAGTTTCCTCTTTTTCATGTTATGTTTTATACCAGCCTTGCCACTGCATTTTTCTTTCTGACACGTTTAACATTGCATTTATACTGCAGTTAGCCTCTGTGAGAATGGGGGCATCACATGCAGCTGGCATATCCAAATTATTCTGCCAACTGGTCACCCTGTGCGCTTGATGACAAAGAATGGTCAAGGCTCAGCAAACATTGATACCCATGTCAGCTTCCTGAAGTACAGAGAAAATTGAAAAATAGAAAGTGCGAGGAAGGCTCCTAAAAATTCTCTGCACCAAGCTTCCAAAGCAATTGCCCCTGTTTTTGTTTTCCTGATGGTTTAGTTTAGTTTAGAGATACAGCGTGGAAGCAGGCCCTTCGGCCCACTGCGTCAACACCGACCAGCAATCTCCTGTGCAGTCGTTTTACCCTGCACACTAGGGACAATATTTACATAAGCCTATTAACCTGCAAACCTGTCTCCAGAATGCGGGGGGGAAACCGGAGCACCCAGAGAAAGCCCACACGGTCGGGGGGGGGGGGGGGGGGCGTACAAACTCCGTACAGACAGCACCCGTTGTACAGATCGAACCCGGGTCTCTGGCGCTGTAAGGCAACAACTCTACCACTGCGCCAACATGCCAACTGTGCAGCCCTGATATTTGCTCCTCAGTGACTTTGCGCTTATACTCACTCAAATTTGCAAACGTGTTTTATTGTTTGAACTAGATTTTTCGTTTCACTTGGTTCCCTTTCATTAGCTACTTGTTTCTTTAATGCCTTGAGTTCCTGTTGTACATGCAGCCGAGCAGCGTGTGTCATTATTTAAACTTGAAACTACTCCCAGCATCTTCAAGTGTTATTGCCCACTTTGCCAATAATGCAAGCTGCTAACTCGGCAGTGAGGGGAGGGGAGTAGAGCAGTAATGGAAATAAACTACTTAATCTCAAGGGTTGAAAAAAAGAATTTGACTAAACCAATACATTTAACAATATTCAATAAAGAGTGGGAAGCCAAAGCAAATGGACTGAGATGTTGAGTGAATTAAAGCTGGTGAATTCAATTTCAAATCAGATTCAGAAAAGAGAATTGAAAAGAGAGAGGCAAAGATTAGATTAAGATCTAGAAAAAAAAAAGATGCAGCTAAGAAAGTTGTTTTTAAATTGGCATTAACATCTCCAAATTCAATTCAAATCCTGACAGACTCTCACTCTGTGTCTATGATTAATGTTTCTGTACTTGGGAGGTTGGTTGACAGCCATTAACATATATCAGATCATTAAAAGGACACTTATGCCTGCAATTACTCTCGCCAAATATCTACTTTAGGTTGACTTAATCTTTACTGCAGACATCTAACAACCTCACAGCAGACAGCCCAATGCTGATTTGCAAAGTTATGAGTTGAACAGCAAACCTCAATCAGCAAAAAAAATGTAGATGAAGAGTGATACGAGTATAAAGCCCCTGTCCCACTTGGGCGACCTCCACCGCGACCTCTGGTGACCTTTAAAAAAAAAATCTAGGTTGCGGTGACCTACGACCTCTTACAAGCTTCCACGACTACGTGTGCGACTTCCTACAACTATGTTGAAGACCTCCCTCAACTATGAAGAAGACCTCCTTCGACCTCCTTCAACTATGTTGAAGACTGGCTACGACCATGTACGTTTTACCCGAGGATGGTCTCTGGCAAATTGGTCGGTGAATGAGCACGACCCCCTTCCACCTCAGAGGACCACATCGAAAACCAACAACGACCAGTGACGAGTGCCTACAGCACAAATCATCACCTGCTAAAATGATGTCATGTCTGCATTTTTTTCTCACTGAAGAATGCCTCCCAGGTTTTTTTTAAATCATTCTGAACCATGCAGACAAGGAAGGAACTAGTTTGTAGGATGTTAGTAAAAAATACCACTGCTGTTTGCAGTAGCCCTTTTGCTTCAGCAGCCTTTTAAGAAAGACAGAATGGGAAGAGCAAGGGTGGAGAGGAAGCACAAGAAGGGGTCTCAAAGGGTGAATGGAGATTTGATGGACTGATGGACTGTCCCAGTGCACCAGGTGACTGGAAGAGAGTGGCGCTGGGCTTTGACAAAAGATGGAACTTTAAGCACACATGTGGGGCAGTGGATGGCAAGCATGTCATTCTTGTCCCTGTCCCTGTACGCCTCATTTTCCTTTTTGTACAGTATGGCATTCTGCTGGAACCATTCTTCAAAGTCCCCCTCCTGCTGCCTGGTGGAGGTGTAGGGCGTAACCTTCCTCCAGTCCTCCCTCACCACCAATGGGGCATCTGCCTCTGATGCTGTGTCAGACACAGGAGAAAGGGCTGCTTTGCTGCCTTCAAATGAGGCAGTGAAGGATGGGGTGGTGGTGGGGACATATACTACCACCCTGGTCTCCTCCTCCAGGGGTCTCTCATGCAGGCTACCTCCTCTTGCACTATCACCTCCTGTGGCATCACCTCCTGCCACTCCTCCCCCTGGGTGGGCAACACCTGCATGGCAGGTTTTTTTTAGGGTTGTGCCCTCCCCTGTGCTGCTGCATTTTTGGTGCCATCTTTAAAACACAAGTCTCCTCTCCAAAAAACTCTCCAGCTATGAATGAACATTCCTTGGAGTGACAGAGGTGATATTCTGCTATTTAAATAACCTTTTTTATCTACTGACCTTTTTTTCACCTCGGAGCTATTACCTTCGACTACCTTCGACCACCTATGACTATCTACGACTAGCATCACGATCTACTACGACCGGCTACAACTAGACCTACGACAAAAAAAATATCAATTTTTCCCACGGTGATCTATTTTTAGTCGCGGTCAATTTTTTAACATTTTGAAAAATACGCCGCGGCCTAGCTAAAGCCTTGACCACACGGAGACCACTCTTGACTATAAAGGAGTATGACGAAGACCTCCTATGACCTCGTGGCGACCTTGCCGCGACTATCGGTCGCGGGCAAACTCGCCAGAGGTCGCGGTGGAGTTCGCCCAAGTGGGACACGGGCTTAAGGTTAAACAAGTACAGGGCAGCATGGTGGAGCAGCGGTAGAGTTGCTATCCTACAGCGCCAGGGAACCGAGTTTGATCCTGACTATGGTCCTGTCTGTACTGAAATTGTACGTTCTCCCCGATACCTGCGTGGGTTTTCTCTGGGATCTCCGGTTTCCTCCCACACAAAGATGTACAGGTTTGTAGGTTAATGGGCTTGGTGTAAACGTAAATTTGGCTCTAGTGTGTGTAGGATAGTGTGAATGTGCGGGGATTGTCGGTCCGGTGGGCCGAAGGGCCTGTCTCTGCGCTGTATCTCTAAACTAAACTAAACTCGTGTTTGCATTAAAATGCCCGTTTTCCTCTCCCCAAAGGTTATTGTATCAAATCTTGATAATATCACTCAAAAAAAAATTTAAAGGCTGCAAATGCTGGAAATCTGAAACAAGCAGAGAATACTGGAAAAAATCTGGAGTCAATGTTTCAAAGTGATGAGTCATGGCCAATAAAGATTTGCAATGGGGCTCCACGTGCAACAATGCCATGTTAGATGAGGAGATACAAGCAAGGACTCTAGGTTCACTGGTTCTATAAAAATGTAAGATGGAGGGGTTAATTTACAGTAAGTCATTCTTATATCAACTATCAGTAACATTCCTGACCAAAAATAGACACGTTTTAGGTTAATTGGCTCAATGTAAATGTAAGGTTGTCCCTAGTGTGTGCAGGGTAGCGTTAACGTGCGGGGATCGCTGGTCGGTGGGGACACGATCGGCGGAAGTGCCTCTTTCCGCTCTGTATCTCCAAACCAAACTAAACTGAGCATTCACCCTTTCTAAAACCAGCATGACCTTGTTCAATAAATCTCCCCTCAACTATCTTCGCTACAGGGAGAATGTTCACTGCTCTAACCTGAGAGCTGAAATCCCCTCATCGCTGTAGCCCTTCGAAAAATTACACCAAAAAAAAAAGAGTTCAAACTTCAAAGGAAGAGTGACAGATGAAGTACCGGAGGTCATTTTTGCTGCAAATGTTCTTTCAAATACATTTTATCTCAACACGACTCGACTGCATGCTACATGTTCCACTGATGTTACTGCATGTCAAGCTCAATAGAAATGTTCAAGTGACAACAGGGATTAATATGAATTCTTCTTGAGTCGTATTTGGACACTAAAAATTTGTTGCCTAGAAATTGGACCACACAGCAACATTTTTTTTTGCGGCCGCACTTTCTCCACTACGTGATTCTCTAATGATAAAAAGTAGAATGCAAAAGAAAGTCATGTGTTATGTGAGTGCTATCAGGCTGTGACCTTTCACACCTGATGCACCAGGTGTATGATGCTCTGGTTCACAAAGGAGCATAAACAAGTGCAGAGGAGAACAATACCACTTCTGGAATGTTGATTGAGATGCACATGGACCTACGCAGTGAGTGGTAGTCTTCGCTGAGTGTTGTAGAGCAGAGGGAGCTAGGAGTGCTGGTACATAGTTCCTTGAAAGTGGCATCACAGGTAGATAGGTTGGTCAAAAAGGCTTTTGGCACTTTGGCCTTCATCAGTCAGTGTATTGAGTATATGTTCAAAAGGGAACTGCAGATGCTGGAATATCGAAGGTACACAAAATTGCTGGGGAAACTCAGCGGGTGCAGCAGCATCTATGGAGCGAAGGAAATAGGCGACGTTTCGGGCCGAAACACTTCTTCAGAGTGTATTGAGTATAGGTCATGTTACAGATGTGTAAGATGTTGGTGAGGTCACATTTGGAGTATTGTGTTCAGTTCTGGTCACCATGTTGTAGGGAGGATGGTGTCAATCTGGAAAGGGTGCAGAGAAGATTTACGAGGATGTTGCCAGGCTGCAATTTTACCAAGCTAATTAACCTACAAACCTGTACGTCTTTGGAGCGTGGGAGGAAAGCGGAGATCCCGTAGTCAGGATCGAACTCGGGTCTCTGGTACTGTAAGGCAGCTATTCTACCACTGCACCACTGTGCCACCCTAAACTATGAACAATTATTAGCAATGTGAACACTAGTTAAAAATATCACTTACCATATATTACCAATTAGAATACAAATCAATCATTTAGTCTGAGAGAAAAAGCCATTTATTCCATTTTCAAACAACACAGGAGCAATCTATTGTACAGGTTTTCAATCTTATAACTATGCAGGTTATTTTCCAGGAAGCAAATGGAACCACTTTCAATTAATAACTGCATTAGCTGGAAATTAGAATTAGCAATTTTGACTATGAGTCAGGTGGTGGATTCAAGTCCAACTGTTTTTTGGCACATTGGCCTTCATCAGTCAGAGTATTGAGTATAGATTTTGGGAGCTCATGTCTCCATTATAGATGTTGGTGAGGCCACATTTAGAGTATTGGGTTCAGTTTTGGGCACCATGTTATAGGCAGATGTTGGCAATCTGGAAAGAGTGCAGAGAAGCTTTACGAGGATGTTGCCAGGACTTGAAGGCCTGTGCTATAGGGAGAGGTTGAGCAGGCTAGGACTTTATTCCTTGGAGCACTGGAAAATAAGGGGTGATGCTATAGAGGTGTGTAGAGAAATAGATTGGGAGAATCCACCAAGTCCTTTCTCCCAAGTAGGGGAATAGCGAACCAAAGGACATAGGTTTAAAGTGAGGGGGAAGAGATTTAATAGGAACCCGAGGGGTAACTTTTTTTTACACAAGGGTGGTGGGTATATGTAACGAGCTGCCGGAGGAGATGGTTGAGGCAGATACTATCATACCTCATAAACCATTACTCCTAAACCCTACCATACCTGCTCATCCACCACATCTGGCAGATCTGCAGGCACTTCCGGATTCACGGAACTGGGTTGGAAACAAGTCATCTTCCATTTCAGGAGATGCTTAAGAAGGAAATGGCCATGACCACAACAAGAAGTCAAATTCCTTGTGCGAATGACTTTTACTCAGAAGTATCATTGTCAATGCAGCCCATTTTCCTCCCAATCAGTGTTTCTTGAAGAAAACATTTTCAATCACAGTTTAGTTGCTTGCTGGATTTTCTCCGGGTGGTGGGATGGTTTTGTGTTATCCTTAAATGTTTTAAGCACCAGAGGTCTGAAGAAAGGTCTCAACCCGATGCGTCACCTATTCCTTTTCTCCAGAGATGTTGCCTGTCCAGCTTAGTTACTCCAAAATGTTGTCTCTATCTTTGGTCCCAACCCAAATGTTGTCTGTCCACTCCCTCCACGAACGCTGCCTCACCCGCTGAGTTTCTCCAGCATTTTGTGTTTTGACCAAGTATGATACATCAGCTTTTCTGATTATTTCAAAACTTCAGCCTAAATTGATTATGGTGAGATAAACACTCCTTGGATTTTAGATTAAGAGTGATACAAGTATAAGGTTAAACAGATTTAAGACAGCACGGTGGAACAATGGTAGAATTGCTGCCTTTCAACTCTAGGGACCCGGGTTTGATCCTAACTACGGGCTCTGTCCGTACGGAGTTTGTACATTCTCCTTGTGACCTGCGTGGGTTTTCTCCAGGATCTCTGGTTTCCACCCACACTCCAAAGACGTACAGGTTTGTTGGCTAATTGGCTTGGCATAATTGTAAATTGTCCTTAGTGTGTGCAGGATAGTGTTAGTGTGCGGGTAGTGCTGGTCGGTGCGGACTCAGTGGGCCGAAGGGCCTATTTCTGTGCAAGCGTTACATTGTCAGTGCCAAGGGCTCCCTCTTCCACACAACATATTAATGATTGATTTACACATTAATAATGAAGTGATTCATTCAGGTGCCTGCCTTGATTCAGTAAGAACCTATTTCGGCATTCTGAAGTTGTCAGCCATCAGACAATGTCACTCTGCGAAATGGGATCTTGACATACTGACAATCTGACAGAACAAAAGATAAACAATAAAATAAACTGATTATGGGTCGAAAATTCAATAGAATAAGCGTACATTTGTGCAAGCTTTACATGAATGCTGAGCGAACATTTGATTAGAATTAAAGAAAGTCAAATGTCTGTTCAGATACGTCAAACAGTGAGAGTGCAGGAGACCTGGAAGCACTTTGTTTGAAGATATTGCACTAGAACACTCATATGTAATAAAATGGAACTGTAAATGCTGGGGGGTTTTTCAACCAAAGATAGACACAAAATGCTGGAGTAACTCGAGCGCGTCAGGCAGTATCTCTGGAGAAAAGGAATAGGCAACATTTCGGGTCGAGACCCTTCTTCAGACTGAGAGTCAGGGGAGAGGGAAACTAGAGGTATGAAAAGCATCAACTATCCATTTTCTCTGGAGATACTGTCTGACTCAGTGAGTTACTCCAGCATTTTGTGTCTATCTTTCTTACACTAGAAAATGCAGTTGGGTGTTGGGTGCAAGGTACTGTTCACAATTAACCTTGTATGGTGAAAGATATTTTGTTTGCAAATTTGGCTTCTGTGGAGCATACAAAGAAAATGAGTTCATTCATGGTCAGATCCCAGGGTGTGGGTCTCTGGTGAAAACAGAGACTGAAATGCACGGCATGTGGGAAGGTGGTGGTGGTGGAGTGAGGTGGGAGGCTGGTGCAAGTGGGGGAATGAAGACAGGGATAAGAAGAGTGGTTATCAAGAGGGGGTCAGAGGAGGCCAGGTGCTGGAGGGGATGGATCAAGGGATAGAGCTGACTGGGTTTTGTTCATGTTTAAGAAAGAACTGTACTGCAGATGCTGGAAAAATCGAAGGTAGACAAAAATGCTGGAGAAACTCAGCGGGTGAGGCAGCATCTATGGAGCGATGGAATAGGTGACGTTTCGGTTGGAAACCATTCTTCAGAGTTTGGTTCATGTAGTCATTTGTGGGCTCATGCGACAGATTTTTTTGTGTGGTCAATTAAATCCAGTAAACAGTCAATTAAAGGGAAAATATAGACCTTTAAACACTGCTTCAATAAAAAAAAATCAGCTCTATGTATATGACATTGTCATAGCATCCCAGAATAATATGCATTGAAGTGACCTATTTAGCACAACATGACATCCTGGTAGATTTATCCAATTAATCCCATTCCCCTTCTCCTCTCCTGTTGGCGGTCAATATTTTCCCTTCATGTACTCGGTAAGTTTGCTCTTGAAAGAAGATATTGAATCTCCTTCCAAAACACTTCCAGACAATACATTCCCGATGAGAATATCCGGCTGTACAAGTAATTCCCTTCATGTTGATTCAGGCTCTGTTGATGCTGTGAATGCAGGTTATTGGTCCTTCAATAACTGATAAACATCTTGCACCTCGATGTGGAGACTATTCCAAAATGATACATAAAGGCAATCAGGCCAAAATGAGTGTGGACTTGGATCTTGGGGATGGAGAAATGGGGAGAAAATTAGGGGGGGGGGGGGGGGGTGTTAGCGACAAACAGCTTACTTATGAACAAGGGGGGGGGGGTCTAAAAAAAGATGTGGTTAGCATAAGAATGTTGTCATCCATGGTTATCCATCATAAATTTTAATGCCTATATTGTTTCTATTACACTAGTGTTAATGGCACTGAGTGAGTGTGACCCAAAACAGAATTGAATTGAACACAGAAGGTATGGTTTTTAACAACATCAAAGTTGTGCAATAGTCAGCAACTATTTGATCTTCCTACAACATTTTATGGTTCACCTTTAAATTGAAGCGGACATGATTGAGGAGTTTTTTTATTTAAATGGTGTGGATGCTCCCATCAATGAGATGAGCTCATCTGTTTCTGTAACACTACACTTTATTGTTGAAACCTGCGCTGTTGAAGTATAGATCTTTGATTTGCTTCATGACAGGTTTGATGGCGATGATACATTTTTGACAAATGAATTGTACTCCTCTGCACAGTCATAAAAGACAGAAGTCAGACGGTATCAGGCATGAAGTGGAAGAATCCATTTACGAGATGACACATTGTTGTGAAGAAATAATCATCATAAATTGGTCAGAATAGATGAGTTTATATTCATCTATTGACTTTGTGGGAAATCGTATTTTGCTGCAGGTACTCACTGTATAATGAATGGACTATTTTGGAACAGCGATTTTTAAATTCGAGTGGGATTTAAAATGAGTATACAATCCCATCAACTTTATACCAAGTAGATTAGAATAAATATTTATTTTACTTTTGTCTTCCTGTTCAGCCTTCCTACGGGATTTCTTTAATTCTCTCTGTAAACATAGAAACTTAAGATGCACAATAACTGCAAACTCTACAGCAAAAAATCGACTCCTAAACATGTGAGTCAGCGGAAAAACAGACCAAAATCCCAACTTGTCAAAGCTACTGGGACAATCGCTGACATAGAATACACCATCTGTGAGGCATTACAGCAATGATAAATGTAAAGTGTTTAATTTCCAATGAATCATGTTGAAAAATCATGAGTTTGTGAAAGGCATTACACACATGCAAAGCTTGTTACTTCTTTCTTTAATATTTGCATGTCAACAAGCTCATTGCCTGAATTGAACTATCTATATGGGAAGGTCGCCAGCCAACAATGGGGATGTTGGTAGAAGTCATTCATCTGCAGCACGGTGGCGCAGCTGTAGAGTTGCTGCCTTGCAGTGCCAGAGATCCGGGTTCAATCCTGACTATGGGTGCTGTGTGTACGGAGTTTGTACGTTCTCCCCGTGAGCTGTGTAGGTTTTCTCCGGGTGCTCCGGATTCCTCCCACACTCCAAAGACGTACAGGCTTGTAGGCTAATTGCCTTGGTAAAATTGTAAATTGTCCCTAGTGTGTATAGGATAGGGCTGGTGTATGGGGTGATTGCTGGCCGGCGCGGACTCGATGGGCCTAAGGGCCTGTTTCCACTCTGTATCTCTAATCTAAACTAAACTAAAAACTAAACACTAAACTGAACTAATAGAACCTATCTATTTGTTGTATGCATGAGCCCATGCGACCCGATTAGTAGCTGGGTAGGCTGCTCTGTGCCAAACAAGATCACACTAAAAATGCAAGCTACTGTGTAAACTTTGCCAAATTATTCCTGCACAACAAAAATCTGAATTTTGTTAAGGTGAGGATTGGGATATAATTGGAACTACATGCTTAAGATGTACATTTAGAATATCGTTAAAGTGGGAATCAAATATGTCCAGCTATTACCATTCCTGATGCAGACACAGTTTTCTGCCATTTATCTTGTACGCAGTTCCTCAAAGACTTCTTGTAGACCTGTCGGAGTGGGACCTCAGTGATTGGATGGTTGACACAAGTGAGTCCCTGAACAGGAAATGCTCTTCAACCAAATAAACGGCAGAAATCTCACTAAGATATCGGAATGTTAAATCAGAAAAACTTATAACAAAATATATTCAAGTTATTGTACAGAAAGCATACTTGGTATGAGAGAAGTAAAGAAATCATCTTTATTAATAAAAGATGTAACATTGTGGAATCTGAGGAAAGAGCATCTATTTTGTCACTTGAAACATTCAGGATCAAGTCAGTTGTTTGGCAGCAGTGTTTATCTACTATAATGCTGTTAAAAAATAATTCAAACAATGTTTCTGATTATTGAGCCCCTATTTTTAGAAACAGGCAGAGAGAGAAGGGGAGACAGAGAGAGAGACAGGGAGGGAGACGGAGAGGGAGACAGAGAGAGAGAGACAGAGAGGGAGACAGAGAGAGAGAGAGACAGAGTGGGAGACTGCGAGGGAGACAGAGAGAGAGAGATAGAGAGGGAGAGAGAGAGACAGAGAGGGAGACTGCGAGGGAGACAGAGAGAGAGAGATAGAGAGGGAGACAGAGAGAGATAGAGAGAGAGAGAGACAGAGACAGAGAGGGAGACGGAGAGAGAGACATAGAGAGAATTTATTTTGACCCCATTTGTTGTTAGGATTTATTCCACAATAATTTTAAAAAATCATGAGCTACTATCAACTTCACTGGAGACCCTCAGGCTATCTTCCATCAGACGTTACTGGACATTATCTTTCACTAAACATTATTCCCTTTTTCCTGTTGCTGTAGACTGTGAATGACATGTATAGTCTTTCTGCTGACTGGTTAGCACACAACAAAAGCTTTCCACTATACCTTGGTACATGTGACAATAAACTAAACTAAGCTAAAATAAATAATTTAGCAAACTAACAAAGGTCATTCTACATGACTCTTTAATACTTGGCTATTCCCTAATTTCTTATGAATGACAATAGTTTCAGTTTAGATAGAGCAAGGAAACAGGTCCTGCAAGCCAATGAAACCATGCCAACTGCCCATCACCCTTTGATGTTAGTTTCATGTTATCCCACATTCATCCACTCCCAACATGTTACAGCAGGCAATTAATCTACCAACCCGCACATCTTTGGAATGAAGTAGGAAATCAGAGCACCCATAGGAAACCCATGATTCACAAGGCGAACGTGCAAACTCCAGATGGACAGCACCCGAGATCAGGATCAAACCCGGGCGTGTGGGGCTGCGTAAGCATCAATGGAACAAAAAGAACTTGTTCTTATTAAACAACATTGTCACATTCAGAATGTTTCAAAGTGCCTCATAGTCTTTAAAGAATCGTCACTGCCATCACATGTGTATCTTGCCAAGTAATACATGTTGGCCATCTGCCATGTTTGGCCACCCCTTCAATCAATGCGGCTATTTTAGTGAGCATGGAATCTGCTCACATCGTCATGTCTTTATAACAGCACCTTAGACAATTTCATAATTTAAGCAACAGCATCCATCTGTTGCAGAACACTATCACCGAGTATAATTCCAACCCCCACATGTTGTAAATACTCCTGGACCTACCACAGCATTGAGCATTCTGCTTATGGTAGGAAGTGAATGGTTATATCTGCACTACCCAGAAGTACGGGCAGCAGTGAATATGTTTAGCACATACAGAGAAATTACACCTGAGAGTGGTGATGCTGTTTGGAAAAAAAAACGCCATCTGTTCCTAGATTGGAAATATTAATAAGAACATTGATTCTTGAACATCACCATTTTACTAGCATCGTGGACTAAAAACACACACCACAACACCAGCACCTCAGTTCAAAATTCATTTCATCAAAATGATTTGTATATAAACTGATTTTAAATGTCAAATGCACCAAAGCTTCGCTTTTACTTCACGGATCAAATAACTTCAAGACTTTGACTTTTGCAAGAACACAAGATAATTTTTTTTTAATAGCATTTTTTAATAGGCATTCAGTATTCTTGCAGAATTCAAACAAAGGAATGGTCCATTCAACACAAAAATATTTATATATCCCATGTCATGAATTGTAAACTGACATTAACATTGATTAGAAAGTCCGGTAATCAAAGTGGTAGCAGAGAGCCTGCTTTAGGCTGAAAGCGTGCAAAAAAAAAAAAATTCTTTAAACAGGTGGCTGTTCTGTTTCAATGATAATTATTCCATCTAATCCTTTACTAAACGTCTGCTAGCGGGCTACTTTAAAGATTAATTCACGATTTATTTTAGGGAACCAGGAAGATGCTGAGAAATTGCATGGGGTGTCATTTGCTGAGGGAAATGGCGTTCTGCTGAATTAGCTGATGTTAAATGTTATAAATGAAAATACCAATATGATTACCGCCATCTCTTAATTGTCTGGGTACTCCCAAGCAGCATCTAGCTGCTTATTTTAGTGTGTAGTGGATCCCTTCCTGCTGTGACATTATGCATCCCTGCACCACTGACGTTATAGGCTGTGAACAGCACTTCTTCATTGGAAACATTTCTAATACTATTTTGCATAACCTGTGAATTGAATTGAGAATCGCCACATCATTTAATGTAGATACTTTATTAGCAACCAGAGAGGCGAGATCTAGTTATTTGGTACTAAACCAAAACCCTGAAGTAAAAAAAAAATCATATTCTACATGACTGCATTATTTAATTTTCAGTTTGAAAGCATCCAGAACCGCTACCTTCGCAAACCAATTGGCTGTTAATAACGCCGCAGGAGTTAATTATTCTCTCTTATTTAATCATAGAATTTCCCAATTTGTATCCTACATTTCCATTGACCGCAAAGATCTTTAGCTCTACGGGGAGACAAGAGACTAGCACTCTCGATCTCAGTGTTTTCTGCAAAATACTTACATTGTCCTCCATTTGTCAGGTGAAATTAATATTAAACTGGAACAAATCAGTCCATCTCTGTTAAAATCACAAACTGAGGAAATTTGTAACAGCTGCCCCGTGCAAATTGCAATCATCAACAGGATGTCCACAGTTTACAGAGAATCGGTTTAGCAAGTACAGGTTCATAATTAATTTCAAAATTAAATTGTAGCCACATTATTGCCAATCATCTCCGGGGAATGTAATACTTTTGACACTCATATTGTTTTGATGTATTTTGTTACTTAAGGAACCGTAACAATAATCTTGTCATTGTCAATGGCAAGACGGCAAGATGCGATTGAAGAGGATTCAACAGCAATTTGCTAACAATGAAACAATTAGTCAACACATAATGCCATAAGAAGAATCATTCTATGATCCACAACTGCCACCTGCTGGATTAATTTTGTTATGGATTTGTTATTGCTAGATAGGATTCGTGTGGATGTAACCATATAACCATATAACAATTACAGCACGGAAACAGGCCATCTCGGCCCTACAAGTCCGTGCCGAACAACTTTTTTCCCTTAGTCCCACCTGCCTGCACTCATACCATAACCCTCCATTCCCTTCTCATCCACATGCCTATCCAATTTATTTTTAAATGATACCAACGAACCTGCCGCCACCACTTCCACTGGAAGCTCATTCCACACCGCTACCACTCTCTGAGTAAAGAAGTTCCCCCTCATGTTACCCCTAAACTTCTGTCCCTTAATTCTGAAGTCATATCCTCTTGTTTGAATCTTCCCTATTCTCAAAGGGAAAAGCTTGATCACATCAACTCTGTCTATCCCTCTCATCATTTTAAAGACCTCTATCAAGTCCCCCCTTAACCTTCTGCGCTCCAGAGAATAAAGACCTAACTTATTCAACCTATCTCTGTAACTTAGTTGTTGAAACCCAGGCAACCCAGGATGTACAGGGACAAATTTGCAGGAAACATGGCAGCCCATCTGTGCACAACAGATTCTCTTATATATCAATAAAATAACTCAGTAAAAACTAGTTGAGGATTTTTTTCCCCCCCCCCCAAGTCAAAAGTGGAATTTTCCAGTTATTCTCTGAATGGTACAGAAAATAATTGAACATCAAAAAGCAATGGTTGATTTTAATGTTTCTGCAGATAGACTGAAATATTCACAATGCCGACTCCATTTGGTGCTACACCAGTCATAGAGTGATACAGCATTGGAACAGGCCCTTTGGCCCAACTTGCACACACCGACCAACATGTTCCATCTACACTAGTTCCACTATATCCCTCTAGAGGCCCATATCCCTCTAAACCTGTCCTGTCCATATACCTGCCTGATTGTTTCTTAAATGTTGCGATAGTCCTTGCCTCAACCAACTCCTCCGGCAGCTTGTTCCATACACCCACCACCCTTTGTGTGAAAAAGTTACCCCTCAGATTCCTATAAAATCTTTTCCCCTTCATCTTAAATCTATACTCTCTGGTTCTCGTATGTTTTCTATTCTGGGCAAGAGACTGTGTGTCTACCCGATCTCTTCCTCTCATGATCATATACACCTCTATAAGATCACCCCTCATCCTCCTGCTAATTCTAATTTCCAGCTAATGCAGTTATTAATTGAAAAGTGGTTCCATTCGCTTCCTGGAAATAACCTGCAGAACTAAAAGATTGAAAACCTGTACAATAAATAGATTGCTCCTGTGTTGTTTGAAAATTGAATAAATGGCTTTTTCTCTCAGACTAAATGATTGATTGTATTTTAATTGGTAATATATAGTAAATGCTAAGTGAAAGTTTTATCTAGTGTCCACATTGCTAATCATTGTTCACAGTTTAGGGTGGCACAGTGGCCCAGCGGTAGAACAGCTGCCTTACAGTACCAGAGACCCGGGTTTGATCCTGACTATGGGATCTTCGGTTTCCTCCCACTCCAAAGACGTACAGGTTTGTAGGTTAATTAGCTTGGTAAAATTGCAAATTGTCCCGAGTGTGTGCAGGATAGTGCTTGTGTGCAGGGATTGCTGGTCAGCGCGGACTCAATCCCCCCAATACATGGTATTGGGGGTAGAGTGCTGACATGGATAGAGAAGTGGTTGGCAGACAGGAAACAAAAAGTAGAGATTAACGGGTCCCTTTCAGAATGGCAGGCAGTGACTAGTGGGGTAACGCAAGGCTCAGTGCTGGGACCGCAGCTATTTACAATATACATCAATTATTTGGATGAAGGGATTCAAAGTAACATTAGCAAATTTGCAGATGACACAAAGCTGGGTGGCAGTGTGAACTGTGAGGAGGATGCTATGAGAATACAGGGTGACTTGGACAGGTTGGGGGAGTGGGCAGATGCATGACAGATGTAGTTTAATGCGGATAAATGTGAGGTTATCCACTTTGGTAGCAAAAACAGGATGGCAGATTACTATCTAAATGGCGTCAAGTTGGGAAAAGGGGAAGTACAATGGGATCTGGGGGCCCTTGTACATCAGTCTATGAAAGTAAGCATGCAGGTACAGCAGGCAGTGAAGAAAGCAAATGGCATGTTGGCCTTTATAACAAGAGGAATCGAATATAGGAGCAAAGAGGTCCTTCTGCAGTTGTACAGAGCCCTAGTGAGACCACACCTGGAGTATTGTGTGCAGTTTTGGTCCCCTAATTTGAGGAAGTACATTCTTGCTATTGAGGGAGTGCAGCGTAGGTTTACAAGGTTAATTCCCAGGATGGTGGGACTGTCATATGCTGAGAGAATGGAGCAGCTGGGCTTGTACACTCTGGAGTTTAGAAGGATGAGAGGGTATCTCATTGAAACATATAAGATTGTTAAGGGCTTGGGCACGCTAGAGGCAGGAAACATGTTCCCGATGTTGGGGGAGTCCAGAACCAGGGGCCACGGTTTAAGAATAAGGAGTAAGCCATTTAGAACGGAGACGAGGAAACACTTTTCCTCACAGAGAGTGGTGAGTCTGTGGAATTCTCTGCCTCAGAGGGCAGTGGAGGCAGGTTCTCTGGATGCTTTCAAGAGAGAGCTAGATAGGGCTCTTAAAAATAGCGGAGTCAGGGGATATGGGGAGTTGGCAGGAACGGGGTACTGATTGGGGATGATCAGCCATGATCAGATTGAATGGCGGTGCTGGCTCGCAGGGCCAAATGGCCTACTCCTGCACCTATTGTCTATTGTCTATTGTGTATTGACTTGTTGGGCCGAAGGGCCTGCTCCAGCATGTATCTCTAAAACTAAAATTTAAAAAAAACAGATAAAAATCAAAAATCTGCAGAAACTGTTATGTCTTAACTGTGTTAGCTGCAAGAGAATAAACCTGCTTAGCATTTGCAATTGCCTTGTGTTATCTAAAAATGTCTGCAGGAATATTTTCGGGAGGTTGATATTATTCCACCGTCAACATCCAAAATAAAAATAAATCTGTCACTTTAACCAATGCATTTAAATGATGCCTTCAAGGTCCAACTGACAATGATGGATTGCCGTGCAACATATGCTGCATATTCCGGCTATTTTCTGTAAATATTGTCTTTTGCAGTTGAATCCCAGTAAACATAGTACTGGCTTGCCAAGGCATTTCATGCTTGCTGCAAGGTTTCTGAAAATTGTAGATAAACGCACTCCAATTATAAGTCTTTGTACTCCAGTAATCTTCCATTCTACATGTCTGACTAATCAAAAAGAGGAGCACATTTGAAAAATGGAATATTAATATTTGACCATGATGTTGACTGAAAAATGCTGCTTTCTCCAAGTCAAATGTATTGATATTTGTGTGCAGGAATGGGGCAAATATAATGGTCCAGGAATGGGGCAAATATGATACATATTTATGGTCTGTCAAATAGTCTGTCAGTCTTCCTAGTATGTCTGGAAACATGTCCCAGCTACACTCGTCCCACCTGCCCACGTTTGGCCCATATTCCTCCAAGCCTGTCCTATCCATGTACCTGTCTAACTGTTTCTTAAACGTTGGGAAAAAATCCCAGCCTCAACTACCTCCTCTGGCAGCTTGTTCCATACACCAACTACCCTTTGTGTGAAAAGTTACCCCTCAGATTTCTATTAAATCTTTTCCCCTTCACCTTAAACCTATGTCCCCTGGTCTTCGATTCACCTACTCTGGGCAAGAGAATCTGTGCATCTACCCATTCTATTCCTCTCATGATTTTAGACCCCTCTGTAAGATCACCCCTCAGCCTCCTGTACTCCAAGGAAAAGAGTCCTTTACATTTTGTCCCTCACCTTGAAGCTAGGCTCTGCAGCCTTTGACATTTCCACACTAGGGAAAAGGTTCTGACTGTCTAGCTAGCCTATGTTTGCCTCTCTTAATTTCATACACTTCTGTCAGCTCTCCCCTCAGCCTTCAACACTCCTTTGAAAACAATCCATACATTGACCACATCACCAGGCTGACCCCTGCAACGCTGACCCAATGCAGCCGAAAGGACAACAGAGTTTTAAGGACAAGATAAGGGTCTATATTTTAAGAACTTTAAAACTTAAAGGGCACAAAATGGTGCCGGAAACACAGTGATCCTGTGTACTGCTCATTTTTTTCTTACATTATTTTAGTTTAGTTTAGTTTAGTTTAGTTTAGAGATACAGCACGGAAACAGGCCATTCGGCCCGCCGAGTCCGTGCCGACCAGCGATCCCTACACATTAACACTATCCTACACACATTAGGGGCAATTTACACATACACCAAGCCAATTAACCTACATACCTGTACGTCTTTGGAGTGTGGGAGGAACCTGAAGAAAACCCACGTGGTCACAGGGAGAACGTACAAACTCTGTACAGACAGCACCTGTAGTCGGGATCGAACCCGGGCCTCCGGCGTTGCAAGCTCTATAAGGCAGCAACTCTACCGCTGCACCACAATGGTCATTGCACTCTCGTAACTGTCACTGTATGTCATGTTGTTACTTGTGGGCGGAGCACCAAGGCAAATTCCTTGTATGTGAACACTTGGCCAATAAACTTACTTACTTATTTATGCATGATTGTGCTTATGAACCGTATGATTTTACTAAATTGTACAGAGGACAAAGAATCTCAACGGGCACATGCAACAATAAAGCACAGTTCTTTTTTAATCTGAATTCCATCTAGTTGATGATCACCCTTCTCATTAAGATTTTGCCCAAAGCCGATCATTGTGATTAAACCTCTATTCTTGTTACTGGGAGCTCATCGAGAAGAAAAATGAAATTGGTTTAATATATGTCAATGGTGAAAGGAGAAAACAATCTTGGTGCAGGGTTTTTTTTTTGACCATTGCTGATAAACAGAACTGTCCTTAGAGCGTTAGTCGGGGGGAAAATACCAAGACTTGAGATGTATCTGATGTACATAATGTCCTGAGTTTTATTTTCTGCTATGCTCTTTTTGACAGCTGCAGCCAAAAATAATCCATGGATTTATCAATAGCAAAGTATTTTGATGCTGCATCTTTTCCAACCAGATGCCTTCAACGGAGGATCTGAACTGGAGAGGTTCTTCAACTAAACAGACTGATGATCCTCACTGACCTTCGGAGACCCAAATCAGGTTGCACAAAGAAAAAATATATTGATTGGTTTTAAATGGTATTTTGAAAGGTTGGAAATACAAATGGGAATAAGGAGGTGAGGTTAAAAAGACAGACAGAGAAGGAAATAAAAGTTTATTTTTATATTTAAAAATTCCACATTGTGACAACCCTACTCCCATTCAGAGGTTGATTGATTGAATTCCACCATGGAATTCCACCATGGTACATCATGGTACATCAACTATTAATGATTTTCTGCACATATCATGAATGTGCTCATTGTTTTTTTGCACTTTTGGGAGAACTTGCTGCACTTTCTTTCCTAGGTATCAGTTTTCATGATTATTTAAGATACTCCTCTCTTTACCTGTCATGACTTTCCACATATTAGTCCAGGGAAGTTAACAAGAAATTGTTAACAAAAAAATTGACCTTCGTGCAGAGATCAGGCAAAGGTCAGCCGTGATTGAATGGCGGAGTGGAGTCTCTGGACCGAATGGCCTTATTCTACTCCTATAACTAGTGAACTTGTGGCATACTGGTTGTGACAGGGCCACAAATTCTATAATGCAACCCCTTCTAACTCATGACAAATGCATAACCTGACACCGAAAGTTGGTGTCACAGTCTGCCCTCTCCTCATTCTCATCCACTTCACCTCCCAGTACTTTTCCACCGGTCCCTCCTTCTCCTCACCTGCCTGCCTGCCGCTCCCCTCTCATCAGCCCAACTCTCCTCACCTGTTGCACTCAGTTGCCTCTGATCACCAATTAGCCCGGTATATAGACTCTCCTCACCGTTCACACAGTGCCAGATTGTTCTCAGCATTCATGCAAGACTCTCCAGCGATTTCCCGACTTCCTGCCTGGCTTCGACTCTCCTTTCGTCTGTTCCTCGCTGGTTTGTTTGCATCATGTGTTGGATCTCCTGGTTACCGGACCTTCCGCTACCCCGACTACGTCTCCTGCCTGCCCCTCTTCGGAACCCTCGCTCAATCCTGAGCCTCTGTGTGAGTACGGTGTACCCATTCCTGTGTTACTACTCTGTGTTACAGTATCGTAATAAAGTTCGTTACCAACTATACCTGCCTGATTCTGTGCTGCTATTGGGTCCAAGCTATACCCGTTACAGTCCAATCTGGCCAACAATGGACTCAGCGCACACAACGTCTCCGTCAAACCGCTTCGAGAGGATTGAGCACACGCACCTGCAGCACCAAGCTATGCTCACTGCCTCCAACTCCGAGGTTCGACAGGCTGTGTCAAACCAGGAGCAAGCATTGGTTGCACTAGCCACCCAGGTCCAACAGCTGACGACCACCCTCACCCAGGCTACACCCCATGCTTCGCCTCCGGCTCCGACAGCACCAGCTCCCGGTCCACCAGGACCATCACCTGAGCCCCGGGTGGGAACCCCAGAGCGCTACGCTGGAGACCCGGAGGGTTGCAACCCATTCATCACGAACTGTTCCATTCTCTTCACCCTACAGCCCTACACCTTCGCCCAGGAAGCGGCGAGAGTGGCGTTTACCATTAATCACCTGACTGGCAGAGCTCGGCTGTGGGGAACGGTTGAATGGGAGCGACGCACGCCAGCTTGCTCCTCTTTCCAGGCCTTTGCCGCGGAGCTTCGCAAGGTGTTCGGTGAGGTTTCGATGGGTCCGGACGCTGCGGGAGGTCTGCTGGGGTTTAGCCAGGGGAACCAGAGCGTCGCTGTCTTCGCCATCGACTTTCGCACCAGGGCCCGTCAGAGTGATTGGAACGCCCCGGCCCAGTGTGACGCTTTCTTGCTGGTCTTGAATGACTATATCAAGGATGAGTTGGTGTCCCACGACCTTCCTTCTTCTCTGGATGGGCTTATCGAGCTAACGACCCGTCTGGACCGACGCATCCTGGCGAGACGTCGGGAGAGGCAACAGGGACAGGCGGACCGCCAGCTATCCACCCAAGCTCGTTTTCCTCCGGAGAGTGGACTACCCTCGTCGGGGCAACCGTCGAGGCAACCCGAACCCATGCAGGTGGGCCGCACCAGTCTCACCCCCGGGGAACGTCGGCGTCGGGGGAACCTCTGTCTCTACTGTGGCCTGGCGGGTCATTACATCTCCAAGTGTCCAGTAAAAGGCCAGACTCACCAGTAGCGGAGGAATTACTGGTGAGTCGAACCTCTGAACTTTCCTCTGCCCGACGCCCTCTTTGTCATGCCCGTCTGCTGTTGTCTGATGGTTCTCACACCCTCGCCACCTTCATAGACTCTGGTTGTGACATTAATCTTATGGACAAGGAACTAGCCCGCCAGCTTGGCATCAGTTGTGTTCCCCTGCCTGAACCTGTTCCCGCCAACGCCCTCGACGGCCATCTCCTGGGGACTGTTTCTCACCAGACGGTCCCAGTGCGCATACTCCTGTCTGGTAATCACCATGAGACCATCCAGTTCCACATCCTGCAGTCTCCCCGTCTTCCCCTCATCCTGGGTTACCCCTGGCTTCGGCGACACAACCCCAACATCGACTGGAGGACGGGGGTCATCTTGGGTTGGAGCCCTTCCTGCCACCAAGTGTGCCTGAAGCAAGCCTCAGCAACTCAACCGGCCACCTGCTCCAGTTCTGCTCCAGATCTGACGGGGGTCCCAGCCGAGTACCATGACTTTGGGGAGGTGTTTAGCAAGTCTAGGGCCACCTCCCTTCCTCCTCATCGGCCCTATGACTGCGCCATAGACCTCCTGCCTGGTTCAGCTCCTCCTAGGGGTCGCCTTTACTCCCTGTCCGCCCCTGAGAGAGGCGCCATGGAGAAATACATAAACGACTCCTTGGCTGCTGGTCTCATCCGTCCCTCCTCGTCTCCTGCTGGGGCTGGGTTCTTCTTCGTGGAGAAGAGGGACAAATCTCTGCGTCCCTGCATAAATTACCGGGGGCTCAACGGCATCGCGGTGAAGAATCGCTACCCTCTCCCACTCATCTCCTCTGCTTTCGAGCTCCTGGAGGGGGCCACCATCTTTTCGAAGTTGGATCTACGCAACGCCTACCACTTGGTCCGCATCAAAGAGGGAGATGAGTGGAAGACCGCCTTCAACACTCCCATGGGACATTATGAATACCTGGTGATGCCCTTTGGCCTCACCAACGCCCCGGCCGTCTTCCAGGCTTTGGTCAATGACGTTCTCAGAGACATGTTGAACAAGTACGTGTTCGTCTATATTGATGACATCCTCATCTTTTCACGGACCAAGGAGGAACACGTACACCACGTCCAGGCAGTTCTACATCGGCTCCTGGAGAACTCGCTCTTCGTTAAAGCTGAGAAGTGCGAGTTTCACTCCCCGTCAGTCTCCTTCCTAGGATACATCGTTGGCCAAGGGAACATCAAGATGGACCCCGCCAAGGTCTCTGCTGTCACCACCTGGCCTGTTCCTGACTCCCGCAAGCAGCTCCAAAGATTCCTGGGGTTCGCCAATTTTTACCGACGGTTCATCCGTGGCTACAGTACTGTGGCCGCACCCCTCACGGCACTCACCTCCTCCAAGGTTCCGTTCCAGTGGTCTGCCGCGGCCGACGAAGCTTTTCAGACACTCAAGACACGGTTTACATCGGCCCCCATCCTCCAAGTTCCGGACTCAGAGAGACAGTTCGTGGTGGAGGTGGACGCCTCCGACGTGGGGGCGGGAGCTGTTCTGTCCCAGCGGGCTGCCGGGGACCAGAAGATCCATCCATGCGCCTTCTTCTCCCGACGCCTGACCCCTGCTGAGAGGAATTATGACATTGGCAACCGAGAACTGTTGGCGGTTAAGTTGGCGTTGGAGGAATGGCGTCACTGGCTGGAGGGAACCGAGCAGCCTTTCTTGGTTTGGACTGACCACAAGAACCTTGAATACCTCCAGTCAGCCAAGAGGCTCAACTCTCGTCAGGCCCGCTGGTCTCTCTTCCTCACCCGCTTCAACTTCTCCCTCTCCTACCGACCTGGGTCCCGCAACGTGAAGCCCGATGCCCTCTCTCGGCAGTTCTTGGCGAAGGAGGAGCCTGCCTCTGGCCCCAACACCATCCTCCTGTCCTCGCACAGGGTTGCCTCCCTCACCTGGGAAGTGGAGGAGAGGGTCAAGGCGGCCTTGGAGAACCAGCCGGGACCCAGCGCATGCCCTCCTGATCGCCTGTTGGTGGTTTCTGCCCTGCGGTCCGACGTCCTTCAGTGGGCCCACAGCTCTCGACTCGCCTGTCATCCCGGCATTCAGCGGACCAAGGAGATGGTGCTACGGAGGTTCTGGTGGGCATCGCTGGAGGTGGACACTCGGGAGTTTGTCAACGCCTGTCCCGTTTGCAACCAGCACAAGGTCTCACACCAAGCTCCTGCGGGTCATCTGCTTCCACTGCCTGTACCCCATCGACCATGGTCCCACATCTCCCTGGACTTCGTTACCGGCCTGCCCCCATCCAGTGGTCACACCACCATCCTGACCGTGGTCGATAGATTTAGCAAGATGGCTCACTTCGTGCCCCTGCCCAAGCTTCCGTCAGCCAAGGAAACTGCCGAGCTCATGTTACTCCACGTCTTCAGGCTCCATGGTCTCCCCGTCGATGTGGTCTCCGACCGGGGACCCCAGTTGGCCTCTGTGTTCTGGAGGGAGTTCTGCAAGCTTGTGGGGGCCACCGTGAGTCTGACGTCCGGATTTCATCCCCAGTCCAACGGCCAAACTGAAAGGAAGAATCAGGAGATGGAGACGGCGCTGCGGTGTATGGTGTCCAAGCATCCCTCCTCCTGGTCCCAGCAGTTGTTGTGGGTGGAGTACGCCCACAACACCCTGACAAGCTCGGCCACTGGGCTCTTCCCTTTCCAGTGTGCCTACGGGTTCCAGCCTCCACTGTTCCCGGCGCTGGAGAAAGAGGTTTCCTGCCCGTCTGTCCAGGCCTTTATTCGTCGCTGCCGCAGGACGTGGACCCAAGCCAGGGCGGCTCTTCTCCGCTCCGTGGACCATTACGCCACGGCTGCCAACCGTCACCGCACCCAGGCCCCCACCTACCTCGCGGGCCAGAAGGTGTGGCTGTCGACCCGGGACCTTCCCTTGAGGGTGGAGTCCAAGAAGTTGGCACCCAAGTTCATCGGTCCCTTTGAGATCCAGAAGGTCATCAACCCAGCGGCTGTGAGGCTCAAGTTGCCTCGGTCCATGCGGGTCCATCCTACGTTCCACGTGTCCAGAGTAAAGCCAGTCCGGGAGAGCTCCCTGGTCCCCGCAGTCCCTCCTCCTCCACCTCCTCGTCTCATCGACGGAGGCCCCGCCTTTACGGTGCACCGCCTCCTGCGCTCCCGCCGTCGCGGGAGGGGTCTCCAATACCTGGTCGATTGGGAGGGTTACGGTCCAGAGGAGAGGTCCTGGGTTCCTGCTCGACACATCCTGGACGCCTCCCTCATCAGGGAGTTTCACCGGCGTCATCCCGACCAGCCGTCCAAGTCCGCCACTCCTAGAGGGGTCGCCGCCCCTGAGACTCTGTCCCCTCTTCCGTCTGAGGCGCCCAGTGACGACGAGATGGAGCTTTCCTCTGATGCTATGGAGGAGGATGCGGACATGGATGTCTCGGACGAATATTAGCCCTCCTCCAGTCCCCCTCCTCCCACCCAACTCTGCGTGGGATTGGGTTTATTTTCTTTATTGTTTTTTTGGGTTTTTTTGGGATGTCAGGAGCCGTCCCTTGAGGGGGGGGTTCTGTCACAGTCTGCCCTCTCCTCATTCTCATCCACTTCACCTCCCAGTACTTTTCCACCGGTCCCTCCTTCTCCTCACCTGCCTGCCTGCCACTCCCCTCTCATCAGCCCAACTCTCCTCACCTGTTGCACTCAGTTGCCTCTGATCACCAATTAGCCCGGTATATAGACTCTCCTCACCGTTCACACAGTGCCAGATTGTTCTCAGCATTCATGCAAGACTCTCCAGCGATTTCCCGACTTCCTGCCTGGCTTCGACTCTCCTTTCGTCTGTCCCTCGCTGGTTTGTTTGCATCGTGTGTTGGATCTCCTGGTGACCGGACCTTCCGCTACCCCGACTACGTCTCCTGCCTGCCCCTCTTCGGAACCCTCGCTCAATCCTGAGCCTCTGTGTGAGTACGGTGTACCCATTCCTGTGTTACTACTCTGAGTTACAGTATCGTAATAAAGTTCGTTACCAACTATACCTGCCTGATTCTGTGCTGCTATTGGGTCCAAGCTATACCCGTTACAGATGGCACAAAAAAGCTGGAATAACTCAATGGGATAGGCAGCATCTCTGGAGAGATGGCATGCAGATTGGTAGGTTAAACAAACACTGGAGATAACCCCCTTGTGCATTGCTGTTAATAGAATTAAGGCGAATATGGGAGAATAGGTTATAGGGGCAACTAATGGGGAATGGGATTATTCTGTTAGCTAGAATAGATGAGTGGGTCAAATAAGGAGAATGGAAATATCAGTGGTTAAGATGGTGACTAGAAATTTCCACTAAGTGATATTGCAAAAACACGGCTGATGGAAATATAATGTGGAAAAATTGCAAGGTCATTCACTTTGACATAAAAAAAGGTCGAGTGCATTTCAAATAGTGAAAGATTAGAAGGTGCTGGTGTTCACGTGGACCTGGGACACTATATATCTATTCCCATGAATCACTAGAATATACTGGTTTAGGGAAAAAATTATTAATTATACGTTGGCCTTTATAGCAAGATTATTAGACTACAAGAGAGCTCTTACTCCAATGATTAGAGCCCAGGGGAGAACATGGTTGAAATATTGTGCCTAGGTCTGGTTTACCGACCTAAAGTAGAGAGAGTGGAGTAGTGTGGAAACACACGATACTGCAGATGCTGGAAGTTCATAACTTCATAAGTGATAGGAGCAGTATTAAGACATTCGGCTCATCAAGTCCACTCCGTCATTCAATCATGGCTGATCGATCTTTCCCTCTCAACCCCATTCTCCTGCCTTCTCCCCATCACCCTCCGACACCCACACTAATGAAGAATCTATCTCTGCCTTACAATACACATTGACTTGGCCTCCACAGCCTTCTGTGGCAATGAGTTGCACACATTCACCACTTGAGAAACACTAAGTGCTGGAGGAATTCAGCAGAACTCAGGCAACAGATAATGTTGCAGGTTGGGGACCTTCAGATTCAGATTCAGATTCAGATTCAATTTTAATTGTCATTGTCAGTGTACAGTACAGAGACAACGAAATGCATTTAGCATCTCCCTGGAAGAGCGACATAGCAAATGATTTAAATAAATAATAATAAGTGATAATAAGTGTCCGGGGGGTGGGGGGGTGATTGGCAGTCACCGAGGTACGTTGTTGAGTAGAGTGACAGCCGCCGGGAAGAAGCTGTTCCTGGACCTGCTGGTTCGGCAACGGAGAGACCTGTAGCGCCTCCCGGATGGTAGGAGGGTAAACAGTCCATGGTTGGGGTGAGAGCAGTCCTTGGCGATGCTGAGGCTTCTTCAGACTCAGTAAGAAGAGACCCGAGCCCAAACGTCATCTGTCCATTTCCTCCACAGATGATTCCTGACCCACTGAGATCCTCCCATACTTTGTGTTTTGCTTGTGAGCCGAATAAAGTTTCATTTGGTTGATTCCTGGGAAGGCAAATCGTCGTGTGATGAGAGGCTGGGTCTATAACTGATGAAAGGACTGTTTAGTAATCCAATAACAGCTGGGAAGAAACTGGGAAGAGAATTTTTTAAGTATGAGTTTTCAAACTTGCGTAACGACTGCCTGATGGGAGAGGGGATAAGAGGGCAATGGCAGAAGGAAAAGATGGCCCACTACCAATTTCTCAAGGGTAATTATTATTGAGCAATAAAAAGTTGGCCTTACGAAGAACAGCTCCATCACATGAATAGGTAGAATTTATTATTTGAAAAAAGCTGGTCTTGAACAATGTTTCTGTTAATTCTTATTATATTGAGATACTAGAATAGTGAAAGACATGGATAGAGTGTATGTGGAGAGGATATTTCCACTAGTGGGAGAGTTTAGCACCAGAGGTCGAAGCCTCAGAATTAAAGGACTTTCCTTTAGTAAGGAGATGAGGAGGAATCTCTTTAGTCAGAGGGTGGTGAATCTGTGGAATGCATTGCCACAGAAGGCTGTGCAGGCCAAGTCAATTGATATTTTTAAGACGGAGATCGATAGATTCTTGATTGTTATGGGTGTCAAGGGTTACGGGGAGAAGGCAAGGGGCTGAGGTTATGAAGGAAAGATATAGCAACCATGATTGAATGGAGGAGTAGACTTGATGGGCTGAATGGACTATTTCTGCTCAGATCTCTTATGAACTTGTGAACTAGAATATGCAATATACCTCCACTTTGAACTCACAGATCTCCACAGACATCACAGATTTATGACTCACCTCCACAGACATCACAGATCCATGACATTAACCTTAAAATGTAATCAAACCACGACTGCAGATGATTCTCCACTTACCAGCTAACTTTAATTTCTCTGATAAATTTCCATTGACATTTTGCAGTCTTGCTGAATTAGTACCATCCTCGCTCAATATGAAAACACTTTTGTGGTATAGTTTTGGGACGATCCTCATTTATTTTACAGGTCATTAAAATTACGTTTGGAGAGAAGAGCCTCAGATCATGTTTATTGATGGGATCTTATGCCAACAGATAAAAGGGCGGGAATTAATAGCTAATCAATGGAAAACTCCTGTTATAGGAAAAACAGTAAAGTTAATTAACTGTAAGGTTTTTACAGCGCTGGAATACTGCAGGCTATGCTTCAGTAAGAAAAAAATCATTTTCTTCTTCACCTTTTCCAACATTGGTTTTATATGGTATTCTTTTTCAGTTGCAATTTTTTGTGTTAAACTAACAAGTGGCTGTGTACCCCATCGGGCAAGCATCAATTGACCAATTCACATAATGGTAATGTTCCTGAAGTGTGCATCTCAGTATTTTATTATGGTGTCTTGTATATCAAAACGATTGCAATCACTTAGTAATATTAGATCAATAAAGTGTCAATAAATCATGAGATGCCTATTTTTAAATGAGCCATTTGAAGTGAAATAGTTAAGCACTCTTGCGTTAGATGAGAAAGTCGCACTGTTTTCCGCTTTGAAGCATCATCAGTAGCTTGATAGCAGTTTCATCCATGACTTGGGAGTTTCAAAGCCCAAATTTCACTCAAGAAAATTGAGTACTGAATCGCGATTGGCGTTAGTGTCATTCGAAGAGTTAAATTGTGGGTCCAGTTTTTCTTTCAGGTGAACACAAAAGCAACCATTGTGCTGTTTCATGCATGAGCAAGTTGAAGTATTCCTGGTGCCCTGGCAAATATTTATCCCTCATTCAACCTCACTAAAAGAAAACCTGTTGTTGTATCAGGTTTTTTGTAGGAGCTTGGTGCACACAGATTGACTGTTGTGCTTCCCATATTACAATGGTGAGCGTTGAAAGTGTTTAGTTGGTTTTAAAGGACGTTGGCATATCCTGAAAGTACATAAGAGGTGTTACATAAATGGAACTCTTACTATTTTGAAATAAGTTGCATTTTTATATGGAGTGGCTTCAGTAACTTTTATAAATAAAATAAAAACTGTTATGATTAACACTGCTCCACTTACAGATTCATTATAATGCAAAATAATCCAAACAGTATCATTTGATGTGCTCTTTGGTCTTCTCACTGTGGCTCTTCAATTGTTAAATTTGATATTGTTTTATAACATGTGAAACTCCATTTGAGTTTGCTCTGGATGAATTGACAACATTTATTTTTAAATGTACAGGTTAATCTCCACTGAAAATTTTACAACATTATAAAATAAGAAAGCAATGAGTCGGGAGTGTGAAGCATTTAAAAGGAGATATGTGGGTAAGTTTTTCTCACACAGCGAGTGGTGTGTGCCTGGAAAGCCTTGTCAGGAGTAATGGTGAAGGCAGATATGATAGTGGCATTTAGGAGGCTTTTAGATAGGTGCATGGATATGCAGGCATAGATGATTAGTTTAACCTGGCATCATGTTCCACATGGATACTACGAGCTGAAGGACCTGTTCCTGAACTGTATATTTTATGACTGGAATAAAAAGCAAGATTAATGATTATCTTGCCAAAGTCAAGTATATTCAAATGGTTCTGCACTAAAATGACAATATTTTACTCTTACTTGGAAATGTATTTATATTCATTCAATGTTCTTGGATTAAAATTCTGCCTTCAATGCAATAAAGGGTGAGGTAGTTCATATAACCATATGACCATATAACAATTTCCGCACGTGAACAGACCATCTCGACCCTTCTAGTCCGTGCCGAACACGTATTCTCCCCTAGTCCCATCTACCTGCACTCAGATCATAACCCTCCATTCCTTTCCCATCCATATACCTATCCAATTTATTTTTAAATTATAAAATCGAACCTGCCTCCACCACTTCCACTGGAAGCTCATTCCACACAGCTACCACTCTCTGAGTAAAGAAGTTCCCCCTCATGTTACCCCTAAACTTCTGTCCCTTAATTCTCAAATCATGTCCTCTTGTTTGAATCGTCCCTACTCTCAATGGAAAAAGCTTATCCACGTCAACTCTGTCTATCCCTCCCATCATTTTAAAGACCTCTATCAAGTTCCCCCTTAACCTTCTGCACTCCAAAGAATAAAGACCTAACTTGTTCAACCTTTCTCTGTAACTTAGTTGCTGAAACCCAGGCAACATTCCAGTAAATCTCCTCTGTACTCTCTCTATTGTTTCATATGTTCATGTTATCAGAGCAGGATTAGGCCATTCGGCCCATCAAGTCTACTCCAACATTCAATCATGGCTGATCTATCTTTCCCTCTCAACCCCATTCTCCTGCCTTCTCCCCATAACCCCACACCCCCGCACTAATCACCTATACAAGAGTGTGACATTACCAGTGGAGCGTGGATGGACTGACTCCTTATGTATTTAACAGTTTATGTATAAAAATCGGAAAAAACTGTAGATGCTCGAAGTCTGGAAAAGTAAAATAAAATGCTGGAAATACTCAGCTGATCGGGCCGCATCTATAGGACCAAATTCCTGCTGTTAGAACGGAAAAATAGATAAATAAATTAATTTAAGTTGCAGAGGATGGGAGAAAGGGCAAAGGGAATATCTCTGTTCGGTTAAGGCCAGGGATAAGCTGTTGATGAACATTTCTGATTAATAGGTAATAGGTTACTGAGGACAAGAAGTGAAACAAAAACCATCGGCCTTGAACAAGGTAAGAGACAGATGAAAACCGTATTGGAGAGCAGGGCAGAACATCGAGGTTGACTCCTTTCAGAACAGTGGCAGTGAATCCAATAGTAAATGTCAATGTGAGTAACTGGAGGAGACAGGATCTTTAGTGGTACGCACCTTCCCGGGTGTGAAGTTCTCATTTTCTTTTCCACTATCTGCGTAAAAATCTATACACTGTAAATGGATCGATTGTAATCATGGATTGTCTTCCTGCTGACTGGTTGGCACGCAACAAAAGCTTTTCACTGTATCTCGGTACACATGACAATAAACAAAACTGAACTGAACTTACTGTATCTGAACTGAAAAAAACCTGCCCAGCAAATCTCTTTTAAACTTTCTCCCTCCAAAGTTATGGATTCCAGAGATTGACATTTTCACCCTTGGAAAAGTGTTCTGACTGTCTACCATCGATGCCACTCATAATTTTATAACCTTCCATCTGGTCTCCCCTCAACCTCTGCTGCTCCAGACAAAGAATAATGAATGTTTGTCCAAGCTCCCCTTATCCAATACATTCTAATCCAAGCAGCACCATAGTCATTTTTTTTCTGCATCTTTTCCAAAGCCCCCACTTCCTTCCTGTTAAGGGGGATGAGAAATGCACACAATACTCCAAATGCGGCCTAACCAATGTTTTATGATCCTGCAACCAGACTTCCTGACTCTTATACTCAGTGCCCGGACTGATGAATGCAAAATGCAAATTGGAGGAACAGCACCTGATATCTTGCATGACCAGCTTACAACCCAGCGATATTAATGTTGATTTATCTAACTACAAGTAACCCATGCACCCCCTCTCTCTCCGACCCTCCCCCACCCTAGTCATCGTACTAGTTTCACTGTCTTCCTGCTGAGTTTCACTGTTTGTATCACTCATTATCACCTTCTCCACAACCAACAATGGACCATTGTGGGCTCCACCTTTCCTTGATCATCATTGCTGGCTTTGATTTGTCCTCTTGCATACCTTTCGTTCATTTGTTCTATGTATCTTTCCATATCTTCCATTTCACTCCCCTGATTCTCAGTCCGAATAAGGGTCTCGACCCGAAACGTTGCATATTCCTTTTCTCCAAAGATGCTGCCTGACCCACTGAGTTACTCCAGCATTTGTGTCTATCTTAAGCATGCCACATGCATTCTTTACCATTCTATCGACCTATATTGCTACTTTCAGGAAGTATTTACATTTCTTTCCAAAAGTAAAATACTACACCATTGTTTTGGACCAACTGCACTATATTTAAGGACCAACAATTTAGTGTCCATGCTAAACGTAACATTTTAGCACATCAAAAATAGGTGCAACTCAATTTTTACACCTCACTAAAATAACCAATTTATCCCACCGATTACATGTCTGCTTTTAATTCAACTATAAATTAATTCTGCTCCAATTCTCTAGCCTCAGAGCTGTGTAAATGCTTAGCTTTCAATATTCAGTCAATTTTTTTTATGAAAACTGAATTTCCTTCCCCTATCCATTTAGTGAATTTACAGCAATTGATTGTGTAACAGAAAAGGTTTCCAATTTTGCCTCTAGTTCTTCTGTAATGCACAAAGTAATACCGTGTTGTATTAACAAACACCAGAGTCTCTACAAATTAGTTCTAAATTCAATCAAAGTGAATGGATAGGCAGGTTTAAATATCGTAGCTATGGGAATGTATTATTATGCTGGAGCTGTTTGAAATCAACAGGAAACGAAAGAGGCAATTGATCATCAAAGCCGGTTGTATTGTGGAGTAATTGAAAATCCACCCACTAGAGGCTCATTAAGAATATTTATACAGGGAACAATAGAAGAGTTGCAACCTTGACAGAAACGTTCTTAGTTGACATGAAAGAAAAATGTTTGGATAAATAACCGCTGTTTGGACTGGAGAGAGCTTCAGTGATATGTACTTCATGTATCAGTGTGGACCATCTTTTACAGCTAAAGTCATAGAGTGATGATCCAGGCCCTTCAGCCCAACTTGCCCACACCGGCCAACATGTCCCAGCTACACTCGGCCCACCTGCCTGCATTTGGTCCATATCCCTCCAAACCTGTCCTATCCATGTACCTGAAGATAGACACAAAATGCTGGAGTAACTCAGCGGGACAGGCAGCATGTCTGGAGAGAAGGAATGATTGATGTTTCGGGTCGAGACCCTTCTTCAGACTCTCTGAAGAAGTTCTCCTCCTCTCTCTGACGAGATTCTTTCCTATCCATGTACCTGTCTAACTGTTTCATAAACGTTGGGATAGTCCCTGCGTCAACTGCATCCTCTGGCAGCCTGTTCCATACACCCACCACCCTTTGTGTGAAAAAAGTTTAAGGTTTATATATGGGGAAATCTGGGGAACATTCATTTTTCAGGGGATAGTATTGTATAATAGTAGAATGTATATTATATGATTATATATTGTAACTGTGTAGTTGTATATTGTATAATTTACAATTGTAGAATGGTAATAGTATTCAGAGAAAATATATTGTAAATTCTCCCTATTGTGTAGGATAGCACTAGTATATGGGGGTCGCTGGTTGGCGCCGACTCGGTGGGTCAAAGGGCCATGTTTCCACGCTGTATCTCTAAACTGAATTAAGCTAAACTATTAAAGAGTAACTAGATACAAAGGTAGTGCAGAAGTTCTCTGTTTAGCTGTTAAGACAAACACTGGCAGCTTCTCTTCACTGCTTTTTGTTGCTCGTAATCCAGGAATCCAACCGATGCTACTTAGGAGGAAAGCAGAAGGTGTCACATCTGAGGGCACTGAAGGGAGGCAGCACAGGGTTTCTTCAGACCGATGCATGTTTGACTTCAATGATTTCTCCCTCATCACACTCACTGCACAACATGCTCCAGAAAACAGAAAACCATTTATTTGTTCTCCCTCAAAATTCATGCAAACTATCTCCTTTGTCATAACCACCAAAGTTCCCCAAGCCACTGGTCCCATGTAATCCCGTGCTACCTGCTCTAAGGTCGGACAGTCGGCGGCTAAACCCTCCCCCACCTGGTTTGCCAGGTGAGGAGGGGGTTGTGGACCCCTAGCAGGACCAAAAACAATACCTGTCAAGGGACGGATGAGCTTCTAGCGAGCCAACGGCCATCCATAACTTCAATAGAAGTTGCAATCACTGTCGTACGTAGCATTGTAAGGAACGATGATAAAGCACACACACCAAAATCCTATACTTCCAGCAGCGGACATCCGCAGGAACTGGAGGACAGAGATGTGTGGTGCGTCCGTCACCGTTCCTGTCGGAAACCAGCACCACTGCGTCGGTAATGTTTTCAACGATGATGAATGAATGAATAACCAAGAATGTCAATGTTTTCCTCCAGCCAGATAAGGGAAACTAAGTCATACGTGTGAAAATCATCACTTGGCCTGGTTATCTCATTTCAAGGTACTTGTATAGTGGACTTTGAGGGAAGGTTAGAAGTTACCAGCATGCCAAGCAGAACTATGTTCTGGAGATAAACTGAGTGACTATGCTATCATATCTGGATTGAATATCTTTATATTGATAAGATGGATAAAAAAGTAAATAGATTGCTCCATTTGAGGAGTTTCTGGAGACCGCGTTTCAAGATACATGCCTGTGCGTTGTGAATTAGAAGCTAGAGGTGAATTAAGTCAACTTCACAATTCCTTGAAACACAAACAGAAAATGCCAGAACCATGAAGCAGAATTAACACTTTGTTTCAAAGACCTTTTGTCAGAACTGGAAAAGCCAGTTTTAAGTTTCAGGGGTACACAAAAAAGCTGGAGAAACTCAGCGGGTGCAGCAGCATCTATGGAGTGAAGGAAATAGGCAACGTTTCGGGCCGAAACCCTTCTTCAGTTTCAGGGGTGGTTGGGGAGAGATGTGTTGGACAATGAGAATATCTCTGTAAGGCTAGGGTTGTCATTGTGATATACTATTGACAATGTTATCTGCTCAATAGGATCATGAGGAAAGAAGAGGAAATTCACAACAGTGAAATAGACGATGTATTAAAAGATGGGGATAAATGAAGACATGTATTCAATGTATACCGGGGGTCAAGGAAAGAGCGTTCACGTCGCGGCCCTGTTTCAACCAAACTTTCCACCACCACGCACAAGAAGCGCAAGAAGCGCAAGACAGACACCATTGTGCAGATGCCGAGAAGTGTGTTCAGCTCTGGCTGAACAACTTCTAATCTTGTGTGTGGACTCGATAAGAAGAAGAATGTATACCGGAGGGTCTCATTCATACTCATATCTGCTCCTTCAATCCATTAAATAGAAACATACAAAACAAGAGGAGGACTCTGCTATTTGGTCCTTGCTTCACTATTCAATGTGATCATGGGTGACCATCCTAATTCAGTACCCTGGTTCATGCTTCTTTCCATATAGAAAAAAGCTACAAAAACAACATAGCAACAAAAGCTTTTCACTGTACCTCAGTACACGTGACAATAAATTAAACAATAAATTGAGCGGCATGGTGGCGCAGTGGTAGAGTTGCTGCCTTACAGCGCTTGCAGTGCCAGAGACCCGGGTTCGATCCCGACTACGGGTGTTGTCTGTATAGAGTTTGTACGTTCTTCCCGTGACCGCCTGGGTTTTCTCCGAGATCTTCGGTTTCAAAGACGTACAGGTTTGTAGATTAATTAGCTTGGTGTAAATGTAAACTAAACTATTCCTTGATCTCTTTAGCTGCAAGAATTACGTCCAACTTTTTCTTGAATATATTTTAATGCTTTGGTTGAACTGTCTTCTGTAGAGAATTCAGTAGCTTCTTCACTCTTTGGATGTAGAGATTTCTCCTCATGTCAGTCTTAAATGGCTTATCCCATGACCTTGGGTTGTGAACCATAGTTCTGGACTTCTCACCTTCCTACTTCTACTTTCTCCAGTGCCACCATTTTATAAGTTTCAATAAGGTCTCCCCTCACTAAACCTTTCATTCCCCTTCAACGCACTCTCTCTTCACATGTCAGTCTGCCATCCCAGGATTCAACATGGTGAGTCTTTAAGATTTAGCAAGAATATCCTTCTTCAGCTAAGACCTAAACTGCACAATACTCATGATGTGACTTCGCAAAGGTTCCGTACCATTGCAGTAAGTATCCCTAGTCCTGTGCTCAAATCCCCTTGCTTTGAAGGCCAACATACCATTTGCCTTCTTAACCAGGATTGTAATTGCATACTTTTATACTGCTGCACAAGGACACCCAGTTCTCATTGCACTCCTCTTTTCCAGATCTATTGTCTTTTAGATAATAATCTGCCTTCCAGTTTTTGCAACCAAATGAGATAAGATTACATTTATCCACACTGTACTCCATCTGCCATGCATTTCTCTACTCACTCAAGCATACACTAGAGCCTTACTACATCCTCCGCATAGCTATTCTACCAATTTTTGCATTAAAATTCCCTCACCAAAATTATTAACATATATTGTGAAGTTGGGATCCAAGCATTGAAACCTGTGGTACCTAATTAGTCACCGACTCTTTAGACTTTAGAGATACAGTGTGGAAACAGGCCCTTCGGCCCACCGAGTCCGTGCCGACCAGCGATTACCCCGTACACTAGCACCATCCTACACGCTAGGGACAATGTACGATTTACAGAAGCCAAGTAACCAACAAACCTGTTCGTCTTTGGAGTGTGGTAGGAAACTGAAGCACCCGGAGAAAACCCACACGGTCACAGGGAGAATGTGCAAACTCAGCACAGACAAGCACCCGTAGTCAGTATCGAACCCGGGTCTCTGGCGCTGTGCCACCCAGGACTCCTACTCAGCAAATAATCTGTTCATTTCTACCATTTCTTTCCTGTCTGCCAAATAGTTCTCTGCTCATTTCAATACATCACCCTCAATCCCATGCTCTTTAACTTTCCACACTGTCTTATGGCTCATCTGTGCTTCGTTTACTTCAGATATGTTAGTTAATGTTCAAGTTTAGTGAAAATAAAGAGCTCCAGTGTTCGGCCATATATCAGCCCATATCAAGTGAGGCAATGGGAGGTCAAAGACAGAATCTAAAATGAAAAGCAATCTGGACCCAAAACATTAACTGTTCCTCTTTCCGTAGGTGCTGCCTGACCTGCTGAGAATTGCTGGTATTTTCTGGGTTATTTTTGCACAATCTGACAAGTTTTTAACAAACGTTTTGAACATTTAAGTGTTCTTCCACCACCTCTGACAGATTCAGACGCAGAAACAAATGTTTTTAAGAAATATTTTTTAAAAATCAGTTCCCATTTATTGTGTCTGCATGGTCTATGGTATATACTGTAGATACACTGAGCTTTTATCTCCTGTTCTGTATTATGTTTACATATTCTGCAGCAAGCAAGAATTTCATTGTCCTATCTGGGACACATGACAATAAAACCCTCTTGCCTCTTGACTCTTAACCATTGATAGACCATTTGTTCCTAAATGATGTACCACATTAACTCAGTAAGCTTCATCATGGGCATAAGGATGGTTGATTATTACAATAAAATACATTTTTATTGGTTTTGCAATAAAAAAAACACACATTAGTGTTGCTGTTCAATGCAAAATTATTCAACGAATTTCAAAACATACTGTATGAAGGAAGTTGACATCAGGGCTGGATTTAGATGAAGAAAGGCCCTAAGCTATTTCACTTGTGAGGCCCCCCCCTCCCAATCCCACACCCCCATGACTAGAGGACCATGACTACCCAACACTTTTAGATCCTACTGTATGTTGTCATTAAACAGTTGGTTCTAAAATACACATTGGATTCATCACGGAGCGGGCGATGGGGAAGACCCAGTGGAACAGCCCCTGAGGTTACCAGGGTTGAGGGGAATAGCACTAGGATCCAGCGCAGTCAAACCCAGGGGAGTTGCAGTCTGCAGCATGGAAACTACAGCCCCGGTGCTGAGTCCAGGCTGCAGGTAAGGCGACGGCTGCGGGCTGCTGGAGGGCAGTGGAGTGGCGAGGGTCAGCGGACAAAGCATAGGAGGTCCTTTCCACAACTAATATAAACCTCACCTGCATTTTAACCCCCCCCCCCCACACACCACCAAAGTCTCCAGAATCGCAAGCACAGCGCCACTGATGGTAAGGTTTGTAACAATGCCACAATGTCAAAAGTTTTGTACACCTTGGTGGAGCGGGCCGAGGCCCCCCTAGATCTCGAGGCCCTAAGCTTAAGCTTGTCTAGCTTATACGTAAATCCGGCCCTGGTTGACACAATCAAGTTTAGTATCTGTTAAATTCTGAGCTTTGTTTATCAAACCTGTAACTTGGAAAAAGTACAGAACACAGTTCAGAAGTTTTATTGATTGTAACAGAACAGGTCTGAAGCACATCCTGTCACAGACAGTTATGGTCTCAGGATAATACTACTTAGTAATTACTCAAAACATAGTTCTGCCAATTTACTGCTCAAAGGCATTAAGCAAGCAGTATGTTCTAAAGTAAATAATTATCAGTCTTCGGGCATGCGCCAAACTAAAGAACAGAAATATTTCAGACGTCATTACTTGGACAAGAAGATGAATTTTATTTCACATATAGAACAGTACAGCACAGGAAAAGGCCATTCAACCAACAATATCCCTGCTAAACAATATGCCAAGTTAAACTCATCTCCTCTGCTTGCATGTGATGCATATCACATTAGGAAAAGGGGAGATGCAACGAGACCTGGGTGTCATGGTACACCAGTCATTGAAAGTAAGCAGGTGCAGCAGGCAGTGAAGAAAGCGAATGGTGTGTTAGCATTCATAGCAAAAGGATTTGAGTATAGGAGCAGGGAGGTTCTACTGCTGTTGTACAGGGCCTTGGTAAGACCACACCTGGAGTATTGCATACAGTTTTGGTCTCCTAATCTGAGGAAAGACATTCTTGCCGTAGAGGGAGTACAGAGAAGGTTCACCAGACTGATTCCTGGGATGTCAGGACTTTCATGTGAAGAAAGACTGAATAGATTCGGATTGTACTCGCTAGAATTTAGAAGATTGAGGTGGGATCTTATAGAAACGTACAAAATTCTTAAGGGGTTGGACAGGCTAGATGCAGGAAGATTGTTCCCGATGTTGGGGAAGTCCAGAACAAGGGGTCACAGTTTAAGGATAAGGGGGAAATCTTTTAGGACCAAGATGAGAAAAACATTTTTCACACAGTGAGTGGTGAATCTGTGGAATTCTCTGCCACAGAAGGTAGTTGAGGCCAGTTCATTGGCTATATTTAAGAGGGAGTTAGATGTGGCCCTTGTGGCTAAAGGGATCAGGGGGTATGGAGAGAAGGCAGGTACAGGATACTGAGTTGGATGATCAGCCATGATCATATTGAATGGCGGTGCAGGCTCGAAGGGCCGAATGGCCTACTCCTGCACCTATTTTCTATGTTTCTATGTTTCTATCCCTCCATTCCCTGCATATCCATAAGCCTGTCTAAAAATCTCTTAAATCCCACCTTTGTAACTGCCTTCACCACCATCCCTGGCAGTACATTCCAGGTACCCACTAATCTCTGTATAAAACAACTTGCGCTGCATATCTCCTTTAAACTTTGCTCCTCTCACCTTAAAAAAGGTTCTGGTTGTCCACCCTATCTATGCCTTTCATAATTTTACATATTTCTATCAGGTCTCCCCTCAACCTCTAACATTCCAGAGAAAGCCATCAACGTTTTGGTGACGTGATAATATATTATATTTGGACATATGTTAATATTCTCTCCAAGTAATATTTGAATTATATTAAGATATTGACGGTGCATTGTTTGAGGAAGAAAAAAAGTCATTCGTAGACAATTGAAGCGATTCAGAATCTGTACATCAATTTAGTTGTCGTTCAAAATTAAAGCTGACTACCATTTAAATCTTAGTAACAGGCAGAACATATGGCATAGATAAAACAATTTAGTTCATAATAAACAGATCCACAGTACAAAGCTATCTCTAATCTGAAATTAATTTATAATAATTACATAAACTTCCTGGGGGAATCACAGGATGGATAACAAATGGGAAGAATGGAAAATATGTCACATTGATGGAGTGGCTGGTGCTTGAGGTGGGTGTAGAGGAAGATGCATGGAGGTAATTCAAAATTAGATTACATGGTTGTTTATTTCACTGACTCCCAGTTAGAAATGCACCTACCACAGAGTGAAACTCTGGAATTCAACGGCACAGAAGGCAGTGGAGGCCAATTCACTGGATGTATTCAAGAGAGAGTTAGATATAGCTCTTAGGGCTAACGGAATCAGGGCATATAGGGAGAAAGCAGGAACGGGGTACTGATTTTGGATGATCAGCCATGATCATGTTGAATGGCGGTGCTGGCGTGAAGGGCTTAATGGCCTAATCCTGCACCTATTTTCTATGTTTCAATGAAACACCATCATGACAATTTCCAGGTTGTTGCAGGTGATTCCAGAAATTCCACTGGACATATTCCAACATGTATTTTTGCCCATCTCACTTCATCCTCTTAAAACTACAACGCACGTCATATATTCTTCTCTTGCACCCACCTCACACTCATTCCCCTGACCTTTTGACTGGGTGTCTTCACCACGTTGAGAACAAAAGCAAAGATCGGCAGGCTTCCACTATTACCCAGGCCTTTATCGTACAATAGAGTCATTGAGACATACTGTGTGGAAACAGGCCCTTCGGCCCAACTTGCCAACACCGACCACAATGTCCCATCTACACTAGTCCCACTTGCCTGCATTTGGCCCATATCCCTCTAAACCTGTCCTATCCATGTACCTGTCTAATTGCTGCTTAAACGTTGGGATAGTCGCAACCTCAACTACCTCCTCCGGCAGCTCGCTCCATACACCCTCCACCATCTGTGTGAAAAAGTTATCCCTCAGATTCCTATTAAAAAAATTCCCCCATCACCTTAAACAATGGCAGACAAAGATTCCACTTTTTACCCAGATTCATCTTTTTACCCAGCAATTTCCCCCACAACACAGTCAACCCCACTCCTGATTTTCAAAGGCATCTTCACGCCCCACACCTCACCCAACACCAGCCATTTATCTGTGTAGGACAGAACTGCAGATGCTGGTTCACACAGAGGGTCAGGAAGCATCTCTGGAGAAAAGGAATAGGTGCCGTTTGAAGAAGGGTTCCGACCCGAAACATCACCTATTCCTTTTCTGCAGAGATACTTTCTGACCTGCTGAGTTACTCCAGCATTTTGTGACTAACCATTTATCTGAATCTTTGACTAGGAGCACTCTTTCCTCCTGATCAGTCTTGGTCCAGTATGGAATATTTTCATCTCCAATGCCCGTAAACTGAAAACGCTATTGAAGTTATTGACGACAGACTCATGACCAAACTGGTCATTGGAATGCTGCAGCGATGACCAAATAATGTGTCCATTATGGCAAAATAATACATCCAGCACAAAAGCAGGCTCTTCAGTCTACCATGGGCATGCTGAACATCATTGATGCTAAAACGACACAAAGTGCTGGAGTAACTTAGCAGGTTAGGCGACATCTCTGGAGAACGTGGATAGGTGACGTTTCGGGTCAAAGAAGGTCTGAGTCTGAAGAAGGATCTCGACTCGAAAAGCCACCTATCCATGTTTTGCAGAGATGTTGCCTGACCTGCTGAGTTACACTAGCTATTTGTGTCCTTTTGTGTATTAACCAGCATCTCCAGTTCTTCGTTTCTACATAAATTCCACTCTACTCCGGTTCTCTGCAACTCATTCCTCCACTTTTTCGCTGATAAAATCAGCACCATCTATCAATCTTTATCCCCTGTACCCGACTCCCCAGCATCTACTCCACCACCTACCAAGGCCCCTCCTTTCAACATCTCCACTGACCTCCTTACCCCTCCTCCACACTGCTTCCTCTCCCAGTTTGACCTGGTCACCCCTATTGAAATCTCCAAACTCATCAGCTCTTCCAAACCCACTACCTGCTCCCTCGACCCTCTCCCCACTCCCCTGCTGAAGTCCTGCCTCCCCGTTCTCTGCCCCTACCTCATTAATCTCTTCAACTCCTCATTGTCCCAAGGAATTGTCCCCTCCGCTTTCAAAACTGCTGCCATTACACCAATCGTAAAGAAACCTGGTCTTGATCCCTCCTCTCTCATTAACTACCGCCCAATCTCAAACCTCCCCTTTCTTTCAAAAACCCTGGAGCGTATCGTTGCGTCGCAACTTCATTCCCACCTCCTTGCGTATAACCTACTTGAACCCCTCCAATCTGGCTTTCGCCCCCTCCATAGCACAGAAACTGCTCCCCTCAAAGTCCTCAATGATCTCCTCACTTCTGCTGACACTGGTTCCCTCAACATCCTCATCCTCCTCGACCTGAGTGCAGCCTTCGATACAGTGAACCATAACATCCTGCTCACCAGACTCAAAGACCTCGGCATTGAAGGATCTGCACTCAGCTGGCTCCGTTCCTACCTTTCCAACAGATCCCACTTCATCTCTCTCCACAACCACACCTCTGCTACAGCCACAGTCACTCAAGGCGTTCCCCAAGGCTCCGTACTCGGCCCCCTCCTCTTCATCATCTACATCCTCCCCCTTGGTCAGATACTCCGCCACTTCAATCTGGACTTCCACTGTTACGCTGATGAGACCCAGATCTACCTCGGCACCAAATCCCCCCACAACCCCCCCCCCCCCCCCCCCCCCCCCCCCCCCCCCTCTCCCATATCAACTCCTGTTTGTCAGCTATAAAAACCTGAATGCAACATAACTTCCTCAAACTCAACAGCGATAAGACAGAATTCCTCCTCATAGGCTCCAAAGCCACACTCAGCAAAATCAATAACCCCACTCTCACCATCGACGGCACCACTGTCTCCCCATCTCCCCAGGCCCGCAACCTTGGCGTGATCTTTGATTCCACCCTCTCCCTTGAGCCTCACATCCGCCATGTCATTAAAACCTCCTTCTTTCATCTCCGCAACATCGCCTAACTCAGACCCTCTCTCACACCGCCCGCTGCTGAAAGACTCATCCATGCCTTCATCTCCTCTCGACTGGACTATTGCAACTCACTTCTCCTTGGCATCAGCTCCACTTACATCAACCGACTCCAACTGGTCCAGAACGCAGCCGCCCGACTCATCACCCATACCAAATCCTGGCATCACATCACTCCAGTCCTCAAACAACTTCACTGGCTTCCCATCTCCCACCGGATCACCTACAAAATCCTGATCCTCACCTACAAAGCCCTCCACCATCTGCCCCCCCCCCCCCCCCCATATCTCATTGACCTCCTCTCCCCCTACCAACCCTCACGGTCCCTCAGATCCACATCAGCCGGTCTCCTCCCCATCCACAAGTCCAACCTCCGCAGTTTTAGGGACAGAGTCATCTCCAGGGCAGCTCCCAGGCTCTGGAACTCCCTCCCCCAACTGATCCGCAATTCCGTGTCCCTCACCATCTTCCAGTCCCGCCTCTACAGCCCGGGATCTCACGTTGGGGACCCGGGGGAAGAAGAAGCCATCACTGCCGGCCCGCGGCCGACATCTACCGCGGGTCCGGCATGGACTTACCATCACCCCTGGAGGGGAGCTTCGACCGCTGGCCCTGCAGTCTACGGTGCTTCTGGCTGCGGCGGGGACTTAAATCTTGACCGCCGGTCTGCGGCCTACAACAACTTAAAGGAAGAGCCGATCCTGGACTGACTCTGGACTCTGGCCCTGACCACGGGGGGGAAATGGAGGAGGACTGGCCAAATTTTGTGCCTTCCACCACAGTGATGAATGCTGTGGTGGATGTTTGTGTTACAGTTTTATTGTGGTTGTGTGTTCTTTATTATTGTATCGCTGCAGACAACCCAAATTTCCACCAGCCTGGCTGTGTGGCAATAAATTATATCTAATCTAATCTCAAGACCCATCTCTTCACCTCTGCCTATCCTTAGCCCCACGTCCCCGTCCCTTTTCATCTGTGCATTAATTGCCTCATACTGTGTTTTGTATTGAATTCTGTCTTTACTTTGTGTACTAGTCATGTCTCTACTATTTATTTCATTCCCCTTACATGTTTTTCCTCTACCTGCTCAATTTTTGTAAGGTGTCCTTGAGACTCTTGAAAGGCGCCCATAAATAAAATTTATTATTATTATTATTATTATCCATGTACCTGTCAAAATGTTTCTTAAACATTGCGATTGTACCTGTCTCAGCTACCTCCCCTGGCAGCTTTTGTTCCATACACCCACCACCCTTTGTGTAAAAAAAGTTGCCCCTCAGGTTCCCATTAAATCTCTCCCCCCCCTCACCTTTTTTTCTCCCTCCTCATTGATGCTAAATCACATACATCAGCATTTGGTCTGTAACGTTCTCGTGTTGAACTCCAGCTGTAGTCGAACCATTGCTTTGTAAGTAATACCATAATCACCCTGCTCTTCCATTCTACGCCTGGCGAATACAAGTAAGTCTGCAGAAGGGTCTCGACTTGAAACGTCACCCATTCCTTTTCTCCAGAGATGCTGTCTGACCTGCTGATTTACTCCAGATTTTAGTGTCTACCTTCGGTTTAAACCAGCATCTGCGGTTCATTCCTACAAATAAAAGTAAATATCCCATATGCCTTCTTTATTACTTTACCTGCCTGTATTGCCACCCAAGAATCCACAGGCAAAGATTCTATAGCAAGCTTGCTCGAGGATCTTTGTCCACAGGGGTCCTATGATGTGTTCACCGAAGTTCCTCTAAACTTCATAAGGCCACACCAATGCACTGTGTTCATCCATTCAAAGCCTCCATATATTTTGTGACTAGCCATTTGTCTGAACCTTTGACTAGGAGTGGTCTTTCCTCCAGGTCAACCTTGGTCCAGTATGGCATATTTTTTATCTCTAATAGGCCTGTCCCACTTTGGCCGTCAGTTACGTGGCAGGCTGGTGGCGCGCGAAGATTTCGTTCAGGACGAAGTCCACACTCCTCCACGCCACTCCACACTCCTCCACACCATTCCATGCGCCCGTCCCGCGCTACCCACACGCTAGCAGGTCGCGTAAATGGCGCACGAAGGACAGCCAAGTGGGACAGGCCCTCAATGCCTGTAAACTGAAAACTACTCCTGATGTTTTTGAGGACAGACTCATGTCTGCTGCAATGGGGTGACCAGACGGCAGACAAGACCAGCCAGCACACAATACTCCCACACACAAGGCTACCGCACACAAAGACGTCAGGAACGTGTGGGCAACCTTGCCTGTAGTGTAGACTTGATGGGGAAGTCATCAGATATTAAGCGTTTGGAAAAGCAGCATCTAAGTGAAAGACCTGAATATATGAGAGGGATGCTGCCAAATGGCATCTTCAGTGGAAGCTGGAAAGGTTTACAAAAATCGATATTGGAACTTACTTTTAAAACCCCGGTCACAGTTTGAAAGCAGCGACGGTGGGTGACAGTGGAACTGAATGATCAACGCTCGCCCCCGTGGCACCGACCGCCAACGCGCCCCATGCGCTCTCGTGAAGCTGCTCCTTCCACCAGCGGGTCCCTGAAGAGACCTCTCACCATCACCACCTCTGGGCAAAATGATCAAGAGAGTGTCCTCGGCGATCGCAAGGTCTCGGACCGCGCTGATCGGACCTGAAGTGAGTCTTCTTGTGGAGACACGGGAGACCAGTGGGAAAGGGCCTCGACCCGAAACGTCACCCATTCTTTCTCTCCAGAGATGCTGCCAGTCCCGCTGAGTTATTCCAGTATTTTGTGCCTATCTTCGGACAGCAACGTTACTTGTGCCAGCAGGGCTGCTGTGTAAAATGCAGCAGGGCAGAGTGTTGTCTAATGGCCCATGTGTTTATCTATCCTAGGGATATGTTGGTACTCTGCTTACATCGGTTATTCTTCCCTTGCGTAGGCAGTGATGGTGGTGGCTCTCCAACTGGACCTAACCTTTCTCTGGAGGCCTGATACTGGAGGAACATCGAGGAGATGGCCTTCAAAGGGAACTGTCCACAAGAAATAGGAGCAGAATTAGGTAATTTGGTTGGATAAAAGCCAACACCTTCCCCCCCCCCCCCCCCCCCCCCCCCCCCCCCACTCCTTCATTCCATGAGGCCAATTAATTCTGCATCCTTTTAGCTAGCTCTCCCTGGATCCCATGGGATCTAACCTTCCAGATTTGCATACCAAGTGGAATCTTATCAAAGTCCTCGCTGAAGCCTATATGTACCTATCTAGGATCCTGCCCTAATCAACCTTCTTAGATACTTCTTCAAAAAAACTCAATCAACTTTGTGGGACATGATCTCATACACAAAACCATACTGACTCTCCCTGGTCAACCCCTGTCTATTTAAATGCATCTATATCTTATTTCTCAGAATCCTCTCCAGTAACTTGGTAAGGCTTGACTGGTCTATAGTTCCCAGTGTTTTTCTTTGCAGCTTTTCTCAAAATGAGGCACAACATTAGCCACCCTCCAGTCTTCTGGCACCTAAATGGTGTCTAAAGATGATTAATTAATCTCAGCTACGACTCCTGCAATTTCTTCTCTAGCTTCCCACAATGTCCTTGGATATATCTTAGTTTTGAGATACAGCACAGAAACAGGTCCTTCGGCCCACCGAGTCCGAACTGACCAGCGATCCCCGCACACTTACACTTTCCTACACACACTGAGAACAATTTTACATTTTTTACACCAATCCAATTAACTTACAAACCTGTACGTCTTTGGAGTGTGGGAGGAAACCAAAGATCTTGGAGAAAACCCACGTAGGTCACGGGGAGAACGTACAAACTCCGTACAGATGGCACCCGTAGTCAGGATCAAACCCGGGTCTGTGGGGCTGTGAAGCAGTAGCTCAACTGTTACGCCAAAAGTTTCTATGTTTTTCTATTTGCGTAGGCTGATTGTTCTTTTTAACTTTCTCTAGCACGTCAACGGCTCGTCCTTGTTTGAAGAGCATTATGAGCCCAGTCGAGAGGAAAGGAGCATGAAAATCGACTATATACTTTCAATGATCGGCTACGCTGTGGGATTTGGCAATATTTGGCGATTCCCTTACCTGGTTTACAAAAATGGAGGAGGTGTAGTAACATAGCTGATAACTACAGAGGAACATTAATAATTATGTACCAAATAAGGATGCAGAAATTAAAGCTATTTAGAAAGGACTGTTGTTCTCTCACTGCCCCTTTCCACATTTCACATACTGACCACCTTCTCCATCTTCCTCTCCCCCTTCCCGCTGACAAATATCCCCTTATGATCCTGCCTTAATCCCTAATGCTCCAACCCATTCCTGCCATTATCAAAAAATGTAACATTTTGGACTATGTAATCTTTTGAAGTTTTAGTTTAGAGATACAGCATGGAAACAAGCCCTTCAAGTCCCCACCGACCATTGATCACCCGTTCACACTAGTTCTACGTGATCCCACTTTCGCATCAACTCCTTACACACTAGGGGCAATTTACAGAGGTCACTTAACTTACAAACCCGCACATCTTCCGGATGTGTGTGAAGAAACCATTGGGAACCCACACGGTCATAGGGAGAATGTGCAAACTCCACACAGACAGTTTCTAGAGTCAGTATTAAAACCGGGTCTCTGATGCTCTGCCACCCAAATTAATTTCCTACTGTTTGAACCTAGCATTCTCCACATTTTTTAATGCATAATAATTTTGAATAATGATTATGCTTTGATCTCCTGTAACAGCCCAGAAACAGTTCTAGAAAATCACCCTGCTTCAGGTTGAATGGATCCTTTCGTTGGTGCTGGCTGTTTTATAATATTTTTTTCCGTGCTGAAAAGGCATACAAAGCTTCAAAACCTGTTTTGGTTTCAATGTCAGTAAAATTAGACTAATTTCTTGTGAGAGAAACTAAAAAAAAAGAATCTCAAATACTGGAAAATCTAAAACAAAACACCAACAAAAAATGCTGGAGAAACACAGTTCCCACAGATGTGGCCAGATGTGCAGAGTATTTTCAGCATCTTCTGTTTTTGTTTTCTTTTTAAGTGCATATGTGGAACTTCTCCTCGGTACTGACACAAAACCTTTCAATCTGAAGTTTTGCTGTTGGGTTGAAAATATCAGTGACATAGCACCATCCTATCTATGTTAAAATTGCCTTGCTAAACCTCTGTCATAATCTTTCTCTGCTGTGTTTCTTTCTTACGTAATGCACAGGTGGTTTTGTCATTCCATATGTAATCATAACAGCAATTGCCAGATTACCATTGTGTTTCTTGAAGTGTGCTCTTGGGCAATTTTCCAGCTTGGGACCCATTTTAGTGCGGAAAGCTGTGCCAATTCTGCAAGGTTGGTGCTTTATCTTGCAACATCGAAGAATATTTATATACTTGAATAAACGTTAACTTTTTGTTATTTTTAGCTTTAATTATAAGAACTCGAAAATTTCTGTTAGAAACGTAGAATATTTTTGCGGTCAGATTTCTGGCAATAAGAATAGTCACGAATTTTCCTCCATCTATCTAATTTTGATGTTTGGTGGTGTTTAGTTTAGTTTGAGATACAACGAGGAAAGAGGCCTTTCAGCCCACCAAGTCCGTGCCGACCAATGCTCACCTTTACACTAGTTCCATCCTACACACTAGGGACAATCTACATAAGCCAATAATGGCAATTGTGAAACAAATGTAATCCCTGGGAACAGCACTGGTGGACGTCTGGATTGCAGGAAACACTTCATCAAGTGAAAGGCGACACAGTAGAGTTGCAGCCTCACCGGGCCAGAGACTTGATTTGTACCCTGACCTCCGGTGCTGTCTGTGTGGTGTTTGCACGTTCCCGTTCTCCCTGTGACCATGTTGATTTCCTCTAGGTGTCCCAGCTTCCTCCCATGTGCCAAGTTGTGGTTTAATTGGCCATTATAAAATTGCCCCTAATTTGTGGGGCGTAGATGAGAAAGTGGAATAACACAACTAGTGTGAGCTGGTGATCGATGGTTAGTGTGGACTTGATGAGCCAAAAGGCCAGTTTCTATCCTGTATATCCAAACGCAACTAAATGAACATGCACACCCATATTAAAAGTGCATACAGGTCTTTCCAGATTGTAATGATCTGCTTTATTGATACATGGGAATAAAAGGTTTAGATTTCAAAAGCAAAATCCAGCAGGTGCCAAAACCTATGGTATAGAACTGGAAAGCCCAGCAAAAAATCAGTGGATTGTACATTTCTGTGGAGAGATAACAGAGTAAATGTTGATGCCATAGATTTATAACCAATCATCAGAATTGTATAGCTAACATGAAATGTTTTTTTTAATATGTAAAGGGAGGAGGAAAGAAGAGAACAAAGAGAATACTTGTTGCATTTTGATAGATGGGGGATATTAAATGACAAAAGGGTTGACGGTGCAAAGTAGCATAAATGCTGAATATTTGTCTACAATTACCAAGATCAGAAATAAAAATGCTTGAACTACATATTATCTTAAATTGTACCACCACATTCAAATGTTCTTTCCTCTTCACTTGCAGGTCTTCCAAAAAAAACTGTCAGGCAGCTACAGCTTGTTCAGAACGCTGTTGCTAGAGTTCTAACAAAGACCAAAAAATTTGAGCATATTACACCAATTCTTAAATCCTTACATTGGCTCCCTGTATGTCAGAGAATTGATTTTAAAATCCTGCTGCTCACCTATAAATCACTACATGGTTTAGGGCCAAAGTATATCACTGACATGCTTCCATTATATAAGCCTTCTAGACCGCTAAGATCTTCTGAAACCAATCTGCTAGTGATTCCCAGAGTAAATACAAAACATGGGAAAGCAGGATTTAGTTACTATGCAACAAATAGCTGGAATAAACTTCCTGAAGATTTAAGACTTGCCTCAACTTTGACCACTTTTAAAACAAGACTGAAAACTTTTATGTTTACTTTAGCTTTCAGCTAAATCTTAACTACATTGCACTTTTAACTTTGGCACTTTTTATAATGCATTTTTAATTTTGTTTTTCTTTTCTTTTAGTTCTTCTATTTTATTTCATTTTATTATTTCATTTATTGTATGACATGTTTTTATGTGAAGCACTTTGAGTCTGCCTCGTGTATGAAATGTGCTATATAAATAAAGTTGCCTTGCCTTGCCTTGCCTTGCCTTCACACCCCAATCCCCGCCTTGAATAAAGTATTTCATACTTGGCCATTTTCATCAACCTATGTGTGTCCCGGGTGAGATTAAACATTACAAAAAGCTAGAGGTCTTAAAGCAGATTAAGACAGATAAATCCAAGGTCTGATAAGAGAATCCATGTATTGTGGGAAGTTAAGGAAAAACATTACAGGGACCCCAAGCAGAGATGGTGTCATCATCTCTAGCCACAGGGGAGGTATCAGGAGTCTGGAGAGTGGCTAAAGTTGTGCTATTATTTTTTTAAAAAGGACAACAGTGGTGGGAAAGAGACTTGAGGGGATCCTGAGGAACAGAATCTAGCAGCATTTGGAAAGCCGAGGACTGATTAGAGATAGTATGGCTTTGTGCTTGGGAAATTGCGTCTTTTGAAGAGGTGATGGATTGACGAGGTCAGGGCGGTTGATGTTGCCCAAATAGACTTCACTGAGGCCTTTGACGTGGCTGTTGCAAGTAAGAATTTCATGGATCCATTTTGGTACATATGACAATTAAATTCTCTTGAGACTCTTGACTCTCTTAGTAAACCATTCTAGAAGATTAGATCACAAGGAAACCAGGGTGAATTAGCTAATTGGAGACAACATTGGCTTTGTGGAAGAAATCAGTGGGAGATAGTGGAGGGTTGATTTTTCTGATCGGAGGTTTCTGACCATGTTATGAGAATAGATGTTGAATCCACTGTTGCTTGTCATCTATATTAATGATTTGGATGATGATGTTGTTGACATTGTTGGTAGTTTATTTTAGTTTATTTTAAAGATACAGCGTGGAAACAGACCCTCCAGCCCACTGAGTCCGCGCTGACTCAGAGGGCGGTGGAGGCCGGTTCTCTGGATGCTTTCAAGAGAGAGTTAGATAGAGCTTTTAAAGATAGCGGAGTCAAGGGATAAGGGGAGAAGGCAGAAACGGGGTACTGATTGTGGATGATCAGCCATGATCACATTGAATGGCGGTGCTGGCTCGAAGGGCCGAATGGCCTACTCCTGCACCTATTGTCTATTGTCTATTGTCTATTGACCAACAATCACCCATATACTAGTTCTATCATACACACTAGGGACAATTTACAGAAGCCAATTAACGAACAAACTTGTATGTCTTTGGAAGGTACACAAAAAAGCTGGAGAAACTCAGCGGGTGCAGCAGCATGTATGGAGCGAAGGAAATAGGCAAAGTTTCGGGCCAAAACACTTCTTCAGACTGATGGGGGGTGGGGGGAGGCGGGGAGAAGAAAGGAAAAAGGAGGAGGAGGAGCCCGAGGGCTGAGGGAGAGGTAGGAAGGGGAGGAGACAACAAGGGCTAACAAAATTGTGAGAATTCAATGTTCATGCCACCAGGATGCAGACTCCCCAAGCGGAATATGAGGTGCTGTTCCTCCAATCTTTGGAATGTGGGTGGAGACCAGAACACCCGGAGAAAACGCAGAGATCACAGGGAGAAGGTACAAACTCCGTACAGACAGACGATGGTAGTCAGGATCAAACCCGGGTCTCTGGTGCCGTAAGGCAGCAACTCTACTGCTGCACCACTGTGTCGCCATTGTGCCGCCCTGGTAAATTTGCCAATGGCACCAAATTTGGTGGTGTAGTGGATAGTGAAGAGGGTTCACCATGATTGCATTGGGATCCAGATGAACTGGGGAAATAGGCCAAAGAATGACAAGTAGAATTTAAATCAAACAAGTGCAAGGTGTTGCACTTTGGTATGGACCATGTGAGCTGAATGGCTCGATTTCCTGTTGTATAACTCGGTGATAAATGCTATCGGATTAATTGCTTTATTATTACGGTTTGAGTTTTGTGTCATCTATAAACTTCAAAACTGAAGACCTGTTTTGCCAAGTTCACCTTTTAACATAACTGACGTCCAATCCCTTGAGGTTTTGGATGCTCATTTCCCTTCATCCTGGCATTGCTGTCTGGAGCTTTCTGTTCTTTAGTCAATTTTCTTTTCATGCAGAAAGTGAGGCATTCCCTTAATTCCATGAACATAGATTGTGTAAGCAAGGTGGGCAGAACAACTAAACAATATCAGCCTGAAGAAGGGTCTCGACCCAAAACGTTGCCTATTTCCTTCGCTCCACAGATGCTGCTTCAGCCGCTGAGTTTCTCCAGCATTTTTGTCTGCAAACAATATCAGCCACACAACAATACTCAAATTATCAAATAATTCAAGCAAGTGAAACATAATTTTCTGTTAACAATGTTTGTCATGGAGTCATACAGCATGGAAACAAGCCCTTCGGCCCAACTTGACCATGCTGACCAACATGTCCCATCTACACTAGTCCCACCTGCCTGCGTTTGGCCCATATGTCCCATCCCACTAAACCTGTGCTATCCATGTACCTGTCTGACTGTCTATTAAACATTGCGAAAGTTTGTCTTTCATTCGTGTTCCTCTGCCAGCCTATTTTGTGCCTGGTAATGTCTCTAAAGGTTTATAATCTCCATTAGGCTGACTAATGTATAATTACTGAATTCACACCTAACTCAACTGTTATTAAAAAGGTGAACATTTTCTGGCCTTCCCCACTCTGGGTCCAATTTCTTTGCCAGCTTTTTGTGTCTATCTTTGGTGTAAACCAGCATCTGCAGTTTGTTTTTACACATATACTTCCTGGATTTCAGAATTGAATAACTAGAGATCAATTGGGTGGATAATACAAAGGTAGGAAGGAAGGTGAAAGCAAAGGGAATGTTGTAGGATGGGACAGATTAGATAACAAACTGGGAAACGTCAGTGCTCCCAGTGACATTCATTCACTGTTGCTCATATTACGGGCTGCACGGTAGCGCAGCGGTAGAGCAGGTGCCTTACAGCACTTGCAGCGCCGGAGACCCGGGTTCGATCCTGACTATGGGTACTGTCTGTACAGAGTTTGTACATTCTCTCCGTGACCTTTGAGGGTTTTCTCCGAGATCTTTGGTTTCCTCCCACACTCCAAAGACGTCCAGGTTTGTAGGTTAATTGGCTTGGTATAAGTGTAGGATAGTGTTAGTGTGCAGCGTGTACTCGATGGACCGAAGTGCCTGTTTCCACGCTGTACCTCTGAACTAAACTAAACTACTCATTTAGCATAAGACATAGGAGCAGAATTAGCCCATTCAACCCATTGAGTCCACTCCACCATTTGACCATGTCTTATCTACATTTCCCTCGCAACTCTATTCTTCTGCCTTCTCCCCTTTGCAGAATACTGTACACTTCTGTGAATGAGCCTGCTTATGGGCCTATGGCATAGTAAATCACTCGGCATTTAGCTTCATACTAAATGTACCTTAGAGTGCACTGTGCCCTGCTCCATTGGCCATAGTTACCAGTCTGCAATAACATTACCCTCCTTCTTGCCTTTCTCGTAAATGTTGAAACACATTTACCAGCTGGAACTTGATAATGATATCCTGCTTTGTGTGTTGGAATGTGACCCAGCCACAAATGGTCCACTCTTCTCTCTGCAGTGCTCACTCTGCAGACTCTTTAAATACCTGGTTAGCATAATCCCCAAGCAGTCACAACATTTCTGCGAACTTCTTAGTCAGTCAATAAAGTATTTATTGGTTATGCCATTAATGGACATTTCTGAAGCATGTTAGTTTTTGCACCAGCATCACTGTGCCTCAAAGCTGGTTCCAAGGGGCTTTTGCAATGACATTCAATACATTTGTGGACAGGTTTATATCATAAGACCTGTGCCCATTCTCTTCTTTGCCTGATGGCTTAGTATAGTTCAGAGATACAGCATGGCCCACCGAATCCACGCCAACTATTGAGACAGAGTTGCTGTGTATAGAGTTGCTGCCTTACAGCGTCAGAGACCCGGGTTCGATCCTGACTGCGGTTGCTGCCTGTACAGAGTTTGTACATTTTCCCTGTAACTGCGTGGGTTTTGACCAGGTGCTCCGGTTTCCTCCTACATCCCAATGACGTGCAGGTTTGTAAGTTCATTTAGTTCTATAAAATTCTCCCTAGTGTGCAGGATGGAACTAGTGTAGGGGCTATAGCTGGTCGGCACGGACTCAGTGGGCCTCAGGACATGTTTCAACTCTGTATCTCTAAACAAAACTAAACTAAACTACCAGTAGATCTGGGGCCAAGTAGTGCTCAGAGCTACTGGGCCCATCTGAAGATTGAAGATTGTCCCTTCTCAGTATGAATGGCAGTAATTTGTGCTGGTTGACAGAAAGCAGACTAACAGAGCCATTAGCATTGTCCCAGACCAGAACATTAGGTGGTCTTGTAATCTGGCAGATGAAAGACTGTACTGCTGGCATCTTATCCCATTCCAGCAGTCATTAAAGCAACACACGCCCAGTTGCTATCTAGAAGAGGTTTGCAGTCGGACTGTATTTTATTTTATTTTATTAACACATCAGGGGCGGCACGGTGGCACAATGGTGGAGTTGCTGCCATACAGTGCCAGAGACCCGGGTTCGATCCTGACTGCTGGTGCAAGTCTGTATGGAGTTTGTACGATCTCTCTGGGACCTGTGTGGGTATAGTTCAGGGTACTCCGGTTTCCGCCTATGCTCCAAAGACATACAGGTTTGCAGGCTTCTAAAATCTGTAGAAAACAGTCAAACTGGCAGCCTGTCTTCTTAAGGGACAATGATGTGTGATTACTTCGGGGAGGTTACATGGAGCCATTTTTTTTTTACCCACTAAACTTTTTTTTGCCAAGACATCCAATTAGTTTTATGGAATCATGTTGTAACAGAACTACTTATATGTTGTAAGCTGTGAAGATATAATAATCAGTTGTTAGAACAAACATGAATGACCAGTGGTAGAGGTGGTCAATGATCGATGTATCATTCATTCTATTTATTTGTCAATATTAAATTAATTTGAGTTAGGCATCGTGGCTTGGTTCGGCAACTTGAGCGCCCTGGAGAGGAAAAGACTACAAAAAGTAGTAAACACTGCCCAGTCCATCATCGGCTCTGACCTTCCTTCCATCGAGGGGATTTATCGAAGTCGCTGCCTCAAAAAGGCTGGCAGTATCATCAAAGACCCACACCATCCTGGCCACACACTCATCTCCCTGCTACCTTCAGGTAGAAGGTACAGGAGCCTGAAGACTGTAACGACCAGGTTCAGGAATAGCTACTTCCCCACAGCCATCAGGCTATTTTACTTCGGAGTCACGTGAGTGACTACGTGAAGAACCCCGCCACGACGCATGCGTGACATATCCCTTTCACGCTTGCGAAATGGCAGGCGGGGTGGAGCGTCCCCCGCAGCGGTAAGTTTGAAACCGCGACCTGCAGGTAAGTGATTTACTCTGCGGTAGTTTTTGTCCCCGCGCTGTTTTTACACAGGGGGGGAAGCTGGACAAAATAGTGTCCACAAGTGCTGCGAGTAAAGCTGGCTGGGGAGGACCGCGAAGTTGCGGGAGCCAGCAGCAGCTGAAGGCACAAGCCCCGTAAGGGATCAGCTGTGCCGACTTTTGGTCCCGCGCTGGCCAGAACACCACGGCCGGGCGGGAGACTATTCAAATGGGGCCGTCGACTTTTTGGACAAGTCAAAAACGGCAGGAGACGGGGTGGAACGACGTTCCCCCCGTAGCGACAATTTTAACCTGGACCTGCAGGTAAGAGCTGCGATCTTTTTTGTGTTTTTACCATGCTAATTACAGGTGGAGAAACCAACGGGCTGCGACAAAGCTGGTGGGCTAGATGGGATCAGCTGTGCCCGATGTCGCCTCCGCACCGGCCAGATCCACTCCACGGCAGGGCAGTAAGGACAAAGCTGGTGAGGGAGGACCGCGGAGCAGCGGGCAGCCAGCAGCAGCCAGCGGCACTCGGATCACTGATAGTGGGATCAGCTGTGCCCGATGTCGCCTCCGCACCGGCCAGATCCACGCAGCCGGGCGGAAAGGCTAGACACAAAAACAAACAAGGTCGTGGACTCAGAGGAGTCCGACTTTGAACAACCGTGGGCGGCCAGCGACCGAGAGCGCTGGAGCCGGATGGAGCGGTGTGTTGGAGCATTTGCTCCAATGTGACAGACTCCGGGAGATGGAGTCGGGTCACTGTGGGCCCTATGATAAACCCACAGCAGTACCTCTTGAAGGGCTGCACAGTGTTTCTACCTCATCAGAGGGGAGCACTGCGGGTCAGTTCTGGGCTGACCTGGAAGAGGGGTCCGCAGAAGGAAAGACAAGTGTGCAAGGGGTGCAGGAACAAGAGAACCTACTGGACTAATAAAATGGACTTCAACAAACACTACAGCCAAAGACAGCACCCCTACGCACCCACCAGCAGAACTGGTGAAAGCTCGAAGGCCCGGTATTCAAAACATGAGTCTTTTTAGGCCATGGCCCAGGCCGGCCTTCTTGGAAGATGCGGGGACCTCCAACGCCAACCAAACCGAAAATCCAGACACCAGCACAACAACAGCAGCGAAGAACCTACAAAAAGAAGTAAACCTGCCACTGGTAACTATGGAGGTAGGTGGGTCTGGTTCCCTACAAAATACAGGGAGCATGGAGGTTGGGGGGAGACTACACTCTTTTCTGAATGCATGGAGCATGTTAACAACCGATACTTACATCTTAAGCAGTATCCAGGGATATACAATAGAGTTTATACACAAGTACAGCCCTCCAGTTCAACATATACCGAACCGAATGTTCGTGCCTTCTGATAAAGAAAAATCAAAAGCGCAAGCTGAACTGGAGCGGCTTTACATAAAAGGTGTAATTGAGAAAACTCAACACCAACTCATTAGAATTCGTGTCCAATATATTTATCAAAAACAAAAAAGATGGTGGTTGTCGCATCACCATAGATCTGACAAAATGGATACCTTTGTTACTGCTAAACAATTAATTTCCAAAGGTTACTTCATGGCCAGCATCGATTAAAAGATGCTTACTATTCAGTGCCTTTACGAGGTGACCACAGATGTTACTTAAAATTCAACTGGATGGGCAACTCTGGCAGTATAAAGCACTGCCAAATGGGTCATCAGCCCCAGGCTGTTCACAAAAATTTTGAAACCAGCCATAGCGTTTCTACGGAAACGTAAACACATGGTCATGGCATATTTAGATGACATACTCATTGTTGGCAAAACTTTGGAATTGGCCAAACAAACTGTGACAGCCACAAAACAGTTATTTGAAAAACTGAAATTTATTATCCATCCAGTTAAATCTAAACTAACGCCTTCCACTACTATGGACTATTTGGGGGTTTCACCATTGACTCAGTTCACATGTCGGTGACTCTGCCTAAGGAAAAGGCTAGAGATTTAATAGAGGCTTGCATAACATCATTGACATCAGCAAACCATCCATCAGATTGGTAGCAAAAGTAATTGGCAAATGGTGGCTGCCTTTCCAGCCACACAATTTAGACCTCTACATTACCAAAACTTACAGAGAGCAAAAATACAAGCACTCTAAATTAATGCAGGTCCTATGAACTACCAATCAAGCTAAAATGGAATAAAATGGTGGATAGATAACATCTGGCTTTGTTCCAATCCAATCATTGTCAGTAACCCTTCCATGGTACTATAAACAGATGCCAGTGCACTTGGGTGGGGAGCCACCAATACCATCACCAGCTGTGGAGGTAGATGGACTGCTCAGGAGGCATCATTATTACTCACACTGGGCATAAACTACCTGGAAATGTTGGGTGCATTCCATGGCCTAAAGTCATATTGTACTGGATCATATCACCAGCATGTTAGATTACAGATAGACAATACCACCGTGGTAGCATACATTAACCACATGGGTGGAAACAAATCGACATCATGTGACAATCTGGCTAATACATTTTGGCAATGGTGTATCCAGAGAGATATTTGGATATCAGCCACTTACCTACCAGGAAGACTAAATTTAGTGGCAGACACCAGGTCACGCAAATTTAATGAAAACACCGAATGGATGTTGAATAAAAAAGTATTTGCTGATATTACAGCAAAATATGGAACACCAGATATCGATCTATTCGCATCCAGACTTAACCACCAGTTATCAAATTATGTTTCATGGGAACCAGACTCTGGGGCAGCGGCGACAGATGCATTTTCGCTGCATTGGGGGGGAAATTGTTTATTTACGCATTCCCTCCTTCCTGCCTCATCAGTCGGGTATTAAGGAAAATACAACAAGACTCTGCGTCTGGTATTGGTAGTACCCGATTGGCCTACTCAACCATGGTTCCCAGTGGTATTAAACATGGTATTAGAACCATGTATCACCATCCCACATAGACCAGATTTATTGCTACATCCCGTAACAAGGGATAGCCACCCATGCCATAAACATTTGAACTTATTAATTTGTAGAGTTTTAAAAACACCTCTACTACAACTGGGACTGACGGACCGAACAGTGAACATGATCTCGGCGGCCCAAAGACAGTCAACCAAAAAACAGTATCTGGTCTATATCAGGAAGTGGGCGATGCACTGCCATAAAAACAACATCACCTACAGAGACATGAACATCCCATCTGTTCTGGAATATCTGGCAGGCCTCCACTATGATGAGGGGCTCAGTTACAATGCCATCAACTGCGCCAGAAGTGCCCTATCGACTTACCTATGGCAGGGGACAGAGCGTTACTCTGTTGGGACTCACCCACTGGTAACAAAACTTATGAGGGGAATTTTTAATACTAATCCCCCAAGAACCAGGTACTCCCAAATATGGGATGTAAGTATTATCCTGAAGATGCTCAGGAATTGGTCTCCAGCAACAGCTCTGTCCCTACACAGACTGACATTAAAAACAGTCATGCTAATGGCATTGGTCACGGCACAGAGGGTACAGTCACTGCATAAACTAAGACTGGACAACATGACTTCCTCAACAGAAAATATTACGTTTCATATCTATGAGTTAGTAAGCAGAACAGACAGGGATCAGCAGGCCTCAATATACAATTTAGGTCATACCCAACAGATGACCGTCTGTGTATAGTAAGACATCTGTCGTTATACATGGAGAAAACGAAAATCCTAAGAGGCAATGAGAAAGCACTTTTTGGTCAGCCACTAGCAACCACACAAAAGAGTGACGGTCCAGACCATCTCAAGATGTCTGAAACAGGTGCTAACACAGGCTGGGGTGGATACTAATATTTTTAAATCTCATTCCACCAGGGCTGCAGCTACATCGGCAGCGATACAGTTGGATGTACCAATGGACCTAATCCTCAAGGCAGCAGGATGGTCTGGGGGAAAAAACATTCCAATTATTTTACATTAAACCAGTAATGAAATCTGGAACGTTTGCAGAAACAAATTTAAGTTCTGTAAATTAATTTAAACCCATAAAAAGGGGTTATAAATTTGTGTTAATAAATTTTATTATTTCAATGTCGAATTCATGTCCAAATTATGTTAACACAATTCCTCTTACAGTCATCAAGGCAGCCGTGATGCATGGACTCGTTTCCACGGCATGAAATCACAGAGCTTTAAAATCTTCACGTAGTCACTCACGTGACTCCGAAGTAAAATAGTAAGATTAAACGAGAACTTACCAGTTTGAAGTTTGATCTGTATTTTATGAGGAGTTACGATGAGGGATTACGTGCTCTCCGCTCCCACCCTTGACCATATACTTAACTGGTATCTCTTCTCTAATCTTACTATGTTTAGTCATTACAGTTATCTGTGATTTCACACCACTGCTTTTAAGAATGACACGCATGCGTCGTGGCGGGGTTCTTCACGTAATCCCTCATCGTAACTCCTCATAAAATACAGATCAAACTTCAAACTGGTAAGTTCTCGTTTAATCTTACTATTAAACCTGGCTCGGACAATACTCTGAACATTAATAACCCATTCTGTTATTTGCACTTTATCAGTTTATTTATTCATGTGTTTGTAGTCAATGCCTACTATGTTCTGTGTGCTGAAGCAAAGCAAGAATTTCATTGTCCTATCAGGGACACATGACATAAATGAACTTGAACTTGTTTCTAGTATAATGGAGAATCTTCTAATTTATTTTACTTGCATTTGCCAGGTTTGGAAGGATGCGGCTGCACAAATATTATTTTCCATCTCAATATCTCTGGGTGGTATAACAGCTTTATCATCTTACAACGAATTCAACAACAACAATAACAACAATTATTATCACCATTGCATCATTACAAGCATCACCATCAGCATTACAAGTCTATTTGCTGGATTTGCTAACTTTGCCATCCTTGGGCACATAGCCTTTCACCAAGGAATGTCTGTTGATGAAATTACAGTCAGGTATCTTTTAAGAATCAGAAGGTCATAAGTGATAGTAGCAGAATTGGGCCATTCGACCCATGACGTCTATCCCGCCATTCAATCATGGCTGATCTATCTCTCCCTCCTAACCCCATTCTCCTGCCTTCTCCCCATAACCCCAGAATCAATATATTGGGCTGGGGGGGGGGGGGGGGGGGGGGGTAATTTTCACTTACAAGTGACTGCACGGCTCAAAAACAGCCTTGAGGACTGAGTGGAAAGAGTGCAGGGAAGATTTACGAAGATGTTGCCAGGACTTAAGGAGCTGACCCACAGGGAAAGGTTGGGCAGACTAGGACTTTATTCCTTGGAACGCAGGAGTTTAAGGGATGAAATAATGAGGGTGAATACCATTACACAGGTTAGGAGAATCAAGAAAGATACGAAAATCAGTTTGACCTGACTGACAAAAGTCATGCATGTATTATCAGTGAGACTAAATTTAACCTTTAAGACGGTTGTGTTTAAATCACTTTAATTCGTTTTACTATCATTTTGAAGAGGAAGTGTACATATGTAGAGGAAAATTGCCGTATTTATTTTATTTGTTCAGGAAACATTACACCTGAACTCCAAATCACATTTATGATGTCATTAAAATGACTGTAGTTTTACTATATTTAAAAAAATGCTGATTTCAAGAATCTGTTAAATTGACTCAATTTCCATGATCATTTGTTTTAATAGTCAGCCAAATATTTTGTGCAAGATAACATTAATATTTCCAGTCATGTGTCAGAATACGGATTTATGATAATGCAAGTAAAAAATGGATTCTCATGATAAGAATAAAACAATTTGCTCAGATTTCTAAGTGTAGTCACATGACTACAAGTTAACATTGATTTTTTTTTTCTCCTTTTACGGCTTAATAGGAACGATTCCACAATCCAACGTGGCATGTTGATCGTCTGAATTTGCAACATTTTACACCCCACCCCTCCCACCATGTGTAAAATCTGAAAATGAACCAGCATATTTGCATGAAAATACAGACAACCAGCTTCATTATAAGTTACAGGTTAAATAACCAAATTTCAGGCAACTGGTGGTCGTTTAATCCGGACAAAGTCCCTCCTGGGAAGTTTTCTCCAAAATGTGGCACCTATAGGGGGGTTGCACGTAAAGTAATCGGGTCAAAGGGCGTGATGCACAGAGCAGCTCAATCTGTCTGGATGATTAACACATGAAACGTGCACTTTCTTACCTGTTAAAAACTGCCGATATGGTCAATTTTTGTACTGTAAATAATTGTGGAGGGTGACTGAGCGCTCTGAACCAAATGCTCTAGTATCTTTGCTCTGAACCCGAGCATCCAGGTGTAAGCGGCCAAAGGAACGCATCCCTCGGGACAGCCCCCACTCTCCCCCCGGGGTCAACGCTGTCCAGCCACGGCCACCCGCCGCCCACCCTCCCCCTGTGCAGCCGCACTGTGGCGGGCTGTGGGTCGGCAGCGCCCACACACACAGGGCCGGGTGGAGAGGGGCCGCGGCTCCGGGCGGCAGACACACGGGGACGAAAACCCGGTAACGTCCCCGTCAGCTGCAGCAGAGTTGGGGACAGTCTGGTCCTTCCACCCACCCAGAGTCACTGACCGTGCTGCATTGGCACCCCGGTCTCCCCTGACCACTCTCTCCCAACCCCAACACCAACCCCCACCCCCGACGTGTACAGGCAGATCCGTCCCCATGGCCGACATCCGCGGGCAACTTTAAGAATCGCTAACTCACTCCCCAAGGCCGTGACCTCTGTTGCTCCTGCTAAACGGATAATCCAGAAAGGCTCTGGAAGCAAGGGTGCTGGAAAATCAGTGGTGGACCTGTGTATTGGAAAATAATGTTCCCTGCCTTGAGCATGGGAGAACTAAAGCATTTCAATGTTTAATTGACAAAGATATTATACCATCTTTTAAACAATCCCTTAAATAACCTGACACAGAGGCCAACGTGAAGCAATGTTTGGATGGATTTAAAATAACTTTTAATTAATATTTCAGATACATTTTTTGGATCCCATTCTTCTCACCACAGTATTTCTCAAGAGTTTGTTCAGACAAGGGTTCTTCCAGAACCTCACTAATTGAAGTCAATCGGTTTTTTTTCTGCTGAAAATTAATCTTTGAACAGTTCTGCATATATTTTGCATGGCGAAGTGTCACATCTCGTGAGTCAAGTCAAGCATGCTTAATTGTCATATCGAAGCCGAACAATTAAATTCTTACTTGCAGCAGCATAACAGTTCTGTAAATACAGTACTCAATTGATAACATAACAAAAGAAAAAAAGTTTGATAATTAAAGAAAATATTAGTGCAAAACAAATCAAAAGACCAAAGTCCCTAATTGCAACCAAGATAGCTTGTAGTTCGAAGTTCAGTTGGTGTTTGTGGTGTTTAATAGCCTGATGGTTGTTGGAAAGAAGCTGTTTCTGCACCCAGAGGTCACAGCTTACAGATTCCTATCCCTTCTTCCCAATGGCAGGAGTGAAGTGAGAGCGTGGCCATGGTGGTCATAGACTCATGGAGTGCTACAGTGTGGAAACAGGCCCTTCGGCTCAACTTGCCCACCGGCCAACAAGTCCCAGCAGCGCTAGTCCCACCTGCCCGCATTTGGTCCATATCCCCTCCAAACCTATCCTATCCATGTACCTGTCAAACTGCTTCTTAAACGATGGGATAGTCCCAGCCTCAATGACCTCCTCTGGCAGCTTGTTCCATACACCCACCACTCTTTGTGTGAAAAAGTTACCCCTCGGATTCCTATTAAATCTTGTCCCCTTCACCTTGAACCTATGTCCTCTGGTCCTCAATTCCCCTATTCTGGGCAAGAAACTGGGCAAGTGGATCTACCCAATCTATTCCTCTCATGATTTTGTACACTTCTATAAGATCATAGATCAGTGGTGTAGGTCCTTGATGAGGCTGACTTCCTTTTTGGGGCAATGCCTCCTATAGATCCCTTCGATGATGGGGAGATCAGTATTGGTGATGCATCTTCTTTGTTCCTGTGCATTTGAGTTGCCAAACCAGGCCGTGATGCAACCAGTCAATATGCTCTCTACTGTATAAGGTCAAGAGAGTATTCGTCGATATACTGAATATTCTAAGGAAGTAGAGACTTCAACAGCAAATTTAAAATATCTTTTGACGTTCAATGTCCAATGCAGAGCGAGCTTTGAGGAAGCAAGACATAAAGGATAATCAATATAAAGTACAACATGGTGAGACTAATTTTATCTTAATCTCTGCAAAATGTTCTTGACAGAATCTAAATTGGAAGAATTGTTGGACAGTCTAATCTTGTACAGACTGACGTAAAGGTACCATGAACTTCAAACAGCGCAATAGATTCTTTCCACTGGGACTGTACCGTCACAGTATGTTTCCAGCACGATTTTGATCAAATGCATTCAGCAACTCTGGGGCATCTAAAAAAAATCCTAATTTCCTCTCTGGTTCTTCCCTCAAGAAGTTAGAAACTATAAATGTCTGCTGAAGCTTGTGATTGGAAATTGTGACTTTATTACGCATAATGTCATGTATAACCATGCCATTGCAATCACACATCCATAGTCATATTCCCAGTTGTGGCTTCCTCTGTGAAATTAATATAATTTTGCAATTGGTTAGTCACACTGGTATGGGAGCACTGGTCAGAGTAGTTCAGATGATCTCAGTGCCTAAACTATTTAAAAGCATCATCAAGTACCTGCAAACTTGTTTGGGAGTTATCTACTGTGTAACTAATCCCATTATCCAGCACTTGTTCTGTCGTCTTCTTTGCTATAGTCATTAAAATGTTCATCCTGATAATCAATGTTGTCTACGTCCCTGACTCCAGCATCGACACATGCAGCGCATTCCAGATCACAACCAATGGGCGGCACGGTGGCGCAGCGGTAGAGTTACTGCCTAATAGTGTAAATTGCTCGTTTCTAAGCTCCCCCCAGATCCTCGTATCTGCCTGCTCAAGCCCTCTAGCCTCGCTCAAACGGAGACACTCCAGAAAGTCACGTAGTCCCAAGCGCTCTCCCATTGTATAAGAAAGAAAGCTCTTGAAGGAAGCAAACAAGAACAAACATTGAAACATGTGCCCTGAGATTCAGACAATTTCTCCAGGGCTCAACGGTACAACCAATCATCAATTAACAGGATGACCGCCTTGCAACTTTATTTATACTGTTTACAATGCTTTTGCAGCGATCCAATAAAAATGATGTATTTAAGGTTAGTTTGTAAAAACGCTATGCATGTTATCAATTTAAGAGAAACAGGGAGAACACCTGGATCCCTTACCATCCTGCATATCAGTCTGAGCCTAGACTTGCTGGTGCCAATCAAAGCCTGTAAAGTTCAGCTGACAAGGGTTAAGCAATTCTGACAAGTGCAGGGATCCTCCATTTTATGGTGTCTTTAATTTAGCCAATATTAACATTCCCCCATTTTATCATTTATGATAACCCTCATCATAAATGATAACTCCAGAATACTATGACTGCTATACTTTAACAATGTTCTAACAAGAAGATGTTGATGTAGCTTCTCAGAATTTCATTGTGCTTCCCAAGTTTTCGTGGACATAGCTCCATGATTTCCTTCTAATGAGTCTTCATCTCCCGAGTTTTCATGGGTGCGAATTCCCATCCATCAATCTTGATAGTCCATTGGTCCTTGATTAGAATTCCTAAGAAAACCTGGGAGAAAACAAATTAACTACTGATACCTTCACTAATACTTTTACAATGAAGAAGATGCACCCAGGCATTTCTTCCTTCTATCTTTACTGCGGTCGGAGTCATTAAAAGAACTTGGTATGGTCCTTCCCAACGAACTTCTGATCCTTTCCTTACCCAATTCTTCACTAAGACATAGTCTCCAGGTTTTACTTTAATGGGAGTTACAAGTGAAGGCATATCCTCATAGGCTGCTCTCACTCTACAATGTAAATCCCTTAATCTCTTGTCAAGGCTAAGACATAGTCAGTCATCTCTGTAATCATATGGTGGTAATTAACTATTTTCATTGCATTCTGGTTCCAAGGGGTTATCAAGGGTCTACCATAAATAATTTCAGCTGGGCTTAATCTAGATTTTCCTGTAGGCATGACACATTTGAAATTGGGCTATTGGGAGTAATTTAATCCATCCAAGTCCAGTCTCCGCCTTTAATTTGGCTAATTTAGTTTTTAGGGTCTGGTTTGTCCTTCTACAAGTCCGGCAGCCTGAGGTCGATAAGCAGAGTGTAACTGCTGCAGGTTCCCCAGCTGTTCACAAATGTCTTTATTGAGTGGTCCGATGAATCTTGGACCATTATCTGAGCTAAGTCGAATGGGAATGCCGAATCTAGGGACAATTTCTCTCATTAGCACCCTGACAACAGTAGCCGCTTTACTGTCAGGGGTTGGGTATGCTTCGATCCACCGGCTGAATACATCGACTATGACAAGCACATTTTTGTATCCTTGGCATCTTTCTAATTCAATATAGTCCATTTGCAATGTCTTAAAAGGACCCATAGGCAATGGTGTTTTCCCCCCCTTCACATCCTATTCCTTTCCCTGGGTTGTATTGCTGCCAGACCAGGCAATTACTGCTTATCTTTTGAGCAAAATATTATAATTTTGGATGCCATCAATTAGCTAATAGAGTGTCCCCTACTGCTCTTGCACCACAATGGGTTACATAGTGCATACACTCAATAACCCATACGGCCAATGTGTCTGTCATGCAAGTTTGCCCTGCTGGAGTGGTCCGGAGCCCAGTCATACAATCCAGTACACATCCCAGTTGTCTCCATCTCTCCTTATCTCCTTCAGTAGCCTCTTCTTGTAATCGAACGATTTCTTGGATGGTCGGCATCAGTTTCTCCAAAGTTAGTTACTTTTAGTCTGCCTCACCATTCTAGGTACCACCACCTTACATTCCCATGATACTTTTTTAGCTAGTAATTTGGCATTAAAATTTACAATCCTTGATAGCACACTTTCTTTTGAAAAACATCAATAATCTCACTCGAAGGTACACAAAAATGCTGGAGAAACTCAGCGGGTGCAGCAGCATCTATGGAGCGAAGGAAATAGGTGACGTTTCGGGCCGAAGAAGGGTTTCAGCCCGAAACGTCACCTATTTCCTTCGCTCCATAGATGCTGCTGCACCCGCTGAGTTTCTCCAGCATTTTTGTGTACCTTCGATCTTCCAGCATCTGCAGTTCCTTCTTGAACACAATAATCTCACTCGGTCTGCTTATGCCCCTATCCCACTTAGGAAGCATGAACGGAATCCTCTCGTGACCTTGCCCGTGACGCAAGGTTTCCATGAGTCGCCAGAGGTTTTGATCACTCACCTGGAAAGCCTTGACCGAAGCGTGAGCTGCATCTACCGACCAAAGATCCTATAGGACCTTTGCTACCGACCGCACACACACACAAACACATCGTAAAGAGCGGAGGAGCGCTCTCTGCGCGATGAAGAGGAAGGTAAATGACTGCCACAGAGCACGGTATGTCCTTTAGAGAGTGCGGGAGGGGGGGGGAGAGAGAAGGGGGGAGAGAAGTGGGGGGGAGAGAAGGGGGGGGAGGAGAGAAGGGGAGGGGAGGAGAGAAGGGGAGGAGAGAAGGGGGGAGAAGGGGGGAGAAGGGGGGGGAGAGAAGGGGGGGGGGAGAGAAGGGGGGGAGAGAAGGGGGGAGAGAAGGGGGGGAGAGAAGGGGGGGGAGAGAAGGGGGGGAGAGAAGGGGGGGAGAGAAGGGGGGGAAGAGAAGGGGGGGGAGAGAAGGGGGGGAGAGAAGGGGGCAGGAGAGGGGGTGGGGAGAGAAGGGGGAGATAAGGGGGGGAGAGAAGGGGGGGAGAGAAGGGGGGAAGAGGAGGGGGTGAGAGAAGGGGGGGGAGAGAAGGGGGGAGAAGAGAGTAGAGAAGGGGGGGAGTGAAGGGGGGAGAGAAGGGGGTGGGGAGAGAAGGGGGGGAGGGAGAGAAGGGGGAGAGGTTTACAAGGTTAATTCCCGGGATGGCGGGACTGTCATATGCTGAGAGAATGGAGCAGCTGGGCTTGTACACTCTGGAGTTTAGAAGGATGAGAGGGTTTCTCATTGAAACATATAAGATTGTTAAGGGCTTGGACACGCAAGAGGCAGGAAACATGTTCCCGATGTTGGGGGAGTCCAGAACCAGGGGCCACAGTTTAAGAATAAAGAGTAAGCCATTTAGAACGGAGACGAGGAAACACTTTTTCTCACAGAGAGTGGTGAGTCTGTGGAATTCTCTGCCTCAGAGGGCGGTGGAGGCAGGTTCTTTGGATACTTTCAAGAGAGAGCTAGATAGGGCTCTTAAAAATAGCGGAGTCAGGGGATATGGGGGAGAAGGCAGGAACGGGGTACTGATTGGGGATGATCAGCCATGATCATATTGAATGGAGGTGCTGGCTCGAAGGGCCGAATAGCCTACTCCTATTGTCTATTGTCCCTAATGGGCGAAAGTGGTTTCCACGTGGTCGAGGATTCATCTAGGTTGCTGTTAATTTTTCATCATAATTAAAACCGACCTCGACTAAAAATAGGTTGCCGTTTTAAAAATCGATATTTTTTTAGTCGCAGGTCTAGTCGAAGTCGGTTTTCTTCATAGTCGAGGAAGGTTTTCAACATATGCGTGGGAGGTGGTAGGAGGTTGCAAGTCACCTCGACCTTGATTTTTTTTTGGGTCGCGGGCAAGGTCACCAGAGGTTGCTATTTAGGTATCCTAAGTGGGACACTGAATGTGAGTTTGCTTCAGTTCTCACATCAGGTATACAGATCTAAATCAAAGCGGCTCAGCGTTCAGTAAATAGTGAACAATTTTGTTCGAACAATAGGTGGCACTGTTGATCATACTAAATCAACAGTGAGTTGCACCAGCATAAGATGACAAAGAAATGTGTTCATTTTTATAGTGGAGAATTCACCCATAAGTGTCATTTGATTTGTTGATTAATTCAGTCAGGGTATTGCAGAGTGAGACTACACACAGATAAATGGGTTAACATTTGATGAGGGTTTAATGGCTCTGGGCCTGTACTCACTGGAATTTAGAAGGATGAGAGGCAACCCCATTGAAACTTATATAGATAGAGTGGATATAGCGAGGGTGTTTCCACTGGTGGGAGAGCCTAGGAATAGAGGGCACAGCCTCAGAATAAAAGGACATGCCTTTAGACAGGAGATAAGGAGGAATTTATTTAGAAGATGGTGAATCTGTGGAATTCATTGCCACAGACGCCTGTGGTGGAGGTCAAGTCAATGGGTATTTTTAAAGCGGAGATTGACAGATTCTTGATTAGTAAGGGCGTGAAAGGTTATGGGGAGAAGACAGGAGAATGGGGTTGAGAGGGAAAAGGAGATCAGCCATGATTGAATGGCAGAGCAGACTCGATGGGCTGAATTACCTAATTCAGCTCCTATGTCTGAAGAAGGGTCCATGACCTAAAACGTCACCCATACCTTCTCTCCAGAGATTCTGCCAGTCCTGCTGAGTTACTCCAGCTTTTTGTATCTATCTTAGGATCAACAGTTATCAGTTCTAGTGGAGTTGAGACAATTTAGTGGAGTACTGAATGACTTGATAAGAGTGACATAAATACTAGTTTGCGCTGACTTATCAGTCCAAATTCTGTCCAGGGAGTGACATAGAAACATAGAAAGTAGGTGCAGGAGTAGGCCATTTGGCCCTTCGTGCCAGCACCGCCATTCAATATGATCATGGCTGTTCATCCAGAATCAGTACCCCGTTCCTGCTTTTTCCCCATATTCCTTAATTCTGTTAGCTCTAAGAGCTAGATCTAACTCCCTCTTGAATACATCCAGTGAATTGACCTCCGATGCCTACTGTAGCAGAAAATTCCACAGATTCACAACTCTTTTGGTGAAAATGTTTTTCCTCATCTCAGTCCAAATTGGCCTACCCCTTATTCTTAAGTACCCTACACTCTTCAGAGATGCTGGACCCAATCAACTCTCTCACACTGATGCATAATCAAGGGAATTATCTCCCATGGTCCAAACAATATTTAAATCAAGTTCAAGTGAGTTTATTGTCATGTGTCCCTGATAGGGCAATGAAATTCTTGCTTTGCTTCAGCACACAGAACATAGTAGGCATGACTACAAAACAGATCAATGTGTCCATATACTATAATATAAATATATACACATATAAATAAATAAAATGATGAAGTGCAAATAACAGATAATTGGTTATTAATCAAAGTTTTGTCCGAGCCAGGTTTAATAGCCTGATGGCTGCGGGGAAGTAGCTATTCCTGAACCTGGTTGTTGCAGTCTTCAGGCTCCTGTACCTGCTACCTGAAGTTAGCAGGGAGATGAGTGTGTGGCCAGGATGTTGTGGGTCTTTGATGATACTGCCAGCCTTTTTGAGGCAGCGACTGCGATAAATCCCCTCGATGGAAGGAAGGTCAGAGCCAATCACAGTCAAACTTTTCTAAAACAAATGATCTACTGTGTACAAACTGGTTGCAATTTCAACTGCAAAACTCGCCATAAATATCTCATCTATGGTAAAGAATTTAGTTTAATTTAATTTAGTTTAGTTTAGAGATACAACGCGGAAACAGGCCCTTCGGCCCACCGAGTCCGCGCCGACCCGCGATCCCCACACACTAACACTACCCTGCACGCATTAGGGACAATTTACAATTTTACCGAAGCCATTTAGCTGGAGGAAAACCCACGCAGGTCACGGGGAGAACGTACAAATTCCATACGGACAAGCACCCATAGTCAAGATCGAAACTGGGTCATTGGCGCTGTAAGACATCAACTCTACTGCTGCGCCACCGTGCTGCGTAAAAACTAGAGTACTAGTACCATACTAGTGAAGCAAAATATCAGCGCAAATTCCATTCCCCAGTCAATATCCCCATGGTCTTAACATTAAGTGTTCCTCCCAAAATGGCTCTGAAGACATTCATCCTTGCCAATGGTATCTGCAACAACAGAATGAATCATAGAAAACATAGAAACATGGAAAAATAGGTGCAGGAGTAACCCATTCGGTCCTTCAAGCCAGCTCCGTCATTCAATATGATCACGACTGATCATCTAAAACCAGTATCCCGTTCCTGCTTTTTCCCCACATCCCTTTATTCCTTTAGCCCTAAGAGCTAAATCTAACTTGCTCTTGAAAACATCCAGTGAATTGGCCTCCACTGCCTTCTGAAAACATCCAGTGAATTGGCCTCCACTGAATCATTGACCATTTCTATATCAGCTTTACATCATAAGTGACCGAAACTCCTCCACATGTTTATGATCTCTAGATAAGATCTTTCAGGTGGAGTCCAGACATGCCTCCCCGGTGGTGCTTCCATAAACACATAAGGTCATGAGACACACCTAATCTTATTTCCCAATCACATTGCGTCCAATTTATCCATTGTGTTTGCATCCATAGCCCATTGTCTCAATTTAAAATTCTTGTTTCTAAATCTCTTTATGCCCTTGGATCTTTAGGCTTTTAGATTTTGGACTTTCGAGGTACAGAGTGGAAACTGGCCCTTAAGCCCACCGAATCCATGCTGAGATCAGTGTCACCCCATACACTATCACTTTCCTACACCCTAGGGACAATTTACAAATTGCAGAACTCAATTAACCTACAAACCTGCATGTCTTTCAAGTGTGGGAGGAAACTGGAGCGAAAATCCACAAGATCACGGGGAGTACGTACAAACTCCATATAGACAGTGCCCGTAGTCAGGATCGAACACGTGTTTCTGGTGCTGTAAGGCAACAACTCTACCACTGTGCCACCGTGCTGCTTCCTTTATGATATTGTCTTGTCCTGCAATCTATACTCTTTCATCTCTAACCTTATTAGCGGCACCAATTGCAACCACTTCACTGTTGAAAACTGTGACTGCAATTGTTGAAAAACCAAGGTCGGAATTTGTTCTACAATGTCCCAGTATCTTTCCCCTACTTGCGGTGCAGGCTCGAAAGGCCAAATGGCCTCCTCCTGCACCTATTCTTTATGTTTCTATGTTTACTCTTTACTTTATGGCACTTCTTTAAAGTTTGATCTTTTTCAAACTTAAGTTTCCTTTCAATTGATATGTTCGATAATGCTTTGAGGTTTTTCTCCACATTGGAACCCCTACATAAATAATTGTCAATGTTGGGTGGCCATCTGGCAGCAAGAAACTGTCTGCAGCGGTGCTGTGGAACAAAAAGAAACATCCAAGGGAGAACCAAAACTAGTGCTGGAACAAATCAGCGGGTCAGGCAATATCTCTGGAGAACATGGAGAGATGACGTTTCGGGTCAACACCCTTCTTCAGACAAGGGTTCCGACCCAAACGTTACCTAACCATATTCTCCAGAGATGATGCATGACCCGCTGAGTTACTTTTGTGTCCTTTTTTATAAACCAGCCTCTGCAGTTTCTTGCCTCTCATAGAAAAATAGTAAATAGGTGCAGGAGTAGACCATTCGGCCCCTCTCCAGTGTTTTATTATCATATGGCCCGATGCGGAATAATTAAATGTTTACTTCATTACAGATTTGTAAATACAATACTCAATAGATAATGCAATAGACATAAGAGTTCAATAAATAAATAAAATATATAGCGCAAAAAAACCCCAAACAAAGCCCATAGCAACCCAAGCAGTTTATTGTTCACTGTTTAGTTTGTTTTTGTAGTGTTCAATAGCCTGATGGCTGCCGGGAAGAAGCAGATTCTAAACTTGGATGTTGTTATTTTTGATCAACATTTTGATCCCTTTTGAGGTGTATAAAATCATGAGAGGAATAGATTGGGTAGATGCACAGTCTCTTGACCAGATTAGGTGAATCGAGGACCAGAGGATGTAGGTTGAAGGGGGAATTATTTCCACTAAGGCACAGTGGCACAGCGGTTTTGTTGCTGCCTTACATCGCCGGAGATCAGGGTTCGATCCTGACTACAGGTACTTGTCTGTAGGGACTTTGTACGTTCTCCCCGTGACCTGCGTGGGTTTTCCTAGGAGCTACGTTTTCTCCCACACTCCAAAGACGCGCAGGTTTGTAGGTTAATTGGCTTCTGTAAATTGTCCCTAGTTTGTAGGATAGAACCAGTGTACAGGGGACGCTGGGCGGCACGGATTGTACTCATGAATGGCTTGAATGCACTCACATATGAGATGTCTGGATAGCACGCAAAACAAAGCTTTTCACTCTATCCCGTACACTGACAATAGTAATCAAATACCAAGACCCATTAATCGACGTTTCAAAATGCTGATCAACACAGACATTTTCCCATTAAGAAACTTTTTGTGATAATTTTTCAACAAAGGTTTTTTAGTATGTGTTAAATGTACGTTTTAGTTTTCTTTAGCTTGTTTTATGTGGGGTGGGGGGAGGGGGGTGGGGGGGGGGGGGGTTGAGGGAAACTTTTTTAATCTCTTACCTCGACGGAGATGCAATTTTTTCCGTATCATATCTCCGCCTGCACTGCGTCTAACATCGAGGAGCTGGCGACCTCTTGCCGGAGACCGACATCAGGAGCTCCAACCGAGGGAGCCTGCGGACTTTACCATCGTGGAGCTGGCGGTCCCTGGTTAGAGACCGACTTCGGGAGCTCCAAGCCACGGGAGCTTTGACCGCCCCGATCATTGGAGCTTCGATCACCCCGACAAGGGGGCTTCGATTGCCGGCTGTAGGAGCTTCGATCGCCCTGACTGCGATGGTTCATCTGCCCCGACTGCGGGAGAATAAAGAGGTAGAACATTGGACTATATTGCCTTCCATCACCATGAGGAATATGGAGAATACGCTGTGTTGGATATTTATGTTAACTTTTATGTAGTTGTGTGTCTTGTTACTTTTGTTTTAGTACGGCTGTAGGGTAATTCAAGTTTCAATGTACCTTAATTTGTACACATGACATTAAAATAACCTTTGTATCATTCAGATAGATTCTTAATTATGACGTTCTGGTAATCTGATGGACTCATCACAAGCAGACAGGATAAATATGATGCAATCTAGGTGGTGTTTTGTGTGGGGAAATTTGGAGTATTTGATAGATATGCGCCGTAAACCATGCAAGTCAACTAATATAAAAGTTAATTATAGAGCCGTGATCTGTTAAAGTTGCGCAAAAACAAATGTAATGCTGACACAAGATGGAAAAAGATAGCTTGTCTCAAGGTATGTTCTTGCATAGTTAAGGCCAGGGGGGTTGGTGACTTGACAGGGCGGATTTGCGTGGAAGCATACAGTCCTGGAAACTTCAACAGGGCAATAAACAAGAAGGAGACAGCAGATAATTGGTAGTAGAATGTGGTCTTAAAGAAAAAGCCTCTCAGCTGTTAGGTTATCGTTGGCAGGTCAGTCACCTAAAGCTGGATCTCACTGGATCCTTAGCAGATTGACTACTGAGGAAACCATGAATTTAGTGAGAGTCAGACAGAGTCACAGAGAGAGAGAGGCAGAGAGGCAGAGAGAGAGATGGAGAGAGGCAGAGAAAGCACAAGACGGAGAGAAAGAGAGAAACAGAGATGGACAGAGAGAGGCAGCGAGTGATGCACTGAGAGACAGATAGAGGGACAGAGACAGAGAGACAGAGAGACAGAGAGACAGCGAGACAGAGACACAGAGAGACAGACAGAGACAGAGAGACGGAGAGACAGACAGAGAGACAGAGAGACAGACAGAGAGACAGCGAGACAGAGACACAGAGAGACAGACAGAGAGACAGAGACACAGAGAGACAGACAGAGACAGAGAGACGGAGAGACGGAGAGACGGAGAGACAGAGAGACAGAGAGACGGAGAGACGGAGAGACGGAGAGACGGAGAGACAGAGAGACAGAGAGACAGAGAGACAGAGAGACAGAGACAGAGACAGAGAGAGACAGAGAGACAGGAAGGCAAAGACAGAGTTTGTAATGTTGGCCATAACATTAAGCTATTTTAATCTCTTGACTCAAGGAGTATAGTATCAGAGAAAACAAATTGTTGATTTCCCTCCCTGTCAATGGACGAGGAACACCCTATAATCAACAGACTAAACCACTCTTGGCAAATTGTCACTGAATTGAGCAATCATTTCACTGAGGATCTGTTCGTTTTGGTGGTTGTCAAAGTCACACATATTTTCCCTTTGACTTACATTCATTTAAAGTTGTTATTGTGAATCTCACAGGTATCTCTCGTCATGCAGTTCATGTTTACCCATGTAGCAGAGAGGCATTCGCTGGATGTCAGAACCAAGCTACTTGATAACCTTTTCCTTGCATATCAGCTCAAAATGAGGAAGGTGGCAATATAAATGTGTGCGGGCTCGCTTGATATGAGAGCATGCCAGATGCTAAAGAAATTATTCTGCTAATAAATCCTCAGAGGATGTGAATATGAGATCAGGACTGGGTGAAAGATGGTCAAGAATATAAATATTCATCTCCTATCTCCTATTTTCTATTTCTCTTTCTCTTTTTTTTACTTCTTTTCCTCACTTTCTCTCTTTCTTCCTTTTTCTTTTTCACACACTATACATCACATTTTTCTATTCTCTATTATCTAGTCTCTCTTTCTCTCATTCATTAAAAAAAATGGAAAAAAATGAAGCTGTACATAAAATGTAACATGCCCAATATATATTTGGCACCTGAAAAAAGGTGCTACATTACTGTACTTACTTCTAATAAATAAATTATTTAAAAAAAAAAAAAAAAAATCCTCAGAGGATGTGAATATGAGATCCACTGAATGGAAAGAAGTAACTTTAGATTCTCGTTATTTAGTGCGAGGAAACAATTTAAAAAAGTGAACACAACAACAAATATCCATGCCTTAAGTTCTTCAATTGAAGGCATGTGTCCATATACGATAGACACAAATGCCAGAGTAACTCAGCGGGTCAGCCAACATCTCTGGAGAAAAGGAATAGGTGACCTTTCGGATCGACATCTTTCTTCAGACCAGAAATGTCACTTATTGACCTGCTGAGTTACTCCAGCTTTTTGCATCAATCTTCGGTTTAAACCAGCATCTGCAGTTCCTTCCCACACACTGTATCCAGGCAGCCATCTCTCTCTTGTCAGACAGGATGTTTTCTCAATGATCTGCGTTCTAATTTGGTTTAACCTTGTACATTGCAGAGTGTACTGAGAGAATATATTCAATATATCAAAGTCAGATTCCCACACTGGTAAATGTTATTGATTGACATGAGAAATATTATCTATACATAACTAAAACTCTGATCTTGTTATCTTCCGGTTTGGCGGTCATTCTATTTACACAAAAATGGTTCGCGATAGCCCTACAATTTTTCACCAATTCACTCACATTTCTCCTATGCTGCGATTGCACCAAGTTTTGTTCCGATCGGTTGAATGTCGTAAAAGTTAGTGAGGTTTAAAAATCTTAAAAACCACACATGCGCAGATCGATCTCTTCTCCTGCCTTCCAGCGCCGCGCGGATTAGTCTCTTCCCCCTGTCACTCCCCGGGTCGGTCCGCCACTTCCTGCGCCATCGCGTTTTTAGTGGAGCTGAGGATGGCCGGCGGAGGTTTCCAACCAGACATTCGGAGGGACCCGAAGCAGCCCGACCCCAAGCAGCAGCCCAACCCCAAGCAGCAGCCCGACCCCAAGCAGCAGCCCAGCCCTGACTAAATAATACAAAGAAGTGCTCTGGAAGGTTTTACAACATAAAAACCATACATATCTTAAATGTGCCGCATACTATTATGTACCTAAGACCACATTGGCCTTCTCAGCCTTTGCAAGTGCCAACTACAGGAAAACTTAAACCAGGCAGAAGTTTAATGATCTAAAGGTTGATTTTAGTTGTAATTTTATGTCTCAAAACAAATCTTTTTTACCAACCTTGTTTGTCCCTTTAGTAATCTTAACAATTAAAAGAAATTTGGAACATTAAGTCTCAAGGCACCATAGTTATTTTATAAACATGTCACAGTATGGACTTGTATTAATCAGTTCATGTATTTAAATAAAATTGATCAGCGAGTACCGCTGCCAGGTAAACCAGTGAGTGTGAGAGAAAATAAAGAAGAAATGCCACAGGCAGTGGGGAGAAAAGCTTGTTTCTACATGTATACATTTATCTATCAATTACCCCATCTCCCACTATAAAGTACACAGATTCACATGATTTATTTCGCCTTTCAATTAATTACACTTCTGAAAACCTGCAAATATTTAAGCAGAAGTTCTTGGAAAGAAGGCGAGGCGGTTGTGAAAGGAGTGTTAGATCACAAGGAAAGATAGTATTTCATATTTATGGCATATTTGTTTAGTTTAGTTTACAGATACAGCGTGGAAATGCGCCCTTCGGCCCACCAAGTCTTTGCCGGCTATTGATCACTCGTTCACTCTAGTTCTGTTTTCCCATTTTCTCATCCACTCCCTACACTCTGGCGGCAATTTACAGAGAGCCAATTACCTGTGACCACATGGATTTCCTCCGAGTGCTCCAGATTCCTCCCACATCCCAAAGATGTGCAGGTTTCTAGGTTGGAACGTGCAAACTCCACACAGACAGCACCTGAGGTCGGGATCGAACCTGGTTTACTGGCGCTGTGAGGCAGCGTCTCTACAATCTGTGCCACCGTGTCACTCTCGGTTTAAGGCAGCTCTCTCAGGCAGAAAGGTACTGACGTCAGGAAGGGTGAACTTATAACTCATCAGAAATTGTGCCTCATTAGATAGGTGACATCCAGAGGCTGCAGCGCATCGCTCGATCAGCTGGGAAGGTTGTTGGCTGCAAACTTCCCCACCCATTGACGAACTGTACCCTGCAAGGACCAGGAAGCGAGCAGGTAAGATCATCTCTGACCCCTCTCACCCTGGCCTTAAACGCTTTGAAGCACTTCCCTCTGGGAGGTGACTCCGAACTGTCAAAGCCGCCACAATCAGACATAAAAACAGCTTTTTTCCATGAGTGGTAGCTCTACTCAACAGCCAAAAGTCTGTAGCCTCCTTTTGCTCTGGTATTTTATTTTATTCTTCACATGTTTAAATTATAGTGTTATTTTTAATTGTCTAATGTATATTGTGTTGTTATCCTTGCGAGCAAAGCACCAAGGCAAATTCCTTGTATGTATACATACTTGGCTAATAAAATGTATTCACTACAATTCAATTCAATTCAATATCCTCAGCACACCTAGGCTCTACACACTAATTGATGCAGTCACACTAATGTGGCCATCAGGATAAGGACCACATTGGGTACATTTTCTCTCTTTTCTCTGGAGATCTGTACGTCAAGTCCCTACAAACGCGTTCCATTTTGAATCTCCAGTTATGTATAACTGGGACATGACATCTCACCTCCTGTAGTCAAAGGCTCCGTACCATGTGCTTTCTTCACCACAAAGGGTCCGGTGGCGCAGCGGTAGAGTTGCAGCCTTACAGCACTTGCAGCGCCGGAGACCCGGGTTCAATCCCGACTACGGGTGCTGACTGTACGGAGTTTGGACGTTCTCCCCATGACCTGCGTGGGTTTCCTCCCAGATCTTCGGTTTCCTCCCACACTCCAAAGACGTACAGGTTTGTAGGTAAATTGGCTCGACAAATGTAAAACCCTAACCTAAACTAAACCTGGATGCACCATCACAATATTTCACGAGAAACATAAGAAAATGCTAATTCTGATTTGTAAAAAAAGACACAGAGTGCTGGAGTAACTCAGCAGGTCAGGCAGCATCTCTGGAGAACATGGATAGGTGACATTTTTGATGTGAAGTTTACAGCAATGTTTCACTTCCTCTTACAGCGATGGCTGGAGGCCTTGTCGCAGCCTGGGCCTCGCCTGGACCGGGCACCACTCCAGAATACAGAGTGCTTGGACCAGAATGGGCTTTGAAATTGCCAACCTTGCATGTGGTCTCGAAGGACTATTTCTATGCACTTCATAATAATCGGTGATTGTGCTTATGTAAGCCAATAATTCACTGAACTTTTAGCAAAACAGAATGTCACTGTACGTCTGTCCATGCGGCTATAAAGAACCATTGACCATTGAGCAATCACAGAGGAGGAACGGAGAGAGAGACTCTCGCAGAACTCCGATCAGAGACGTGGAAAACCTCTTCAATGTAGTATTACTTTGAGAAGATGTCACCAATGGAATTGTAAAGTGGAGTCACAAGGAGCTGCAGACTCTGGAGCAAAACACAAAGTGCTGGTCAAATAGTCACTGGTCACACAGCATCTGTGGAGGGAAAGGATAGACTGTAGCGGCACCAAATGTGGTGAATAACCAGTTGCTTTATTCAGGTGTTACACGCAAGTTTGGTCCTCTAACATAATTGTCATTGCTGCTGCAACTGAGCGAGGGTGATGTGTCGAGCTCAGCTACCTGCCGACTTATGTAGCAGGGCACTCCCCTTAACCCATGACATCACGTGACAACCCTCGTAACCACTGACGAGGGTTCCATAATAAATTGTCTGTCTATCAGCTGACACCACAGGACCCCCCCCCCAGAACCGGAGGAAAGAATAGAACGCGCTCACCTTCTACAGGAAGGTGCGCAAGCATGGTCGAGGGCGGCTCCTGCCATATGTGGTCTGTCGATCAGCTGACGCACACAAGATGATGTTTTGGAAAAAGTGTCCTGATCCGAAACATTGCCTATGCATTCCCTTCACAATGATTAACAATACTCACCAGAAGACATTTGTTATCAGCATCTTTTATGTAGCCTATATAAAGGATCTTTAATCCTTCTGCTTATCAAATTAAGATGTTGGCTGGTCCTTCCTTTTCTGTACATCAGGCATTGCCTGACTCACCCAAGGTGTGTTATGTGTCAAGAGTAAGGAATGCTCAAATAGTCAACGAAGCGTAAAAATTAACAATGAGCTCTCTTTCAATGAAGACAGGTTTATTGTCCCCTAAATTCAAAACTTAAAACACGGGCCCTCCCCGAACCTGCTTTCAGCAATACAAACTTTCCATACTTACACAGGGGGAGGCCTTTTGACCCTATTAGCTTTGCTAGCATTGGACAGAACAATCTCATCAGTTCTATTTGTTGTCTCCTCATTTTTAAGCAGCTCTTCTTTTCCATATACTCATCAACGTTTTAAATTTATTTTTGCTGCTTACCTGAGGGGCAGGTCCCGGTAGTCAAATAATGTGCCAGTAAATCTATAGGATACCCGGATAGTACCATAAGTGGCGCAGTAGCGCTGCGGTAAAGTTAGAGCACCAGAAACCCCGGCTCGATCCTGAACACGCGCGCTGTCCATACTGTTTGTGCGTTCTCCCCGTGACCGCGGGAGTTTTCTCCGGGTGCTCCGGTTTCCTCCCACATTCCAAAGACGTGCAGGTTTTGTAGGTGTTTTGGCTTCTGTGAATTGGCCCTAGTGTGTAGGATAGAACTAGTGTACGGGGAGTGATGGTCAGCGCGGGCTCGGTGGGCCCGTAGGGCCTGTTTTCAAGCAGCATCTCTAAACTAAACTGAACAAAATCCATCCAGTAAAACCCCTGTCCCACTGTACGAGTTCATTCCAAGAGTTCTCCCGAGTTTGCCCTGATTCGAACATGGAGATTTATGGTAATGGTCACTCGTGGGTACTCGGGGCTCTCGTGGACATTTTTCAACATGTTGAAAAATCTTCCCGAGTCTTCGCGTGCTTACCTGCCGTTAGCGAGTCTTCCCGCGTACCTGCCATTAGCGATACGAGCCGCTAAGAGACGTCCCTGAGCTCCGACGTACCCACTACGTTCATTCTCCGTGCTTACCACGAGTTTGATTTTTTTTAAACTCGGGAGAGCTCTTGGAATGAACTCGTACTGTGGGACAGGGCTATAAGTGTAGCAGTGAGAAATTAGGTAAGCATGGGAATTGATTGTTGAGGGGGAAAGAGTTGTTGCTGCAATTCCATTTCCCACTGTGATTATATTAGTTTCGTTTTCTTTAGTTTACTTTAGTTTAGTTTAGAGATACAGCGTGGAAACAGGCCCTTCGATCCACTGAGTCTGCACCGACCAGCGATCCCCGCACACTTACACTACCCTACACACTCTAGGGACAATTTTACATTTAAACCAAGCCAATTATCCTACACACCTGTACATCTTTGGAGGTGTTAACTTAGTTCCTTTGGGAACACAAGGCACTGAAGAAGGGTCCTGATCTGAAAGGTTGCCTACCCATTCCCTCCACAGATGTTGCTTGACTCGTGGAATTATTGTCATGGAGTTTCATAGATTCATACAGCACGGAAAAAGGGCCTTGGGTCCACTTTCCCGTACCGACCAAGATTCCCCATCTATGCTTGTCTCACCTGCCCGCGTTTGGCCCATATCCCTCGAAACCTTTATTATCCTTGTCCAAATGTCTTTTAATTGTTGTTATAGCACCTGCCACAACTATCTCCTCTGGCAACTCATTCCATATACCCACCACCCTTTGTGTGAAAAAGTTGCCCCTCAGGTTCCTATTTTCGCTCTCACCGTAAACTTATGTTCCCTGGTTCTTGATTCTCCCACTCTGGGTAAAAATGTACATTTGCCCTTTCTATTCCCCACATGATCTTATACACTTCTTAATCCTCTCACACTTTGTGTTCAACTTAGCTCCTTTGACTCATTTGTCTCAAGGTGTCTAATGGTGTTCTTGATATAATTGACCAAGATCTTCTTCAAAGTACTTATTGGTCATACCACATTTAGGGCATTTCCCAATACTGTCTGGGCCGTAAACTAATTCAAGGCAGAGAGTTTGGGTGGTGAGAGCATTAAAAAAACAGATGCTTAATAAATCAAAAAGATATGAGTAAGCAGTGACTTGCTACATATGTAACAAGGTAGATGAGTTGATGGGAAAATGTATTCCATTGTGATAGATGTCACAAAGGTATGGTTGCAGCAACATGAAGATTGGGAATTCATCATTCCTGGGTATACAACATTTCCAAATGGGGTGGCACAGTGGCGCAGTGGTAGAGTTGCTGCCTTACAGTGTCAGAGACCTGGGTTCGATCCTGACTACGGGTACTGCCTGTATGTAGTTTGTACGTTCCTCCTGTTACTGCGGAGGGGAACCTGGGGGGGGGGGGGGGGGGGGGGGGGGTAAAAAGGTTGCTATCTGTGGGATCCCTGGAGAGGTACTCTGGCAAATTAATGAGAGGAATAAGGACATTGCAGATAATCTAAACCAATATTCGCGTCAAGTGGAGTACAAGGTTCCAGATGTGCTAGGCAGAACACATAACAATAGGGATAAAGTATTTAAAACAAAGCAAGGAGATCTAAGGTGACTAAGTTACCTTTCCTTAAATTAGGCCCCGTTCCCCTGACCCTCAGTCTGAAGAAGAGTCTTGACCCAAAACATCACCAATTCCTGTTCTACAGAGGTGCTGTGTTACTCCTTCATTTTGTGTCCATCCGCAGTTCCTTCCTACACATAATAAGTTACCATCAATTGATGGCCTCCACACAAGGGCTTTGCAGGAAGTCTCTGCAGAGAATATAGACCCATTGGTTAAAGATTTTCAAAATTCACCCTGGATGTCATAATTTGAAAAATTATGAATCTATAAGTTCATAAATTACAGGTGCAGAATTAGGCCATTCGGCCCAACAAGTCTACTCTGCCATTCATTCATGACTGATCTATCTTTCTCTCTCAACCCCATTCTTCCCATAACACCGGCCCCCAGTACTAATCAAGCCCACAACATCCTGGCCACACACTCATCTCCCTGCTAACTTCAGGTAGAAGGTACAGGAGCCTGAAGACTGCAACAACCAGGTTCAGGAATAGCTACTTCCCCACAGCCATCAGGCTATTAAACCTGGCTCGGACAAAACTTTGATTATTAATAACCAATTATCTGTTATTTGCACTTTACCATTTTATTTATTCATGTGTGTATATATTTATATTATAGTATATGGACACATTGATCTGTTTTGTAGTAAATGCCTACTATGTTCTGTGTGCCGAAGCAAAGCAAGAATTTCATTGTCCTATCAGGGACACATGACAATAAACTCACTTGAACTTGAAGAAAAAAAAAAAAAAGCTCTGCATACTTCTCTGTGACAGAGAAGAGGAGGGCAAAAAGTGGGAAATCACAGAGCAGTTAGCTTAATATCTGTTGCTGAAGTCTATAACCAAAGAGGAACTAGCCAGTCATTTACAAAAAGCCAAATGAAAGCATACCAAATGGACACCGTGTTATGGAAGGGAAATTATTTTTGACAAATTAGCTGGAGGTCTTCAAAGATGTAACAAACAGAATCAATTGAGGCAAAGCTTTAGATGTGGTGTATTTGTATTTCAAAAAGCATTTGATAAGATGCCACATGGCTAACGCACAGGATAAAACCTCATGAATAGTGAAAGGCCTGGATATAGTGGACATGGAGAGGATGTTTCCACTAATGGGAGAGTCTAGAACCGGACGCCATAGCCTCGGACTAAAAGGATGTACCCTAAGAAAGGCGATGAGGAGATTTTCAAAAAACATGAAAGCATGTGGTGGTCACCGTGCAATGAGAATATCTGGATTTTACAATGGGATTTAGGTAGTTTGAGTGAGCGGACAAAATCTTGACCAATAGAGTTAATGTCGGGAAGTGAGAATTTAGTTTAGTTTAGTTTAGCTTAGTGTTACAGCGTCGAAACAGTCCCATCGGTCTACGCCGACCATCGATCACCCATACACTAATCCGAGTATTATCCCACTTTCGTATCCTATACATTGGGGCCAAGTTACAGAAGCCAATTAACCTACAAACTTGCATATCTTTAGAACATGGGAGGAAACCGGAGCACCTGGAGGAAACCCACACAGTCACAAACACCGCACGTACAACAGCCGTAGTCAGGATCGAATCCAGGTCTCCAGGGTTGTGAGGCAACAGCTCTACCGCTGTGCCACACAAGGTTCTTGCACTTTGGTAGGAAAATCAAACGCCCACTAGCTAAATGGAGTGAAAATGCAAATGAGTTGGGATTGGAGGGATCTGGATATTCTTTTGTTTGAGACACAAAGGTTGCATGCAGGTGTGGCAGATTACTGTGCCAAATGGCTTGGTGGCATTTGTTACAATGAGGATTGGCATTCAACAATGGAAATACAAATAATTGGGTGTTGGTTAGTCACCACCTGAAGTAATGTGAGCAGTTTGTTTATCTCCTTTTATTAAGTAGTATATACTATTATTGGGAGCACTCTAAAGAGATTAATTAGGCCAATTCCTGGAATAATAGGGTTGTCCTATTGCAGATTTTGCATAAAGGTTAGGTTTGTAATCCCTAGAGTTAAAAACAATTATCAGAAAATGCAAATGATTAAAAATAATGCAATGTAGATGTTGAGATAGGCACAAAATGTTGGAGTAATTCCATAGAGTTAGGTTGCATCTCTGGAGAAAAAGTATGGGGGATGTTTCGGTACGGGACCCTCGAGATGTTTTCAAAGGCAGCACGGTGGCGCAGCGGTAGAGTTGCTGCCTTACAGCACCAGGAATCCGGGTTTGATCCTGACAATGGATGCTGTCTGTACGGTGTTCGTATGTTCTCCCCGTGATCTGCGTGGGTTTTCTCCAATTTCCTCCCATACTCTAAAGACGTACTGGTTTGTAGGTTAATTGGCTTGGTATAATCATAAATTGTCCCGAGTGTGGATGTGGCAATGAATGCCACAGATTCACCACCCTCTGACTAAAGAAATTCCTCCTCATCTCCTTCCTAAAGGAACGTCCTTTAATTCTGAGGCTATGACATCTCGTCTTAGGCTTGCTTGCTAACCTGTTTGCTTGTCGACTGTGCAAGACTATAATCCAGGTGAATCCTTACTTTGTCAGCCTCGCATTTTGTCACATTCCTGCCAGCCCTTCGGTCAACAGCGCCCCAAACATGTTTAACAATGTAGTGTGGGAGTTGGTCCTCGGAAGCGTAAATAAATGGAATAGAACTAACAATAAAACAACCTTTATTAAAGACAATTAACTTCCAACTACCAACAAGTGGCTCTCTCACCAATGAATTATAAATCAAAATACAAGAAGCACTCAAACCATAAATATACACAACCTTAACAAATACCACAGTAGGGTGCAAGTACAAAAATTCAGTAGGACTTTGTATCAGGAAAGCATTTGCAGTGGTCATTCCTCTTGATAATGGTAAGGACAGTTACCAACTGCTGCAGATGATCTGGTGATAATGAGCTGAAAAGAATGGATTGTAGCAGCTGGTCTGTACTTGGTCAATAACCCGAAAGACTCAGGATATTTAAACGTACGATATATCATATTCCACCATATTCATATAAAGCAATAATTCATAACAAATGTTAATACACAATGTTCAAAGCTGCGTGCTTATAAAATATAAACCAACTTCACCAATTCACGAAACAAATACATTTTCCAATACCTCTATCTTTAAAAACTTTCATTCACAATATTCACATTGCAATGGCCCATTTCTCAAAAGCATCAGTACAAAGTTAAAACATAAAGATAAAACACAGTTTAAGAATAAGGGGTAAGCTATTTAGAATGGAGATGAGGAAACACTTTTTCACACAGAGAGTTGCGAGTCTGTGGAATTCTCTGCCTCAGAGGGCGGTGGAGGCCAGTTTTCTGGACACTTTCAAGAGAGAGCTAGATTGGTCTCTTGAAGAAAGCGGAGTCAGGGGATATGGGGAGAAGGCAGGAACGGGGCACTGATTGGGGATGATCAGCCATGATCATATTGAATGGCGGTGCTGGCTTGAAGGGCCGATATTAAATCGTTATTAAAGTTATTAAGTTTGGTCACCTCAATGTGCCATCTAGTTACAACTGTAGTAACTGAAGATAGACTCGAAATGCTGGAGTTACTCAGCAGGTCAGGCAGCATCTCTGACGAAAAGGAATAAGTGACGTTTTGGGTCGAGACCCTTTAACAGACTGTTAACTGTTAATGCATATAGAACCTTGATGAACTCATTTTGTTCCCATCCAAATATCACAGAGAAATTGTGTAACTTAAATGGGCATTTTCTAAGCAATAGGCACAGGTGTAACAACTTTGACCTATTGCTGTTGACTTCATTGTGGATAGGTCTCATGACATATTTTTGCCAATGCATTAAACTTTGGTCCCAAATCATTCAAGTAGCTCAAACTAACTTTATCATCCATAATGCTGATGGAATCAAGACTTTGCAAACTTGCTTCTTCTCCTTCATAGTTATATGCTCGGGGCTCATGGATACCCTCTGTAGCATATTTGTCCAGATCCTAAAAAACATAATTATAACCAAATTAGATATTAGAAATTAGAATCATGCTTTTGCACTTCCTTATATTGAAATTGTTCTTAAATCAGAATGTTCTGAAATATTAATATCGGAATTATTCTGAGAAGCACTTTAATTTATCACTTTATTAATTGAAATAGTAGTTTTTCCATTTCCGGGGTCGATTGTGCCTGGAAATTGGCTTTAAAATTATTTTTCCAGACCAATTTCTCCCCTGTTTTACAGGCCAATGTTACTGAGACAGCAGCCAAGTAAACACAGTTATTGCAATGAATGGAGTAAGAATACTGCAGATGATTAAATAAAGATGAAATGTGCCTCAGACACCTCACAAAACAAAGAACGCTAGGTGCCTTGGTTCCTTAGTTGCCTTGGTGCTTTGCTTGCAACTAACAACAGTACAGCACTGGAACAAGCCCTTCGGCCCACAATGTCCGTGCTGAACATGAAACCAGGTTAAATCTCCTCTGCCTGCTCATGATCCATATGCCCTCATTTCGCTGCATATCCACAAGCCTCTGAAATGCCACCATCACCAGCCCAGGCAGCACATGTCAGGCATCCACCACCTCCTGTGCAAAAAACTTGCCCCACACATCTCCTTTAAATCCCCCCCCCCCCCCCCCCCCCCTCCCCACCCCTTTCACCTTAAACCTATGTTCTCAAGTCTTTGACATTTCCACCATAGGATACAAATTCTGACCTGTCTACCCTACCTATGCCTCTCATAATTTTTTATATTTCTTTCAGGTATCCCCTCAACTTCCAACCTCCAGAGAAAACAGCCCAAGTTTGACCAACCTTTATAACACATGTCCTCTATTCCAAGCAGCTTTCTGATAAACCTTCTCTGCACCCTTGCAAAGCCTCCAACATCCTACCTGCAATGGGTTGACCCGAACAGCGCACAATTCTCCAAAATTGACCTAACCAAAGTCCTATAAAGCTGCAGATAGACACAAAGTGCTGGAGTAACTCAGTGGGTCAGTCTGCAGCTCTGGGGAGAAAGGACAGGTGACATTTTGGTTTGCAACCCTTCTTCGAACTAGTTCTTCAGACTTCCTTCAGGCTATAAAGCTGCAACATAACCTCCTGAGTCTTATACTCAATGCCCCTCCCAATGAAGGAGAACACCCCCAATTGATGGTTCCATACTGTCAGCGCCCATACCTTAGACTTAAGGTGACAGGCACCTTTTAAGTTACAACAATGTGGACTTCACGTGTTTCAAAACTGTTCTTCTGCACAAGTGGTTGACTCAGTTTGGCTTCCCAAATAAATTTAGCACAAGGTGTCAAAGTGTGTGTTTTAAGGGCCTGTCCCACTTTCCCGAGTTATTAACAAATTCTCCCGAGTTTCCCCCTTGATTCAAACTCGCAGAATGTTCTTAACGAGTCCGTAGGAGTCCGTAGGTGTCCGTAGATATATTGTAGCGGCTCGTTATGCCAGCCGTTGGTACTCGGGGCATCAGGTGAGTCGGGATGTTTTTTCCAGCCTGATGAAAAATATCCACGAGTAAAAAAATAGCCCCGAGTACCTACGGCTGGCATAACGAGCTGCAACGATATATCTACGAACTCCCACCGCCTCCTACGGACTCATTACGAACATTCTGCGAGTCCGGGGCAAACTCTTCTAAACTCGCAGATTAGGTCGCCCAAGTGGGACAGGCCCTTTATACAACTCATCCATAATTATCAAGTTGTACAGTACAGAACCAGGCCCTTCAGCCCATCACATTCTTGCCTATCATTTTTGCTTCATCGAAGACATTTCTCATGTTCTGACTAGTCTTCAAATTGGACTTCTGGTAATATTATGACAGTGGTCTGAGTTGCTTCCGATGATTCAGCAGAGCGGCAATGTTCCCATATAAACAGATAGACTTGCATTGCCACTGGCAACTTTGACAATGTCGTAATTCTAGATGCCAGACAATAGAGAACAAAAGATGCTTATAAATCTAATAACTCTTTTCACGTGATGGGAACATGCGTGCAGTAGGACAACCCCAAATTCCATATCCAGCACTAAGATCAAGCATGCTGGTCAACGCTGATCATGAACCAGTTTTGTACATGTTCCCTCTGATGTAGACCTGAGAAACACTGTATCAGCATACATCACCATGCCCATTGCTCTTATTATCAGTCAATTGGCTGGAAACATGCCCCTTAAACATCTCTAATTTGATGACCATATGCGCCATGTAGAGCCAACACACATTGAGTTGCCATGACATCGGGCCAACAGTGTGGCACGGAGGTGAAGCGGGAGAGTTGCTGCCTTACAACGCTAGAGACCTGGGTTCGATCCCGACCTCGGGTGCTGTCTGTATGGAGTTCGCATGTTCTCCCTTGTGACTGGGTTTGTTTTCTCCGGGTGCCCCGGTTTCCTCCCACACTCCAAAGATGTGCAGGTTTGTAGGTTAATTGGCCTCTGTAAATTGTTCCCAGTGCGCAGGGAGTAGATGGTAAAGTGCGATAACATAGTGCTAGTGCAAACAGGTGGTTGGCGTAGCCTCGGTGGGCCAAAGGGCCTGTTTCTAATACAGTATCTCTAAATTAAACTAAACTAATCAACGTGACATTGGGAATACCTGTGACATTGGGCAAAAGTATGCTAGATACCTGAAAATCTAGATGTTAGGTATTCTAGATGCTAGATAATGTTGCTACATACAGCATTTGGACAATTTACACATAGGATCGTGCACCAAAACAGAATGCACAAGTTTTCCAGCAATAGGTGCTTAAAGTTAGCAGCTGCCAGATCATTGGCACTCTGATCATTGCTGAGCACTTTCCTGGCATGTTGGCCATAGAATAGATGGATAAAGGGCCACTGTCCGAATGAACGACCATCCGGCTGTGGCACCAGGCCTGCCTCGCCCACCGTGGTACCTGAAGGGAGAGGTCGCCGGGCCGGGCCCCTGCTCGTCCCCGAGAACCGGAGAGTGGAGAGAAGCGACAACAGCAGGCGCAAGAACAAAGAGCTGATAGGTGGATCCAGGGTCTTACCTTCCGCATCCTCAAGGTCGGCTGCGGGAGGCATCCGTGGATCACAGATGCTTTAGGTGGCCGGGCGAGGAGAGGGACAACGGTTTACTGGATGAGTAGGAAGGAACTGCAGATGCTGGTTACAAACCAAAGATAGACACAAAATGCTGGAGTAACCCAGCAGGACAGGCAGCATCACCCATTCCTTCTCTACATTGGTGCTGCCTGTTCCGCTGAGTTACTCCAGCATTTTGTATCTATCTTCGGTTCACTGGATGATTCGGACAGAGGCGACGGTTACAATGGGTCTTTATGGTCTGCTGCAGCTTGGACTTTGGTAATGGCTCCAGAACCTGGCGACTTATGTATACAGTGTCAGCGGGCTATTTCTTTACCCTTTGTGCTTAGTAGTAATTTACTGAACCGTATGCAAAAGAAAAGAATTTCACTGTAGTCAGTACATGTGATAGTGAAGAACCATTGACCATTGAGGCAGATCAAATTAGGTTGGGTGCAATAATAGAATATCCATTATTCTAAACATTTTTTATACTGAACATTTAAAACTAAGACCGGCAGATACGGCCAATGTCACAGTGCACATCTTCTAGCTCAAGTCTTATTGTGGATTGCCAAGCAATATCAATCCCTTGGCTTTATATGTAGGCTTCCCTGAAATTTCCACTTCTTGCCGTTTATGGAAGGTGTGTCCAGTTTGTGATTGTAATTAGATATGTGATTCACATCAGTTAATTACAGATGCACCAAAGAGTCATCTACACTGATTTCCGCACATAGGGTGGCTTCTGGACTCACAGTTCACTGATTCACGGCTTCTGGTCTCACAGTTCACTCACTCACGGCTTCTGGACTCACAGTTCACTGACTCATGGCTTCTGGACTCACAGTTCACTCACGGCTTCTGGACTCACAGTTCACTCAGTCATGGTTTCTGGACTCACAGTTCACCCAGTCACGGCTTCTGGACTCAGAGTTCACTGAGTCATGGCTTCTGAAGTCATAGTTCACAGCTTCTGGACTCACAGTTCACTCAGTCACAGCTTCTGGACTCACGGTTCCCTCACTCACGACTTCTGGACTCACTATTCACTCATATGGCTTCTGAACTCACAGTTCACTGACTCACAGCTCTGGACTCACAGTTCACTCACTCCCAGTTTCTGGACTCAAAGTTCACTGACTCATGGCTTCTGAACTCACAGTTCACTGACTCATGGCTTCTGGACTCACAGTTCACTCACTCACAGTTTCTGAACTCACAGTTCACTCACTCACGGATACTGGACTCACAGTTCATTCACTCACAGCTTCTGGACTCACAGTTCACTCAGTCACAGCTTTTGGACTCACAGTTCACTCAGTCACGGCATCTGGACTCACAGTTCACTCACTCATGGCTTCAGGGCGGACGGCGGGCGGACGACTTGCGGACGGCTTCTGGACGGCTCACGGACTCAGCCCGGCCTCTGGGGCTTTATTCTCCTCACCCCGGTGATTGACAGCGGGTGCCGGAAGGGGAGTCGCCGTCCCGGTGACAAACAGGAGAGAAGACCAATCCGCTGATCTCACGGTTTTAAACCTTTATAACTTTTGTAATATTCCACAGATCAGAACAAAACTTGGTGCGCTTGGAGCAGAGGAGAACGGTGAGTAAGGTGCCGAAAAAATCCTAACGATACACAGTACCGTTTTTGCACAAATTTAAAAACAAGGCAAACCAGAAGAGGACAAGATGAGAGTTTTAGTAACAGTATAGAGAATAGAAATAGATAGATAGATGATCATCATCAGGTCATCTATGTTTTAAGTAGTATGAAAAGCTATTTTGAAGATTACTATTTGCACTTTAGTTTCCTGTACCACTTTGAGCATGCTGGAACCGAAATAAATGTTTTGGATAGTAATATAAGAAAATAAATTCTTACCGAATATTGCCTGGTGGGCATGTCTTGGGCACCATAATTGAGCGAATAATTCCTTGGCTTGAAAGCCGAGGCTGCATGTGATGAACTTCCCTACAATGAAAATAAATCATGGTTATTTTTAAATGTAATGGCCCTGAAAATAAAATAAATGTTATGTGAATGGACTAGTGCTTTATCCAACGAGCCATAAAATACTTGTAAATAGTACAAGATTGTCTACTATCAGTGAAATAATCCCTTTCTGCACCCATTTTGAGTGTACACCCACATTGAGGAGCTCAGGCATAGCTTGTCAAACTTCTCTGGAATGAATGAATGAATGAATGAATGAATGAATGAATGAATGAATGAATGAATGAATGAATGAAAACTTTATGAATGAAAACTTTATTGTCATTCAGATATACACCTAGACACAGTGCACCTTGAACGAAATTTCGTTGCATTTGACTCTCCAATCAGGTAAATAGTAAAAGTAAAAGTGCTAGGTGCGTCCATAAAAATGCCTCATGTGCATGGTTCTGTAAAATAAATATATATAAAAAGTTTTTTTAAAAAGTGTCGATATTTTAAAAGTTCTAGCCTCGGTTTTGTTGATTGTTCAGTAATCTAAGTTCGATTAAGCTAGCAAAAGAAGATTGTAAAAAGTAGACTCGATGGGCCGAATAGGAACTGTTCTAAGAACAAATTCTGTTCCCAGAACTTGTGAACTTTCTGTCTACATGTGGAGTTTTGTTGATTGTATCGTGGTCTCTCCCTTTCAGCCTTCAGCAATCTGTTACCTTCATAAAAGATAGACGGACAGACTCAGAGTAGGTGAATCAAGGACCAGAGGACATAGGTTTAAGGTGAAGGGGAAAAGATTTAATAGGAATCTGAGGGGTAAGTTTTTCATGCAAAGGGTGGTGGGTGTATGGTACAAGCTGCCAGAGTAGGTAGTTGAGGCAAGGACCATCCCACCATTTAAGAAACAGTTACAGTAGACAGATTTGGAGGGATATGGACCAAACGTGGGCAGGTGGGACTCGTGTAGCTGGGACATGTTGGCCAGTGTGGGCAAGTTGGGTCAAAGGGCCCATTTCCACACTGTATCACTCTATGACTCCATGACAAAGTGCCAGAGTAACTCAGCGGATCTGGCAGCAACAGAGGAAAAGGATGGGTGACGTTTCGGGTCGGGACCCTTCTTCAAACTTCATGAAGGCTGTTTGTTTCTTCATTTGCCAGTTCCCAAAAAAAAACACATTCTTGACACCTCTGTCTAAATCAGGTTTTTCTTTTACATAACAAATCATCACGAGATGTTTTTCCACCTTTCAGTGTCTTGCAACATCTGGACTAACCAGCTTCTTGTCCTTGAAGTATTCAACATTCATCTCCACCCAACTTGGAACCTGCCCATCAATCTTAAATCTATTTAATGTCAATGTCTCTCCCTATGTCTAAATTCTTTACCAATATTGGCAGCTTGCCCATCTCCCCACCACATTCACCTCCCACTCCATGAATAAACAGGTTTGTACATTAATTGGCTTCGGTAAAGATTGTAAATTGTCCCTAGAGTGTAGGATAGTGTTAATAGAAACATAGAAACATAGAAAATTAGGTGCCGGAGATACCATTCGGCCCTTCGAGCCAGCACTGCCATTCAATAAGATCATGGTAGATCATCTAAAATCTGTACCCCGTTCGTGCTTTTTCCCCATATCCACAGCCACTTTGCTGCCCCACAAATTGCTGTTAAATTATCCGTTTAGTGTAGTGGAAAAATAATAAAAGGGGGACTATTTTTTTATTTTTTTTTAAATTTTATTAGAAGTAAGTACAGTCATATGGCACCAAAGTGCCTAATATATATTTTCATAATACATTTTATGTACAACTTCTTTTTTTTTTTTTGTTACATTGAAATAAGATTAGAATAAGAAAAAGAAGTTCGATAGTAAAGGATAGAAAGATGTGAAATATATAGTGTGTGAAGAAAGAAAACGAGTAAATGAAGAAAGTTGAGAAAGAGAAAATAGAAAAAAGAAAATAAAATTAAAGTAAAAAGGAGATCATTCTTTATAATCTTGACCAACCCTCGTCCAGTCCTGAAACAGTTCTTTTACAATTGTGTTGCACCGTATGATTCCAAAAAAACAACGAATGGAGACCAACTCGTTATGAATTGGTCTGATTTATCCATTAGGAGGAATCGCATTTCCTCAAGATGAGCGGTGTCCAACATACTTGCAATCCACATTTTAAGCGTTGGTATTGATGTACCCTTCCAAAATGTAAGTATTAATTTTTTTGCTATTATTAAACCATAGTTAAAGAATAGATTTTGAGATGTGTTCAATTTATTCCCATCTTCCATTACGCCAAATATAATCATTTCAGTATTAGGTTCCATTCTTGTCTTGAATAATTTTGTAAATATTTCAAAAATATCATTCCAAAATCTATAATGTTTTATGCAGGAAACTAAGGAGTGTGTTATAGTTGCATTTTGGGCTAGACATTTATCACAAGTGGCGGATATATTTGGATAAAATTTGTTCAATCTTGTTTTTGAATAATATAATCTATGTACAATTTTAAATTGAATTAGATTATGTCTTACATTAATTGAACATTTGTGAATATATATCAAGTATTTTTCCCATGTAACCTTCGTGATTTTTATCATTAGTTCCCGTTCCCACTCTTCTCTAAGTACCTCTGTCGATGGTAGGTCTATATTTAGAATACTATTATATAAATATGATATTAATTTTTGTGAGTCAGCTTCAATATTCATTGCTTCTTCCAATACTTCAGAGGTTATTTTTTGATATCCTTGTATATATTTTTTCATGAAATCGCAAATCTGAAGATATTTAAAATATTAGTTGTTTTTCAATTTAAATTTTAATTATAATTGTTGGAATGATAGTAGGTTTCCCATTTCGTACATATCCCCGATCCTTCTAATTCCGAGACTTTCCCATTGGTTATATGACTTATCAATAAGAGATGGGTTTAAATAAAGGGTTATTCGCTATTGGCATTAACAATGATAGATTTCTTAATTTTAAAGATAATTTTATTTGTTTCCAAATTCTTATTGTACCATATATAATTGGGTTCTTCTTATATATTGTGTTATTCAGTTTTTTTGCGGAGAAGAGGATCGTTCCTATATTACAAGGATGGCAATCCTCCTTCTCCATTTTTATCCATTCTGTCTGTTGGGTAGAACTATCCAACCAATAAATCATATTCTTAATATGCACTGCCCAGTAATAATACATAAAATTCGGAAGTGAAAGTCCCCCGACCTCTTTTGGTTTACATAAGTGTTTTTTTGTGATTCTATGTGATCTATAGTCCCAAATATAATTAGTAATATTAGAGTCTAATTTAAAAAAATATATATTTTGGTATATATACCGGTATAGACTGAAATAGGTATAGTAATTGTCGTAGGAAGATCATTTTTATTGCATTTATTCTACCTAATAATGATAAGGGAAGTGTTTTCCAAAATTTAATCAGCGTATTAAGTTTATTTGATAAAGGTATGAAATTAGCGTTGAATAATGCTTTATATTTTCTAGTAATCTGAATACCCAAATATTTAAATTTTTCTGTTGCGATTTTAAAGGGGAACTTCAATAAGTGTGTAGGTTCTTGAGGTTTTAATGTCATGATTTCACTTTTATTCCAGTTTATTCTATATCCAGAAAAAGACCCAAATTCCTCTACAGGTATTAAGTTTAATAAATTTGGTATGCTCGTTTGTGACTTTGTAATATATAAAAGTATATCGTCTGCATATAATGAGATTTTATTCTTTGAGTCCCTGGTATTATAGCCCTGAACATTCGGATGAATTCTTATACTTTCAGCCAGGGGTTCTATCATAAGGGCAAATAGCAGGGGTGATAGTGCACATCCCTGCCTATTACCCCTTGATAGTTGAAATTTTTGAGATAACATGTTATTAGTTAAAATTCTTGCCATCGGTTTATCATATAATAATTTTACCCATGTTATAAAATTCTCTCCCATATTAAATTTCTGCAGTACTTTATATAAGTATTGCCACTCTACCTGATCAGATGCTTTCTCTGCATCCAAAGAAATAATTGATATATCTTCTTCCTCTACTTTATTCGAGTACATTATATTAAACAGGCGTCTCAGATTATTAAATGAGTATCTTTTGGGTATAAACCCCGTTTGATCAGGGTTTATTAATTTACTAATATATTTGCTTAAACTTCTTGCTAAAATCTTTGCTAAAATTTTCTGATCTGTATTTAAAAGTGATATAGCTCTGTATGAGCCCGGATCTTCTAAATCTTTATCTTTTTTTGGAATAAGCGTAATAGTTGATTCTGTTAGTGTTTCAGGTAGTTTGTTTTCTTTAAAAGCATGGGAGTATAAATTAAATAAATAAGGGGTCGTTATCCCATGATTTTTTTAATAAAATTCATTATTAAAACCATCTGGTCCCGGTGTCTTACCAATTTTCAGCGATTTTATTGTTTCACCTATTTCTTTGATTGTAATTTGAGCTCCTATTTCCTCTTGTTCCAAAAGGTCCAGTATTGGAAGATTACAGTTATCTAGAAAAATATATATTTTACTATCTTCTATTTTAATTTTAGATGTATATAAGTTTTGGTAAAATTGAGCAAATCTATTATTAATATCTTTAGGTAGTATTAGCAAATCACCTTTCTCTGATTTAATTTTGGTTATAGTATTTTCCTTTTCTTGTTTTTTCAATTGGCGAGGTAAAAGCTTATGTGGTTTGTCACCAAACTCAAAATGTTCCTGTTTTGTAATTTGGAATAGTCTTATTACTCTTGCTGATAAAATTCGATTAAGTTTAAATTTCAGTAATATTATCTTATTGTGTTTATCTGTCGTGGAATCTTTGGCATTATCTAACTCTAACTCCCTGATTTCTTGTTCTAACAATATTTGTTCTGTCTTATTCTTTTTATTTTGAAAACTTTGATATGAAATTATAATTCCTCTCATAAATGCCTTAAAAGTTTCCCATAATAAAGACGGCAAAGTACCTGGTATATCATTTGTATCGAAAAAAAGTTTCATTTGTTGTTTTAAATATTGATAGCCTTGCACGGCATTTAAAATATGTGTATTAAACCTCCAAAAAAGTTTTTTACCCGGGCATTCCCTCAAATTTTATTGAAAATGTCAACGGAGAGTGATCTGAGATACTACTAATGTGGTATGTTGGGTTGTTTGTATATGGCATTAATTTCATATCCACTAAATAATAATCAATTCTTGAATACGTTTTATGTACCGAAGAGTAAAACGAGTATTCCCTTCCAACTGGATTAGCAGATCTCCATACATCTATTATATTAGTATTTTTTATATATGTATTTAGAAGTTCGCTAGTCTTAGATTTTAAATTACTCTTCTTTTGTTTTGCTGATTTATCTAGATATGAATCTAAAACACAGTTAAAGTCCCCCTCTATTATCACATTTTGGTAATTAAACTCTGAGATTATGTCTATAATTTTATCAAAAAATTGGGGGTTATCAAAATTCGGAGCATAAATATTTATCAAAGTTAGTGGGGTTGCATAAATTTCTCCCGAAACTATAATATAACTTCCCTCTTTATCTGATATAGTATTCTTTAATTTAAAAGGAATACCTTTTCTAATAAGAATAACCGCACCCCTAGATTTAGAAGTAAATGAGGAGTAGTATGTTTGGCCTATCCAATTCGCCTTTAATCTCATTTGTGTTTGTTGTTTCATGTGTGTTTCCTGCAAAAACATGATGTCGCTTTTCAACGATTTTAGTTGGGCAAAAATTTTACCCCCATTAATTGGTTCGTTGGCACCCCTTATATTCCAACTACAAAATGTAATTCCTCCATTCTTTATTTGTCTATCGTCTTGCATTGTAAATCAAGGTAATATTCCTGAATCATATGGTGCAACCAAATACCTCAGAATTTTAGGAGTTGGGTGGTCATCCCGGGTTATTAGATTTATATTGCATCTCCTTCTAGTAAAGTGCCTTAAGGACGAATAGCCATCAATGATGGCAAAAAATGTATAGACCTCCGTGATGTTGTTATACATTGAGCTCCTTCCCCTTGGTGAAGCCTCATAAAAAGTTACATACCGTTTCATATTTTGTCTTTTCTTATATGAGTTTATCAAACCAGCGCCAGTGAAAGCCGAGAGAAAAAAATTTTTAAAAAAATAAATTATCAGGAAGAGACATAAGGAGTAAAAAAAAAAACAAAAAACCCAATATAGAACACAACATATACACGATTATATAAGTATATATGTCCTTCCAACTTATCCAATCTTAATCTAATCTAAACTTTCCCATATATATCCACCCAGGATTCTTACATAATATTCCATTCTATAACTACCATACATCATACAAGCAGGTACCAAAGGGTTAACTACCGTACAAGCAGGTGCCAATGGGTTAAACTTTGAGCTTTTCATCCAAGGTTGAATACAACCAAGCTCTCTGAATAGCACATTCCAACGAGATAAGCTTTATAATTGTCTGGATAGCTCGGACATTTTAATCAGTTCAAAACTCTGTAAAAGGTTCAATCTTCTTCCTTGTCGGCAGCTTGCCCCGATGTTTTCTTAACGATATCCTCTGCATACTTTAAAGCTTTTCCGGGATCTGCAAATGAGTGTTCAACGCCGTTATAAGATACCTTCATTTTTCCGGAATGTAAATTCCATATCTTACTCCCGGGACATCCCTCAAAGTGTGTCTTGCCGGTGTAAACAATCTCATTTTCTGGACTACTTCGGGAGAGTAATCGCGAAATATTTGCACATTATCCCCACGGTATGTCAGCTTCTTCCCATGAGTGATCTTTTTCAATATAAATTCCACTGAAGAGATGTCACGGAATTTCACAATTATCTCTTGAATAATTTGTTCCTCTTGCAACATACCCAACTCGGTGAGCGACGTCTATTCTTGGTTCTTCCGACAGTTCAAAGACATCTTTGAGTAAATCAGTAACGAAAGTACATGCTTGAGATTCATGTCCCTCTCGTCCTTCCTCTACTCCGAGAATCCTCAGGTTATATCTTCGAGTTCTTGCTTCCAGGTCCAGACATTTATCAGTCATTCTTCCAAGTTTTTCCACTTCAGTTTTCTGTGATTGTTTCAAACTCTTTATTTCTGAGACAATCTCTTTTATCTCATTCTCCATCTCTTCCATTATTTCATCCAGCTTTCCGATATCATCCTTTACACCTTTAAATTTCTTGTTGTAATCATTTTCAATTCTGACACACTCTGATTTTAATCTCTTATCAAATTCCTTATACTGCTTTTTCAGTTCTTTTAACTCACTGCAAGTATTACCAATTTTTTGAGAAATTCTCCCCATGCTAGTCTCCATACTCTGCTTGTTACTCTCCATATGAGACTCCATACTTTGCATCTTCTCCAGTGTAATGTTGATTGTAGCAGTCATATCTAAAAGCATTTGCTTTACCTCCTTCTCCTTCTTGTCTCCTTTTGTTGCCATTTCAAGCAGAGACCCTTGGCTGTAAGATTCTTCTTCTACTGAACCTTCTTCTGTCGTTTGCAGAGTATCCAATACTTTCTCGAGCTGAAGACTGATAGTGTTTTTTCCTGGCGCCCTTGAACGATTATCTCTGCTCATTTAAACTCATTTAAACTCCCAATTTCACCATTAATCTCCCCGATTTTCACGTCACCTTCTGATGATATCACCCTTACACAACACCAGGCGACTCCGGTGAGTTTTTTTGAAATCGGTGCTGACTTAAAACGGCTTTTTACAATTTTTTACGGGGGAGAAGCTCAATGCCGCGCCTTAATACTCCATGACGCCACCGGAAGTTCACCACTGACTCATGGCTTCTGGACTCACAGTTCACTCACTCACAGTTTCTGAACTCACAGTTCACTCACTCACGGCTACTGGACTCACAGTTCATTCACTCACAGCTTCTGGACTCACAGTTCACTCACTCACAGTTTCTGAACTCACAGTTCACTCACTCACGGCTACTGGACTCACAGTTCATTCACTCACAGCTTCTGGACTCACAGTTCACTCAGTCACAGCTTTTGGACTCACAGTTCACTCAGTCACGGCATCTGGACTCACAGTTCACTCACTCATGGCTTCAGGGCGGACGGTGGGCGGACGACTTGCGGACGGCTTCTGGACGGCTCATGGACTCAACCCGGCCTCTGGGGCTTTATTCTCCTCACCCCGGTGATTGACAGCGGGTGCCGGAAGGGGAGTCGCCGTCCCGGTGACAGACAGGAGAGAAGACCAATCCACTGATCTCACGATTTTTAAACCTTTATAACTTTTGTAATATTCCACAGATCAGAACAAAACTTGGTGCGCTTGGAGCAGAGGAGAACGGTGAGTAAGGTGCCGGAAAAATCCTAACGATATACGGTACCGTTTTTGCACAAATTTAAAAACAAGGCAAACCAGAAGAGGACAAGATGAGAGTTTTAGTAACAGTATAGAGAATAGATATAGATAGATAGATGATCATCATCAGGTCATCTATGTTTTAAGTAGTATGAAAAGCTATTTTGAAGATTACTATTTGCACTTTAGTTTCCTGTACCACTTTGAGCATGCTGGAACCGAAATAAATGTTTTGGATAGTAATATAAGAAAATAAATTCTTACCGAATATTGACTGGTGGGCATGTCTTGGGCACCATAATTGAACGAATAATTCCTTGGATTGAAAGCCGAGGCTGCATGTGATGAACTTCCCTACAATGAAAATAAATCATGGTTATTTTTAAATGTAAAGGCCCTGAAAATAAAATAAATGTTATGTGAATGGACTAGTGCTTTATCCAACGAGCCATAAAATACTTGTAAATAGTACAAGATTGTCTACTATCAGTGAAATAATCCCTTTCTGCACCCGTTTTGAGTGTACACCCACATTGAGGAGCTCAGGCATAGCTTGTCAAACTTCTCTGGAGTAAGTTCGATTAAGCTAGCAAAAGAAGATTGTAAAAAGTAGACTCGATGGGCCGAATAGGAACTATTCTAGGAACAAATTCTGTTCCCAGAACTTGTGAACTTTCTGTCTACATGTGGAGTATTGTTGATTGTATCGTGGTCTCTCCCTTTCAGCCTTCAGCAATCTGTTACCTTCATAAAAGATAGACGGACAGACTCAGAGTAGGTGAATCAAGGACCAGAGGACATAGGTTTAAGGTGAAGGGGAAAAGATTTAATAGGAATCTGAGGGGTAAGTTTTTCATGCAAAGGGTGGTGGGTGTATGGTACAAGCTGCCAGAGTAGGTAGTTGAGGCATGGACCATCCCACCATTTAAGAAACAGTTACAGTAGACAGATTTGGAGGGATATGGACCAAACGTGGGCAGGTGGGACTCGTGTAGCTGGGACATGTTGGCCGGTGTGGGCAAGTTGGGTCGAAGGGCCCATTTCCACACTGTATCACTCTATGACTCCATGACAAAGTGCCAGAGTAACTCAGCGGATCTGGCAGCAACAGAGGAAAAGGATGGGTGACGTTTCGGGTCGGGACCCTTCTTCAAACTTCATGAAGGCTGTTTGTTTCTTCATTTGCCAGTTCCCAAAAATAAACACATTCTTGACACCTCTGTCTAAATCAGGTTTTTCTTTTACATAACAAATCATCACGAGATGTTTTTCCACCTTTCAGTGTCTTGCAACATCTGGACTAACCAGCTCCTTGTCCTTGAAGTATTCAACATTCATCTCCACCCAAATAGGAACCTGCCCAACAATTTTTAATCTATTTAATGCCAATGTCTCTCCCTATGTCTAAATTCTTTACCAATATTGGCAGCTTGCCCATCTCCCCACCACATTCACCTCCCACTACATGAATAAACAGGTTTGTACATTAATTGGCTTCGGTAAAGATTGTAAATTGTCCCTAGAGTGTAGGATAGTGTTAATAGAAACATAGAAACATAGACAATTAGGTGCCGGAGATACCATTCGGCCCTTCGAGCCAGCACTGCCATTCAATAAGATCATGGTAGATCATCTAAAATCAGTACCCCGTTTGTGCTTTTTCCCCATATCCACAGCCACTTTGCTGCCCCACAAATTGCTGTTAAATTATCTGTTTAGTGTAGTGGAAAAATAATAAAAGGGGGACTTAATGGATTTGAGAGAGAACACGTTGCAGGCTTATAAGGAAAATAAGATGAGTGGGATTGGGTCCAATGAAGTAGTTCTGCTCTGGCAGTAGCTGGCATGGACTTCATGGTGGTCACCTCAGGTGAGATGAAGGAAATGGGAATGATGGAAATACACCCCCTGGAAGCCAGAATGGACCCAATGTGTTGAATGAACTAATTGATACTTGAGAATAAGTAATTTCTCCTCATTAATTCTAGAAGATATGATTATCGTCGGGTCACCAATGTTTTAAGTAGCTGTGAAGTAGTAGTTAAAGATTACTATTTGCACCTTAGTTTCCTGTACCACTTTGAGCATGCTGGAATGGAAATAAATGTTTTGGATAGTAACAAAAGAAAATTAATTCTTACCAAATATTGCCTGGTGTGCATGTCTTGGGCACCATAATTGCACGAATAATTCCTCGGATTGAGAGTCGAGGCTCCATGTGATGAACTTCCCTACAATGAAAATAAATCATGGTTATTTTTTAATTTAATGGTCCTGAAAATAAAATTAATTCTATGTGAATGGACTAGTGCTTTATCCGACGAGCCATAATATACTTGTAAATAATATAAGATTGTCTACTATCAGTGAAATGATCCCTTATCTTTTATCTGATCAAACAGCACCCGTTTTGAGTGTACACCCACGTTGAGGAGCTCAGGCATAGCTTGTCAAACTTCTCTGGAGTAACTTTGGTCAAGCTAGCAAAAGTAGATCGTAAAAAGTAGACTCGATAGGCCGAATGACCAGTTCTAGGAACAAATTCTGTTCCCAGAACTTGTGAACTTTCTGTCCACACGTGTAATTTTGTTGATTGTATCGTGGTCTCTCCCCTTCAGCCTTCAGCAATTTGTTACCTTCATAAAAGATAGACGGACATAGACTCTTGCTCAGAGTAGGTGAATCAAGGACCAGAGGACATAGGTTTAAGGTGAAGGGGAAAAGATTTAATAGGAATCTGAGGGGTAAGTTTTTCATGCAAAGGGTGGTGGGAGTATTGTACAAGCTGCCAGAGTAGGTAGTTGAGGCAAGGACTATCCCAGCATTTAAGAAACAGTTACAGTAGACAGGTACATGGAAAGGACAGGTTTGGAGGGATATGGACCAAACGTGGGCAGGTGGGACTCGTGTAGCTGGGACATGTTGGCCGGTGTGGGCAAGTTGGGTCGAAGGGCCCATTTCCACAATGTATCACTCTATGACCATGACAAAGTGCTGGAGTAACTCAGCGGGTCAGGCAGCAACACTGGAGGAGGAAAAGGATGGGTCGGGACCCTTCTTCAAACTTCATGAAGGCTGTCAGTTTCTTCATTTGCCATTTCCCCCCCCCCGCAAAAAAACACATTCTTGATAACTCTGTCTAAATCAGGTTTTTCTTTTACATAACAAATCATCACGAGATGTTTTTCCACCTTTCAGTGTCTTGCAGCATCTGGACTAACCAGCCCCTTGCCCTCGAAGTATTCAACATTCATCTCCACCCAACTTGGAAGCTGCCCATCAATTTTTAATCCATTTTTCCTGCCAATGTCCCTCTCTATTTCTAAATTCTTTACCAATAGTGGCAGCTTGCCCATCTCCCCACCACATTCACCTTCCACTCCGTGAATATATAGGTTTGTACATTAATTGGCTTCGGTAAAGATTGTAAATTGTCCCTAGAGTGTTGGATAGTGTTAATAGAAATATAGAAAATTAGGTGCAGGAGTAGGCCATTCGGCCCTTCAAGCCAGCATCGCCATTCAATATGATCATGGCTGATCATCTAAAATCAGTACCCCGTTCCTGCTTTCCCCCCCATATCCTTTCCTTTATCCCTATTATCTAAATGGTGGCTGACTAGGAAAAGGGGAGATGCAGCGAGAGCTGGGTGTCATGGTACACCAGTCATTGAAAGTAGGCATGCAGGTGCAGCAGGCAGTGAAGAAAGCGAATGGTATGTTAGCTTTCATAGCAAAAGGATTTGAGTATAGGAGCAGGGAGGTTCTACTGCAGTTGTACAGGGTCTTGGTGAGACCACACCTGGAGTATTGCGTACAGTTTTGGTCTCCAAATCTGAGGAAGGACATTATTGCCATAGAGGTAGTGCAGAGAAGGTTCACCAGACTGATTCCTGGGATGTCAGGACTGTCTTATGAAGAAAGACTGGATAGACTTGGTTTATACTCTCTAGAATTTAGGAGATTGAGAGGGGATCTTATAGAAACTTATAAAATTCTTAAGGGGTTGGACAGGCTAGATGCAGGAAGATTGCTCCCGATGTTGGGGAAGCCCAGGACAAGGGGTCACAGCCTAAGGATAAGGGGGAAATCCTTTAAAACCGAGATGAGAAGAACTTTTTTCACACAGAGAGTGGTGAATCTCTGGAACTCTCTGCCACAGAGGGTAGTCGAGGCCAGTTCATTGGCTATATTTAAGAGGGAGTTAGATGTGGCCCTTGTGGCTAAGGGGATCAGAGGGTATGGAGAGAAGGCGGGTACGGGATACTGAGTTGGATGATCAGCCATGATCATATTGAATGGCGGTGCAGGCTCGAAGGGCCGAATGGCCTACTCCTGCACCTAATTTCTATGTTTCTATGTTTCTAAATCTAACTCTCTCTTACTGGGCGGAGATCGCTGGTCAGCACAGACATGGAGGGCCACAGGTCCTGTTTCCGTGCTGTATCTCTAAGCTAAACTAAACTAGTCTTCCTGAGTTAACATACCGAAAGATCTATTGTCCACAACCTCTGACCAATATTAATATCTCCATGATAACAGCTTGGCCATCAAAGTAAATTATTTTTACCAAATTGCGCCTGTTAGTCCAACCATGCATGCTGTGCCTTGGTAACGTGTTAGTCATTCTCCGCCCATCAGCTTCATATGGGAACATTTGCTGCAGTAAAAAGAAAAATGAATAATTCAAAGTGAGTCCCACTTCATCAAAGACTAAAATTAATCAGATTAAATGAGAAGACTTTGTCTTGAATTATAAATTATTAATCATTTTCAAATCTAGTTACTGTTAGCTGTGTTTGCTTATATTTCTGATTGGGACCATGCCCTAATCCATGAAGACCTACTGACATTTTATGTTGCAAAAGTGCTCCAAAGTTTGCTTGACCCTCATCGGCAACTTCAAGCTACCTTCAAATGCTCAAACTTGTTTATTACTACAAACTACCTGAAATCACCCAGACAGATTTCATGGGGAAGCAAGGAGGCTCTTGGATTAGAAGACCTCCAGATCTCGAGGGAAAGGAAATTGCTTCTCAAGCACTTCCGATCAGAAAACTATCACCTAAAGACTAAATGGTGGCTGGGAAGAGCACAAGAGGTCTTGCAACACCCACGAGGATTCTCCATCGGCAGTCAAAACCCAAAGAGACCGCCCCTACAATTGCCAAGAATGGAGACAAGCTTATCAAGGATGGAAAGGTAATGGCACATGGACCATAGAACAGTACTGCACAGAACAAGCCCTTCTACCCATAAAATGTTGGTGCTAAACATGATGCTAAGATAAACTCAGCAGGACAGGCAGCGTCTCTGGAGAGAAGGAATGGGAAACATTTTGGGGGGGGTGGGGTGGGGGGGTGTGTGTGTGTGTGTGTGTGTGTGTGTGTGTGTGTGTGTGTGTGTGTGTGTGTGTGTGTGTGTGTGTGTGTGTGTGTGTGTGTGTGTGTGCGGGTGTGTGCGTGCGCGTGTGTGCGTGTGTGTGCGTGTGTGTGTGTGTGCGTGTGTGTGTGTGCGCGTGTGTGTGTGTGTGTGTGTGCGCGTGTGTGTGTGTGTGTGTGTGCGCGTGTGTGCGTGTGTGTGTGTGTGTGTGTGCGTGTGTGTGTGTGCGCGTGTGTGTGTGTGTGTGTGTGTGTGTGTGCGTGTGTGTGCGTGTGTGTGTGTGTGTGTGTGTGTGTGTGTGTGTGTGTGTGTGTGTGTGTGTGTGTGTGTGTGTGTGTGTGTGTGTGTGTGGTCCACTCTGACAGTAGCCGTGTTCTCTGACACTCTGAAGTTCCCGGTTTTTCAGGCGACTGCCAGTAACTTGACAGTCGCCGGCAGTCCGTTGAAAAATCGCCTAAGTGGGACAGGCCCATTACACAGCCACCCATCACTAGGGTGATTTTATCCCCAAAGTAATGGTAATGTGATATTATTGCTGGAATGAAATCCACTCAAAATGTAAATAAACCTGGATTTTCCCTCATCAAATCATCGTGCTGTAATGATAGTCAAAACTTCAAACAGGATAACAACTGTTTGGGAGGGCAGCAGAATATCAGCGGCACGGTATATTTTCAACTTTCCATGAGAACCAATACCAAACTCTCAAAGAAATGTGTTTGTATTCCCCAAATGCCAGTCAGAACATGTTATGCACAAGTGAATAGTCCCCATTCAAAAGAAATCAAGAACTCCAAGTGATTGGAGTTTTTCCAAAGAAAAGCTTCTTGAGTAACTGAACCAAGTCATAGTCATCGTAAGTCATAGAGTGATACAGCGTGGAAACAGGCCCTTCGGTCCAGCTTGCACACACTGGCCAACATTTTCCATCTACACCAGTCCCACATGTCCGCTTTTGGGCCCCTAACCCTCCAAACTTGTCCTATCCATGTACCTGTCTAACTGTTTCTGATGCATTCAGAACCTTGCAAACAATAAGTGGTAATTATTCTTCATATCTACTCCCAAGCCTCACCCTCAAAATCCTACCTCAAGTCAATACGTCAAACCACATGAGTAGAAAATGTATAGGAAAGAACTGCAGATGCTGGTTCAAATTGAAGGTAGACACAAAATGCTGGAGTAACTCAGCAGGACTTCTCTGGAGAGAAGGAATGGGCAACGTTTCAGAAGAGATGCTACCTGTCCCGCTGAGTTACCCCAGCATTTTGTGTCTCCCTACATGAGTAGAAATATGCTTTTGACATTGGCCGAAGTGCACTGGACAGAATCCTTATATTTTCATGAGGTATGCATTTATAAAGTCTTCTGCAGTCAGTCTCGTGTGCCTTCTTTCCATTCTTGCAGGGAGTCTGATCCTTGTGTTTGTATCCTGATAGCCTCCATTGGTAGATCTTCCACTTTGTAAATTGTAAATTGTCCCTAGTGTGTAGTGTGTGCTAGTGTAATGGGTGTCGATGGTGCAGACTTGGTTGGCCAAAGGGCACCCGGAGAAAACCCACACAGGTCGCAGGGAGAACATACAAACTCCGTACAAACAGCACCCACAGTCAGGATCAAACCCATGTCTCTGCCGTTGTCTCTACCGTTGTGCCATCGTGCCGCACATTTATATTTAATTTATTGTTTATTTAATTCATTTTAAAAATATATATATTTTAACTACCTCCACTGGCGGCTCATTCCACATACCCAGCACCCTCTGTGTGAGCCACCAGTCCTATCTAGGACGTGAAGACTCTGCTACAGATGGGGCAGGTGGAGATTCTCAAGGTGGGTGGATGAGTTAATTTGAAAGTGGAAGATCTACCAATGTAGAGTTTCAGGATACAGACTCACTTCAAGAATGGAAAGACAGCACACGAGACTGTACGGAAGACTTATAAATGCATGATATTTCATGAAAATGTATGGGTTCTGTCCAATGCACTTTGGCCATATTTCTACTCTTGTGGGGAGACACAAAATGCTGGGGTAACTCAGCGGGACAGGCAGCATCTCCTCTGAAACGTCGCCATTCCTTCTCTCCAGAGATGCTGCCTGCCCCGCTGAGTTACTCCAGCATTTTGTGTCTACCTTCAATTAGAACCAGCATCTGCAGTTCTTTCCTACGCATTTTCTACTCGTGTGGTTTGACGTATTGGCTTGAGGTAGGATTCTGTGGGTGAGGCTTGGGAGTAGATATGAAGAATAATTGCCACTTATTGTTTGCAAGGTTCTGCATGCATCCCAACATTTAAGAAACAGTTAGACAGGGTACATGGATAGGACAGGTTTGACAGCACCCGTAGTTGGGATCAAACCTGGGTCTTTGGCGCTGTAAATCAGCAACTCTACCGCTGCGCTACCCATTACCCCACCATAAGCTCATGCACAAGGTTCAATTCTGCATAGTGTAAAGGCCAATTGCTTACTTCTTCTTCATAATTATTTCCTTGCATGGCAGAACGGATTGGAAAATTACTTCCAATACCCAGTCCGCCATCATTGAAAACTTCTGTTGATGAATGAATACTTGGTGGCTTCTGTAGGGGGAAAATAAATCATGTTGGTCAAATAATTTAACACATTGCATATTTAGTATATGATGGAAAAGACTGAGTTGCAGTCAAGTTTAGAATAACAAAATGAATATTAACTAATACGGCTTAAACAGCATGTTGCATTAATCTGTACATGACATTGACTAATAGGTACATTCAAACACTGCTTCAAATCTTGCATTCTAATATGATATTCCAGATTTGAACTGCAGCAGGTGATTTAAACCGAAGATAGACACAAAATGCCCGAGTAACTCAGCGGGACAGGCAGCATCTCTGAAGAGAAGGAATGGATAACGTTTCAGGTTGAGACCTTTCTTCATTCACGGGTAACTGATGGACTGAAAGGCCTATTTTATGCCTCTTGTCTCTCTATGTCATAGCGCAATTGAAAACGGGTCAGAGTGATTTACATTTACGTTTGATTAATTTGATTATTTTACGTTTACTCAGCAGAATGATCATTAAATGGCCATATGTTATGATAAAATTAGAAAGCACAGATTTTTAAAACACATTTCACTTATTACCTTGCTGTCTACTATAATTCCTTCATCATTGTATTTAATTAAGGTCCACACTGGTTCACTGAAAGATTTCGTAAACTTCTTTGTAAACGAACAAAACAGGAGCAGACATAAACCCACTGCAAAATTAAAAAATATATACATCAGTTAATGTTCATTTGACCATTAATTTTATTCTTACAGTTTGAAAGGGAACGGCCCCTCGGACTCCATCTAAACGATAGCAGGCAGCCTTGGAAGCCAAACGTCCTTACTCAAACTTCACGTCAAAAATCTTGGCGTGAAACTTGACTCCGCATTGAAGTTTGACAAACAAGTCAATGCTGTTGTAAAAGCTAGCTTCTTCCAGCTTCGCACGATAGCTAAAATCAAACCATTCCTCCAATTTGACGACCTTGAAAAGATCATCCACGCATTTATCACCTCCCGCCTTGATTACTGCAACTCCCTTCACACTGGCATCAGCCAATCATCCCTGTCCCGCCTGCAATTGGTCCAAAACGCTGCAGCGAGACTTCTGACGGGCACCCGAAAAAGGGACCACATCACCCCGATTCTGGCCTCTCTCCACTGGCTCCCAGTGCGGTTCAGAATCAATTTCAAGCTCCTTCTTACAAACAATACAATACAATTTATTTGTCATTTGAACCCCATTGAGGTTCAAACGAAATGTTGTTTCTGCAGTCATACACACAAGAAAGAACCAAGACACAACACAATATACACAAACATCCACCACAGCGCATCTCCTCCTCGCTGTGATGGAAGGCAAAGACTTATCTCTCCCCTGCACTTCCCATTCCCCTCCCGATGTATACTTTATGTATACAATGTTCTTTATGTATACAAAGCCCTTAATGGGCTTGCCCCCACCTACATCCAAAATCTGCTTACCCACCATTCTACCTCCAGGTGCCTCAGGTCAGCCGACTTGGTGCTACTGACTATCCCGCGGTCCGGGTATAAGCTCAGGGGCGACCGCGCTTTTGCGGTTGCAGCACCTAGACTGTGGAACAGCATCATCCCTCTTCTCATCAGAACTGCACCCTCCATCGACTCCTTTAAGTCTAGACTTAAAAGTTATTTCTACTCACAAGCGTTTCTTGAGGTCCTCTGAGGGAGCACTGTATGTATGTATTTATGTATGTATTGTTAGATCTATGTATCACTGTATGTAGCATGTTAGTATCTGCACTGATGTAAAGCACTTTGGTCAACGAGAGTTGCTTTTAATTGTGCTATAGAAATAAAATTGACTTGACTTGACTATAAGCTATTGAGCCATAGAGATACAACATGAACAGGCCCTTGGGCCCAACTTGCCCACATGACCAACATGTCCCAGCTACACTAGTCTCATCTCCTTGTGTTTGGTCCATATCCCTCTAAACCTGTCATAACCATGCACTAGTCTAAATGTTTCTTAAATGTTACGATAGTCCCTGCCTCAACTCCAGCAGTTTGTCCCATATACTCACAACCCTTTGTGTGAAAAAGTTACCCCTCAGGTTACTATTAAATCTTTCCCTGCCTCACATTAAACCTATGTCCTCCAGTTCTCGATTCCCCTACTCTGGGCTAGAGACTCCGTGTGTCTATCCAACCCAGTCGGCACCTGCAGTACATTATGTCTCTCTTAAATGCTGTTAGCTTAACTGGGGTAGATGTTGCATTTTCAAATCACCAAAAATAGCCCTGAACCGTGAAATAACACTGCCTTTTTTCAACGGAATACAAAAATATCTCACAGGAAATATGAATATTTTGGGTCAGCGTATACTTACAGATCAAGAACAATAAACCAGCAAAGAGAAGTCCAATAGCGGCCCCACCCAAGGCGGCTGTTGCAGACTTTCGAAGAGGACATGTAATCCCATCAACACAATGGCAAACGTGTAAATTCATCGAAGTTTCCTGGCTAATTCCCTGCCTATCTCGGATTTTGAAAGGTATGACGTAATCTCCAATGGGAATTTTCCTTATTCTTTCGAGCTGAACGTTGTAATCTGACGGAAGAAATGAGAGAGCAGCATTAGGATACGCACAAGCTACCAACACTGTGCACTGTTATCACGACCTGGTGGTTGCATAATGCAGCAAAGAATGCAGAATACCCTGAGAGGAGATATATCGACACTTAGACCAAATGATATACCCATGTATTATATTTACCATGATGTTGCCAGGGCTGGAGAACCTGGGCTACCGGGAACGTTTGATCAGGCTAGGACTTTATTCCTTGGAGAACAAGAGGTTGAGGGGTGATCTTGTAGAGGTGTCTAAAATCACGAGGGGAATTGGAGAGGGTGGATGCACAAAGTATTTTGCCCAGTATAAAGAGAATCAAGAACCAGACAACTAAGGCTTGAGATGAGAGGGGCAAGATTAATAGGAACCAGAGGGACAACATTTTTACTCAGAAGGTGGTTATATGGACGAGCTGCCAGAGAAGGTAGTTGAGACATATACGATAATGTCATATAAAAGACACTTAGACAGCTACATGAATAGGAAGGTTCAGAGGACAAGTGGTCAAATGTAGGCAAATAGGATTAGCTTTGATGGGGCATTTTGGTCAGCATGGATGAATTGGGCTGAAGGGCCTGTTACTGTGCTGTGTGACTCTATGACTCTATATCGCTTATTGTGTTTAGTTCTGGGCACCATGTAATAGGAAAGATATTGTCAAGCTTGAAAGGGTTCAGAGAAGATTTACGAGGATGTTGCCAGGACTAGAGAGTCTGAGCTGTAGGGAGAAGTCGAGTAGGCTGGGTCTCTACTCCTTGGAGCGCAGCAGGATGAGTGTTGATCTTATAGAGGTGTATAGATCATGAGAGGGATAGATCGAGTAGATGCACAGAATCTCTTGCCCATTGTAGTGGAATCGAGGACCAGAGGACATAGGTTCAAGGTGAAGGGGAAATAATTTAGGAGGAATCCGAGGGGTACCTTTACACACAAAGGGTGGAGGGTGTATGGAATGAGCTGCCAGAGGAGGTAGTTGAGGCTGGGACAATCCCAACATTTAAAAAACAGTTAGACAGATACATGGATAGGACAAGTTTGGAGGGATATGGGCCAAACGCAGGCAGGTGGGATTAGTGTAGCTGAGATATGTTGGCTGGTGTGGGCAAGTTGGGCTGAAGGGCCTGTTTCCACATTGTATCACTCTATGGCTCTTTGTACTGCCTATTTCACTGATAACAAGCAATCTGTTTTGAGGAATCGACCCTTACTTTTGATGGTTAATTTTTCACATTAAATATCATTCATACATAGTCTAAGAAGTTTGAGAGAGTATATTGCATGAGAACAGCTTTGTGCTTCATTGGATGTCAAGCGAAAAAAAGTCAACAACAGAAAATAACTGCTACTTTTTTTTTTAACATAAAGGGTGGTAGGTATATGGAATGAGCTGCCACAGGCGAGAGTTGATGTTGGTACTATCATGACATTTAAAAAAACATTTATACAGGTACATGGATAGGATAGGTTTAGAGGGATATGGCTCAAAGATGGGACATATAGGGTGATTTCACGAAAGGTCACTGGAGCGTAAATCCCCACTCACGTGACCGAAAATTTTAACTGGGGGACAAGCGTCACTTCCGGTACATGTTAGTGAATGGGAAAACACGCACTTTCACACCCGTTAAAAACATCGAAAACGGCCAGTTTTTGAGCTGCAATTAAGTGAGCCAGTCGGGGTGACCGTGAGGAACAGCTACCTAAATTTACAGTAAAAAAAAAAAGATGGAAACTAAGGTAAATTCAAGAGGGAGCTGAAGGGACAAAATAAGCGGAAGTTGATTGCCGACATTTTTCGTGGAGATTTAAAGATCCAAAATATCGGGAATTATCGCGTTTGCTCGCTACATTTCATCAAAAGTGGCATTATTGACTTTGTATCTTTATTCATTTGTTAGATGAAAAGCATTAAAAGTTAGAAACCCGTCAGTAAAATTGCAAAATCGCCCATGATTCTCGGGTGGGTTTAACATGCAAAATGAAAATGCTTCTGAAGCTCCATTTACCATTTAAATAATCGTAAACTCTCAATGCGTTTGGAAATTAATTTTACTGAGATGCAAGCTTACGATTATTTAAATGGTAAATGGAGCTTCAGAAGCGTGTTCATTTTGCATGTTAAACCCACCCGAGAACCATGGGCGATTTTGCAATTTTACTGACGGGTTTCTAACTTTTAATACTTTTCATATAACAAATGAATAAAGATACAAAGCCAATAATGCCACTTTTGATGAAATGCAGCGAGCAAACGCGATAATTCCCGATATTTTGGATCTTTAAATCTCCACGAAAAAATGTCGGCAATCAACTTCCGCCTTTTTTACACCTTCAGCTCGCTCTTGAATTTACCTTAGTTTCTATCTTTTTTTTTAACTGTAAATTTAGGTAGCTGTTCCTCACGGTCACCCCGACTGGCTCACTTAATTGCAGCTCAAAAACGTGCCGTTTTCGATGTTTTTAACGGGTGTGAAAGTGCGTGTTTTCCCATCCACTAACATGTACCGGAAGTGACGCTTGTCCCCCAGTTAAAATTTTCGGTCACGTGAGTGGGGATTTACGCTCCAGTGACCTTTCGTGAAATCACCCTATTGGTCAGTGTGGGCATGTTGGGCCAAAGGGCCTCGTTTTACACTGTATGACTTGACGATTCTATGCTAGAAAACTGAAGTAGGAATTTGTCAATTCATGCATTGTACTTGAATTGTTGAGCGTTTCCTATCTTTCTTTTGTTCTCACATAGATTTTCCTCTTTCCTCTACTGCATTCAAAAGAAAACATACGATTTATATGTACCTGTGGCTTTGCCTAATTTCCAGTTTTTCTTAATATGTTCTTCATTGTCCAACAGTTCAAATATAAAGGGGCCACCGAAGGGTTCCACATCAGCATCATTTGCTGCGACTGTTACAAACGGGATGCCATTTTCATCACACATCTCTTGGTGTGTTGTCGTAAGAAATGGCAGGTTGTCATTAATGTCTGCCAAAACGAGAGACATTGTGCCAGTTGACGTCTCAGGAATCTTACCTAGAGTGGAAAGGGATGCAGTCAATACCAACATGAAATGGCTTTACTTCCACAAGTTTCGCTGGGGAGTAAATGGTCCGTGACAACAGAACATTGGGATGTATGGTTTGAGAACAACTCCAATTCCAAGACCGCAAGAAACAGGAAGAGTTGACAATGCAGCCTAGATGTTCACACAAATCAACCACCCTCCATTGTCCTGCTGAGTTTCACTGTTTCTATTACTCATTATCACCTTCCCCACAGCCAACAATGAACCATTGTGGCCTCCACCTTTCCAACTGGCGTTGATCTGTTTTTGTATATCTTCCATAAATATTTTCTATGTACTTTTTCATATCTCTCCGTTCCCTCTCCCTTGACTGAAGAAGGGTTTTGACCTGAAACATCACCTATTCCTTTTATCCAGAGATGCTGCCTGACCCGCTGAGTTGCTCCAGCTTTTTACGTCTCCCTTTCATTGACTCCATCAACTACCTCGTCAAGGCCACCATCATAGTCAAGGATGAGTCTCACCCCAGAAACTCTATCTTCTTCACTCTTCCATCAGGCAAGAGATTTAGAAGTTTGAAGGTAGACACAACATTTTGGAGTAACTCAGTGGCAGCATTTCTGGAGGTGGGGTTTCTGAAGAAGGGTCTCAACCCGAAACGTCACCCATTCCTTCTCTCCAGGAGTGCTGCCTATCCCAGAGAATTACTCCAGCATTTTGTGTCTATCTTCGATTTAAACCAGCATCTGTAGTTCTTTCCTCCACAGATAGGTTTGAAAACGCACATCTCCAGAATCAGGGACTGTTTCTTCCCAGCTGCTATCAGGCAACTGTACCATCCTATCACTAACTAGAGAGCAGTCCAGACCTACCATCAACCTCATTGGAGACCCTCGGTCTATATTTAATCGGACTTTACTGGACTTTATCTTGCACAAAACCTTATTCCCTTCATCATGTAGAAGGCTTGATTGTAATCATGTATAGTCTTTCCGCTGACTGGATAGCAGGCAACAAAAAAGCTTTTCTGTGTACCTCAGTGCATGTGACAATAAACTGAACTAAACTGAACCAAACAACTCAAATGAATTGAGGGTTAGCCTGGCACCTATCAATATTTTAAGATGTATAACATGCATAAACAAGTGCCAATCATTGTCACGGCTAAATTCGATTCAAAAATGCGTTCAAACATGATCGACACAAAATGCTAGAGTAACTCAGCAGGACAGGCAGCATCTCTGCAGAGAAGGAATGGCTGACATTTCAGGTTGAGATCCTTCTTCAGACCCGAAACATCACCCATTCCTTCTCTCCAGAGATGCTGTCTGTCCAGCTGAGTTACTCCAGTATTTTGTGTCTATGTTCGGTGTAAACCAGCATCTGCAAATCCTTCCTATGCATTTAAACAAGTCAGCAATCACCCAATAAATGGAAAAGAAAACGTACCCTCTTCAACTGCGTGTACTGTAAATGTGTAAACACTTTTATTCACATAAGGTGATTCTCTATCCAATTCTTGCACTGTTGTGACAACACCAGTGTCCACATCTACAGTCACCCATTCTGCTGGTTCAAAAGCTCGATAGTACCTTTGAAACAGAAGCACATGCTAGGTTAGTCAAGAAATTGATGAACACTGCTCAATGAAAGAGCAAGTTTAATACATATCACAACCAGAAAAGTCTGCATAATCCGTGGACAGCACAGTGGCGCAACGGTAGAGTGACTGCCTTAGAGCACCGGAGACCCGAGTTCAATCCCGACTACGGGTGCTATCTGTACGGAGTTTGTACGTTCTCCCCGTGACCTTATAGAAGTTATATACAAGTTACTTATGTAATTGAAACATTTATCATAGCACAGCTACTTTACGTAATCAGACATCAGCTTATTTTATTTAGCCTCACGTGATTGTTAGCTTTAGCAGCACTTAATTAAATCATTTATCTAGTAATCTAGGCACTAAACAAGTTACATTTCAAAATTATACACATTCATAATTCATAGTTGTCATTAACTTACTTGATGGAATGCTTATAAAATACATCTGTGTCAGAAGCATTGAATTTTCCCAGAACCTTTCCAGGCTTCTGACCTTCGATCTCATGAACGATCAGCACAGGAGGATTAAATACTGGAGGGTCATTCAAATCGTTCACGGTAATCAGCACAGTTAAATGTTGAGGTTTTGTATTAATGGTGTCTTTCATTCCAGGACATATAAATAGTGGCTCTTCATTCTCCACGCTTATCTTAATGTTCCTGACAGGACCAGCCTCATAATCCAAATGCTGCAATGGCAAAAACATTTTGGTAGTTTGTGTAGGAAGGAACGTCAGATGCTGGTTTGAATCGAAGATAGACACAAAACGCTGGAGTATCTCAGCAGGACAGGCAGCATCTCTGGAGAGAAGGAATGGGTGACGTTTCGGGTCTGAAGAAGGGTCTCGAACCGAAACATCACCCATTCCTTCTCTCCAGAGATGCTGCCTGTCCCGCTGAGATACTCCAGCATTTTGTGTCTATCATCCGTTGTATTATAGTTTAACTATCATAATACATTTTTTTTCTTATTCTAATACAGCAATTAATGATGTGCTATTTCCTTTCTATCTGTAAATTGCCTCAAGTGTGAAGGGAGAGGATAAGAAAAATGAGGTAGCTGGGAACTAATGTGAATGGAACATCAATGGTCGTCGAGGACTCAGTAGGCCGTAGAGCCTGTTTCTATACTATATCGCTAAACTGAACTAAACTAAAGCACTTGATCACTAAATCTAAAGGGTAGTAACATAGACTCGGAATGGAATAGAATGGAATACTTTATTGTCACATGTGACATGGTACAGTAAAATTCTTTGCTTGCACACCTTAGGTATGCAAATAGTCACTACATAAACGGAGCGGACAAAGTTACAAAATACCCTCACAGGCTCCCCCTTTGATCTTACCCCCCTCCCCCGCCTCAAGGCGGCCCCCCCCCCCCCCATTGTTCTGCCCTCTCCCCCTCTCACAGTGGTTCAATTGATTGAATTATCATAACAATAGCATCCAAATCATATTCAAAAACAAAGGAAGATGGTGAGCTATGGATTTCAGCTGCAACATAGAAAATGAAATATATAAATATTTATGCTGGGAAAGGTACAAATGAAGATAAGAAGCTTCTCTAGACACTCTATCTTAGTTAAAGCAGAATTGTGCAATCTTTCCGAGTTAAAATATTATACCTTTATCAGCATCAGTACTCCATTGTTTGTTGCTGGGTCTGTTTCCATCTTATAATTTTTATGTTCATTCCCTTCTGTGACTTGATACTTTGCTCTCCAGGATGGGGTGTTGGGAGTGTCTCGGTCAGTAACACCCACTCGCAATATAACAACATCCTTATCAGACTCATTGATAGTTATTTCAGCCTAAGGAAAGGAACACCAGTGAGACACAGGGAAAAAAATGCTAAAAAGTAGAATAAACATTAATGGGCCTGTCCCACTTAGGCGATTTTTCAGCGGACTGCAGGCGACTGTCAAGTTGCCGGCAGTCGCCTGAAAAGCCGGCAACTGGAACGGCGACTGTCAGAGTGGAACACACACACACACACATCGCTTCCTTCACCAGTTCGTTATGCAGGCGGGGTACAGGGCAAGCAGGGGGAGCGCTGTCTAAAAAATTCACACGGTGCAAAGCCAAAGTGAAACAGACACACACCGCGATGAACAGGAAGGTTGGCGCTGTAAAAAGACGGCTAAATCACAGTGTACGGTAAGTCTTTTAAAAGAGGGGAGAAGAGGGGGGGGGGGGGAGGGGGGAGAATGGGGGAGATGGAGTGGACACAATTTTTAAGAAGCCAGAGATACACGGCTGTGAAGCTCAGCGGACATTTAACATTACCGGTCGGTTATCCTTGGTTCTGAAAACTACTGCTTAACTTTTTTTTCCCCCAATGAGCCAATAAAATTCACTGGTCAGCACCGGCCACAACCTACGAGAACCTCTGAGAACCTTCGACCTCCTGGCAACCCATTAGGACCTACGGCAATATTCTTGCTACTCTCCATGGCAGCTTCATTCTAGTCGCCGCTAATTATTCAACACCTGAAAATCCGGCGACTGTCAGAGTGGAACACACACACACACACACACACATGTTGAAAAATTTGCGGCGACCATAATGAGGCCGCGACTAGTTCCCAGAATGCGGGAGGGACTGCCTCACGACCGTGAAATTGACTCCCCGGCAACCACCCGCGAACATGTGGTGACCATCTGGCGACTGCATAGTCTCCTGCAGTCGCCTAAACAGTCGCCTAAGTGGGACAGGCCCATATTAGTTGCGACACCAATCATTTGCATTCATAGACATTTAGATTTTTACGTCAAAATAAATGTTTCGAATGGTGCACAAATTCTCACATCCTTTACTCTTTGAGCAAAGGCCGGGAACTTTTTTTTTCAAGGTTTCATTTTATGCCGACATGAGTATTTCATGTGAATTTTCTATGTAGCTATGCTCATTAAAAATTGAAAACTATAGCTCTTTCCTTTGCTAACATACCAATGTGAGTTCAGAATAACATGAGTGCAGATAATTAATAGGAGAGAAGTCTTTTTAATACAATATACCGATGGATTTTTCAATACTTAACCAAAGGTGTAGACACGTATGTCCTGGAACAATATGCCAGGTAGTTCTCCACCTCACCTCTCTGATGCATCTCAATGTCAAAATCTTCGACTTCAAACATTTGGGCAGAAAAATTGAGAGAAAGGCTTTAGATGGGGGCTAGCCCAGAATGCCAATTGGGTTAGCCTGGACAAGTTGACTTGAGGGCCTGTTTCCTTGCTGTATGCCTCTAATATATATCTATATAAGCTGCATATAATATATGCTATGTACATATCTAATAAAACATATATTAGATATATTATATAGACACAATATATCATCTGAAGTAGGTTCTTGACCCAAAACATCACTTATCCATATACTCCAAAGACGCTGCCTGACCAGCTGAGTTAATCCAGTATTTTATGTCCTTTTGTGTATGAATCAGCATCTGAAATTCTTTGTTTCTAACATATCTCATGATATTTAAGCCTCAATGATTAAAACAAATTATGTATTAGTTTTGATATATTAAAGGACAGTTATACTACATCTTGCACTGTCATAAGCAGTGTCAGTTTTTCAATGATACAAAGTGCAAAAGATAAGCTAAATGGTAGAAGGTTAGACAATTTAAAGGCACAGCTTTGTGTAAAGAAATCTTTGATGGTGACACAATAACATAAAGCAGTTAGATAAACAACATCATGCAAGGAGTTTATTCTAAACCTTGGATTAGAAAAGGAAATAGAAATGTCTAAAATCATCACGAGTTTTCATAACAGGTTCAAAAATAATTTTCAAAACAGACTTGGATATAACTTATGGTAGGAAGGAACTGCAGATGCTGGCTTAAACCGAAGATATTGTGGATAATACTATGTGGATGAAAACAGAAAAGTGGATTTAATTGATTTTTTTTCAAAGCCAAATGATCTTCTTCCCTCGAGGATTCCACGATGTGTTAACGTTCCCAGCTTGATGGTCCCTTTTGTTCCTGTTAGTGTGTATGTGCCTTAAAGCAACACGCAAATTGTGTTCCTTCTTCAATGCATGCTGTTTCTCCAAGGTGAAACCAGACTTGCGAGTGAATGAAGTTGTGGAATCCGTCTGATGGGTACACTGCATTTGCTGTGGGTCAATGTCGTCAAATTCAAATTACTACACATGCCCATACTCAGCAAAATGCAGATACAAAGGTGTGAAGCACATAGGAAAGTGTGTAGGGAACAGGGCAGCACGGTGGCGCAGCGGTAGAGTTGCTGCCTTACAGCGCCAGAGACCCAGGTTCGATCCTGACTACAGGTGCTCTCTGTATGGGGTTTGTACTTTCTTCCTGTGACAGTGTGAGTTTTCTCCGAGTGCTCCGGTTTCCTCCCACACTCCAAAGACGTGCTGGTTTGTAGGTTAATTGGCTTCCATATATTGTCTTAGTATGCGTAGGATAGAACTAGTTAACAGGTGATCGGTGGTTGGCATGGATTCGAAGGACCTATTTCCGCGCTGCATCCCTAAACTAAACTAACCGAAACTAACCTAAACCAAACTAAACTGATGCCAGTGTTCAAGAAGGAACTGCAGATGCTGGAAGATCGAAGGTACACAAAAATGCTGGAGAAACTCAGCGGGTGCAGCAGCATCTATGGAGCGAAGGAAATAAGCGACGTTTCGGGCCAAAACCCTTCTTCAGACTGAAACGTCGCCTATTTCCTTCGCTCCATAGATGCTGCTGCACCTGCTGAGTTTCTCCAGCATTTTTGTGTACCCTAAACTGATGCCATGTTGATTAAAAAAAATAGTAAGTACAATTAACCCCCATTCTCCAAACGCTTTAGACTTAATATTCCTCTTGAAATGTCCATAAAATTACTTACACTTTCCAGAGTGAAAACAGGAAGATTGTTATTGGAATCAATCACTTTGATCCTCACTTCTGCAGAAGAGGACAACATATTGTGTCCTTTGTCTCTTGCTTTAATGACCAAAGTATAAGACTTGAGGGTCTAAAATAACAAATAAGAGTCAGGCATACATGTAAGCAATCTCTTAAAATAAAAGCACAGGACAATAACTAACGACCAGTGGCTGGATTGTCATGGTGGCACATCATCGAAGCAAGGATGTACAGTATTCTATTCCCAGATACATACCTCATAGTTTAAGCATTGTTGAAGAAGAATGGATCCATTATTTGGATGAATCTTAAACATATTTGAAGGTTTTGTAGGGTTTTGAGAAACAATAGAGTATACGACTGTCCCATTCTCTCTTTCATCAGGATCAACGGCCTTAATTTGGTAGATTTCTGTCCCTAAACATAGAACATGAATTAGTTTAGTTTATAGAGGCATAGAATGATACAGTGTGGAAACAGGCCCTTCGGCCCAACTCACCCACACCGGCCAACAATGTCCCAACTACACTAGTCTCACTTGCCTGCTCTCGGTCCATATCCCTCCAAACCTGTCGTATCCATGTACCTATCTAACTGTCTTAAATGATGGAATAGTCCCAGCCTCAACTACCTCCTCTGGCAGCTTGTTCCATACACCCATTACCCTTTGTGTGAAAAAGTTACCCCTCGGATTCCTATTAAATATTTTCCACTTCACCTTAAACCTATGTCCTCTGGTCCTTGATTCCCCTACTCTGGACAAAAGACTCTACCCAATCTATTCCTCTCATGATTTTGTACACCTCTATAAGATCTCCCCTCATCCTTCTGCGCTCCATGGAATAGAGACCTAGCCTACTCAACCTCTCCCAATAGCTCACACCCTCTAGTCCTGGCAACATCTTCGTAAATCTTTTCTGAACCCTTTCAAGCTTGACAATATCTTTCCTATAACATGGTGCCCAGAACTGAACACAATATTCTAAATGTAGTCTCACCAATGTCTAAGATATGGCCTCCCAACTTCTATACTCAATACTCTGATTGATGGCCAAAGTGCCAACAGCCTTTTTGACCACCTTAGCTATCTGTGACTTGACCTTCGAGGAACCATGCACCTGTCCTCCTAGATCCCTCTCCTCTACAACACTACCCAGAGGGTAGACGTCCCAAAGTGCAACACTTCTCACTTCCATCAACCGTTCCTCCGCCCACCTGGTCAATCGATCCAGATCCTGCTGCAATTGTTCACAACCATTGTCACTATCTGCAAAACCACTAACTTTTGTATCATCAGCAAACTTGCTCATCTTGCCCTGTGTGTTTTCATACAAATCATTGATGTAGATGACAAACAGTAACAAGCTCCACACCAAACCCGAGGCACACCACTAGGCACAGGCATCCAGTCTGAGAAGCAACCTTCCACCATTATCCTCTGTTTTCTTCCATGGAGCCAATTTACTATCCATTCTGAAGAATCCATACTATCAGTCTGAAGAAGGGTTTCGGCCCAAAACGTTGCCTATTTCCTTCGCTCCGTAGATGCTGCTGCACCCGCTGAGTTTCTCCAGCATTTTTGTGTACCTTCGATTTTCCAGCATCTGCAGTTCCTTCTTGAACATACTATCCATTCAGCGATGTCTCCTTGAATCCCATGCAATCTAACCTTCCAGAGTAGCCTACTATGTGGAACCCTTTCGAACGCCTTACTGAAGTCCATGTACACAACATCTACAACTCTGCCCTCATCAACCTTTTTGGTAGTGTCTTCAAAATAATCAATCAGATTTGTGAGGCACAACCTCCCACGTACAAAACCATGTTGACTATCCCTAATCAGCCCAAATGCCTTCGAATACTCTCCAGTAACTTACCAACTACAGATGTTAAGCTCATAGTTCCTAACATTTTCTCTGCAGCCCTTCTTGAAAAGAGGTACAACATTTGCCACCCTTCAGTCTTCTGGCACCTCTCCTATATTTAAGGACGACTCGTAAATTTCAACCAGGTCTCCCGCAATTTCCTCTCTTGTTTCCCACAATGTCCTCGGATATATCAGATCAGATCAGACCTGGGGATTTGTCTACCTTCAGACACGACAGTACCTTCATGACTTTTTCAACAGTAACCCCGGCTGCTCTCAAGACACTTCCAGTGACTGCTCCAATTCCCTCCGTCCTACTGCCTTTCACCTCAGTAAATACAGGGGAGAAATACTCATTTAGGACCTTGCCCATCTCCTGTGGCTCCACACAGACGTCACTGCTTTGATTCCTGAGAGGTCCCACACTCTCTCTAGTTACCTTTTCCCCATTATGTATTTATAAAATCTTGTGGGATTGTCGTTATGCCACCCGCTAGAGCTATCTCCTGGCCCCTTTTTGCCCTTCTGATTTCCTTTTTTAGTTTACTCCTCGGTTCCCGAAATTCCTCCAGGGATGCATTTGATCCCAGCTGCCTATACCTGTCCCATTCATCCTTCTTGTTTTTGACTAACATCCCAATTTCCCTCGTCAGCCAGGCTTCCTTACATTTGCCTGCTTTGCCCTTCACTCTAACGGGGATGTATGCATCGTGAGCTTTCTTCAGTACACTTGAAAACATCCCACTTGGCTGAAGTTCCTCTAATAACCTGCTCCAGTCAACTTGAGCGAGACCTTCTCTCATACTCTCAAAGTTGGCCTTACGCCAGTTGAGCATTTTAACACGTGGACCCTCTCCGTCCCTATCCATAACTATCTTAAACCTAATCGAACTGTGGTCACTGGTCCCAAACTGCTCCTCCACACTCACTTCATTAACTTGCCCTTCCCAATTTCCCCAATACTAGATCCAGCTTGGCCTCTCACGTGTGGGGACCTCCACATACTGCTTAAGAAAACTCTTCTGAACACGTTTGAGGAATTACACCCCATCTGAACCTACATGTTATGATCTTCCCAATCTATATTGGGAAAGTTAAAATTCCCTACTACAACAACCTTATTTGTCCTGCAGCTGTCTGCAATCTCCCAGCACATTTGTTCTTCTAATTCCTATTGACTAGTCGGGGGTCTGTAGTACACCCCCAACAAGGTGATCATCCCTTTCTTGTTCCTCAGCTCCACCCATATAGCCTCACTAGACAAACCATCCATAATGTCACCTCTAAACACAGCCGTGGCATCCTCCTTAACCACCAATGCAAACCCCCCTCCTCTTTTTCCCTCACCCCTATCGCTCCTGAAGCTCCTGTACCCCGGAACATTGAGCTGCCAGTCCTGCCCCTCCCTTACCCAGGTTTCAGTCATGGCTACAATGTCCCAGTCGCTCATACCTATCCATGCCCTCGTACCTATCCATCTGCCTTACCCATCAAGCCCCTTCCACTAAAATATGTGCCGTTTAAACCAACCCTCCATCCTCGCTCTCTGCCTTTCGCCTGCCTATTCAGTCCACTAACCTTTCCCACACCACCCTCCGTACCAACTTATAGCCTCTCATGTGCCTCTGTCCTGCACGAGATTATACCCATCTGCAAATCTAGTTTAAAGCCTCCTGTGTAACATTAGCAAACCTTCCCGCTAGAATGTTGGTCCCCCTCCAGTTTAGGTGCAACCTGTTCCTTTTATACAGTTCACCCCTGCCCCAAAGGAGATCCCAATTACCCATAGATCTGAATCCCTGCCCCCTGCACCAATTCCTCAGCCAGCCACACATTCATTTTGCCTATCTTCTTATTCTTACCTTCACTAGCACAAGGTGGAAGCAATCCTGAGATCACTACCTGCGCCACCGTGCCGCACAGTAAATTAATGCTCCTGAGGTTTTCTTTCTGAAATCTAGGTCTTTTTGTTTTGAATAAATGACATGAAGTATTAAAACCAATATCTGTTTTGGGAGAAATTCCTACCTGGAAATGTACTTTCCAATATATGCACCTCATATACATCTCGAGTGAATTTCGGATTATTGTCATTGATATCAATAACTTCAATTTTATACATCATATGATCATCTAATGCATTCGAGGTACCCTCTTCATGTACATCTATTTTAAACTAAATAAGCCAGAAAAGATAGAATTAGATATCACAACAAAAATGTTAGCAAATATCAATCCATTAATTTTATTTTCAATAATTTGCTTTATAATCAGAATGTGATGCCACATTCAAAGAACCATAAATTGTGCATTATAAATATTATTTCTCATAGAGTTCTAGAAAGGTGCAGCACAGAAACGAGGCCTTGAAGCCAATCTCTTTTGTTCCAGACATGCACATGTCTCGTTATGCAAATTCCATTTGCCTGCATGTCCCCCTTTGCCTTTCATATTCATGTACCCATCCAAGTGTCTTTTAAATGCTGTAATGTCTGCCTGCACAATCTAATCTGGCAATTTATTCCAAATAATAATAATAATAATGGATGGGATTTATATAGCGCCTTTCTAATACTCAAGGCGCTTTACATCGCATTATTCATTCACTCCTCAGTCACACTCGGTGGTGGTAAGCTACTTCTGTAGCCACAGCTGCCCTGGGGCAGACTGACGGAAGCGTGGCTGCCAATCTGCGCCTACGGCCCCTCCGACCACCACCAATCACTCACACACATTCACACACAGGCAAAGGTGGGTGAAGTGTCTTGCCCAAGGACACAACGACAGTATGCACTCCAAGCGGGATTCAAACCGGCTACCTTCCGGTTGCCAGCCGAACACTTAGCCCATTGTGCCATCTGTCGTCCCAAATAGTCACTACTTACCCTTCAGGTCTCCTGTAGATCATTCCCTACTCAACACTTGCCCTCTAGTTTTACCCACTCCCCCTCTAGGAAAAAAGATTCCGACTATCCTCCCTACCCAAGCCCCCGATAGCTTTGTAAATCTCTATAAAGGCACACGTCAGCCCCAATACGTTTCAATGAGAATAAACCCAGCAAATCCAATCTTTAGTTACAATTACAGCCCTCCATTCCAGTTAATATTGGATAATATTATTATCCATAACAATAATTGGATAATAAATATTCTGGTTAATCCCTTCTGCACTCTCCCTATTATTCCCACGTTTTTCTGTGCAGTGTGGAGACCATGACAGTAGACAAGACTCTAAGTGTATTCTAACCAACATTTGTACATCCTCAACTTAATGTCCCAACTCTTGTACTCAATCAATAGTAGACATTAAACAATAGACATCGTTATCAGCATTGAAGACTTGGGGCAAAGGCCTGATTCTCATTTATTGCTCATATTCATTGCTCATATTCTATGTTCACTCTTCTGGGGAGATGCTAACTGCATTTTGTTGTCTCTGTACTGTACACTGCACAATCACAATAAAGTTTGAACCTGAATCTGATTCTTCGCTGTATAAAATCCAACTTTGCAATTGGTATTGTTGTGGTTGATTGCAGTAATATTATGGTATGGCAGGAACTAGAGATAGTCGTGATTCCATGCCATTCATAATCCTACATCCCAACGTTTATTTGCAATGCTCTGGTAAATATACCAAATGTCTTTTTCACTGTCCTATCCACCTGTGTAGCCAGTTTCAGGGAGGTATGGACTTGCACCATAAGGTCTTGTTGTAACATCAACACTCCTAACACTTCTGCCATTTAATCTAAATGTCAAACAGAATTTATCTCCCAAAGTGCATTATTGCTTGTCAAAATCATTCATATTGATTTATTTAAACTCCACTTTGACAGCATACCTCCATTCCTTTATTTTAATGTTAGGTTGAAGGGACTTTGACCTGAGTTAGCTAGATTATAGGATGAAACGTCACATTAGTGACAGAGCACATGGTCTTGGCAGGAGAACTGTCCTATTGGATAGACTACATTTTGCATCAGACATTGTGACAAATACTGAAATGGTCAAACAGCAGTTATTCCTGTAACTGCTGGCATTTACGGGCACTTCTTACTGTAAGCTAAGCAAATAGGTAACATCAAAATCAGGACTCATCTCAGTAAAATTAGGAGAATATGGTAACAATACAACATTTAAACACAATATTTATGTTAATATGCAGCATGGAAACAATGCAATGGAACAACATTCATAGTCTTACAGTGTGGAAACAGGCCCTTCGGCCCAACTTGTCCACATCAGCCAATATGTCCCATCTACACTAGCCCCACCTGCATGCATTTGGCCCATATCCCTCTAAACTTGTCTTATCCATGTAGCTGTCTAAATGTTTCTTAAAAGTTGCGATAGTACCTGCCTCAACTACCTCCTCCATACACCTACCACCATTTACGTAAAACGGTTACCCCTCAGGTTCCTAAATCTTTCCCCACTCAACTTAAACGTACTGTAGGTCCTCTGGTTCTTGATTCCCCTACTCTGCACAAGAGACTCTGTGCATCTATCTACCTGATCTATTCCACTCATGATTTCGTACACTGGGAAGGTATTATTCAAAAGGTGCAAACATTGATTATTTTTGTTTCCTTCTGCACAACTGCAGAAAAGCTGGAAATTGTAAAAGTATGGTTGTCTATCTCTAGTTACTCATTCATTCTACATCGTTGAAAACATTAGTGACGCAGTGGTGCTGGTTTCCGACGGGAACGGTGACGGACGCACCACACATCTCCGCCCTTAACTCCCCCCGACCTGACGTCAACCACAATAATGCCAATTGCAATGTTGGATTTTTCAAGATTGTTCCAAACTGGTTCGGTTGCGTGAAATTACAACTCGGGTGTCTTTGTGAAAAAAGGAGAGGCAGCTTTGAAGCAAATAAAGTTGACAGATGTGCTTCGGGGGATAATTTACTGTCCTGAACTCTTGCATTTGAGACCCACCAATGTCAACACAGGGCTAGGCACTTAGGTTAGTTCAGAGACCAAGCGCAGAAACTGGCCCTTTGGCCCAACAAGTCTGCGCCGACCAGCGATCACCCTGTGGACTAGCACTATCCTACACACACTAGGGACAAATTACATTTTTACCAAGCCAATTAGCCTACAAACCTGCACGTCATTGGAATGTGGGAGGAAACAGGAGCGCCCAAAGCAACCCCACACAGGTCACGGGGAGAACGTACAAACTCCATACAGACTGTACCCGGAGGCAGGATCGAACCTGGGTCTCTGGCGCTGTACAGCAGCAATTCTACCGCTGCGTCACCGTGCTACCCAAATATTTCTGCCAACACATTGGTTGCTAAACAGCACTGTAAAGATATTGGAATAAGTTCAAGGGTTCTATTTCTCGATCATTTAATGCTGATCTGCCTCAAAATAGGCACATGCAAAATGTTGGATTCAGTTTCTGTGCTTTAAAACACTCAGCAAAAGTTTAATTGAAAAGAATCAAAGAAAGAAAACATTTACCGTCAATGATTTTGTTTGCTCTCGATCAACCTTGCGAGTAATATATATTTGCCCAGTATTTTTGTTAACCTTGAACAACTCTTTCTCAGGATTTCGATCAACTCCCTCACCCGAAATGATAAATATCAGTGTGTGGTTTTGTGACTTGTCATTGTTTAACTGTAAGGAAAGAAAGGTGTTACTTTTAAAAATAATTATCCAAGAAAATTAGTCTGGGTGATCTGTAAACAGCATTTCATTAAAATATGAAACGATTTCACGGCTTTTAACATTTCAAACATAGTGTGCCATTAAAAACTTGGGCTTTGAATTTACTCTATGGAATAATATTTATAAATAGACAATAGACAATAGACAATAGGTGCAGGAGTAGGCCATTCGGCCCTTCGAGCCATTCAATGTGATCATTTAAAATATTTAAGTTCATAAGTTTGTAGGTTCATAAGTTAAACGTACAAAATTCGGCCATTCGGCCCATCAAGTCTACTCCGCCATTCAATCATGGCTAATCTATCTTTCCCTCAACCCCATTCTCCTGCCTTCTCCCTATAACCCCTGACACCCGTACTCATCAAGAATCTAAATAGGTGTTTAACAGCCTTAAAAATATCCATTGACTTAGCCTCCATAGCCTTCTGTGGCAATGAATTCTACAGATTCATCACCCTCTGACTAAAGAAATTCCTCCTCCTCTCCTCATCAAGTTGCTAATCTCGACTAAATAAGAACAGTTATGCCAATTTGTTTTAAGAAATATAGTTCTTAATTAAGCTGGAATTTGTTATTTATAAAGTTTTAGAGAGTTAAGGGCTGAATGCAGGACTGGTTGGGTGGAAGGACCTGTTCTGTGCTGTAGAGCTCTATGTTCTATGATAAATTTAACTTCTCAATGTCAGCATCAGATGAGCATGTCAAGACCTGTGTACTTATGGTTCCTATTAACCAAGAATTGTCATAGTCCTACTGATAATTGCTCGTTTCTGAGCTTCCCCCCCAGTCTAGTTTCAGTAAAAACACTGAATCAAGCACTTGAATTAACTAACTTTTATTTTAGCAAAAGTGCGTCGCAGATCACACACTGTAACCATCCCCCACCGCGGGTTCGATCCTTGTGTCTATCTGTTCAAGCCCTCTAGGCCTCGCGCAGACAGAGACACTCCAGAAGTTCCTCCAGAAGTTCGACCTTGAGCCTGGTGATCATGGCCTTTTATATGACCCGCGAACCTGGGCCGAACCACACAGGGGGTTGTCTTCCAATTACCCAATTACAGATATCGATTACCCCCAAACATAACAGACATTTCCCTAACCCAATGATACAACAGTTCAATACATTGTATACACAATGGACTTCGAGACGAAGTCAACTAATGAAACATTTATCCTTATTAACAGAGCTCTCAGACAGCGCTTAACACCCCATCCAATAAACATCCAGCAGAGTCAGATTCTGCAACATGATTTACAAGCTATTTACAAAATGTATATCTAGTTTGCAACCACCCAATCCATTCTATGCATTTGGTATCAGATTGACAAGGTTTGCAAGACTTCCTATGAATTGTATCTAAGTTCCAGACTCTCTGGCACCTCCCGCAGCTTGTCCCAGCTCTGCAGAGAGCAATCCCAATTTGACCAAATCTCCCAGCAAGCCTTGACACAACCCCATTTTGAAGTCCTGATTGGTCCAATTTAGCCTGGATTAACAATACAGCATGGAAACATTCCCTTCGCCCCAACTTGCCCCTGGCCACCAAGGTGCCCCATCTACGCTAGCCCCATCTGCCTGCATTTGGCCAATATCCCTCTAAAACCTTCCTATCTATGTACCTGTCCAAGTGTCAGATAAGGTTTAAACCTTAAACTTATTATTAGGGGGTGGCACATTAGTGCAGCAATAGAGTAGCTGCCATACAACGCTTTTGCTGCCAGAGAAGCGGGTTCGATCCCAACTACGGGTGCTGTCTGTACAGAGTTTGGACGTTCTCCCCATGACCGTGTGGTTTTCTCCAAGATCTTCAGTTTCCTGCCACACTTCCAAAGATGTACAGGATTGTAGGTTAATTGGTTTGGTATAAATGTAAAATTGTCCCTAGTGTGTATAGGATAGTGTTTTCATGTGCGGGGATCGCTGGTCAGTGTGGAATCAGTGGGCCGAAGGGCTTGTTTCCGTGCTGTATCTCAAAACTAAATGGGTGTCAAAAGAATGTCTTTTAATTTTCTTTTTAACTTTAATTTTCCTCATCGTTTTCGTGTGATGGTTAAACTCTCATAGTCTTTCGTGTGGAACACCACTCAATTGAAGTATACCAAGATTTCAAAATCATGAAGCCTCCTAGAATCTTTTCTCTTCTTTCCTTGCTCCTTCTTTCTGTTTCTACTATCTCTCTGTTCAGTGGAACATGGATCAGGCACGGTCAAATAGGACTTACTTAGATGAGGCATCTTGGCTAGCACGGACTAGTTGGGGCTAAGGGCCTGTTTCCGTGCGCTAATTGAAAGATGTACACTATGATATTGAGGAAAGATGAAACCTTCTTGTTTGTGGTACAAGACAAAACTGGTCCTGAACTATGCAGGGTTGCAGTTTCGCAAGAAAGACATTTTAGAAACATGCACAGGCACAGGTTTTCGATACATGCCCTTCTATAGCCATAAGGATTTGCAGATGCTGGAATCTTGTGCAAACACAAAGTGCCGGAGGAACTCAGCAGGTCGGAAAACATTGATGGAACATTGACAAATAAGCAACATTTTGGGTTGCAATACATCAGAGGATCCTTAAGAAGGGTCCAGACCCTAAACGCCACATTTCCATGTGCTCCAGAGATTCTGCCTGACCCGCTGAGTTACTCCAGCATTTTAGGTTCTACACATTGGTGGCACAGTGGCGTAGCAGTAGAATTGCTGCCTTATAGTGCGAGAGACCCAGGTTCAATTGCTTGTCTGTACAGAGTTTGCACGTTCTGAGACGGCGTGGGTCTCCCTGAGACGGCGTGGGTTTTCCCCGCCTGCCCCAGTTTCCTCCTGCACTCCAAAGACGTGGAATTTTGAAGGTAAATTGTCTTGCAAATTGTGTAGGAGAAAGGCTGGTTTCCGCGCTGTATCTCTAAACTAAACAAGTCGAATAGTAGAGATTTCATGAACCTTGCAACCAAAGCCAAAGTACTCTAAATACAACATAATAAGCAACATTTTTTCTCAGGCACTGAAGTCATTCTAATGCTTTGACATATGGTTAACTGGGCCAATGATGAACTCTTTGTATGAGACAGATGCAGAATTTATATTAAACTAGACTAAGTGGGACCCGTTGGGTCCCAGCATCACACAGGAGGGCTGGTCCCCCAACGCAATATTCCACCTCTCCACCCATTCCAATATTGGTGGCCAGTGGGGGGGGGGGGGGGGGGCTTCTGGAACGTTAGTCTGGGTGTTGTGGGCTGAAGGGACAGGTTTCCAGAGGGCTAGTATGGACATTGTGGACTGAATGGATTCTTGTGCTGGCAGCTCACTCACTCACGGCTGGTGGGTTGGCAGTTGACTCACGGCTATCCCTTGAAATTCCATTTCAAGCAGGGTGCAAGGCCACTTAAGACAGTGAGTCATGACCTCTCCCTCTTCCATCTCGCAGAGACTGAGCCATGCCCACACTTCTAGGTTTTATAGTCCCTCCCGCCCTCCCACCATAAGGGGCGTGGCCTTCATGGCGTGATAGACAGGAGAGAGAATCTCAACATTATTTAAACACTAATAACTCTCTTATTTTACATCGATGGGGAAAATCCTTGGCACCTGATGAGCGGGGGACTCTGAGTAAGATGGCCTAAAAATCACAGCCTTACGTGGTAGCGCTTTTTCTGAAATCAACATAAAGCGCAAATAGGAAGTGGTCAAATTTAGACTTTTAATTATATAGAGGGCAAGGCAACTTTAATTAGGCAAGGCAACTTTAATTAGGCAAAACAACTTTAATTAGGCAAGGCAACTTTAATTAGGCAACACAGCTTTAGCATTTCCAAACCAAAGGCAACACAGCTTCAGCATTTCCAAACCAAAGGCAACACAGCTTTAGCATTTCCAAACCAAAGGCAAGACAGCTTTATCATTTCCAAACCAAAGGCAACACAGCTTTAGCATTTCCAAACTATATTTTCAAACCACATTAAGGGCACTGACAGGTCAGTAAAACCACTCACAGTTTAGTAGACATGTGTTCAGTGTTATTCACAGCTTCCCCCATCTTGCAAAGACTGACTGAGGCACTCAACACTTCCGGGTTTTATAGTCCCACTGGAAGGGGCGTGGCCTTCAGGAGAGAGAATCTCAACATTTTTTTAAACACTAATAACTCTTTTATTTTTCATCAATAGGGAAAATCCTCTTGTCCTGCACAGCGGGACTCTGAGTAAGATGGCCAAAAATCACAGCCGTAAGTGGCAGCATTTTTTCTAAAATCAATATACAGAACAGGAAGTGGTCAAGATCAGACTTTTAGTAATATAGATTTGCACTACCTTGTATCCTGAAAAATCTTAACATGTTTCATGCACGTTTGTTCCTAAGTTAAAATAATATCTTCTTCAGTATGAAGAAGGGTCTCGACCCGAAACGTTGCCTATTCCTTCGCTCCCTAGATGCTGCCTCACCCGCTGAGTTCTCCAGCATTTTTGTCTACCTTCTTATAACCATATTCTCTCGTTACGGCGCTTACCTTTATTGCTTCTTTGGGATAAGGCCCAGGATCGTCTTCAATCATCCGAAAAGTAGCAGTAATCCATCTTCTCTTTTCCCGATGCAGTATAATCGACCCCTGCCCTTCGACACTGCAGATTTCCTAAAGTTAAGCATTTTCATTTTTAACAATTATTAAGTACCCACGATTAACACAAAACAAATTGTTAAAGTAAGCTTCCTTTAAGCCCCGTTCCAAATATGTAAAGTTGCCCCCAATCCATCTGTAAAGGTTCCTGCTCAAAGAATGCATAAAATGGAACTGCAGATGCTGGTATATACCAAAGATAGACACAAAGTGCTGGAGTAACTCAGCGGGTCAGGCAGCATCTCTGGAGGAAAAGGACGGGTGACCTTTCGAGTGGAGACCCTTCCTCAAACTCCTTTTTCTCCAGAGATGCTGCCTGACCCGCGGAGTTACTCCAGCACTTTGTGTCTACCTTCCTAGTCAAAAATATCAGTTTTCCTAAATGTTAAATAGTATCAGATTCTAAAAATCCTTTAATTTATAATTCATGCTTATACTCACATAACAACAGAATGGCCTTGATTATAATTAAAAGATTTGTTTAGTAACTCAGCACACACTGCAGGTGGTACAGTGGTGCAGTTGGTGGAGCTGCTGCCTCACAGCACTAGAGACCTGGGTTCGATCCTGGCCTCGAGTGATGTTTGTGTGGAGTTTTCAATGTGACCTGCAGTTTGCGCATTCTCCCTGTGACCCCCCTGGGTTTCTTCCAGCAAGCTCATACATCCAAAAGACGTGTGGGTTTGTAGATTAATTGGCCTCTGTTAAATTCCCCCGAGTGTGCAGGGAGTGGAGGGGAAAGTGGGATAACGGAACCAGTGCAAATGGGTGATCGATATTCAGCGTGAACTCGGTCAAGAGTCAAGTGTCAAGAGACAAGAAGTTTTATTTTCATATCATGAAACAGAACAATGAAATTCTTACTGGCATCACCAGAACAGATATGTAAACATGAACATCATCTTGGCCCCGCTCTGGGAGTAGGAGTGGGGGCGGATCCGGATCCGCAATGGCCGTGAGTCCCAGGCCGAGCTCGGTGATCGCTTGCCTGCTTCTGCTGCTGTTGGTGGTGAGACGTTGCGCCGCGCCAGGGTGTCCCACTTGGCCGTCATTTACGTGACAGAACGGTGGCGCACGAAGATTTTGTGCAGCACAAAATCCTGGCACGCAGCGCAATACCGCGCGCAACTCCACACTCCTCCACGCCACTCCATGCGCCCATCCCGCGCTACCCACACGCTACCAGGTCGTGTAAATGGCACGCAAGTGACGGCCAAGTGGGACAGGCCCTATAGTGTTCTCCATATTAAATTACAAAAAAAGTTCAGTGTGTATGCTGGTGTACACCGAAGATCGGCACAAAATGCTGGAGAAACTCAGTTGGCCAGGGGGATGGAGGGAGGGGAGGGGGGGGAGGGGAGAGGGGAGAGGGGAGGGGAGAGGGAGAGGGAGAGGGAGAGGGAGAGGGAGAGGGAGAGGGAGAGGGAGAGGGAGAGGGAGAGGGAGAGGGAGAGGGGGGGGGAGAGGGGAGGGGGGGGAGAGGGAGGGGAGGGGGGGGGGGGGAGAGGGGAGGGGAGAGGGAGAGGGAGAGGGAGAGGGGGAGAGAGAGAGAGAGGGAGAGAGAGAGAGAGAGAGAGAGGGAGAGAGAGAGGGAGAGGGAGAGGAGAGGGTGGGGGAGAGGGGGAGGGAGAGGGAGAGGGGGAGAGGGAAAGGGAGAGTGAGAGAGGGAGAGTGAGAGGGTGTGTGTGTGTGTGTGTGTGTGTGTGTGTGTGTGTGTGTGTGTGTGTGTGTGTGTGTGTGTGTGTGTGTGTGTGTGTATGTATGTATGTGTGTGTGTGTGTGTGTGTGTGTGTGTGTGTGTGTGATAAATACGGTCGGGCAATGAGCTTGTTTCTGTGCCGTACCTCTAAACTAATCTCTAATAACTGTTGGAATGTGAAATCCAATTTCTCCAAGTTTAGTTTAGAGATGCAGCAGGGAAACAAGCCATTTGGCCCACTGAGTCTCCGCCGACTAGCGATCCCCGTACATTAACACTAACCTACACGTACTGGGGACAATTTACATTTATAGCAAGCTAATTAATCTATAAACCTGTACGTCTTTGGAGTGTGGGAGGAAGCTGAAGATCTCGATGCAAACCCATGCGATCACGGGGAGAATGTACAAACTCCATACACACAGCACCCATAATCAGGATCGAACCACTGGTGCTGTGGCAGCATCTCTACTGCTGCACCACCGTGCCACAAATCAATTGAAAATCTCGTCTTATTCCTCACTGAGCTTCCGTGTGGGGTGAATGGTGGGAAAGAGTTAAACCCGGAGAGAACTGAACACGCCAGCTGGAAACCATGACATTTAGGCTTCAATTGGGTTAACATTGAGTCACAATCTGCTTTGTGTAAAACAATTCACCTGTGCAAATTGTTGGATTGAGATCTACCTTTTGCAGATAGCCCAGCCACCCAGCTTAGAACATTATACCATTTAGATTCCACTGAAGTAATTCAGAACTTGACTGTACCGAACCCTTGCTGGAGAAATGATAGGTACCCTATACACCAAAGAACTCATCACCTTTGAAAGTGAAAATCAGTTTCTTATTTACATCTAAATATATATTTTTCACAAAAAAGAGGATCCTTCCTGAAACAAACACAAATTTACGACACCTTATAGAAATGTTGTTTCAAAATGGCTGGTCCTAATTAGTATGCGCCTTGGTCTAAACTTGAGATTGGTATAACACGTCATACAGCTATTAGAAACTACAAACACTTTTTGGAACATGGATTAAAATGGCACTGCATTGGAGGGCGATGAAGGAGGGGAGGGGGGTTGGAGAGGGGATGTGGGGGGGAGGGGGAGAGGCAGTGCTGAGATGGCCAGCCCAAGGAACAACAAGATGGTTGTGGATTAACACAATAACTAGCAATGCAAATCCAAACAAGAAGCTTTTCTGGAGACATTTGATGCTTCGGCCTGCCATATATTGCCCCAACAGCAATATATAGGCGGCACTATGGTGCAGCGGTAGAGTTGCGGCCTTACAGCGCCAGAGACCCAGGTTAGATCCTGACTACGGGTGCTGTCTGTAGGGAGTTTGTACGTTCTCCCCGTGACCTGCATGGGTTTACTCCGGTGCTCCAGTTTCCTCCCACACTCCAAAGGCGTACGGGCTTGTAGGTTAATTGGCTTTGGTAAAATTGGCCCCAATGTGTGTAGGATTGTGTGAGTGCATGGTCGTGGACCAAGAGCCTGTTTCTATATCTCTCAAGTGAAGTTAAGCTAAAGTTTGAGGCCTGCAAATAATGCAAAGTAGGCGCAACACTTTCTTCTGAACCTTCTGAATTTTTGTAGTCGGCAGGGCAGTACTCTGCATATCGCCAACATGGACAATTTTACATTTTTATCAAGCCAATTAATCAAGCCAATTAACCTACAAACCTGGAGGTACGTCTTTGGAGTGTGGGAGGAAACCGAAGATCTCGGGGGAAAATCCACGCAGATCACGGGGAGAACGTACAAACTCCATACAGACAGCACCCGTAGTCAGGATCGAACCCGGGTCTCTGGCGCTGCATTTTTCTGTAAGGCAGCAACTCTACCGCTGGGCCACCGTGGCCGCTTCAGACCTTTCATTCAGACCTGCGCTACAATTGCAAGACTGTGATGCTTTTATCCAATGGTTTCCATGCCCCGATACATCACAGAGATGGAGGATGCAATGAACATGACTTGCTTACTAAACATTTGGCAATTACTTTAATTCAAAGAAAAACCATTGTTCAACCTTACTCACAATGTAGAGCAAAACGATTTCAATATTAAAGCTAAGATAGGCACGAAATGCTGGAGTAACTCAGCGGGACAGGCAGTATCTCTGGATAGAAGGAATGGGTGATGTTTCAGGTCGAGACCCCTCTTCGGACAATATGTAAGCTCCCTACTTCACATCAAAGCTATTCATTATACAATCCATGGAGTAAATACTGAACCAGCAAAGAGAGAAATCTATTTACAAATAATCTATTCGGGTTCTTTGACAGTATGAATGGAAACATATTAAAAATATATTATTTACACCACTACAAATAAATCAAGACTACTTGACAGACCACAGTGGTAGGATCGTGAATAATATATTCATCTCATCTTATATTTACTTGGGCAGCTTACAGCCCAGTAGTATGAATATTGATTTCTCTAACTTCAGGTAACCTCGGCATTCACTTTCTCTCGATTCCCCCCCCACCCAAGTCGCATTAGCTTCTCATTTTCAATCAACAAACAGCTAACAGTGGCATGTTTCCTTTATCATAGTTACTATTTTGCATATCTTTCATTTATTGATCTTTATCCCTCTACATCATGGTCTTTTTCTCTCGTTTCCCCTTTCCCTGACTAGTCTGAAGAAGGTACTCGACCCGAAACGTCACCCATCCCTTCTCTCCAGAAATGTTGCCTGTCCCGCTGAGTTACTCCAGCTTTTTGTGTCTATCTTGAATAATATAGGTGTTTTAACTATTCTTTATTTTGAAATTGGCTTAAACTGAGAATTGGCAAATTAGTATTTTTGGTGCCACAAATCTGAAATCAGAATGTTCGGGTTAAAATGACCTTTTTTTTCTTTCAAGTTAAATATGTTGCGTAGGTGTATTTGAGATTTCCATGATGAATAGCTGAAAATTTGGTCAGAGAGAGGAGTGATAGACTTCTTGATTACGCTTAGCTAATTAACTTTTTCATCGTAAAGAAATTAGGACAAGGAAATCTGCAATTTTATAAAAATCTTACACCATTCACAGGTTATCTTCCACCTTTCTACCTACTCATAAACAAGGAAAAAAGCCTAAATGTAATCCTTGAGTAATCTAAGATTAACACATTATATCTGTAAAAACAACACTTTGCTATCATGCCCTTGGTTAAAATTTAATAAGTATAAGGAATGCTTCGAACAAAAATGTTTACGAAAACTTGGAGTCGATAGGAAATTGATATTTACTTAATGAGCAGTATTAACATGGATATACCAACCCAGCATAGAAGTAAAAGGTGATTTGTTACGATTTAACAATCAACATGAAATGATTAGTAAGTGAAGCATACTTACAGTAATGAAGAAAAGCACCAATGCATAGAAACCAAGCACCATGATGGAAACGCAGTTTTTGCAAATCGCAGTTGCCGATGGCTTATTTATTGTGTTAGGGCACAATAAGATCCAATTGCATAACTTGAAATTCCTGTTTCTGATGACGAGCAAATTGCAGTACTTCAAGGTTCTTTCTCGCCTTGAAACTCCACCAGTAATTGCAGATTACAGAACCCAAGAGCATTTCCCCAGGTTATTATAAAGTTACAAAGGAAGACAAAAATGCTGGAGAAACTCAGCGGGTGAGTTAGCATCGAAGGAAATAGGCAGGTTTTCGGGGCAAAACCCTTCCTCACTTATTATAAAGTTACGTCTGACTCGAATACTATGTTGATTTGTTACGTTTCAACAGTAAATCTGACAAGGCAAATAGTAAATCCAACAATGCAGTCAAGCAAAAATATAAATGTCTTATCTGGGACACATGACAATAAACTCTCTTGACTTGACTTGACTTGACTTGAAATACTTGGAAGTCGATCACAAATGTATTTCAATGATTGTGACAACAAAGACTTAATCTTTCCTGGAAAATTGCTTTGTTTTGTGACTGGCATGCATGTGAACATAAATCATTTGTCATGTGTTTAAAAAACCGGTTTGTCATCCTGAGGCTCATATGCATTTGCGTACTGCATTCAGTAAACGGCACAGAGAGGCATGAGTCAGGTGCAAATTTATATGAAAATAAAGAACATTTGCTTAGCAGAATAAATTTGCAGGTTCTTTGCTCTCCGTTCAGAGTGAGGGTGGAGTCAATGCCATACTTTTACAGCTCCAACCTAGACTTCCATAAAAGAGGTCCTTTCCAATTACGGAGATGCAAAGGTATAGAAGGGTGCAAAGATGCAGCCAGTTTTCCTTGCAGGTATTTCTGTCATTTCCTGTATCCACACTATCCTATCATAACGTGGCATGGCGGAAAGCAAAGTTCAGCTGAATTAAGAGTTATTTCATGGGATCAATCAGTACTTGCTGGTTAATCATTGTTCTTCTAGCTCGTTTTAAGACTGGAGTTCTTGGGTATTTGGCCACCGTTCTTCAATAATGTTGGCGGCTTCTAAAATCACTAGTAATTGATTGATCCTTGAAAGATACAGCATGGAAATAGGCCCTTTGGCCCATTGGGTCCACGCCGACCTTCCATTCACACTAGTTCTATGCTATCCTATTTACGCATCCACTCCCGACACACTCGGGACAATATACAGAGGTCAAAGAAAAATGTACGTCTTTGAGGTGTGGGAGGAAACCTGAGCACCCGGGCGAAACCCACGCGGTCACAGGGAGAACGTGCAAACTCCACACAGGCAGCACCCGAGGCTAGGATGGAACGTGAGTCTCCAGTGCTTTGAGGCAATCGCTCTTCCCGCTGTGCCATCGTGCCACCAAAGGAGGAGTTGTTTCCAGGCAAGGATATCCATGTAAAGATAGATCTGGAAGGCAAAAGCAAGCTGCTGGGAAAAGGTAGTGGACAGAAGAGGAGGAAGTGCAGGGATAAGAAAAAGTGGTTACCATGAAGACAGCATATTTGTGTCAGAGTTCAACATGTTCAGAGTATTGGTGAACATCTGTAGCATCTGTTATTCCTCTTATTCACCCAGGGCCAAAAAGAATAAACTTGCCCTAAAAATCTGAAGAAGGGTTTCACCACCCTCTGACTCAAGAAGTCCCTCCTCATCTGCTTCCTAAAGACATACATCATAGGTTGATTGGCTTGGTGTATGTGCATGTGTAAATTGTCCCTAGTGTGTGTATGATAGAGTTAATGTGCAGGGATCGCTGGTCGGCTCGGACTTGGTGGGCCGAAGGGCCTGTTTCCGTGCAGTTTCGATGCAGTTTTAATCAGCGTTGTCTACGACCCATCGTTAAAATGCATCAGCCTCTGTGATATTGGAGTCAATTCTCGGTGCGAGTCGCTAAGTTACGTCCACGAGCTCCGATGTTCCCGCTACGTTAATTCTACGTGATTACCACGGGTTTGATTTGTTTTTTAACTCGGGATCACTCATGGGTGGACTCGCACCGCGAGACAGGGGTTTAAGTTAAGAGAATGTGTTGAATTATCATATTTTGTAATATTACATGCATGCACTTCAGTTGACAACCAAGTGTCACAATAGGTAGACACAGCCCTATGCCCTTTTGTTATCCGTGCCACTGGGTTGCAACCCAATTTTACACGGGCATCTTACAACCCAGCGGTATGAATATTGATTTCTCTAACCTCATCACCCTTGCTTTCCCTCACTCTCCGTCCCTCTCCCACTAGTTTGACTGTCCTCCTGATTAATTATACTGTTTGTATTCCTCATTGTCACCTTCCCCTCAGCCAACAATGAACGATTCTACCTTTCCTTGAGCTTCATCTGCTTTGATCAGTCGTTTTCATACCTTATCTTTTCTTTGTACCCAGTTTCTCTCCCCCCTGACTCTCAGTCTGATGAAAGGTCTGGGCCTGAAACGTCACCCATTCCTTGTCTCCAGAGATGCTGCATGTCCCACTGATTTACTCTAGCATTTTGTGTCTATTTTTGGTCTCACTGAATGCGATGTGCTTAATAATTTAAGAACATTCATTGAACAGGTACAGCCATGTGCCGGACATTTCGGGCAATTGAAGATGTTTTGAGTAAAATATATTTTTTTGTACAATCAGAAAGATACAATATAACAATAGCATGGTTTCTTGACAGGAATAATCCTGATAGAACAGATTTATTTTCCAAAGATACACAAAAATAAAAGATGTAATTGAATTTCTTAAAACAGTTATGCAAGGACCTTTGCTAATTTTGAGAACATTTTAATTTTCGGTGAAGTTCAACCACGAGTTAGTTTTGACCTTTTTGTTGACAAATCCTTGCCAGTGGAGTGAAATCTGTCTCCAAATTATCTAGAAAACTGTATCCACTGTCACTTCCAACAATCGTAAGTGAATCCAAAGATCCTCTTCTGCTTTCTTCACCTTCGTGCTTATAAACAGTCACCTGATCACATTCAGTAACAGTGTCCATGCCATTGTATACATCCAGCTTCTGACAAATAGGACAAGAAAAAAAATAGGTTTTAATGATCACAGAGCAATTAGTCATTATAGAGTCATGGGGTGACACAGTGTGGAAACAGGCCCTTCGGCCCAACGTGTCCACACCAGCCAACATGCCCCAGTTACACTAGTCCCACCTGCTCGCGTTTGGTCCATATCCCTCCAAACCTGTCCTCTCCATGTACCTGTCTAACTGCTTCTTCAATGTTGCGATAGTCCCAGCCTCAATTACCTCCTTCAGCAGCTTGTACCATACACCCACGATCCGCTGTGTGAAAAAGCTACCCCTCAGATTCCTATTAAATCTTTTCCCTTTCACCCTAAACGTATGTCTTCAGGCCCTCGATTCACCTACTCTGGAGAAGAGACTCTATAAGGTCACCCCTTATCCTCCTGCGCTCCAAGGAATAGAGTCCCAGCCTGTTCATCCTCTCCCTATCGCTCAGCCCCTCGAGTCCTGACAACATAGTCATAAATCTTCTCTGTACCCTTTACAGCTTGACAATTATCTTTTTGTCAGGTTGACAATTGACAATTATTTTATTATTTTATAATTCACTTTATAGTCAGATCATCTTTTCCCCAAGCTTAAAAGAGCACTGTTTCTTTTTTTAACCTTGTGCACATAATAAAGAAGAGTACGACATTATAACCCCTTATTAATTCAAGTCAACAAAGTTTGACATCTAGCCGGAGAAGATAGATACAAAACTCTGGAGTAACTAGTGGGTCGGTCTGCACTCTGGAGGAAAGGAATAGGTGACGCTTCCGGTCGAGACTCTTTATCAGTCTGATGAAAGGTCTCGTTCAGAAACATCACCTATTCCTTTTCTGCAGAGGTGCTGCCTGACCCGCTGAGTTACTCCAGCATTTTATGTCTATCTTCGGTGTAAACCAACATAGAAACATAGAAACATAGAAATTAGGTGCAGGAGTAGGCCATTCGGCCCTTCGAGCCTGCACCGCCATTCAATATGATCATGGCTGATCATCCAACTCAGTATCCCGTACCTGCCTTCTCTCCATACCCTCTGATCCCCTTAGCCACAAGGGCCACATCTAACTCCCTCTTAAATATAGCCAATGAACTGGCCTCGACTACCCTCTGTGGCAGGGAGTTCCAGAGATTCACCACTCTCTGTGTGAAAAAAGTTCTTCTCATCTCGGTTTTAAAGGATTCCCCCTTATCCTTAAGCTGTGACCCCTTGTCCTGGACTTCCCCAACATCGGGAGCAATCTTCCTGCATCTAGCCTGTCCAACCCCTTAAGAATTTTGTAAGTTTCTATAAGATCCCCTCTCAATCTCCTAAATTCTAGAGAGTATAAACCAAGTCTATCCAGTCTTTCTTCATAAGACAGTTCTGACATCCCAGGAATCAGTCTGGTGAACCTTCTCTGCACTCCCTCTATGGCAATAATGTCCTTCCTCAGATTTGGAGACCAAAACTGTACGCAATACAGTTGAACATCTGCAGTTCCTTCTTACACATTGGTATTAGGACACCAGCGCTGCATCAATGGACCTTTCACAGAGGACTTTGAGACAGAGCTAACTTCTACAGATTTCTAAACATTCAGTCTGGGACATTCAGCCCATCAAACCTGTGCCAGTTCTGACAGCGGCATAATTACAATGAACAGGAATAATCAGTTGGCCTGGAAAAGGTAAATAGAGCATTTGGCTTGATATCATTGAATTTGAAAATCTTACTATTTTTATAACACTGACTATATCTTCTTCTTACCTGGTTCAAGTAACTTCCTACGACGTCCATTAGAATTGTAAAATTATCCTGAAAAAAAAACCCAACATCATTAGACAACTAATTTAAGTATTATATTTTAAATTAAGTTGTCACAAAAAGCATCTGGAAGGCTTATCCAATACAAGCCCATTGTTAAAATTCGAACTCAATGAACCCTCTCGGACACTAGATCACAAATTCTCAGGTTCCACACAACTTGGCCACAGCACTAGGGTCAACACTAGACAGGCAAAAGGGCAAGATGCTGACCATGAAGGGCAGCACAGTAGTGCATCTAGTAAAGCTGCTGCCTCACAGTGACCCTGACCTTGGCTACTATTAGTGCGGAGTTTGCACGTTCTCTCTGTGACCGCATGGGTTTCCTCTGGTTGCTCCGATTTCCTCCCACATCCAAAAGTTCATGAGTTGTAGGAGCGGAATGAGGCCGGAATTAGGCCATTCGGCCCATCAAGTCATCTACACCATCCAATCACGGCTGATCAATCTGTCCCTCTCAAACCCCATTCTCCTGCCTTCTCCCCATAACATTTGCTCATCAAAGCCTAACAAGGTGTGCAGATTTGTAGATGAATTGATCTATGTAAATTTCCCCTTAGCTTGTAGGGAGTGGATATGAAAGTGGGATAACATAGAACTATTCGGAAGAAGGTTCTCGACCCGAAACGTCACCTATTCCTTTTTTCCAGAGATGCTGCCTATCCCGCTGAGTTACTCCAGCTTTTTGTGTCTATCTTCGGTTTAAAGCAGCGTCTGCAGTTCCTTCCTATACACGAGTATTAATGCGATCAATGGTCGGCGTGAACTCGGTTTAGTAGAGTTAGTTTGTCATGTGTACCGAGGTACAGTGAACAACTTTGTTGCGTGCTATCTAGTCAAAGGAAAGACTATACATGATCACAATCAAGCCGTCAACTGTATACAGATACAGGGTGAAGGGAATAATGATTAGTGCAACCAAAGGCCCTGTTCCTGTGCTGTATCTCTAAACTGTAAGTACTGCTTTTTCATACACACACAGTTGGTTACTTCATTCATAACCTGACATGCTCCATCCTCTGCTATCCATTATTTACACTCACCGCACCATTGTTATTCTACCCTCTACACTGGCCAAGCGCCAAAATGATATCTGTAGTGAACTGAGTGTGATCTTAATGACCACAGTTTCACCAGTCCGTCCACATAAGTAAGAAATTGCAAAGCAGGAATCATATATCTGCCCCCTCTTCATCCATCGTTCCTAAACTATGGGTGCCCAGGACTGCTTATAATAAGATAGACACCGCGGGTCAGGCACCATCTCTGGAGAGAAGGAACTGGTGATGTTTTGTATCGAGTCCCTTCTTCAGACTGAGACTAGGAGTCAGGGGAGAGGGGATCTAGAGATATGGAGGGGTAAGGTGTGAAAATGACAGGACAAAGCAGATAATATTAACGGAAATGTAGAATGCTTCATTGCTAGTTGAGAGGAGGGTGACAAGGAGGTCTACAATCAGTAAAATTGATCAGAAACATGAATAAAATTAGTAAAACTGCTTAGAATACTTCAGTTGAAGCAGAACTGGGGGTATAATATTGCTGAAAAAGCCAACACCTTGCTTTGAACCTCCAAGAAACTGATCCCAGAATCTAGTCTTGATTATTATCTCCATTTAATTTTGCTCTGAGGCCTATTTTGAGACTTACAATCACATATTTCCTAACGTCCAAAGAAAATATCCTGATATTTTTTAAAAACAAGGATTTGTTCTTACTACATTGTGCCTGACGGCCCCAACTCTTGAATTATCCATGTTGATATGTCTCCATGTTCCATTCCCAGTTAACAGCAGCTCCTAAATGGAATAAAATTCAGATTTAAAGGGGATTTATCCATGTCATTCGAATTGGCTTCCATAAAGGACTAATCGAGGTTTCACATTAAAAATCTGCTACCAAGCTTGTGAGTTTATGAAATAAGAGGCAACCTATTAGATTGGAAAGACAACCAATTGGAATGTAATCAATTTTTGTACAGTGTTAAGTGGTGTTCTCCAGAAACTGGTACTGGAATCTTAACTACGAATGAAAGAAAAGAAAGCCTTATATCTAAGTTTATTGATGATACTAAGATACCAGGTAGCCATTATATAGAGGAGAGGCATAAAGAAATTGGCAATTAATCCGTTATGGATGACTGTTACTGTTTTCCACAGTTTAAGACATTTCGAATGATTTTAAATCAGCTTCCTCACAAGTGGTAAATTAAAAATATTAATATTAGGAGACAATTATATCAATTAAAAAAACCATGTTACCACTTAAATAAAAAACTTTTTTTAATAAAGAGCAATTATGACTTGAAGCTTTGTCCGATTGCATAGGTTAATGGAAGACACTATGGTCAAAGATGCGAAATCATCTTAAGGAAAATTATTCGAAAAATAAATGAAAATTAGAGCTCAAATTACACCCAGATTGGCAATTCTGCTCAACTGGAGTAACTCAGCAGATCAGGTAGCATCTCTGGAGGACATGGATAGGGGCTATCGGTGAACACCCTTCCCCTACTATCATCAGCCTAACGAAGGGTCCCAACACGAAAAGTCGCTTATCCATGTTCTTCAGAGACGCTGCCTGACCCGCTGAGTTTCACCAGTACTCTCTGCAAGTTTTTTTTAGACCTTGAAGATCAAATCAGCTTCCTGCCATTCGCTGTCTTGACTGATGCACCGGGGAAATCATTCAAGTTCAAGAGAAATGAATGTAGCAAGAATCAATGTATTTAGAAAAGATAGGAGATAAAACTCAAACATCAACAAATGACATGCTTGAAATACGTTACAATACCTCTGTCGTATCTCTGTTCAAGACTTCTCCTCCTGCCCTGCTCATGCGCATAGATGAGACTGGTGGTACACATGAAATGCCTGCAAGTGTTTTTGCCTGGAAATGATTGTAGATTCAACAATAAGGAAGAGTAGTGAAACACGATTTAACCACATTCTGATCCAAAGCATAGTGATTATTTAGCCCCCTTACCATCTATATTTGCTTATCATTTAAACTTGTTTTTTAAACCAGGGAAATTATTTTCCTAGACACAGGGAACTGCAGATGCTGATTTACAAAGAAGACACAAAGTGCTGGAGTAGCTCAGTGGGTCAGGCAGCATCTCTGGAGAACGTGGACAGGTGACGTTTCGGCTCGGGACCCCCTCATCAAACCTAGGGTCCAGACCCAAAATGTCACTCGTCAATACACATTTATTTCCTGAATCATCTTTTACTTAAATATCTTAAAAATCTTTTTACTTTAAATGAAAAAAAATTTAACTGAATGGCTTTTCAGTTTTGTTTTTAAATTGATTAACTTTCTATATTCGACTATTTATTTTACATGAAACGCACATTTCAGTTTTATGTTTAGTTCAGTTTAGTTTCATTTTGTTTAATAATACAGCGTGGAAATAGGCCCTTAGTCCCACTGTATCTGTGACAACCAGTGTAGTTCACTAATTCGATCCCGCACACTTGGAGATTCGATCCCGCACACTAATTCGATCCCGCACACAAGCTGGAGCTGCTCCCACCACACCAAACTGGTTGACACAGCCCTCAACGACACCTGCCGCATTATCACGGGATGCATAAAGACAACGCCAGTCCCGTGCCTCTACGCCCTAGCTGGTATTGCCCCCCCCCCCATATCAGACGATCCATCGTCGCCCAAGACGAGCGGAGAGCACAGGAGATCGATACCAGGCACCCCCTGCACGGACACACAGCACCTCCACCCCGACTGAAATCCAGAGCCAGTTTCTTGCAGACAGTCCCACCTCTCCAGACAACCAAAGAAACACCAAGGACCAACATCTGGAAAGATGAATGGAACCAGCTCAACACACGAGCCCACGACTGGATGGAGAGAGGAATCACTCCGACTGAATGCCTCGCCAGCGGGCACGACCTCCCATGGCCAACCTGGAAGACCCTCAACAGATTACGAGTGGAGCAGGGGAGGTGCAAAGCACTTACGAAAGCATGGAACTACCAGGCAGAAGACACATGCAGCTGTGGAGCAGTACAGACAATGTCCCACCTACTGGAGTGTGACCACGCCCCCCAGTGCAGCCCCCAGGACCTGGCTGAACCGACCCGACCAGCTGTGACCTGCGCCAGATACTGGCAGAAGGACATCTGAGATTGCAACGGACTCGAAGAAGACTTAGAGAAATCAATTATCCTACATGTCTTTGAAATGAGGGCGGAACCTGGAGCACGTGGGGAAAACCCACGCAGGTCACAGGGAGAACGTACAAACTCCATACAGACAAACACCTATACTCAGGATCGAACCCGGGTCTCTGGCGCTATAAGGCAGCAACTCTACCCCGGCGCCACTGTGGTGGCCCTTGTTACCTTTAGTGTAACCCTCATTGCTATTACTGTGCTATCCTTTGCAATGGAAACAGCTAAAAATACTAATTGTGTCCAACTTGTTCACCATTTTGAAACAAGCTCCAAAAACCACTTAAGATAGACAAAGAAAAATGCTGGAGTAACTCAGTGGGACAGGCAGCATCTCTGCAGAGAAGGAATGGGTGACGTTTCGAATCGAGACCCTTCTTCAGACTGAGAGAATGGGGAGAGGGAAATTAGAGATATGGAAGGGTACAAAGTGAATTTAAGGTGCGAAAAGGACAGATCAAAGCGATCTATGATGAAGGAAATGTAGAATGGTTCATTGTTGGCTGAAGGGAAGGTGACCGACGCATACATACATGAAACACACATTTCAGTAAACAGTAAAATTAAACAGGAGGCCAGTGAAACTAGTCGGAATACTTGGGTGGCGGAGGGATGGAGAGAGAGAGAGAGGGGAAGCAAAGGTTACTTGGTTGGAGAGAGCAATATCCATACCACTGGGCTGTAAACCCTCCAATGCAAAATATGGGATGCTGTTCCTCCAATTTGCATTTGGCCTCACTTTGACAGTGGAGGAGGCCCAAGACAAAGAGGTCACTGCGGGAATGTGAGGGGGAATTAAAGTAGTTAGCAACCAGGAGATTGCTTGATAACCAAGCCTTTGTACAGCAACTCCCCCGTAGTTTAAATATATGATTGCAATAAGTGCTTATACAGGCATTTCAGGGCCAAGACATCCTAAGTGGTATATCAAATTTCTGAACATATGTTGCCAGCAGCCAAGATTGCACTCTGGGGCAACACACAGTGTTAGAAACATATGTTTATGAATAATTAACATGAATATACTCTCTGCTGACATTCTCCTCCGCTCATATCCCTGCTCTTCCTTCCTTCCAAATTCCTCACGTTCTGCAATCTTTGAGCCCACTTGATGGGAGGATTATGGAGGATGCAGCACCCGATGAGAAATAAACATCCAACTACTTCGATAAAGCACGGCTTTGTGCCTCTCAAATGGCGCAGACAACAAAATGTCATCTTGGTACACTTCATCGTGCTCCCAATGGCTTGTAGTAAATATCCTAAGGATGTTTAGACGTACACATTGGAACATGGGTGTTGTCTATACAGAGTTTGTACATTCACCCCGTGACTGCGTGGGTTTTCTCCAAGAACTTTGGTTTCTTCCCACACTCCAGAGACGTGCAGGTTTGTAGGTTAATTGGCTTGGTATAAGTGTAAATTGGCACTAGTGTGTGTAGGATAACGTTAGTGTGTGGGTCAGTGTGGACTCGGTGGACCGGAGGGCCTGTTTCCACACTGTATCTCTAAACTACCTTCATTTCGAGGAACATGATTTTACTTACTGTATTTTTTTCGTAATCATTTTCATCAAACATTGATTTTTCAAACATAGGCAGCTTATTTTGAAGATCCTAAAATTAAATAAAACATTTGACGCATCAGATAAAGGTTTGTATCAATGGATGTCAACAATTCATGGGCTGATATACTTTTGATTTGCACTGTAACTTACTTTAAGATCCATATAAGGTCCCTCTTGATCATAGTTTGCGATTGCCCCAGTGGTATACTGAGCAGGTAAGGGAAAAAACTTTCTATTTTCTATTAAAATACTCAGGCAAAGGCCCACTGTTAAAAAAAGACAAGTATTTATTTAGAAAAGTTTAGAAACAAAGAACTGCAGATGCTATTTACGACTGCCGAGATTAATAAGTAACTGAATTATTAATTATTATATATATATATATATATATATATATATATAGAGAGAGAGAGAGAAAGAGAGAGAGAGAGCGAGAGAGAGCGAGAGAGAAAACAAGTTTAAATGATAAGCAAAGAGAGAGGGTGATCCGGTTTCCAAAGATGTGCAGGTTTGTAGGTTAATTGGCTTCGGTAAAAAATTGTGAACTGTTCCTAGTGTGTTGGACAGTGTTAATGTGCGGGGATTGCTGGTCGGCGCAGGCTCGGTGGACTGACGGGCCTGTTTCCGCTTGGTAGCTACAATGTATAAAGCAGCCTCATTGGTCCCACTTCCTAATTTCCCCCCCCCCTGGTCTTTCAGATTTGAAATGACCTTTTAAGGTAGATACACAAGGTGTTTTACCCAAAATCCTTCGCATTATGTTTTACCGAGATGTACGTAAGTGTGGGTCGATGTAATGCAACAATTTACTTACGTAACAGAAGCAGTAAAGCTCCGAAGAGAAGCCCAATAGCAACTGCACCTAAAGCAGCAGACGGTGGTGCTTGAACTGGACACATCCTCCCATCAACACAGGGACAGACCCATACATGAAGTCTGTTCATCTGGACCAAACCCTGTCTGTCCTGAATGGTTAGCGGTATGCTGTAGTTTCCAATGGGAATCTTCCTTTTTCTTACAAGGTTAACAGAATAACCTGCCATAAATGTAACAATTTGTATAAATGCAAGTCAAGAGTGTTATCTGTACTGATGACGGAACAATTAAATTGTTATTTGAAGCAGCATAACAGGCCTGTAAACACAATACACACAGATGGAATCATACCTTCCGCACAATATGCCCACGCCGATCATGATGCCTCATCTAAGCTAGTCCCGTGTTTTGCCCATATCCCTCTAAACCTTTTCTACCCATGCATTTTTAGATTTATTTAGATTTTAAAGAGAGAAAGAGAGAGAGAGATAATGTGTAAACAGGCCCTCAGTCCACCAAGCCCACGCCGGCCAGTGATCACTCCACACACTAACTTTGACCAACACACACTAGGGGCAATTTACAATTTTACCAAAGCCAATTAACCTACAAATCTGTACATCTTTGGAGAGTGGGAGGAAACCGGAGTACTTGGAGAAAACCCACGCGGTCACGGGGAGAACGTGCAAACTCCTCACAGACAGCACCTGTAGTCAGGATCGAACTTGGGTCTCTGACGTTGCAAGGCAGTAACTCTATCGCAATGTCTCTGTGTCGCCCAACCACAGACAGATGTACTATCCAAGTACACACAGATAATACACAATAAACAATAATACAACCAATTAATTAACGCCAGGATCATAAGATCATGTGATAGGAGCAGAAGTAGCCCATTCGGCCCATCAAGTCTACTCCACCAATCATGGCTGATCTCGCTCTCCCTCCTAACCCCATTCTCCTGTCTTCTCCCCATAACCTGTGACACCCATACTAATCAAAAATCTATCTATATCTGCCTTAAATACATCCACTGACTTTGCCTCCACTGCCTTCTGTGGCAAACAAAATGCCGTTTCTGCAGCCATACATTACAAACAAATAGACCCAAGACACCACATAATTTACATAAACATCCATCACATTGCTGTGATGGAAGGCCAAAAAAACTTCTCTCTCCACTGCACTCTCCCCCCCCCCCCCCCCCCCCGATGTCAGAGTCAAAGTCAAAGCCCCCGGCGGGCGATGGCGATTGTCCCGTGGCCATTAAAGCCACGCCGGGTGATGCAAGGTCGCACACCGGGTCTTGGTGTTAGAGCCCCCGGCGTGCGCTCGCAGAGACCCGCCGCAATTCCAAGCCACGCGGGGCGGTGCTGTAAGGCCCCGCTCCAGGAGCTCTTCAACCCCGCAACTCGGGCGGGAGAAGTCGCCGCTGCGGAAGCCCCGAAAAGCGGTCTCCCTCCAGGGACCCGCGGGCTCCCGGTGTCACTGTCCGCCAAACCCGCAGTTGCAGCCACCGAATCTCCGGGGGTCGGGCCGCAGCAGCGTCCACCACAGCTCCACCCGCTCTGGACTCGGCCAGCTCCGCGACGGTGAGGTGAGTACCACAGCCCCCGGTGAGGGCGGCACCACAGCCCCCGGTCTTCCTGTTGGAGGCCGCTCCTCGTTGCAGCCCCAACGACAACGGAGACCCGACAAAGAAAAGGTCGGGTCTCCCATGCAGGGAGAGATTTAAAAGTTACCCCCAACCCCCCCACACCACCCCCACCCCCCCACACACATACCCCAACAAAAATAACAAAAACTACATAAAAACATAGACATAAAATAATAAAAACGCAGACGGACTGCAGAGGCCGCTGCAGACGAGAGTCGCGCCGCCTACCACCCTCTGACTAAAGAAATTCCTCCTCATCTCCTTCCTCATAGAATGTCCTTTAATTCTGAGGCTATGATCTCTAGTCCTGGGGTCAAGGAAAGAGCATTCCCGTCGCGGCCTTGTTTTCACCAATCTTTCCACCACCACGCACAAGAAGCGCAAGACGGACACCATTGTGCAGATGCCGAGAAATTAGAACAACTTCTAATCTTGCGTGTGGACTCGATAAGAAGAAGAAGACATCTAGTCCCAGACTCTCCCACTAGTGGAAACATCGTGCAAACTACAAAGGATATTCAGTGGGTGAAGTTATCGATGAGTGAAAAAGTGCATTTTTATTTATGTGGCTGTCATGACCAATTGATCAGAACTAAATGTCAATCATCTTCCGCAGTAAAAAGAATGCAGTCATCCCAGTCAATAGTATCAGATTTACCACCTACCGATCGTTGGTTGAAGTTCCCAATTGTCCTTGATGTTCGGTTCATTATCCAGAAGTGCAAACACAAATGGTCCTCCATTTGGAACCAAGTCATCATCTTTTGCTTCAAGGCTGATATGCTGAATATTCCCATCATCACACATTTGTTCATATGTAGAAGCCAAATAGGGATTGTTGTCGTTGATATCAAGCAGCAGAATATTCAGCGTAGCAGTGCCTGTTAGAGGGGGCTTTGCTGATGGAAAAATGTCATAAGTAATTGTTAATCCTGGCTAAAACAGAGCAGCCATAGCACCAAAATTTAGTAAGGACTCATGTATTGTTAGGCCATTATGGTCAAGTCTGATGTGCTCTGCAAAAACAAGATGAGCTTCTGAATGGTGCCAGTAAGTCTAGGGCCCAGATCAGTGTTGCATATTCAATTGACAGAATGAATGGGGTTTCTGTAGAGGACCTCCAAGGAAGTGTAAAATGCATGAAGTTGATTGGATTAATGCAAACTTAGTGTACATATTGTAAATAATTTTACAAATAAAGTTACCCTGCTGTTTGTTGATTGGTTAAAGTGTTGAGGCCCTGGCGGGTTTGTTTGGATTCCAAGGTAAATGTTGCATTATGCAAGTTAAGTTAGCTTCTTCTGGAAGCTTCTTCTGCAACAATGCAAGGGGGGGTTCTATTATTGGTCTGTGTAACTGTCCAAACCCTCCAAACCCATCCCTATCCATATACCGGGCAGAAATCCTGGTAGAGGTGGGGGGGGTGGTTGGGACCTGGTCCCCCCATGTTTTGAGAGGTGGGGGACAATCCCCACCATGTTTTATGAAACATGTTGCAGCAAAAGCGAAGTTGAGTCGCAGCTGCAAACCCACTACAGCCTCCGTCAGCCAGATCCGTGATAGTAAGTCCACAGGCTCTGTGACTGGAGCCCTCAAGGTCGATTCCAGTTGGAGGCCGCCAGCTCCTAGAATCTAGCAAGCTGCAGTTCCCAGGTCGTGAAAACGAATTGAAAAAAACCCACCTGTGGGCCGGATGATTTTGGGTTACGGGCCGATTTCGGCCCGTGGGCCGTAGGCTGCCGACCCCTGTCCTAGATGTCAGGCCTCATTGTGTCCCCCCCTCCCCCCCCCCCCATGTTTTAAAAGCAATTTCCGCCCTGAAAACATTTCTTACATGTTGGGATAGTCCCTGCCTCAACTACAATACCTCCTTTGACAGCTTGGTCCATACACCCACCATCCTTTGTGTGAAAAAGATGAGGATATGAAGGAGGGCGAAAGGAGCAGGGTGATGGGAGATAGTGGGAGAATTGTGTGCCCACCAGGGTAGGGGTGGGGGTTGCAGAGGATGGGTGGGGGCGGGTAGGGGGCATGGGAAAGAGAAGGAGGGTTGTGGGGGAATGGGGTGTATTACTTGAAAGTGGAGAATTCCATGTTTAAACCATTGGATTGCAAGCTACCCAAGAGAAATATGAAGAGCTGTTCTTCCACTTTGTACATGGCTTCACTCTGGTTATGATGGAGGCCCAGGGACCATGTGGGAATGGGAAGTGATGTTAAAATGGTTAGCGACTGGGAAAATTCAAATTCACCTGGACACAACTGTGTAAACAAATACTTCACACCAGAATAAATAAAGGGACTGTTCAACAATTTAACATTAATGGTTCTAGAAATTAATTTATGCAGACTTTAACCCACAGCATGTTTAAGTTTCCCAATTGGGGATAGCAGTCAATAACAATAAGTCACTAGTGGGAAATGTTGGACTGTTCTCGTTGTACAGGCTCTCAAATTTCTGTTCCATTATTTAAGTCAAAGCCAAAAGCTCTATGTGGAAAGTCTTTTAGCAGAAGATCCAGACCGTTAAATTAGCACTTTGCCCACATTAAAATTGAACACATCCCTGGGATTTGTATTCAAATTAAAGGCACCAGTAGAATCCCCAGGCAAATTACCATGATATCCAAAGCTGAAGGTAAAACCACCTAACATTCATTTCAAGAGCAAGACTAAAATAAATTCATAGGAGGAACACCTTACAATGCACAAAATCATGTTTGAATAATTGTAAGAAATAATGCACGTTTCAAATAGCAGATTAAGAAAGGCAACAATTAGCATTAGACCACAAGACATTGGAGCATAATTAGGCCATTCAGCCCATCAAGGCTGTGCCACAATTCAATCATGGCTGATCTATTTTTCCCCTCTCAACTGCATTCTCCTGCCTTCTCCCTGTAACCTTTGACACCTTCATTAATAAAGAACATATCAACCTCCGCTTTAAAAGTACCCAATGACTTGAAGTGAATAGTATCTAATGACTGGCTTAAGCGAATAATTTGGAAAGGCAAATCCATTAAAATGCTCATCTTTTATTTTTATATGGAAAATCTAATAAATTAATGATTATGGAAATAACACGACTTGCAGGTGGGGAAAGTTGAGAGCTCCAATGAGTTTAGTTTAGTTTATTGTCACATGTACCGAAGTACAGTGAAAAGCTTTTGTTGCTTGCTAACCAGTCAGCGGAAAGATAATACAAGATTACAATCGAGCCATTCGCAGTGTACAGGTACGTGATAAGAGAATAAAATCTAGTGCACAATAAAGCCAGTAAAGTCTGATCAAAGATAATCCAAGTCTCCAAAGATGTGGACAGTTTTTCATGACTGTGTAGGAAGAAACTGTTGCCTGATAACAGTTGGGATAAAACTAGAAAGACACTCATCACTGCACAGAAGATTTTAGAAGTTCCTAATCCAAAGTCTAATGGCAATGGACAAAATTCTGAAGGAAATGACAGGCACAATCAGTTAAACCAAATTGGTGATCATTGTCCAAAGTGATACATTGTGGTATTTAAAGTTGTATCCCTTCTTATTAGGTTAAGCTAAGTTACTGCTATTTCACAGCAAGATGGCATTTAAAATTCATCTGATACTGAGAATAATGAGGAAAACACAAAAATGAATCTCTTAATACAAACAATGAAAATAAATCGGTACATATCAACTTACCATCATCAATTGCATGAACAATAACTCTGTAAGTACTTTCATTTACATAAGGAGACTCGCGGTCCATTTCATGTAAAGCTGTAACAACCCCCGTCTCTGCATTTATCATGACCCAATTTTCTGGATCATATGCGTTTATGAACCTTTCAAAAAAATCATAAGGCAAACACTTCAATATTGCAGAAATATTACAGAAATATATAATTGTATTCAGGATGGTGCAAATATCCCAATTACTGCAGTGTTATTTTATATTTTTTATATTACCATTTGATTTTCAATTATATTAATAATAGTCAGAAGGAATTACAGATGTTGGTTTATACCTTAGATAGACACAAAAAGCTGGAGTAACTCAGCGGGTGAGGCAGCATCTCTGGAGAAAAGGAATAGGAGACGTTTCGGGTCGAGACCCTTCTTCAGACTCTCGACCCGAAACCTCTCCTATTCCTTTTCTCCAGATATATTGCCTGACCCTCTGAGTAACTCTGGCTTTTTGTGTCGATCTTAAATTTCTAATAGAATGAATAAGTTGTCTAGGCTCATGAAGTGAAGAACTAATTCATGTAATGAGATCTTCAGCCAACAAGTGGCTTCAGCAGAGGTGAAGACAGGATGCTCAGAAACGTAGCTTCTGAGATACTGAGTTCATACCCTGTCTTTTAAGGGCTCGATCATTGACCCCTCCATATGAATCGGAGTTTGCTATTGGGGCATGAAGCAATGTGAAGGGTACTGAGGGAAATGTCATTGGCAGGACACACATTGAGCTGATTCACCACATCCATTGACTCTCACTGTCATCAAGGTGGCACGTTGGAACAGCGGTAGAGTTGCTGCCTTACAGCACTTGCAGCGCCAGAGACCTGGGTTCAATCCCGACTATGGATGCTGTCTTGAGTTTGTACGTTTTCTCCGTGACCTGCGTGGGTTTTCTCCAAGATATTCGGTTTCCTCCCACACTCCAAAGACGTACAGGTTTGTAGGTAAATTGGCTTGGTAAATGTTAAAAAATTGTTCCTAGTGTGTGTAGGATAGTGTTAACATGTGGGCATCGTTGGTCGGAGCAGACTCTGTGTGGGCTGAAGGGCCTGTTTCCATGCTGTGTCTCTAAACTAAGGCACAACTCTCCCCTGCTGGCAGTGATCTGCAGGCAGTGCGGCATGGTGGCGCAGTGGTAGTGTTGCTGCCCTACAGCGCCATAGACACAGGTTCGATCCTGACAATGGGTGCTGTTTGTGCAGAGTTTGTTCTCCCTGTGACCAGCGTGGGTATCAAAAGACGTACAGGTCTGTATAGGTTAATCGGTAAAAATTGTAAATTGTCCTTGGTGTGTAGGATGGTGGTAGTTTGCGGCGATCGCTGGTGGGCGTGGTCTCAGTGGGGGGAAGGGCCTGTTCCCACTCTGTATCTCTAAAGTAAAACATCTGAAGTTTAGTTTTCAAGGGAAGAGAACTTTGGGACTTTTTGCCTTCCATCACAGTGAGGAGGTGCCTGGTGGACTCACTATGGTGGATGTTAAACCGTGTTGAGTGTGTTTTTGTTATTTATTCTATGTTATGACTGCAAGGCTGAACCATTTTGTTGCACTGAAAAGTGCAATGATAATAAAATTGAATCTGAATCTGAATCTGTTGCACAGTAATTAGGAAGAATCAGGTTTTCATCATGATTGAGAATTACAAAGAAAAGGGTTTGGTCAGTTGTATCTCAGCCCAGTTTTATTTGCTTGTACCCCTCCCTTGATACCCAGTTGTAGTGTAGTGAGCTAATTACACTTGTCAACAAAGACTATAATAGAAAAAAAATGTTCCTGGCGAGAAAAGCAAATAGACAGGTTTCACCACAAAGGATGAGAGGAATTGGGCAGGGCAGAGTTAATGGCTACACATCGAGCCCGACAGCAAATGTTAAAGCATTCTACTTATTATTTACATATTGAGAAGAAAATATTTCTTCTCGCATATGGTGTGTAGGCAACATAAATGATATAGAGAGCCTGCCAATCAAGAAATGAAACTTTCGATGTTGCAATAGTTTTGATTGGCTGATCTATTTGATTTGGCTGATCTATTTTTCCCTCTCAAACCTATTTTCCTGACTTCTTCCCCGTAATCTTTGACACCCTTACTAATTAAGAACCTATCAATCTTTGCTTTAAAAATACCCAATGACTTGGCCTCCACAGCCATCTGTGGCAATGGATTCCTTGGGTTCATCACCCTTTGGCTAAAGTAATTCCACCTCATCTCCATTTTAAATGTACACTTTTTTATCCCAAGGCTGTGCCTTCTGGTCCTGGAGCCACCCACTACCAGAAACATCCTCTCCACATCCACTCTATCTAGGCCGTTCATTATTCAGTAGGTTTCAATGAGATTCCCCTCCACTCCCCCCCCCACCCCCCCACCCCCCCACCCTCATTCTTCCAAACAGCAGTGGGTATAGGCCAAGAGCCGTCTAAAAGTTTAGATATCTTTATCAATCTGCAGTGTATCAATTATATCCCAACTAAATAACACAAACCACAATCGAATTCAGTACATTTCCATTTTGTTTATTCTATTTATGTTCAGTTTAGCTTTTTTTGGGGCGAAAGCTTTTCACTGTACCTTGGTACACAGGACAATAAACTCGGCACACGTGACAATAAACTAAACTGAACTGAACATTTCTAATTTACGACGGATGGAAAATTGCAGCTGCATCTGCTTCAGAGAAAATGTGATGAATGGCTGTGAGGTAAAATAATTATAACTGCAATGAGGCAAAAATATTTTCTTCTCAAAATGTAAGCGACTGCTTCAGAATTTGCCGCATCTTACCTGATTTTATTCGGAGTGGATTCATCAGTCGCATTAAATTTCACCAGGTCAGAATCTATCTTCTGACCTTCATATAGTTGAATTGTCACTTCTGAAGGGTGGATCGCAGGTGGTTTATTGGCATCATGCACTATGATGGTGACTGAGATACTGTCTGGTGCCGGTATTTGTTGGTTGACCATGTCTGAACATATATAAAGTGGTTCTTCATTTTCAACAGTGATATTCAGATGCCTCCTTGGACTATCTTCCACATCTAAATGCTGCCAATTAAAGAAAATAAGCGTGGGGTAACATTCATTTGTTTTATAAAAGTCATCCTATTCGAATGTAAAGTCAAAATTATCCACTCTCTGGCTTGCAACGTTAATGAGAGGGTTTAGTTTAGTTTAGTTTAGTTTAAAGATACAGCGCAGAAACAGGCCCTTCGGCCCACCGAGTCAATGCTGACCAGCGATCCCCGCACACTAACACTCAGGACAATTTACATTAATACCAAGCCAATTAACTTGCAAACCTGTACATCTTTGGAGTGTGGGAGAAAACCAAATGATCTCGGTGAAAACCCACAGGTTACGGGAAGAACGTACAAACTCCTTACAGACTGTCAGGATCGAACCCGGGTCTCTGGCTCTGTAAGGCAGCAGCTCTCCCACTGCGCCCCCATGCTGACCGAGCAAAGAGCAAAGCAAACAAAAAGAAATGATGGCCCTGGTTTCTTTTCCCCAATAGTAAATATCATCTGATATTGCAGAGCAGTCTTCAAATTGACATCAAAAACACTTCACTCATTCTAATTCAAGCTAGTAGCTTTTGCGGTATCCAAATTGGAACCTAAATTTAGACCATAAATATATTGGGTAAATCCTTCATAAAGCAGCCAGTTCAACAAACTATTGCCTTAAGGGCCTGTCCCACATGCCGATTTTTTATGGGTGGTTTTATGACTCACCCAGAACACTAGCACAAACAGTGCAGCACTCCCTTGATACTAGACTGGTATATCAGCCAAGACAATATGCTTAACCCTCTGGAATGGGATTTGAATCTGCCTCAGCCGCTGTGTTACACTTAAATCACAGCAAACATGTAGGAATTTCAAGGGCCTGTCCCACTTGCCGATTTTTTTTTCGGCGACTGCTGGCATAATTGACTAACGTATCAGGTCACCGAAAAATTTGCGGCGTGACACGGCGTGATGACGTATTGACGCGCGGTGTTTTTTCAAGTGTCGCAACATTTTTTTTGTCACCGCTGGATTTTTAAATGTTTTAAATCTTTTGGCGACACTGATATGATGCCGCCAGTCGCCAAAAGATTTTTAAAAAATTTAAATCCAGCGGTGACAAAAAAAATGTTGCGACACTTGAAAAAACACCGCGCATCAATACGTCATCACGCCGCGTCACGCCGCAAATTTTTCGGTGACCTGATACGTTAGTCAATTATGCCAGCAGTCGCCGGGAAAAAAAATCGGCAAGTGGGACAGGCCCTTGAAATTCCTACATGTTTGCTGTGATTTAAGTGTAACACAATGGCTGAGGCAGATTCAAATCCCATTCCAGAGGGTTAAGCATATTGTCTTGGCTGATATACCAGTCTAGTATCAAGGGAGTGCTGCACTGTTTGTGCTAGTGTTCTGGGTGAGTCATAAAACCACCCATAATATTATTCCACAAAGAGCAGGAGCAGTCTGTCCTAATGTTGGACCTGGACCAGATACACAGCTGTCTCTTTGCCTCCACGGATGCTATTTGACCCATTCAAGTCAACTCAAGTCACTTTTATTTCTATAGCACATTTAAAAAACAACTCTCGTTGGCCAAAGTGCTTTACATTGGTGGAGGTACTAGCGTTATACAACATTGGTTCATAGATTAAGTACATACATAAATACATACATATAGACCTCCCTCAGAAGACGTCAAGAAAGGCTTGAGAGTAAAGATGAGTTTTAAGTCTCGACTCCTTGGAGTCAATGGAGGGGGCAGTTCTGATGAGAAGAGGGATGCTGTTCCACAGTCTAGGAGCTGCAACCGCAAAGGCGCGGTCGCCCCTGAGCTTATGCCTAGACCGCGAGATGTTCAGTCCACAAATCCAACCTCCGCAGTTTTGGGGACAGAGCCTTCTCCAGGGCAGCTCCCAGGCTCTGGAACTCCCTCCCCCAACTGATCCGCAATTCCGTGTCCCTCACCATCTTCCAGTCCCGCCTCAAGACCCATCTCTTCACCTCTGCCTATCCTTAGCCCCACGTCCCCCACCCTTTTCATCTGTGCTTGAATTGCCTCATATTGTGTTTTGAATTGAATTCTGTCTTTAATTTGTGTACTAGTCATGTCTCTACTATTTATTTCATTCCGCTTACATGTTTTTCCTCTATTTGCTAAATTTTTGTAAGGTGTCCTTGAGACTCTTGAAAGGCGCCCATAAATAAAATGTATTATTATTATTATTTGTAGCCTTGTTGGCACCCTATACATGGTGACTCTTTGCATACTTTGTGTACGGTATGCAAAACAAAGAACAAGCTGTGACATGTCACCTGTGATATTAAAGTAGCAATCAATCTATGTACGAGTTCCTCCAGCAGTTTGTTTTTTGCTCCAGATTCCATCATCTGCAGTCTTGTGACAACAGGAGTTTTCTACCTCTTGTTCTGATCTGCATTTATCTATCAACCAACTACTTGAAAGAGATTTCCATTAATTGTTGCATTGCTGATACCGAGTTCAGCAAAAATCAGAACATTAACTTCTTATCCACAGTGGTAAATATTGAGGAAGGAACTGTAGATGTTTGTTTAAACCGAAGATAGACACAAAATGCTGAAGTAACTCAATGGGACAGGCAGCATCTCTGGAGAGAAAGAATGGGTGACATTTCGGGTCTCGACCCGAAACGTTGGTCTGAAGAAGGGTCTCGACATGAAACGTCACCCATTACTTCTCTCCAGAGATGCTGCCTGTCCCGCTGAGTTACTCCAGCATTTTGTCTCCATCTTCGTGATATTGAAATGGATCAGAGCCAATTCAAAAGTCAAATGAATGGAATTTGCTGTATAGGGTTTCGGTGGTTTAAAGCCAAGGGGTGAGGTACAACTCTGAACAACGATACCATTAGATCAATGTTAACATAAAGACACAATTGGCTGTAGATGTTGGAACCTGGAGGGGTTGATACAAACTGCTGGAGGGATTCCTGCTATTTTTGGTTTTTGGCATAAATGTTTGGCATTAACCGATTACCTTGACTAGAGAGAGAACGCCATCATTTGTTTCTGCATCTGTTTCAATCTTGTAATTCCCATTTTCATTTCCTTCTCTTATTTTATAGATGGCTCTCCACGCCGATGTATGTGGAACGTCAGTGTCAGTAATGCTCAGTCGCAGTATAAATACGTGCTCATCGTTTTCATATACTTTACCTAAAAACTGAAGGTTTCAAGATAAATTTGTTCATAACATCACGGCTCATGAACATAATTCTCATGGTCGATAACAAACCAATTCATATTTAAGATTAGATCATTTAATGGCCAAAAGAACATAAGAAATCAGGGAAAGAAATGACAATTTGCACATTTGTGCCACTTCAACCATTTAATAAATTAATATCCTCACTTTAGCTGTTTTCCTTCATTTCCTCTTTCTTATATAGTAAGGTTATATATTAATTTGTGGAAATTGCTCAAGAGTTTAAGAAGTTTTGGAAAGTGGCAACTTTTCCATCCACCATTTCCATAGCTGCATTCTTCAAACTCTTGGATTCCTGGCTGTCGAGTCCTGGGTAAGTTTTGCCTTTCAATGTGATTCATTTTTCCAATATTTTCTATCACTCTCCGGGCAGCAGAGTGGCGCGGCAGTATGGTTGATGAGAACGTGGGATAACAGATATTACTGGTGTGAATGGATGACCAATGGTCAGCGTGGACTTCGTGGGCCGTAGGGTCTGTATCCAAACTGTGTCGCTAAACTAAACTAATTTCTTTCATTCAAGTTCTTCAGGGCACATTTTGAAGGCTCAGAGGAAATTCTCTGCCAAATATTTGCATGAAATCTCTTTTTGAAAAAAGTTACTTTATGTACAATTAATTCTCCATTCTTAGAACATACAAAGCTCTACAAATCTGACAATAGAACATAGAACAGTACAGCACAGATACAGGCCCTTTGGCCCACAATGTGCAATGTACACTGGTGTCAAGGGTTATGGGGAGAAGGCAGGAGAATGGGGTTTGGAGGAAGAGATAGATCAGCCATGATTGAATGGCGGAGTAGACTTGGTGTGCTGAAAGGCCAAATTCTGCTCCCATCACTTATGACCTTATGCAGAACATGATGCCAAGTTAAACTAATTTGCAATGCCTGCAATAAATCCATATTTTACCATTCCCTGCATATCCATGTATCTATCTGAAAGATTCAAATGTCACAATTGACTCTGCCTCCACCATTACCACTCCAGGCACACATCATTCTTTGTGTGAAATCTTGCCCCGCTCATCTCCTTTAAACTTTGCTCCTCTCACCTTGAACGTATACATTTCCCACCCTGGGAAAAGGTACTGACTGTCTACTGACTGTCATAAGTTACAACTTGTAACTGCTTTGAAAATTCATTTCACAAGCATTCTTTTCAGATTGCGGATAATTTGCAACTCAACGGCTCTGCCTTTTATGAGACCTAACTGGCCCCTGCAGCAAGCTGAGAAAGTGAAATTCATGAAATAGTTTTCAGGAGCAAAGTAGACTTATTTTTGTTAAAAATAGGGAGCTATTTGAAACACATAAATATTCAGAAAAACCAAACTTCCCTTCAATTATGCAGTTCTAGTCTTTTTCAAATGGACTTTGACCATTTGATCCAACAAGATCAAATTCCACTAAGACCAGTAATTTGTAATATGTCATACACTTGTTTGAAAATACAGTTGAATACATTCAACCAAACCAAACTAATAACAAAATAAAATCTATTCGACTTAAATCTATTCTGTTGCAATTTAAAGCAACTGAAAGTTAAAGACGTTTTTACTTCTTGAGCCACTTATACTTTCTACATGTGAGCTACACTTCTATTTTGTGTAGGAAGGAACTGCAGATGCTGGTTTAAACCGAAACGTCACCCATTCCTTCTCTCCAGAGATCTACCTGTCCCGTAGAGTTACTCCAGGATTTTGTGTCTATCTATACTTTTCTTTTCATTGAAATTCGTACACAGGAGTTATTGTCCACGAACCCTGTAATTATTTATCTATGGTACTGAAATCATGCAATTTTATTTCAGAATAATTATTGAAAAATTAATCTGACATTTTTTTTTAATCAATAAAACTATTGTTTTATCGATATGATTCTGTACTTTCTAATCCAGTGAATTTAAGCCTTTAGGAGTACGGGCACCTGCCATTTTGCGCATATTTAATGTATGTGTTTTGGAAATTGTTTTATAAATGTGATTTTGTGCTTCTAATCCAATGAATTTAATCATTCTTAAAAGCACAGACACCTCTCATTTATTGTATTTGATTTATGTGTTTTTGAAATAACATGCTTGACCAGTTAATCCTAAAGCTTGATTTACATGCTGATATTTTTGGAATAACACCCTTTTCACACAAAGGGGGTTGGGTGTGTGGAACAAGCTGCCAGAGGAGGTATTTGAGGCAGGGACAATCCCAAAATTAAAAAAAGTTAGACAGGTACATAAATACGACATGTTTGGAGGGATATGGATCAAATGCAGGCAAGTGGAACTAGTGCAGCTGGGACATGTTGGCTGGTGTGTGCAAGTTGGGCTGAAGGGGCTGTTTCCACACTGTATCACTCTATGACTATGACACTAATAATGTGCTCAAATTTACGCCTGACATCGTAGTCACGTATATGTTTAATTTACAATCTTTTGAATTACACGCTGCTTTTCAAGCAGGTAACTCCCGCGTAAAAGGTGAGCTGCCTGTACACCTTGTCTGAGAACCTATTTATCCCGAAATATCGACCATCCCTTTGTGTCCACAGATTCCTGACCATTAGCTTCCTTGAAGAAGGAATGAAGAAGGGTTTCGGCCCGAAACGTTGCCTATTTCCTTCGCTCCATAGATGCTGCTGCACCCGCTAAGTTTCTCCAGCTTTTTTGTGTACCTTCGATTTTCCAGCATCTGCAGTTCCTTCTTAAACTCCTTGAGCAGCTTGCCTATTTGCTCGATATTATCAACACAGTCACAGTCACAGATATTTCAGATATTTCAGTCACAGTCAACAGTTACAACTAGATGCACGATGAAACAAAATGAGACTTACATTGCCCGCTCTCTTAAAAACAGGGCGGTTGTGGTTACCAGCCACCACATTAACCTGCACTGTTGTAGTGCTGCTGAGAATAACATCGCCGTTGTCTCTTGCTTTCACAACCAGGACGTAAGATTTCTCCTCCTGAAAAAAGAAAATATGTCCAAATTAAACCAAGAGGTTTTATGTTTGGAAGAATAGATGCGTGAAAACTACGTTCAAAACATCAACGCAAGAAAGAGAAAAGATAAGAAAGAAAACTTTAGATAATTGTTTTGTACGGGTGTCAGGGTTATGGGGACAAGGCAGGAGAATGGGGTTGGGTAAGAAAGACAGATCAGCCATGACTGAATAGACTTGATGGGCCGAATGGACTAACTCTGCCCCTACAACTTACGAACATTTGAACTTATGAGTGCGTTGATATCAAACCCAGAGCTAACGAGGCTAGGACATCATTTCAGTCAGCTTTAGGACGGCGAGGCTAACGTCATTAGTGTATCACTGCATCAAAAATCCGGCATTTTGTGATCAAATTCCTGACATGGTCTGGATAGTCAAACTTAGACAAAAACGACTGTGCATTAAATTTATTTGAAGGTGATTGTACAGGGAAGCTAGAATTGTATTTTCTAGAAATGCAGCACCCGTTTCTATACAACTGTACATATAAATAAATGCATTCTATGAAAATAGACATTCAGTATTGTTATTGTACCAGAGAACTTGTACTGAATTTTATGATCAACCAATAATTTTAAACACATCTGTCAAAATACAGAGCACAACATCACCCTCTGCAGGCAAACTGCGCAACTGCATGCTCGCGGAATTTCATTGTTAATTGGGGTCATTTATGATCTCAACACATCACCCCAAATTACTATTAAAACACAAATTACTTGTGCTGTAACACCAGGATAAGTGCTCAACCAAGAAAACCAAACCCAATGCCAAAGTAGTATCTAAACTGCATATAGATACTAGGAAAGCAAATGCAATGCGAGCATTTATTTCAAGAGGTCTAGAATACAAAAACGGGGAACTAATGCTGAGGTAGGATGTGCTGGATCTGGAGAGGGCCCAGAGGAGGTTTACAAGAATGATCCCAGGGATTAGTGGGTTAACATATGATGAGCATTTGTCGCCTCTCGGCCTGTACTCCCTGGAGATTAGAAGGATGAGGGGACACCTCATTGAAACTGTGAAAGGCCTGAATAGAGTGGATGTGGAGTTTCCACTAGTGGGTGAGTCTAGGACTAGAGGACATAGCCTCAGAATTAAAGGATGTTCCTTTAGGAAAGAGATGTGAAGGAATTTCTTTAGCCAGAGGGTGGTGAATCTGTGGGATTCTTTGTCACAGAAGGCTGTGGAGGCCAAGTCAGTGGATATTTTTAAAGCAGAGATAGATAGATTATTGATTAGTATGGGTGTCAGGTGTTATGGGGAGAAGGCAGGAGAATGAGGTTAGGAGGGAGAGATAGATCAGCCATGATTGAATGGTGGAATAGACTTGATGGGCTGAATGGCCTAATTCTGCTCCTATCACTTATGACCTTATGACCTATGCACACTTATGCTGTAGGACAATAACTAACTCCATCTGCAATAACAAGCTATTTACATGTTAACAAGCACACAACAAGCTTATCGTGTAGATACCAGTATAGCATTGGGGTTATCGAGTGGGCACCTGCATTCACTGGTATTTCATTGAGGTAACCCCCACGACACCTCTGGAAGGCTCAACAGTTAGTTCTGGCATCCCAGAACCCCCCCCCCCCCCCACCTCCTCAAAACCTGCTCTCGCAATGTAATTTAAAAGGGTGACTTTAACATTTCCTGTAAAATGTTATAAATACTACCTGTATTAACACAACACTGGAAGGAACATTTGAGTATTGGTATACCTGATAATTTAGGCATCTTGTACAACTTATCACTCCGGTTGAATGGTTGATATTAAAATTCCTTGAGGATTTCTGAGCAATCAGTGAGTATGAAATAATTGAGTTAGGATGGTTTCTCTCATCTGCGTCTGTGGCAATAACTCTGTAAAATTCTTTACCTAAACGGAACGCAATATATTAATTTAAAAATATTTACTTGTCAAATCATATTCCCAGCAACAGTGTTATTATATCTTTAAGCATCAGAAGAATTTCTGGTAATTTATTTTGATGTTGACATGTTTCATTGAACTCTCTTGAATCCTCTTTGTCATAGAAACATAGAAAATAGGTGCAGGAGTAGGCCATTCGGCCCTTCGAGCCTGCACCGCCATTCAATATGATCATGGCTGATCATCCAACTCAGTATCCTGTACCTGCCTTCTCTCCATACCCCCTGATCCCTTTAGCCACAAGGGCCACATCTAACTCCCTCTTAAATATAGCCAATGAACTGGCCTCAACTACCTTCTGTGGCAGAGAACTCCAGAGATTCACCACTTTCTGTGTGAAAAATGTTTTCCTCATCTTGGTCCTAAAAGATTTCCCCCTTATCCTTAAACTGTGACCCCTTGTTCTGGACTTCCCCAACATCGGGAACAATCTTCCTTCATCTAGCCTGTCCAACCCCTTAAGAATTTTGTACGTTTCTATAAGATCCCCCCACAATCTTCTAAATTCTAGCGAGTACAAACCGAGTCTATCCAGTCTTTCTTCATATGAAAGTCCTGACATCCCAGGAATCAGTCTGGTGAACCTTCTCTGTACTTCCTCTATGGCAAGAATGTCCTTCCTCAGATTAGGAGACCAAAACTGTACGCAATACTCCAGGTGTGATCTCACCAAGTCCCTGTACAACTGCAGTAGAACCTCCCTGCTCCTATACTCAAATCCTTTTGCTATGAATGCTAACATACCATTCGCCTTCTTCACTGCCTGCTGCACCTGCATGCCTACTTTTAATGACTGGTGTATCATGACACCCAGGTCTCGCTGCATCTCCCCCTTTCCTAATCGGCCACCATTCGGATAATAGTCTACTTTCCTGTTTTTGCCACCAAAGTGGATAACCTCACATTTATCCACATTATACTGCATCTGCCATGCATTTGCCCACTCACCCAGCCTATCCAAGTCACCTTGCAGCCTCCTAGCATCCTCCACACAGCTAACACTGCCCCCCAGCTTCGTGTCATCCGCAAATTTGGAGATGTCGCATTCAATTCCCTCGTCCAAATCATTAATATATATCGTAAATAGCTGGGGTCCCAGCACTGAGCCTTGCGGTACCCCACTAGTCACTGCCTGCCATTGTGAAAAGGACCCGTTTACTCCTACTCTTTGCTTCCTGTCTGCCAGCCAGTTCTCTATCCACATCAATACTGAACCCCCAATACCGTGTGCTTTAAGTTTGTAATAGAGTTGCACTTTTTAACATTGCTTAAAAAAAGCTATTAGCTGTTCTCACTAGATATCACTGCATCATCTCTGCGTGTAAATGAGATGTATAGTCTTTCTGCTGGCTGGTTAGATCGTGACAATACCTTTTCACTGTACCTTGGTGACAGTGGTTGACAGTGAGGAGAAAACCTTTAGACTTCAGGGAGATGTAGATTGGTTAGTTCAGTTGGGTAGAAAAGGGCAAGTGGAATTTAACTCAGAGAAGTGTACGATAATGCAGGTGCAGGAGAACTCCCTGTCTGAGGTAGAATTCTGACCCATGATTGCTCAAACTGGAAAAGGATCATTCACAATGATATTGAAAACCTCAAGTCCATGCACCAGAAATGTACATGATTTGCGTAGCGTTAATTGAATCTATTTCGTTGGTGGTTGTTCTCATCCATGCCAGCAAAGGTTATGGTGCTCTTTGGGATTTATCTTGTGTCACTGTTTCTAACTGTAGAAGACAGTTTGGTAGATCGTGCAAGGGCCGTGCTTATAGGCTAGAAGAAAATAAACTTAATCGAGGATGCAACACATTTCTTAGTGTTAATTCTGGCCAAATTGGAGATGCCAGGACACAAACATTGAGTAAAGGCTTCTGGGCTGTTAGGCCATTTGGTCAATTTAAATGTGCCTTTTGCAGAAATGGGACAAGCTGCAGAATGGTGCCAGCGTGTCTGGAGTCTAGATAAGAGTTGCAGGGAAAGAATGGGACATCTGCAGATTCCTACAATTAGGTGTAAATTGCATGAAACGGATTGGGTGAATGCAAACCAGACATACACATTGTAAATATTGTTACAAAGCTTTACTTTGCTAGATGTTGATTGGGTTAAGTGTTGAGCCTTGTCTGGGTTTCTTGAATATCTGGGCAAATGTTGCTAGGTTTGCTTCCTTCCAGAAGCTCCATTTGAATACATTGTATTAGTTACTGTGTTATTGGGTTAGGGAAATGTCTATCATGTACTGTGTTCATCAATATCTGTTATTGGACTGTAAAGAGACCACCCCATGTGGTTTGGCCCCTCAAAGTTCAAGGACCTATAAATAGTAGCTCCCACGAGGTCCTGTTTCGATTTTCTGGGAGAACGCTTGGGACTGCATGACCTTTTGGAGTGTCTCTGCTTGCACGAGGCTAGAAGGGTTTGGCCAAGCAGATACAAGGATCGAACCCGCGGTGGTTAGGTATAGTAGTGGGGAACTGTTATTGTGTTTTTCCAAAATAAAGTTTAGATGCGCAAGTGCTTGACTCAGTATTTTATGGACTGAAACTAGACTGGCGGGAAGCTTAGAACGAGCTATTTACATTAGCACTTTAAAATGGAGCAGGAAGCACACAAATCCCTGTGTAATCGGCAAACGACGCACACCCATCAAAAGCTCCATGTGTGTAAATGTCCACAGTTCCCCCATTGACCACCAATCACCTCTCAATCCACATACAGAATCGGAGAGAAAAGCAAAGTCTTTGCCAGTGCTGAGGGACTGCCTAAAGGAAGAGAAAGATCAGGATAGAAACACGGGACTGTCGAACCAGGTTTGCAAAAGAAAGACACAAAGTGCAAGAGAAAGTCAGCAGGTTAAGCAGCATTTCTGGAGAACATGGATAGATGACGCTTTGGGTCAGATCTCTTCTTCAGATTGATAGATCAGGGTACTTGGAAAATAATGACAGGGCTGAATAGAACCAAAGTGAACATGAAATGGGAAATGTTTAACAAATCATTTCACATTTCTTTTAGGTTGCACTATCACATTAGGTAAGTGTGAATCAATTGATGGGTTGATTTTTTAGACTTTCAGAAGGCCTCTGATAAGTGCCGTTCAAGAGATTATTAACCCAATTAAAACACACAGTATTAAGTTATATATATTGAATGGATCGACGATTGATTTAATAGACAGCAAACAGTAGTAATAAATGAGGCATATTCAGGTTGGAAGGCTGTGATCAGTTGATCAAGCCCCAACTGTTCACAATCTGTGTTAATAGTAATCGAGATTCAGGGATCATATAGTTCTTTGAAATTTAACCTGATTTAATATCAATCAATCTGTTTTTGAGATGTTGAAATGTAATCTATTGTGTCCATCCTGTTAAATATTTTACAAATGTATGATAACTTAATCTTCATAAATTTACCACTTTTACCATTGAAACTATTTAAAAGAAAATAGCGCGTGGGATTTTTTTTGTTAGAGTGCAGTATCTTTTTTTTAAATTTGTGGCACTGTTGTAGACCACACTTTAATTGGTAGGCACGTTTAATTAAATTGTATCTTCACCACCACTAAACCTTGTAAATTATCAGAACCATTTCTTGGTGGATCATCGCACTTCATTTCAATGACTCTCTGGCGAGCTGCAATCAGTGAGAAACTTGTTTCCATGTAGCTTCTAAGAACTTGTTCAGTACTGTCCTTCCCAGGGCATTTTTTTTCACCCGTCTGTGGAGGGTTGCTTGGAGAAGAAGACACAATATGGTGGAGTAACTCAGCAGATCAGGCAGTAATTTGTGTTTTTTGTAAACCAGCATTTGCGGTTCCTTGCTTCTGAAGTTGGTTTGGAGTTGATTTAGGATTGTAAGATACTCTAAAACAAGGTGTTGTATTGGAATTATCTGGGTGCACTTTTTCAATAGTCCTTTACATTAACCCATCTGCATTAGCCCTATGGTATCTTACACTTAAAAATTACAGCTTATGGAATTTTCCTCTTTTGTCTTTGGTCTAATTGCTTCCGTCAAAGAGTGAACTCAAAACCACTTACCCTTACTAATATTTTCTGGTATTTCTACTTTATACACAGATTGATTGAAGACTGGTGGATTATCATTGATGTCTTTCACTTTAACTTGATACTTCAGAATTTGATCTACTTCCACAGAAGATTCTGCACTGATAGCATGAATATATATCTGAATAAATAAACAAAAATAATGGGCAATAAATAAGCATTATGGTAAGTCAGAGGTAATGAAATCAAAATGAAAATTTATCCTGTTTTGAATTTTATTCAGTCTCGTCGGTCAAAACATCTAGAACAGAATTTATTGTCATCCTTATTGATCAAAAACTGAGCGGTTCGGCTGGGCCATTGAAAATGTCCATTAATTGTGAACCAAATTGCCACCAGACTAGAGTTTTATGACTGGAAGATGGTTCAGGAGGGAAGATTTATCTTTCTACCCAGGGTACACATAAACCAATGGGGTTTAGATTAGTTTAGAGATACAGAGTGGGAACAGGGCTTTTTGCCCATCGAGTCCGCACCGACCAGCGATCCCCGCACACTAACACTATCCGACACACACTATGGACAATTTACAATTTTACCAAAGCCAATTAACCTACAAACCTGTGTGTCTTTGCCAGTGTGGGAGGAAACCAGAGCACCCGGAGAAAACCCACGCAGGTCATGGGGAGAACGTTCAAACTCCGTACAGACAGCACCCGTAGTCCGGATTGAACCCGGGTCTCTGGCGCTGTAAGGCAGTTGCTTTACCATGGCACTACGTGCTACCCTTACAATACTCCAGTGGTTTCATGCTCATCAATATCTATACTTTCCTCATATCTATTAATTGCATTTAATGCCATTCATTAAGCTAAAAACAAAACACAAGAGGAACTCAGCAGGCCAGGCAGCATCTATGGATGGAAATGAAGAAACAAAATGTCAGCTTGTGACCCTTTTGCAGATTCAAGCCAGAAGTGTTCCAACCTGAAACATCGTCTGTCCATTTCCCTCCATAGATGCTGACTGGCCAATCGAATTCCTGTGGCACTGTAGATACAAGGAACCGCAGATGCTGGTTTACAAAAGAAGGCAACAAAGCACTGGAGTAACTCAGTGGGTCATGCAGCATCTCTGGAGAACATGAGGAGTTCCTCAGAGATGCTACCTGACCCGTTGAGTTACACCATCGCATTATGTCCTTCAGCACTTTGTGTTTTGGTCAGTGTTACAGAATCTGCAGACTCTTGTGTCTCCTCTAGTCATGGCTCCTAGGCTATGTTCAGTAATCTAACCACTGTGCCAATGTTTTAATTGGGTTTCCATGTAAAATGTATGGATTGTTTGGGAGCTTCCTTTACGGGGACACCATTCACCTGTTCACCATTCACCTGCACAGCACCCAGGGAATCCATATTACTACTCAATGAGTTTTTGGAGATATTTTCTTTGCACTAAGTCTACCCTGTCATTTTTAGTTTAGTTTATTTTGGAGATCCAGCACAGAAACAGGCCCTTTGGCCCACCAGTCCACACCGACCAGCGATCCCCACCCACTAACACTACCCTACACACACAAGGGGCAATTTTACACCAAGCCAATTAACCTCAAAACCTGTGCATCTTTGCAATGTGGGAGGAAACAGGAGCACCTGACAAAATTAAAATTATTTTGTCACAACAATTTAACAGCATGCAATTTATTAAACATGAACAGATGCAAAAGAGTTAACATTTACTGCAAATACTGGTGTTTTCTCACGATCAATTTTGCCCGAAACCATGATTGTGTTTGAAATTTTGTTCAGGAAAAACAAGCCTTTATCAACTCCATTGCCACCTAGTTTAAATATGATATTCTGTGTTTGGGTCTTGTCATTGTTTATCTGAAAAACAAAAGAAAAATCACAATTATTCCAATGATTCCATTTCAAATCCAGTTCTCTTCTATCCACCATTAAACCATCATCATTAAAATGCAAGTCCCTCTTATTTCATAGTTCAATATATAGAAACTGATCATAACAGAGGAAGTATCCGAAAAGTCAATGCCAAATTGTGTGGTGTATCATTTCACAAAATCCTCAAGGTGGCGGGTGTATGGAGCAAGGTACACAAAATTGCTGGGGAAACTCAGCGGGTGCAGCAGCATCTATGGAGCGAAGGAAATAGGCGACGTTTCGGGCCGAAACCCTTCTTCAGACTCATGGGGGGTGGGGGGGGAAGAAAGAAGGAAAAGGGGAGGAGGAGGAGGAGCCCGAGGGCGGGCGGATGGGAGGGTGGGAGGAGACAGCTAGAGGGTTAAGGAAGGGGAGGAGACAGCAAGGGCTAGCAAAATTGGGAGAATTCAATGTTAATGCCATACGGACGCAAGGTCCCCAGACGGAATATGAGGTGCTGTTCCTCCAATTTCCGCTGTTGCTCACTCTGGCAATGGAGGAGACCCAGGACAGAGAAGTCGGATTGGGAATGGGAGGGGGAGTTGAAGTGCTGAGCCACCGGGAGTTCAGGTAGGTTATTGCGGACTGAGCGGAGGTGTTCGGCGAAACGATCGCCCAACCTACGCTTAGTCTCCCCGATGTAAATCAGCTGACATCTAGAGCAGCGGATGCAGTAGATGAGGTTGGAGGAGATACAGGTGAACCTTTGTCGCACCTGGAACGACTGCTTGGGTCCTTGAATGGAGTCGAGGGGGGAGATGAAGGGACAGGTGTTGCATTTCTTGCGGTTGCAACGGAAAGTGCCCGGGGAGGGGGTGGTGCGGGAGGGAAGGGAAGAATTGACGAGGGAGTTGCGGAGGGAGCGGTCTTTACGGAAGGCAGACATGGGGGGAGATGGGAAGATGTGGCGAGTGGTGGGGTCACGTTGGAGGTGGCGGAAATGGCGGAGGATTATGTGTTGTATTTGGCGGCTGGTGGGGTGAAAGGTGAGGACCAGAGGGACTCTGCCCTTGTTGCGAGTGCGGGGATGGGGAGAGAGAGCAGTGTTACGGGGTGTGGATGAGACCCTGGTGTGAGCCTCATCTATGGTGGCGGAGGGGAATCCCCGTTCCCTGAAGAACGAGGACATTTCCGATGCCCTGGTATGGAATGTCTCATCCTGGGAACAGATGCGGCGTAGGCGGAGGAATTGGGAGTAGGGGATGGAGTCTTTACAGGGATGGAACACATTACAGTGTATGGAACAAGCTGCCAGAGGAGGTAGTTGAGGCAGTGAGTATCCCAACGTTTAAGAAACAGTTAGACAGGTACATGGATAAGACAGGTTTGGAGGTACACAAAAATGCTGGAGAAACTCAGCGGGTGCAGCAGCATCTATGGAGCGAAGGAAATAGGCAATGTTTCGGGCCGAAACCCTTCTTCAGACTATTTCCTTCGCTCCATAGATGCTGCTGCACCCGCTGAGTTTCTCCAGCATTTTTGTGTACCTTTGATTTTCCAATTGTCCACTATAACAAAGTGAGGGGGTTAAAATTGTATAACCTTGTCGGCTGGCATTCTTCTTCTTCTTCTTGCGTATAGCGTGCACAGCCTAAAGTTGTAGGTTAACTTGTTCTATTTGATCTATTTGTTTGTGCACGTCGGGTTGATTGCATTAGTCGAAACAGGGTGGACCACGTGTAGGTTGCAATCTCCCACCCCTCCGCTGGCATTGTAAGGCAGTAACTCTACAGCGCGCAGCACCACTGCACTGCACCAATGGTGCAGGCGCATGGTGTTAAATATAGTTACAGTATAGAGAGCCTGTCGTTGCTCGCCCATGCACCCCAACAAGATCACATCCGAAACTTCCAGCCCCAGTTATGTGTTTGATGTGAATTCAACCCGAGAATTCACCCGGGAGGAAACGGGATCACCCGAGGGAAATCAACGTGGTCACAGGGAGAACGTGTTAACTCCACACAGACAGCACCCGAGGGCAGGATCGAACCAGAGTCTGAGGCGCTGTGAAACAGCAGGTCTGCAGGTGGCGCCACTGTGCCACTTCTTCAGGCAGAACCAAATGTAATCATGTAGCGTCACGTAATCCGTCTTTTAAGCTATTTCCCTTGAAGTGACTTTCTTTTTAAATTTAAATTGATTCAATCCCAAAAAAATAACTTCTGGTAAAGGGCGACTTACTTCTAGGACAGTTTTGGGAAAAGGCCCCTCATCTTCTTCAGTGATATCGATGTTGCCTAGAACCCACATCCTCTTCTGCCGCTGTAACAGAACCTGCTCCAGGCCGACCGCTTGTTGGCAGAAGTTCTGAAACAAAACATCATGCTCGTCAGCGGGTATATTCTCAGATCATTTCGAAAGACAAGTCAAGAATGTTTAATTGTGATACGTTCTGACAACAGAATGGTGAAATCCCTACTTGCAGCAGCCTGTAACACAATACACATAAATAACAAAACACATAATACACACTAAATGTTGGAGTAACTCAGTGGGACTGGCAGCAACTCCTGAGAGAAGGATTGGGGGACCTCAACCATTCCTTCTATCCAGAGGTGCTGCCTGTCCCGCTGAGTTACTCCAGCATTTTGTGTCTATAGTCAGTTTAAACCAGCATCTGTAGTTCCTTCCTAAATATTTTTTTTTGTTACAAATACTTTATTCAAAAAATAAAATCAACATACAGAGTAGTATATCGTTCATAACAAAAGCTGCCTGTGTCGGCAGTTTACAAACAGACAAAAAATTCAAATTCAAATCCCGCCATCCTTATAGAAACATAGAAACATAGAAATTAGGTGCAGGAGTAGGCCATTCGGCCCTTCGAGCCTGCACCGCCATTCAATATGATCATGGCTGATCATCCAACTCAGTATCCCGTACCTGCCTTCTCTCCATACCCTCTGATCCCCTTAGCCACAAGAACCACATCTAACTCCCTCTTAAATATAGCCAATGAACTGGCCTCGACTACCCTCTGTGGCAGAGAGTTCCAGAGATTCACCACTCTCTGTGTGAAAAAAGTTCTTCTCATCTCGGTTTTAAAGGATTTCCCCCTTATCCTTAAGCTGTGACCCCTTGTCCTGGACTTCCCCAACATCGGGAGCAATCTTCCTGCATCTAGCCTGTCCAACCCCTTAAGAATTTTATAAGTTTCTATAAGATCCCCTCTCAATCTCCTAAATTCTAGAGAGTATAAACCAAGTCTATCCAGTCTTTCTTCATAAGACAGTCCTGACATCCCAGGAATCAGTCTGGTGAACCTTCTCTGCACTCCCTCTAGGGCAATAATGTCCTTCCTCAGATTTGGAGACCAAAACTGTACACAATACTCCAGGTGTGGTCTCACCAAGACCCTGTACAACTGCAGTAGAACCTCCCTGCTCCTATACTCAAATCCTTTTGCTATGAAAGCTAACATACCATTCGCTTTCTTCACTGCCTGCTGCACCTGCATGCCTGCTTTCAATGACTGGTGTACCATGACACCCAGGTCTCGCTGCATCTCCCCTTTTCCTAGTCGGCCACCATTTAGATAATAGTCTGCTTTCCTGTTTTTGCCACCAAAATGGATAACCTCACATTTATCCACATTATACTGCATCTGCCAAACATTTGCCCACTCACCCAGCCTATCCAAGTCACCTTGCAGTCTCCTAGCATCCTCCTCACAGCTAACACTGCCCCCCAGCTTAGTGTCATCCGCAAACTTGGAGATATTGCCTTCAATTCCCTCATCCAGATCAATAATATATATTGTAAATAGCTGGGGTCCCAGCACTGAGCCTTGCGGTACCCCACTAGTCACTGCCTGCCATTGTGAAAAGGACCCGTTTACTCCTACTCTTTGCTTCCTGTTTGCCAGCCAGTTCTCTATCCACATCAATACTGAACCCCCAATGCCAGTGTGCTTTAAGTTTGTATACTAATCTCTTATGTGGGACCTTGTCGAAAGCCTTCTGGTAGTCCAGATACACCACATCCACTGGTTCTCCCCTATCCACGCTACTCGTTACATCCTCGAAAAATTCTATAAGATTCGTCAGACATGATTTACCTTTCGTAAATCCATGCTGACTTTGTCCAATGATTTCACCACTTTCCAAGTGTGCTGCTATCCCATCTTTAATAACTGACTCTAGCAGTTTCCCCACTACCGATGTTAGACTAACTGGTCTGTAATTCCCCGTTTTCTCTCTCCCTTCCTTCTTAAAAAGTGGGGTTACGTTTGCTACCCGCCAATCCTCAGGAACTACTCCAGAATCTAAAGAGTTTTGAAAGATTATTACTAATGCATCCACTATTTCTGGAGCTACTTCCTTAAGTACTCTGGGATGCAGCCTATCTGGCCCTGGGGATTTATCGGCCTTTAATCCATTCAATTTACCCAACACCACTTCCCGGCTAACCTGGATTTCACTCAATTCCTCCAACTCCTTTGACCCGCGGTCCCCTGCTATTTCCGGCAGATTATTTATGTCTTCCTTAGTGAAGACGGAACCAAAGTAGTTATTCAATTGGTCCGCCATATCCTTGTTCCCCATGATCAACTCACCTGTTTCTGACTGCAAGGGACCTACATTTGTTTTAACTAATCTCTTTCTTTTCACATCTATAATCTATAGATGCACCTATACAATCGACCTCCTGTGGCGACCAGCGTTCGCGGAAGGCCTCCAGCGTCCCCGTGGACACCGCGTGTTCCCTCTCCAGGGACACGCGGGCACGGACGTAGGCCTTGAAGAGGGGCAGGCAGCCGACCCCTGTGCTCCATCCTAACACTAGGAGGTTCCCCTGGGACACAGTGGGGGTCGCTAGAGGAGAGGGATGTTGGGTCACGGACCTGCAGGCTTCCTAGATCGGGGGGGGGGGGGGGTGGAGGTTCCTTTATGCGAGCCGGACTTTGGACTCTTTGTGTTTTCTGTTTTTTTTTAATTTATTTTAAACGGCGCCAAACCTTTTATGCGCCGACTGTGCATTTGTAGTTGTGCTAAAGAGTTCAACTGTGCAGTGTGTGCGTGAGAACATAGAACCATTACGTAACTTTTAAAATATCAACACACTGTTTTCTTTTGTTGCAATGATATAAGCAATTCAACAGATCCTTGACTTACAGATCAAAATAATAAGATAATTATACGTGGGAGATAGTGGGGAGGAAGGAAGAGTGGGAGGATATGGTTGAGGGAACAGCTTTTACAATGATATTGTCAATCTGATGAAGGCGAGGTACATTCTCTCCCTTCTTCTTGCGTATGGCGTGCACAGCCTAAAGTTGCAGGACAACTTGTTCTATTTGATCTTACTTGATTGTGCACGCCAGGTTGATTGCATTCGTCGAAACAGGGCGGACTACGTGAAGGTTGCAATCTACCACCCCATTCTCTCCCTTAAACACCCTTCTGATCCATCTCACCAGTGGAATGGCTCCTGAGCGCTATCAGGACATCAAGGACCTGTGAAGTTGTGCAACTTATCACCCATACAACTCAACACCAGATTCAAACATTCCAACCCAATTTGTAGGAAGGAACTGCAGACGCTGGTTTACACCAAAGATAGACACAAAATGCTGGAATAACCCAGCGGGACAGGCAGCATCTCTGGAGAGAAGGAAAGGGTGACGTTTTGGGTCGGGACCCTTCTTCAGTCTCGACCCGAAACGTCACCCATTCCTTCTCTCCAGAGGTGCTGGCTGTCCCGCTGAGTTATTCCAGCATTTTGTGTCTACCTTCAATTCCAGCCCAATTGTTCATTGTTTATTTGATACTATAAGTAAAGGGAAATAAATTTGCGACAACCATCGTTTACTGATGAAACATACATGTTCACATGGGTCCAATGGTATTTTATTGTCACATGTATCGAGGCACAGTGAAATTAATTTTTGCATACAGTTCAGTAAAAATCGTACTAATCTAAGGCACAATCATAAAGCCCGATCAGCTGAGAAGGTTATTGGTTGGAACCTTCCCTCCATTGGCGAACTGTGCACTGCAAGGGCCAGGAAGCGAGCAGGTAAGATTATCTCTGACCTCTCTCACCCTGGCCACAAACTCTTTGAATCACTTCCCTCTGGAAGGCGACTCCGGACTGTCAAAGCTGCCACAGGCAGACATAAATCAGCTTTTTTTCCACGAGTAGTAGCTCTACTCAATAACCAAAAATCTGGAGCCTCCTTTTGCTCTGCTATTTTATTTAATTCACATGTTTAATCGATAATATTTTGTTATTAATGTTTAATGTTTTGTGTGTCATTCCTAACTGTCACTGTATGTCATGTTGTCACTTGCGGGTGGAGCACCAAGGCAAATTCCTTGTAGGTGAATACTTGGCCAATAAACTTATTCATTATTATTACCATTATACTTAATTATACGAGATGGTAGATTACGAATGATAGATTACACATCGAGGTAGATTACACTACGGTAGTGCACAAGAGTCGCCACATTTCTGGCGGCATCATACGTGCTTCCAGTTCGAAGTTGTAACATAGAAACATAGAAAATAGGTGCAGGAGTAGGCCATTCGGCCCTTCGAGCCTGCACCGCCATTCAATATGATCATGGCTGATCATCCAAATCAATATCCCATACCTGCCTTCTCTCCATACCCCCTGATCCCTTTAACCACAAGGGCCACATCTAACTTCCTCTTAAATCTAGCCAATGAACTGGCCTCAACTACCATCTGTGGCAGAGAATTCCACAGATTCACCACTCTCTGTGTAAAAAATGATTTTCTCATCTCGGTTCTAAAAGACTCCCCTCTTATCCTTAAGCTGTATCCCCTTGTTCTGGACTTCCCCAACATCGGGAACAATTTTCCTGCATCTAGCCTGTCCAACCCCTTAAGAATTGTGTAAGTTTCTATAAGATCCCCCCTCAACCTTCTAAATTCTAGCGTGTACAAGCCGAGTCTATCCAGTCTTTCTTCATATGAAAGTCCTGCCATCCCAGGAATCAGTCTGGTGAACCTTCTCTGTACTCCCTCTATGGCAAGAATGTTTTTCCTCAGATTAGGAGATCAAATCTGTACGCAATACTCCAGGTGTGGTCTCACCAAGACCCTGTACAACTGCAGTAGAACCTCCCTGCTCTTATACTCAAATCCTTTTGCTAATAGTAACAAAATGTTCTTTCTGCCCTAAAGGCCCATCGTCCTGGCAGCGGCACTTGGTTGGAGTTGCGGGCAATCCTTAATTTGTATACAGGCTTGGGGGTTAAAAATTAGTCCTTGATATTAAGGGTAAAAAATAAAAATCAAGCAGATGGATATTTATTGGTAATAAATTTACAAATGCGGGAGAAAGATGAGACCATCAACCTTCAAATGTGCACATTGACATTGCAATGAATATATTGCCCACTGCTTTTTGAAGTTAGTTTGCAGTATTTTTCTTCTCTCATGGTCAGTCATAGAAATTAGCCAAACATGGAAAATAAGTGATACGGAAATTAATTTTTCAGTGGAAGAGCAATGAGACGCCCCAAAAAAAAGCAGATATCTCCAGTGTCTCAGAGATTGTATTATTGTCTTTATAAACTGGAAATTATGTTGATCAACCTATTGTTCTTTAAAGAAGCAATAGGCAATTTGTGCTGAGGATGAGGGCAACCAGTGGAGAGGTACATTATACTTCGACTTCCAGAAGGCACGTGATAAGGTGCTGTACGGTATAAAGTAGCTCATGCTTCAGGAGATAACATGGTGCGGATAGAAGATGCACCGGCTAACAGGTAATAAAGTTCATGTTCGTAAGTGATAGGAGCAGAATTAGGCTATCCTGCCGTTGAATCATGGCTAATCTATCTTTCCCTCTCAACCCCATTCTCCTGCCTTATCCCCATAACCATAACTTCATAAAGAGGGGATATTAGTTGTTTTTTTCTTTGGTTGGCAAGATGTAAAGAGTGGTGGGCCATGAGATTAGTGGTGGAGGTCAACTTTTAAAGTTTATCAAAATGACTTGAAAACACGGAAGCCAGGATTGCTAACTTTGTTTATGACTTGAAGTTAAGGGCCTGTCCCACTTACACGACTTTTCAGCGACTGTCTTCGACGTTCAAACGCGAGGGCACTCGCCTGAAAATCGTCGAGCTGGACACACACACGCACACGCACACACACGTGGATGGAGGGGGGGAGAGGGGGAGAGATGGGGAGAGAGAAGGAGTGGAGACTTCTAAGAAGCCAGACAACTTTTAATAAAGTTTAGCGGGCATTTAACATCACCGGTCGTTTTTCTTTGGTCCTGAAAACTCAAATGAGCGAATTAAAATGCCCGATCAGCAAAGGAGATTGCCTACGGCTACCCTCGACTGCCTATAACTATATAGTGACCCCAATCCACTGCACTACGAGTTCAAAAGAACCATCCCGACCAATTTTTACTTGCGGAAAAATTTTCAGCACGCTGAAAAATTTATTCGATCAAACTGAGGCGGCGAGTATGCGGGAACTTCCCTCGAGCATGAAGGAGAGTTACAGTGACCTCCTAGGACCACGTGACGACCATGTGAGTTAGAGTCGAGAGCAAACTCTTCTAAACTCGCAAATTAGATCGCCGCGGTGGGACAGGCCCTTCACAGGGGGAACTAAATCAGGACATAATGAGTCTACAAATGATTTATATTAGTTTAGGTCAGTGGACAAAGATATGACAAATGAAATATAATTGAGGGAGATTTGAAATTGTCCGGTTTGGAAGGAAAAGTATCAATTAAATGGAGAGAGTTTGGAGAGCTCTAAGATGCTGAGAGATCTGAATGTCCCAGTGCATCATTCACAAAAGTCTTGGATACAAGCACTTAGGAAATCTAACAACACGTTATGATGTATTGCTTGGGGAATGGAATATAAAAGTTGGGGTACAATACAGGCACTCCCCAACTTACGTAATAGGTGACTTATGTAACCTCACACTTATGTAATCAATTCTTTAAGGCCATTGCTTTATTTCCGAGCCGCGCATCTCGGTGGTATCAGTAGCAGTGCGCTACTGCTGTTGCATGCGGCGGTTAACACAAGCCAGTCAGCAAACCAGAGAGCAGTGCTGAACCACTAACTGCTTCTTTGGTGACCCTCGGAGTATCCTTAATCGGACTTTGCTGGCTTCACCTTGCACTAAACGTTACTCCTTATTAAATGGCTCGATTATAATCATGTATTGTCTCGCTGCTACAGCATGCAACAAAAAGCTTTTCACTGTACCTCAGTACATGTGACAATAAACTAAATGGTAACTTCTCGTGGATGCTCCCATGTGGTCTCCGCATCAAATAGTACATTTTACGCATGTGCAGTAGCATTTTGATGTATGCAAAGGTCTGCAGGACATCACCCTTACGCAAGTCAGGGAGCATCGGTATTTGAATTATATTGGGAGTTGGTCAGACCTTATCTGCAGCATTGTTTAGAAGTCTTTGCTGGACTTTATCCTTCACTGGACTTTATCTTATCCTGCACTATACATGATTCCCATTATCATGTATCGGTACATTGTGGATGACTCAATTGTACTCATGAAAAGTCTTTCCACTGACCGGTTAGCACGCAACAAAAGCTTTTCATTGTATCTCGGTACACGTGACAATAAACTCAACAACATTATTCTCCTTATTTAAGAAAAGGTATTGGTGCGTTAACAGCAATTAAAAAAGATTGACAAAACTATTATTTGGAATGGTTGGGTTACCTCATGAGAAAAGAATGGGCAGTTTTGGAGGTTTATATCCTTGGAAGTTCAGAAGAGGTAAAGATGCTTCCAATGAGGGATCCTGCCAAAGTTGACGTGGAAATGCATTTGCTCTTGTGGGAGAGTCTGCGGTTCACTGTTGTAAATAAGGAGTCAACCATTTAACACGGAGCTGAGGGTATTCATTCTCTCTCTCTCTCTCTCTCTCTCTCTTTCTCTCTCTTTCTCGTTCTCTTTCTCTCTCTCCCTCCCTCCTTTGAGAATCCTTGAAACTCTCTTGGTAAAGGAACATTAGCTGTAGAAGCAAAGTCCTTAAACAATCTTAAGGCAGACGTAGATAGAGTTCGGAAGCTATCAAGGGATAAACAGGAATGTAGAGCTGAGCTATCAATCAAATCCGCCATGTTTTTATTAAATGGCGGAGCAAACAGAAGCAGCTGAGTAGCCTATCCCTACTCCGATTTCATAAACGCCTCTGGATGATTAAATATAACCATTTACGGTAAGATGGCAATTTTGACACGGTAAATTTAGAAAGATTTGTTTTCATTATAAATGTCACCATTGAACGCAGAGATAACAAAAAAAATAACTTATGAACGATTGCAGCGTTCATATTTTCAGCATATCGCAAGTAATGTGCCTTCTCCATATTATTCTCCACTTACAAAGTTCAACTATCAAGGTCACTGCTCTCAACTGACGATGCGCCAACCCCAACAATTAGCCATCCATTAAAATTATAAATAAATAGAATGAAAATAGTTCATCTTTTAAACGCTTATTTTAAACAGTGATCTTAACTGCAGTCAGTTTTCTCAATCACCCATGTATCTTGCTGCTAAATTAAAGATAGAAAAAGGGTAATACTTACCGCAGGATAGAAAAAGAGCAAAATCCATATTTCCACACTGACATACATTGTGCAGTGATGAGATTTGCGAATGATATGCACCCGCTTATTGCCAGATGATATCAGTCTTTCCTATGAAAAATAAACTGGATCAGCGGGTATAAAAGTTGTCACGAACACATAGGAAGTGGGTGTATCTTGTACTTTACACTAGACTGAACGCGCCAGGCAACTTATCAGTTTATCAGCAAGAACAAAGAGAAGGGATGGTTTTATCTCTATACAACCGTGTTAAAACTTTATAACCAAACCGAAGCCAACAGGCAACGTAATCATGAACTGCAATTAATAACAGAACTTTGAATCATTTATGGGCGAGAATCATTTACAGTTCAGCAAACTGTGATGCCCCTGTCCCACTTAGGAAACCTGAACGTAAACCTCTGGAGACTTTGTGCCCAACCCAAGGTTTCCGTGCGGTTCCCGGAGGTTAAATACATGATTAAAATCGAGTCATTCACAGTGTATAGATCATGATAATGGAATAATGTTTAGTGCAAGGTAGAGCCAGTAATGTCCGATCAAGGATTGTCCGAGGGTCACCAAAGAGGTAGATAGTAGTTCAGCACTGCTCTCTGGTTGCGGTAGAATGATTCAGTTGCCTGATAACAGCTGGGAAGAAACCGTCCATGAATCTGAAGGTGTGCGTTCACACACTTCTATACCTTTTGCCCGATGGGAGAGGGGAGAAGAGGGAATGGCTAGGGTGCGCCTTGTCCTTGATTATGCTGCTGACCTTGTCGAGGCAGTTTGAGTTGTAAACAGAGTCAATGGAAGGGAGGTTGGCTTGTGTGATGGTCTGGGCTGCATCCACAATTCGCTGCAATTTCTTGCAGTTTAGATGGGAAGGCAAAGGCATGTTCCACCTGTCAGCTTTTTGTCCACTTGCTATTATTATTATCCAGCTCATTTTGCAGATAACCAGAATTTAGTGGGTAAACTTTATCTAGCAAAGGAAATGTAGAAAACACTTACAGGGCATTACAGCGTAGATGTAGGTAGGGGGTGGTGTTTCCCCACCAGGGTCAAATCTTAAAGTATTCTGGCCATGCACAACTGAAAGGAGGAAAATAAATCTCTTCAATCAGAGACTCACAAAACTTTCAAATTATCTGCCAAGGAGGGCTGTAGAAACTCTACTATTGTAAAGAGACAGATCAATTCATTTTTGGATGTTGAGGGAATTACATTGTGGAAATATTGCAGGGAACTGCAGCTGAAGTAAAAGAACAGTCGATATATTTGAGTAACAGAACAAGCCAAGAGGCTGTTTAACTGACTCCACCTTTTATTTGTTTTGTCCTTTAGTTATAAAACAAGATCATTAAGACTGCTTATAAAACTACTGTTTCCCTCATGTCTACCAGTACTTATAATGGGCCTTTCATTGAATTGTTACGACTTGTGCAACTTGTTCTCATTTGGGGATTGAACCAATAATAAGAGAAACGTTTATTCTACAGCAAAGAATTTTTATTGGAATTGGAGATCTTCTGAAAAAAATTATGGTCGTCATAATCTGACATTTGACACGACAATTTCATCTAACTGTCTTTAATGAGTACTAAACCCTGCATACTCACCACAGTCTTGGGAGTCATCCACCAATGATCCCACGGCATAAGTTCCGGTCATTGACTGGGTCATACAAGTTATAGCAGTAGAATTAGGCCATTGGGCCCATCGAGTCTACTCCGCCATTCAATCATGGTTGAGCTCTGCCTCCAAATCCCATTTTCCTGTCTTCTCCCCATAACCCTTGACACCCGTTCTAATAAAGAATTTGTCTATCTCTGCCTTAAAATTATCCACAGACTTGGCCTCCACAGCCCTCTGTGGCAATGAGCTCCACAGATTAACTAACCTCTGACTGAAGAAGTTCCTCCTCACCTCCTTTCTAAGAGAGCTGTCTTTAATTCTGAGGCTATGACCTCTGGTCCGAGACTCTCCCACCAGTGGAAACATCCTTTCCTCATCCACTCTATCTATGCCTTTCATTATTCTGTAAGTTTCAATGAGGCCCCCCCTTGCCTGAAGTCATCTGCAGTCTCAACCTGAAGCGTCACCTGTCCATTTCCCTCCACAGATGCTGTCTGACCCATTGAGTTACTCCAGCACTTTGTATTTTTTTCAAGGTTCCAGCATCTGCAGTTCTATTTGTCTCATTTTATTTCCTTCTGCTGCCATCTGCTGGTGATTGAGATGATTAGCAGTGCAAACACTCAGTTGCACCATCAAATAGTGCTGATTGTTATCAACTGACATCAGCTTCATACCATATTTGATGGTAACTTAAGCTTCATACCATCTCCCTAAATACAGCCCTGCCTTCCCTTATGCTTGAATGAGAACCATCCCTGCTTTATCTCTCTGGTATCTTGATCAGCCATATTTTTAATTTTAACATGTTGCTCATCTACATTTAAATTCAGCCATTAAATTCAGTCATCAAGTGATTTGGCATGCAAGCTTCTCCGTCATATATTGTTTAATATAATCCAACTGAAGTAAACAAACTAGCCATACAAAGTATTATTTAGTGTGTAGGAAAGAACTGCAGATAGACACAGAAAGCTGGAATAACTGAGCAGGACAGGCAGCATCTCAAGTCAAAAGGAATAGATGACATTTCGGGTCTTCAGGAGGTTCTTGACCCGAAACGTCACCCATTCCTTCTCCCCACAGATGCTACCTGACCCGCTGAGTTACTCCAGAATCTTGCGTCCATCATAGGAAGTATTGTTCATTTCAATAACCTGACCTTCATCATATAATGGCGTTTGGGTTTGGCCGCATGGGTTTTACCTTAAAAATCATCCAACTATTAGCATTCCCAGAGACCAAGAATGAGTCCAGACTTTTTGCTGTCATGTTTGTTACTATTGTAAAGGTTTTCCTTTTATTTCCAAAATTCCAAATGGTATTGATGTTGCACGTTCATTCCCAGTCTGAAAATAAACTGTTCCGCCCAGTAGACACAAAATGCTGGAGTAACTCAGCGGAACAGGCAGCTTCACTGGATAGAAGGAATGGCTGAAATTTCGGGTTGAGACCTTTCTTCAGAGGAGTCAGAGGAGAGGGAGGCACAGAGAAAAGGAAGTGTAACTTTCCTGCCCATTTCCAGTCTGAAGAAGAGTCCCAACCCAAAACATTGCCTGTCCATTTCCTCCAGAGGTGCTGTCTGACCCACTGAGTTATCCCAGCACTTGGTGTTTTACTCAAGATTTCAACATCTGCAGAACCTTGTCTCTCTGGACAACTGTTTTGTTCCGATTCCCCACTGTGGCTTGATTTTTTTTAATGTCTACACAAGAAGACATTAAAGATTGAACATTTCTTTTGACCAGTTGCTAGTTTCAAAAGTTCATCACACCTATGTGATATATTAGCCTAGATTATGTGTCACAAAGACTGGCGCTCAAACACACTCAAGCCCAGTGTTGGAACATTTCCAAAGCAAATACCTTGTGAACAAACAATTCCAGGAAATAGAATGGATTATAACATTGAATCTCACACTTGAGAAGGTGACTAATTGATGCATCACTTACCTGGGAAATTCTCAGAAAGTAGTCGTAGTCATAGACCAAGAATGGAATGGAGTATCGTGTGGAAACAGGCCCTTTGGCCCAACCTACCCACACATGCCCCAGCTACACTAGTCCAAACTTGTCCTATGCATGTATCTAACTGGTTCTTAAACATTGGGATAGTCCCAGCCTTAACAACCTCCGCTGGCTGCTTGTTCCATACACCCACCACCCCTTGTGTGTGTGAAAAAGTTACCCCTCAGATTCCTATTAAAGTTTTTCCCCTTCGCCTTGTCCTCTGATCCTCGATTCCCCTACTCTGGGCAAGAGATTCTGCGCATCTAGTCAAAATTAAGTGACAATAGACAATAGGTGCAGGAGTAGGCCATTTGGCCCTTCGAGCCAGCACTGCCATTCAATGTGATCATGGCTGATCATCCCCAATCAGTACCCCGTTCCTGCCTTCTCCCCATATCCTCTGACTCTGCTATCATTAAGTGCCCTATCTAGCTCTCTCTTGAAAGTATCCAAAAAACCGGCCTCCACCACCCTCTGAGGCAGAGAAGTCCACAGACTGACAACTCTCTTATTCTTAAACTGTGGCCCCTGGTTCTGGACTCCCCCAACACCGGGAACATGTTTCCTGCCTCTAGCGCGTCCAAACCCTTAACAATCTTACGTGTTTCAATAAGATCCACTCTCATTCTTCTAAACTCCAGAGGGCACAAGCCCAGCCGCACCATTCTCTCGGCATATGACACTCCCTCCATCCCGGGAATTAACCGTGTAAACCTACGCTGCGTTCCCTCAATAGCAAGAATGTCCTTCCTCAAATTAGGGGACCAAAACTGCACACAATACTCCAGGTGTGGTCTCACTAGGACTCTGTACAACTGCAGAAGGACCTCTTTTCTACTATACTCGACTCCTCTAAGTGCAAGGAATAGAAGGATATGGATCGTGTACAGTAGAGGAGATCAGTTTAACTTGGCATCAGGTTTGGCAGAAACATTATTGACTGAAGGGCCTGTTTGCCTGCCGTACTATGCTCTATGTTCTGTGAAACACAAATATTAATGATAGACCTTTTGTGAACAAATAAACTTCAAAGGTAAATGCCACCGACTGAACCGATCAGAACCAAAATTGTGGCGACTGCACATTTTGTGGTTGTGCAGAATAATTTCACTGTGATGGGTGTACGTGACAATAAAGAACCATTGAATTGACTGAAGAGATGATTTTGTTACGAAACATGACAGGGGCAACGTCTACTGTCAGGTTGGTCAAAATGTAATAGCTGAATGTTCATAGATTAGACAAGGAAATGTTCATCTACGACATGCACCCTCCTGTCTCAATTATATAGTTTATGTATAATTATTCTTCGAGTGTAATAATTATCCTAGGATTTATGTTTTTTTAAGGAATGAATTTTAACTGATTATATTACAATGCCAGGAGTGATTGAGTCTCACATGATATATTTCAGTTAGGAAACGCTGTCCCTCTTGCAACACATCAAGGCAGTAGGTGATTGAATTAGACTGTACAATTACATTACCTGGCCCACAGCCAACAATGGACAGTTTCCTTGATCATCTAAATCTTTTGCATATATTTAATTCATTTATTCTATATCTCACTACATCACCATCAGTCTCATTTGCCTTTCCCCTCAGTCTGAAGAAGGGTCTTGACCCGAAATGTCACCTATTCCTTTTCTCCAGAGATGCTGCCTGACGTGCTGTGTTACTCCAGCTTTTTGTGTCTATCTGCGTGTACGATTACAAAGCCATTGTATGCACCGTTAGAGTCATGTAGCACCTACAGCCAAAAGCCTTCAGTGTGAAACAAACTTTCTTGTCTCTCCTTCCTCTCTGCAGTTGGTGAGCCGCCAGTTACCACTCCTAACCCGACAAACACCTGGAATTGCAAGATGATCCCTGCAAGCAACCTGCTATGCAATGCAACAATCCATGGATATTTGAAAATTACTCTTACACTTTAATATATTTGTTATGTTTGTAAATCCAGAGTTAACCTGAAGCATTGCAATAAAGTGAAATTGTGTAATAACGTCAAAAGTAAAAGGATCGATCCTGGTGAGCTAACTCCTCATTAAAGGCCAAATTTTCCTTAAAGGAAAAATGATAGTTCAAGTTCAAGTGAGTTTATTGTCATGTGTCCCTGTATAGAACAATAAAATTCTTGCTTTGCTTCAGCACACAGAACATAGTAGGCATTTACTACAAAACAGATCAATGTGTCCATATACTATAATATAAATATATACACACATTAATAAATAAAATGATAAAGTGCAAATAACAGATAATTGGTTATTAATAATCAAAGTTTTGTCCGAGCCAGGTTTAATAGCCTGATGGCTGTGGGGAAGTAGCTATTCCTGAACCTGGTTGTTGCAGTCTTCAGGCTCCTGTACCTTCTACCTGAAGGCAGCGGGGAGATGAGTGTGTGGCCAGGATGGTGTGGGTCTTTGATGATACTGCCAGCCTTTTTGAGGCAGCGACTGCAATAAATCCCCTCGATGGAAGGAAGGTCAGAGCCGACTGGGCAATGTTTACTACGTTTTGTAGTCTTTTCATCTCCAGGGCGCTCAAGTTGCCAAACCAAGCCATGATGCAACCGGTCAGCATGCTCTCTACTGTGCACCTGTAGAAGTTAGAGAGAGTCCTCCTTGACAAACCGACTCTCCTTCAGGAAGTAGAGGCGCTGATGAGCTTTCTTGATAATTGCATTAGTGTTCTCGGACCAGGAAAGATCTTCAGAGATGTGCACGCCCAGGAATTTGAAGCTCTTGACCCTTTCAACCATCGACCCGTTGATATACATGGGGCTGTGGGTCCCCCTCCTACTCCTTCCAAAGTCCACAATCAGTTCCTTGGTTTTGCTGGTGTTGAGGGCCAGGTTATTGCGCTGGCACCATATGGACAGTTGCTCAATCTCTCTTCTATACTCTGACTCACCCCCATCAGTGATACATCCCACGACAGTGGTGTCGTCAGCGAACTTGAAGATGGAGTTCGCACTGTGACTGGCTACCCATTTTACCAAGTGATTTCTTCACAAACACAAAAAACATTTGATTGAAAAATTTGTCTTTCAAATATTTAATTTTTTTCAACACAAGGGGCAGAGCATATCCTCAGAAATAGTTTGTAGGCCATTAACTTAAACCCTCCAATTATCAATACATTTTCTGGTAAGGTTATTTGACAGAATATTAATTCTGTCTGAAGAAGTTTCTCGGCCCGAAACATCACCCATTCCTTCTCTCCAGAGATGCTGCCTGTCCCGCTGAGTTCCTCCAGCTTTTTTGTGTCCATCTTCAGAATATTAATAAAACTTGCTTCATTTCCCGATGTCTTAAAAACTCATACTATATTCTCAATGACATTAAGCACATCAGTGGCAGAAGAACTAGAGCCCATAATAGAAATTTTGACTGCACGACCTTAAAGATCCACTTTATAAGACTCAGAGTAAAATGCTCAAGCTTAGGATCACTTGTAACTAATTATAAAGTTACAGAATATAATGGGCAACATAATAGTGCAGCACGATCCTGACTACGGGTGATCTCTGTATGGAGTTTGAAGGTTCTCCCCGTGACCTGCGTGGTTTTCTCCCACATTCCAAAGACGTACAAGTTTATAGGTTAATTGGCTTGGTAAAATTGTAAGTTGTCAGTAGTGTGTGTAAGATAGTGTTAGTGCGCAGGGATTGCTGATCTGCGCTGACTCAGTGGGCTAAAAGGCCTGTTTCTATGCTGTATCACTACACAAAATTTGAGTTAGATAGAGCTCTAGGGGCTAGTGGAGTCAAGGGATATGGGGAGAAGGAAGGCACGGGTTATTGATAGGGGACGATCAGCCATGATCACAATGAATGGCAGTGCTGATTCGAAGGGCCGAATGGCCTCCTCCTGCACCTAGTTTCTAAATTAAACGTAGCCTTGGTCCAAACATGTCAAAAAGGTCAATTCTGCAGGTCTGGTTAGTGTTAGCCCTTCAATATCAAGGCAGCATTTAACCAAATGTAGCAATAATGTGCACTGGTAAAAGTGAGGTTATTGGGCATCAGAAAGAAAAGTATTCATATGGCTGAAAGCATAAAATATAAACACAAAATTAAATATTTGTTATGCTTGCATTTCAACCATCCCAACTGAATAAGTCTGAAGACTGAAAAAGGGTTCCGACCAAAAATATCACCTATTCTTATTATTCGGAGATGCTGCCTGATCTGCTGAGTTACTCCAGCACTTTGTGTCTATCTTCAGCACAAACCTGCATCTGCACTTCCTTCCTTCCTACACATTGTAAATAAAGGAATTGCGTTGAAATACTGAAAGAGGAATCGAATAAGAGTCTGGGGGTGGAATCTTGTTGGAGCTGGAGTGAGCGCAATACATTTTGGCCTTGCCAGCTAAACTAAGATTGAGTTAAAATGATTTTTTTTTGTTTTAAATCAAGTATTTTCGATGCCATCAACATCAAAGACTTTGTAGTTGTCATTTTGGATTACCTAAATATTTCTCTCATTTAGTTTCAACTTAATCAACTTGGCACTCAAAGAATATCTGTGATTTTATCATTCCTATGAACCATTCACTAATAAGGAACAGGTTAAGAGAAAAACAGATGCAAACAGACAGTTTATTAAAGGTCACTGTGAGTCTGAAGAAGGGTTTCGGCCCGAAACGTCGCCTATTTCCTTCGCTCCATAGATGCTGCTGCACCCGCTGAGTTCCCCCAGCAATTTTGTGTACCTTCTAGTTTATTAAAGGCATCTGTTAAGGGATAATCAATGATCAAATGCTTTAAAAATGCCAAGTATAAATATTTTACATGCATTTTATTGTCCTCTTTTGTCTATATTTTTGTCAACCAAAAAAATTTGCAAACATATTTTTAATAATTAATATTTGAAACCGTCAAAATATCAACTTTTAGAATGCGTTTAATCTCTGCATTAACATTAGTCCCAAAAATTAGTTCAAATACAGGTTACATATCAAACGTTCTCACAGGTGCAGCTTTTTTTAAATTTTACTTTTATTTTTTTTACGAAGGTAGATTTTTAACAATCTTTTCATACAATACTACAATTTAATTGGATGTGGAGGGGATGTTTCCACGAGCAGGAAAGTCTAGGACCAAAGATCAGCCCATAGAATTAAAGGACGTCCTATTAGGAAGAAAATGGAGGAATTTCTTTAGTCAGAGAGTGGAGAATCTGTGGAATTCATTGCCACAGATGGCTGTGGAGGCCGTCTATGGATATTTTAAAGGCAGAGATAGATTATTGATTAGTATGGGTGTCAGGTATTATGGGGAGAAGGCAAGTGAATGGGGTTGCAAGGGAAAGATAGATCAGCCATGATTGAATGGCAGAGTAGACTTAATGGGCCGAATGGCATAATTCTGCTCTTATTTATTAACTTTATGATCATCCATGTTGCTTGGAAGATAGTCAAGGACAAGACCATTGTTTTGATAATCGGAGACTGGAAGCATGTGCCTAGGTTAACAATATCAACAATAAAACACTCCAAGTCGCAGAGAGATTTAACACAGAAGCCCATGTTTACATCGTGTCTTCCATTCCGAGGTAGAACACCATCAGCTCCAAATTTAGCAACAGCTACATTTTTCTGTGTCAAAACACTGACTGTATAATCAGTCTACAATACTTTTATGACACGCAGCTTAAAGGGTTAACATTGGTGCAGACTTTCATCCAGTAGAATTGTACCTAGCTCATTGGAAAAAGACATCCAGTTGCTCGATTTCCCGCTTTTAACACCCACTTTAACACGAGTCATCTTACAAACATTGTTAAACTATGGTAACGATTGTGATGGCAAACAAATTAACTAAATGCTGCTGAATAAAAGAGCACTGTATGCATCCTTTATATTATACTAAAATGGGGAATAAAAATCAAAGCAATAGTGAACTATTGAAAATAGTGAACTAGTGAAAAATTAAAGCAATACTTCTAAAGATCAATATCTTCTTTACTCGGCAACAAAATTAAACAATTTCTAGTGCCATTTTGAAAGGGGCATATTTTCAAGCAGTTGAACAGGGCCAAGATTTTAGGAAAAAGCTATCCAATTACTTCAATTCCTGCTTTTCGCTCAAACACCTGTTTTTATTTCCCAAGTAAGTGTGCAACGGCTTTGCACAATAAAGGGTAAATGCCAATTGATTAGTACGGGTATCCAGGGTTAGGTGGAGAAGGCAGGAGAACAGGGTGAGGAGGGAGGGATAGATCAGCCATGATTGAATGGCAGAATAGACGATGGGCCAAATGGCCTAATTCTGCTCCTATCTCTTGTGACCTTCAGAATGAATGCAATTTATTTTGCAAGATCTGGTGCATTTGAAAACAAGTACTGTAATTCCATTTGCAAATACATTTCTCATTGGCAATACTTGGAAACCGACAAGACGACAAATAATTTTTCCTGGAATCCATGAGTCGCTGCTCATGAATGATCAGCCGCCCTTATATGTTTGCAGAAGGGGCACAATTCTTCCTCTGTAGACAATACGTGGTTGTGGCAGACGGACCTGGTCCAAATGGCTTCAGACAACAATTGTTGAAAATGAATTCTTCAAACCTGCAATTAGTTTAGAGATACAGCATGGAAACAGGCCGGTCGACCCACTGAGTCCATGCGACCATCAATCACCCACTCACATTAGTTTTATGTTATCCCACTTACATCCCCTCCATATACACTGGGGACAATTTACAGAGGCCAATTAACCTACAAACCCACACGTCTTTGAGATCTGGGAGGATGTGCAAACTCCACACAGACAGCAGCCAAGGCCAGGGTTGAACCTGGGTCTTTGGGGCTGAGAGGTAGCAGCTCTCCCTCTGCTCCAGCTGCACCCCTCTGTCGCTCATTGATGCTGAAGAAACTCAACACCCAACTGTTTGTGATCCTGTATTTAAACCTGGATTGCCTAGTTCACCTTCAATGACGTTGTTGAGATTATTATACTTATGATTTAATTTGTGAACAACCACGTTTGCTTGTTTTAAATAGTACGATGAATGTAAATCCTAGCCTAATGAATTACTGAAATTCTACGCCAACTCAATGCATGTGTCACTTTTTATTGAAAATCATCCATAAATTAATACAAAAATGTATAAACAAATGATCAAACGTGTGAAAGATAAGACAGAAGGCTTTGAGGTGAGAAGTAATACTTTGATGCTTTTCAGTGCACAGATTGAGAACTTTGCTGATTTGTCCAGCTCTACTCGAAAACATGCAAAAAACTAGACGGAACAACAAAAAAGTTAAACAGTATTCTATAAACAATTCATGCCAACATTGGAGAAAAGATTGAATTGTTAGATGTTTTACACAACTGCCTGCAGTTTTTTCGTCGAAATTTAAGAGATTTTTGGCTCTCGTTTTGTTTCTTGCTACCTGGGACAATTTGTGGCAAAATGTTTGCGTACAGTGGGACTGGTGCACCAATAATGATCAAAACGGGGAACTAAGATTTGCCACAACACAGAATGTGCCTGTGTCAAAATGGAATCCTAAATGAAATTAATGAAAAGTATATTTGTCCTTAAAATTTTTCCTATGGCTCAAATTATTTTATACTTACACTAAGAATTAAAACTGAAAATTACCACAAGCAATAATAGTTTAGTGTGCGCTGCCTTACTGCATTTTCCCAACGGATAACCTGTATTGCATTTTTAAGATGCCTTTTATAGTAGTTTGGGACATGCAAGTGAAATCTTTATCCTTTATAGAAATACACAAAACTTAAATAGCATTAAAAACACTTAAACATGAACTGTATATATTTAAGTGCTTCATCAAAGCCACTGGAAGGGATGATTTTGGTTGGGGGGGAAGAGAAGGTATGAAGAGGATAAAAGGGGTGAGGAATAAGAATGCAGGAACTTAGAAAGGAATAGAAAGAAGGGAAAGCACAAAATATAGTTACATACAGCAATCATCAAAATGAAATACAACTATAAGCTTATTTTCTGTTTTGAAGCAGTATACTGGATTCAGAAATAGCAATATATTATTTTATACCGCTACCAACACAATCAATATTCTCTTTATTGCCACACGCTCTACCTGCATCATACTCTTCATGTTTATATATATATATATATATATGTATAAATATATATAAAATTCTCTTTTGTGAAACATCAGCTTTAAATGCAAATAAAGTGAATAAGGCTAGCAGCCTTTCAAGGACAGAAGTCTAATTGAATGAAATTCTGTCTTGAAAATTTTAACAAAAAAAAAATTGGCAGAGTCCAAAAGAATTTCACTTTGGACTCAAACCAACTTTTACGCTAAAAAAGAATGGACATGAAAATTTTCATCCCTAGACGTCCTTTCATATGGACTGATCATGACCTAGCAACAAAAGCTCAGAAGGTTATTCACATGGATTGCTCCTTACTCCAGAGATGGGGGTCTATGTAATGTCACTACCATTCATTGTGGATGAGATTATGAACCATAAAAGGTGCAAACCTAAGATGGATACAAAAATATACAGATAAATAAACTTCACAATTTTTTTAATATTTTTTTAAACATTCTCTTTTGCTCATCCTTTCTCTTGGTGTGCATAACAGACCTCCAGCAGAAGAGCTAAAACATGGAGAAATGCCTCGTTTATCCTTGACACAAACTTGTAGGAATCTTGGGTATGACTTATCCATATCATACCACAGCCTAAAGTAGTGTCCTGTTACGACATCTGATTGTAGAAATATTTCAAAAAGCTATTCATGCGAACAGGTTTTAGCACCGACTAAATAACACAGATCTGTATAAATATGCTGGCTGGGGAGTTGGTGGAAGGAGGGGTAGGTATGGGGAAAGGACAAAGGAAATCCCTGATTTATTCAGACAGATAAACCAAATGTATCAGCTGCCGTGGATCAGAGAAGATGTTTGGACCCTCAGAACGGAACATTATGGTAAAAGAGGATATCGGCAAGTTACTAAATTGCATCACCAGCAGTTTCAAATACTGCAGCAGTGTTGATGTGGCCACGATATTCAGCATGTCAATACTTGCAATTTATTAACGGCTACCAGAATGCCACAGCATCATTGGCACGCACGGTTTTCTTGTAACAAAACATAGTCGATTCAAATAAAAAACAGCTACACTAAATAAATTGATGCAACCAAAATGGAGCATTTCAGCTTGGAGAAGAAATAGCAACCTTTCTGGGAGCAATCCATGGATTTCAGCAGCGTGAATGTGTAGCAGTAAAGACAATGAAAACAAAACATCTTAAATCATATGTACAGAGACACGCACTAATCAAATCCCCTTACTTTTAAAATTAAAGGGATGATGTCCAGAGTATTCCGTGCCCAATTAGACAATAGCATCAGACACATAATCATTGATCTCAACATGTAAACTTTGTGGTTTAGTAGACTATAAATAAAAAAATATCTGGCAATTCACAGCTTATTTACAAAAAAACTTCATTCACGAGAAGTAAATTAACAATTGCTAGTGAATAAAAAAAAATTGGTAATGGTATGATTTTTAGCTAATTTAATCAAGTGATTGGAAAATAACCTGCTTAGTGCAATGCAAGTTTCCATTTGGTTCTGCAGCCTAAAAATTCAGTTTGACTCGTTACTATGGAACTACTCTTGGTTTCATCAGCTCACTTTTCTACCTTGGCTGTCCTATTATCCAATTGGGAAAATGGGAATTAGAGGTTACACTGAAGGTGTCCATGATACAATGAATTTCAAACCTGATGTTTCATATCCATCAGCCCTTTCTGCACTGGCTTTGAACAGAAACCAACCTCTGCACAATCAAACCTTTGATGTATTTTTAACAATCACACTGTCCTGTGTTGTTACTGCAGATTTTTTTTAACCAGCAAAAGTTCCACATCCATTATTTGTTTCTTGAAAAAGGACCCTAACCCTCACTAAACTGCTCTGATTATTATTACTTAATAATCGCTCACTGGAGCCAGCTCCGGTGTCAAGTTTACGGTTATGTTTTTATACAAGACTTCAACTGTGATGTTTGGAAAGTACTTCAAGTTTTGCAGACCATCGAGCAGCTGCCTCTCTTTCGAATGTCTCAATAGAGCATATCTGCAACAAAAAAAACATGGAAGAAAAATCAGATATAACGTTTCACCAACATTTCTTACACATCAGTTTAAAAAATACTCTGCTCCAATTGTTGATAATGGACACATTTACAAATATGGTTCTGGTAGGCAAATTTTTATTAAAATGGTTAGAAACAGTTTAAATAAATGGTTTACATTTCAAATATTAGTTTGATCATTATGCTAAAATCAGGTTGAATAGACAGACAGCAAGCATTCAAGTAATGAGAATTTTTCAATGTCACTTAAGTGACTATTTTTGATCCAGTCTTCACGTTTCTGGAAATATGCTTTTCATTTGCCTGATAGGTTAGAAAATCAGTCTGGTCTATGATTAAGATTAGTTTCCAAAAGTCTGATTTGAATGCTAGCTATTCTTCCCAAAACATTACACTGCATGTGTTTTTAAAAGTAATTATACAGAAAATGTTACAAAGCAATCCTACAGATATTAAATAATTTTGATAAAGTTAAAAAACTGAAACAAATCAAAAAACATAGTGAACACATTAAACACACATTTGGTATTTCCACTTTATGTGTAAAATCATAAGGCTACAAGGATTTCTGGTGCTCTGGTGCATTAATCAGTGTAGGCACAGAGTATATTTCTAAAAACCTAGACAATATTTAATAAATATGTAGTTACTATTTGCATCAGTCATTTTACTCAAGTGTTTTAGACAACATCAATAAGCACCATTGGATGGTTTAGGCATAGCAATAATAATAGCATCAAGTAAACTGAACGCTCCTTTTATGGGAAGTCTGTTTATTAGATTAATAAAATAAAACCTTGCCCAGAGTAGGTGAATCAAGGACCAGAGGACATAGTTTTAAGGTGAAGGGGAAAACATTTAATAGGAATCTGAGGGATAACTTATTCACACGTGGGTGTATGGAACGAGCTGCCAGAGGAGGTAGTTGAGGCAGGGACCATCCCAGCGTTTAAGAAACAGTCAGACAGGTTCATGGATAGGACAGGTTTGGAGGGATATGGACCAAACGTGGGCAAGTGGGACTAATGTAGCTGGGACAAGTTCGCTGGTGAGGGCAAGTTGGTCCGAAGGGCCTTTTTCCATGCGGTGTCAATCTACGACTACGAAAATACACTGCAAATGTTCTAGCGATATAATGCCAAGCTACCTAAAGAGTGGGAGGAAGAATCAAAATGATAGAACAACAGGAAGGCCAAAACCACTCTTGCAACTGAATGGAGGTGTTCTATAAAACAGCCAACCAATTGATTTACCAATGTAAAATCAACTAAATGCTGTGCATGGAATGGAAATAATAGAAACAATGTGCTTCTGGTAAAGCATTCATCTCTCTTCATTCTTCTGCTAATTACAGATTTTATTCAAGTTCCCCAATTTCTCCCCGACATCCCTTCTATTCTTTGCTTGCTTTGATCACAGATTATATCATTAAAGTTCTCCTGGCCTTCTGCTTATCACAAACCTTCCCCCTTACAACTTAAAACCTTCATTGCTAACTTTTTTTAGTTCTAATGGATGGTTATTACCCAAAATGTAACTTGTTAAGAATTGCAGTATTTCAAATGGAGTTCTGTACTCAGTTACAGTATCCATGCTTTGATGAATTTTGAAACAATTAAGGAATAAATACAGCCGAATTGACTATCAATAACTTCTTCAGTTAATAGAATTCAGTTGTAATACAAATTATACTCTGCTACTAAAATGTAGTGCAAATTTGAGCTGCTTTTCTTTAATTGGCAACACGTCAATGCCTCTGCTGCTTGGAATGTTACCACAAAATTCATTATTTAAATAAGGAGTGGCTCAAATAATTATATATGATTACTTAATCTTATACCCATGATGAAATTATTTAAGGTGTAATTTTTCTTTGCTAGACCATTTGCTACTGACATCCCACATGAACCTTGCTTCATCTTCATGTTTATCCTTCAAGTATGGACTTTCTTTTACCCAGCAGTCAATCATTTTGTAAACCATTTCTTCCTTGATTTGCTTAACCAGCGAGACAAAGTTGTAAATGGTAGTCACAAGATCAACCATCTTTTTATGTAATTGCAAGACATCATTTAAATTATTAAAGAATTTGTATGGCGGCACGGTGGCGCAGCGGTAGAGTGGCTGCCTTACAGCGCAAGTGACCCGGGTTCAATCCTGACTACGGGTGCTGTCTGTACAGATTTTGTACGTTCTCCCCGTGACCTGCATGGGTTTTCTCAGAGTTCTCCGGTTTCCTCCACACCCCAAAGATGAACAGGTTTGTTGGTTATTTGGCTTGGTATAAATGTAAAATTGTTCATAGTGCGTGCAGTTAATGTGCGGGGATCACTGGTCAGTGGGGACCCATTGAGCCGAAGGGCTGCATCTCTAAACTCAACTAAAGATTTTCTACTATTGTTTCCAGAATACAAAACTCACATGCATGCATAAGTACAGTATTATTTTTTTTAAACTTGTACTCACCTTCCCAAGAATTGCACTTCCCCTCGATGGTGGTGAGGGACAGATTTGTATTTTCCTAAATCACCTTCTGGTCTTGTTACTGTAAGTTTTGCAAATTGTACCCTAAAAAAAAAGCAAGAAAATTAGTGACTCCGTTTTTAAATCACCTTGTCATAGTGTTTAATTAAATGCAACTTGAGGTCGTTAAAAAGCTATCATAATCAATCATATTTAATTAGCCAAGTATGTTTTGTAACATACGAGGAATTTCATTTGCCATACCAATAAAGAGCAACAGAACACACTAAATACATTAACATAAACATCCACCACAGTGACTCCTCCACATTCCTCACTGCGATGGAAGGCGAAAAAAATTCAATCTCTTCCCTTCTTTGTTTTCCCATGGTCGGGAAATCTGAAGAAACTTGCTCTAAAAATAGTTTTCCAATCAGACAAGTGTGATTCCCTAACCTTAAAATTGAGGGGTGGGAGATTGCAACCTTCACATGGTCCGCCCCGTTTCAACGAATGGAATCAACCCAACGTGCACAATCGAATATGATCAAATAGTACAAGTTGTCCGACAACTTTAGACTGTGCACAACATACGCAAGAAGAAGAAGACTATTGGAGACATGAGAAAATGAAGTTGCTGGAATCCTGAGCAAAAAAACAAAGCACTGGATTAACACAGCGGGTCAGACGAGGAGGGTATGGGCAGGCAACATTTCAGGTCCCGACCCTTCTATAGACGGAAGAAAGGCCTCAACCTGAAATGTCGACTCCACAGATGCTGCCGGACCCACTGAGTTACTCCAGCACTTGATGTTACTATTAATATCTTCGCCTACTTTTGCGAGGAGAGCCTCCAGCTGAAAAGTATTACAGAATTATAATTTGCAAACTTGTCGAAGATAATTAAAAAGAACTGTAAATCATGCAAAAGCACAATTTGAGACTCCAAAGCGAAAAGACCCAAAATTAAAGCAAACGTTTCAATAACAGCATCCACACTCCCAGGCATCACCAAATTACAGAGATAAGTTTCCCTCTATACTTGATGATCAGACATCTTAAAATATTTTTGTAATGGGAACAAAGGTTTTTAAGATAATTATTATCCCAGATTCCAAACATAGCATTTACTGACGACAGACAATGTCCACCACCCTTCAGGGATCTGCTAACTATCCATACCACCAAGCCTGCTCGCTCAAACAGGACTGACATGTTAAATTGGGCAGCAATATTTTTGTTCTGCTGAATGTTTTATACCAGCTGCATTGACGTCCCATTAAATGTTTTCTAATCCCCACTGAAGATTTTAGTCAATTGTGATTTTTAAAGCAGCCTGCAAGATTTTGAACGAGAAACAATGAAGGATAAGAACAATTTTCAGAACCAGAATTAAACCATGTGCTACAATATTTAGAATCAGTTGAAATAATTTTATGTATAAAGTAGCAAACTCGATGAGCTGCTTCAACCAGCAGTCTAGACTGTCAGGGATTTTAGGCCACAAGTATGAATGAAAGACTAAGCATTTCTATTAGTTCTATACAATCTGATCTAAATGATTCAACTGAGAGAATGGGGGTGGATGAGTTGGATGAAAATTTATTATTCGTGATGGCAGATAAGTCCTAAAGTCTTATGCCCCTGTCCCACTTAGGAAACCTGAACAGAAACCTCTGGAGACTTTGCACCCCACCCAAGGTTTCCGTGTGGTTCCCGGAGGTTTTTGTCAGTCTCCCTACCTGCTTCCACTACCTGCAACCTCCGGCAACCACCTGCAACCTCCGGGAACCGCAAGGTTTCCATTCAGGTTTCCTAAGTGGGACAGGGGCTTAAAGCATTTGTTACTGTTTTCAAATAAGGGTACTCAGTGAATCTATTCCAGATTATACACTTTTGTACACCAACACAGAACCATATCTTCTTCCAATTCATGTAGGTAATATTTTTAAAAGTACATTTGGTACATCAGATGCTGTGAATTTTGACAACATCCAGGCTACAATACTTAAGGTGTGTCCAAAAACAAGCTTTAATACAACTCAGATTTCCCCAAAGTGCAAAATGAACCAAATGACCAAAAAAAATTCAATAGATCTGAATTAGCAAATTACCACTCAAATTACTGTACATTATTAATTGTCAAGAAATGAATCGATGTTTTTCTAATTATCAAGCTGAAGTTGCTCTCCAAATTTCCGAATGACAATGCAGATTTTGACTGAGAACCTTCAGTACAGTACATGTAGGATGAAACAGCAGATGCTGGTTTACACTGAAGACAGACACAAAATGTTGGAGTAACTCTGCAGTTGCATGCAGCATCTCTTGAAGTCTGAAGAAGGGTCTCGACCCGAAATGTCATCCATTCCTTCTCTCCAGTGATGCTGCCTGAATTACTCCAGCATTTTGTATCTATCTTCAGTACTGCAGTTGGAATGTTGGCTGGACCCACAGCTGCTGCCTTATCCAGCGATCTCAACTGTTTCTTGACAAGACTGCAGTGAGTTGAACTGGCAGCAGACTGGCTCATATGATGATGGAGTCCAAGGAGCAAGCCAATATGCATCATCTATGCAGAATTTCTGGCTGATCTCGTTTGCAAAGACCTTTTATTTACCAATCACAAGCTGGACACTGCCATTGTTTAGGATGGGGATGTTGTTAGATTTTTCTAGTTCAGCCCAAGTTATCTGGTTAAACTGCTCACCTCCATTCATGATGAGATGCAATAGCACTGCAGAGCTACGATCTGATCCATTGGGTGCGAGATCACTTACCTCTGTCTATTTCATGCTTGCAAATAAGTTGTCCTACATTTGTCTTTTCACTAGGCTGATACCACATCATTTTCAGGAATATCTGACATTACTGCAGTGAGTTGAACTGGCAGCAGATTGGCCCAACTGATCCCAACCCTTCTGCAATCCTCACAGAATCAGAATTAATCCCCAGATTGAATATTTGGCTTCAAATAGCTTTGATCTAAATATATGAAACCGATTCAAATTGGAAGTGAAGCAAGACTGATTATACTAGCCGCAAAGTACCGAGTAACACCAAATGGTGCTACCAAAATGGAAACCGGGTAGAAAGGTTCACCAACTGCAATCATTTAGGGTAAAAGAAAAAAAGTTCCGATAAGTTCGAGGCATGCGCACAAATATGTGGTATCAGCCAAGTACTCAGGAATACATGATTGTCGGGGTATAGCTTATGCCCAACCATCCTCAATTACTTCTTCACTTGCAGGAGTACTTTCATGTATTACAGCAGGTCAAGCTATTCTAACATCCCCAAAGGAAGTTTGAGGTAAGCCAGGTAGCCTTGCCAACAAGTGTCGGAAGGAACTGCAGATGCTGGTTTAACTCGAAGATAGACACAAAATGCTGCATAACTCAGTGGGACAGACAGCACAAGTCTGAAGAAGGGTCTCGACCCAAAATGTCACCCATTCCTTCTCTCCAGAGATGAGTTATCCAGCATCTCGTGTCTGCCTTGCCAACAACATCCATATGGATCAATTGAATATTATATGTCAGTTGGAAACACGTTTATATGCAAATGTTGTTGGAAGTCGAGTATTCAAATCTCTCACTCACGGGAAACTGTGGATTAGGATTACCTACAATGTGATACGCATTGAAGTGTGCAGTTCCTTTTATTGAAAAAAAACATATGAACAATACAAATTTTATCATCGCATAAACTTTAACCAACCTGTTCCAAAGATCATCATCTTCACCTCCCCAGCCCCAAAATGCATTTGGGAATCCATTAATTTTCTTAAATTGTTCCACTGTTAACCCACTCACTCCTCCAAAAAATTCATTGTAAGGAAGTCTGCAGGAAGAAAAACAACAAAATGTGAGGCACAAATCGTTTTATGAGGGTTTTAAAAAAGGAAACAAAAATGTAATGAGTCACAACATTTTTTTTTTTTTTTTTTTAAATTACCTTGGATACTTCAATACAGTACAAGAAAGAATCTCCGAACAAATTAATTACTTATAGGTACACATAAATGTTGGAGAAACTCAGCGGGTGCAGCAGCATCTATGGAGCGAAGGAAATAGGCAACGTTTCGGACCGAAACGTTGCCTATTTCCTTCGCTCCATAGATGCTGCTGCACCCGCTGAGTTTCTCCAGCATTTTTGTGCACCTACGATTTTCCAGCATCTACAGTTCCTTCTTAAACACTTTAATCACATAGGCTCTGGTGAAGAATGCTGCAGAGTACAGATCTATTTGAGAGCATGAGGCAAATAAAATGTAAATTAAATATTTAATGAATTCCATTTACATTGAATTTTGCTAAGATTGAAGGAAATAACAACAATACGGCTAATGAGGAATGCTCTACATTTCTGCGTGTAAATAATGATAGGACGTACAGGTACATATATTTATCTAACTTGGCCGCAAAGTGCCTTGGCATCTCTCCACAACCATAGTAGTTGCGGTCATTTTCTGGTATATGATCCACATCATGAAAGATCACGCAATCCCAGTCCATGTCTTTCAAAGCCTCCTTAAAACCAACGTTGAAGAGCATTGCACGGTTAAATGGATGGTACCCAGCCTGTTGAAAGATAAATCAAACTCAAATTAACTGCTCTGTTTAAGCACACACAAATATCTTTTAACACAAGGTTTAGCTATAGGAATAGGACCACCTGCCTTATCATTTATCAAGGTGATCATTGATCCACTTCCTCACTAATTTTCTATGTAACTTGGTTCTCTTAATATCCAAATCAATCCATCTCCTTTTTGACTAAACTCAATAACTATGCACCCACAGACCTCTGGGGCAGCAAATTCCACCAATTCACCAGCTTGAGTGAATAAATTTCGCCCCGTCCCATTTTAAAATGGCCTTTGTTATATTCTGCGATTGGGACCACTGTTTGACCATTTCACCTTCCGAGAATGCTTGGGATCCTGACAGTGGTAAGAAAAGGAAGGCAAGCGATAGGCATTTCACCTTTGGCATCTGCACAGGAAGGTGGTATTAGGGGAGTAGGTGTTGGGGGATGACTGAGGAGAGAGTGGACAGACAGAACCTCGGGTATATTCTCTTACAAAGATACATTTTGCTCACAGCAAACAAATAAAACTGTTGAAATGTCTTGTTTCACACAGCTTTCAGAACATAATTTCAGTGAAACAAGAAATTTAGGTTATATGAAAGAAAATGCTGGAAACACTCAGAAGGCCAGGCAGCCTCTATGGAAAGAGAAAGAGTCAATATTTCAGGTCAAAGACCTTCTGTTCATCCAACAATTGACAGCTTAAAACGTGATATTGCTTTATTTTCCAGGAATGCACTATTTTTTAATTCATTGAGATCTAGGTAATGGGTATGCCATAAAAGGTGTATTTTGAAATTTTCCAGTCCTTTTCAAAGATGAATATTTTTCCACCACTCACCTGTTCAATGATATAAAAGGCAAACTCCAGGCGCTGGTGCTGCAACAATGGAATCAGATGCCTCAGCAGGATAGGAAGATGCTCATGACGGTTACGGAATGGGATCAAAATGGCCACCTGAAACGTAGGGCATCAACCAACGATTACTCCAATAATGGTCAGGCTGGATTGATGCAATTGATCACACCTTATTTCATTTTCAAGTGTGCTCCAGAAAGGAAGCGTTGCCATTGCTATCTTTAGTACAGAAATAACTCCACAAGTGGAATTATTCCAATTTCTACTGCACATCAAAGAAATACTAGATACAACAGTCTGAAGAATGGTCTCGACCCAAAACGTCAACCATTCCTTCTCTGGAATGCTGATTTTGTGTCTATCTTTGATTTAAACCAGCATCTGCTGTTCTCTCCTACACAATACCAGGCACAATGTGCAGGAAGGAACTGCAGATGCAGTACACACAGACACAAAACGCTGGAGTGACTCAACGGGACAGGCAACATCTCCGGATAGAAGGAATGGGTGACGTTTCGGGTCTCGATCTGAAACGCCACCCATTCCTTCTATGCAGAGACGCTGCCTGTGTCGCCGAGTTACTCCAGTATTTTGTTTTTGTCAATACCAGATACATTCTGAAATATTGAAAGCACAAATACTTGGCAGGCTAACAATGAGGAACTGACTTATCCTGGTAAAACACTAACATGGAATATTTTTGTAATTCAGGACAGCAGATTTTAGATTAAAAGGTGCTAAAAATGATCAAATATTGGATATCTTGTCAAAATGTTATCAGTTGCCAAACACAGAAATTACTGTATAGGCAGGAACGCAAGATGCTGGTTTACACTAAAGATGGATACAAAATGCTGGTTCAGGCAGCATCTCTGGAGAAAAGGAATAGGTGATTTTTCAGGTCAAACCCCATCTTCAGACTCAAAATTACTGTGATAGCAAAGTAAATAAACTTGGTGAAACTAACAAATTTAAGAGTTGGAAGGCAAACTAAATAAACCCGCGAGGTTCATCAATTTGTGTGTTTTTTTTTTTTTAAATCAACTAACGTGTAGGCAGAAACTAGTTTATAAAATATGAATTTAATTTTAGTTAAACTGGATATTAATCACCCCTCACATAAATGGAAATAAAGCCCATGCATGTAATAAGGATAAACTCCTCAAAGAGTCACCAATTTTACCAATATTTACGTAAATGAATTAAGCATGGCTAACTTCACAAAAAGTTTTCAAGAAAGAACTGCAGATGCGGGTTAAAATCGAAGGTAGACGCGAAATGCTGCAGTAACTCAGCGGGACAGGCAGCATCTATGGAGAGAAGGAATGGGTGATGTTTCGGGTCGAGACCCTTCTTCAAAAATTTCATAAAAAGTTGATTGTTATTGACTTTCGTGCAAAACAGACTTTTGTTTCTAAATGTCATGAATATGGAATCAAACACTGAAAAAATACTGCTTTGAAACTGCATGAGACCATACAGTAAAAACAGGTCTACACAGAGAAACATAATTTGTGCAGTGAGATTATAATAGAAAGATTTTTCTTGGGGTAACGTTCAGTGAAAACAAATGTGAAAAACGAGAATTAAATTTTTTTAAATTTTTTTTTAAATAGGTTGGGGAAAAAAAACCCAAATGATCCTCCATCCATGATAATCTACTAGCTCAGAAATCAAATGAGTCATTTTCAGAAAGTGATCCTGTGGACGCTGGTACTCGTGCTCATTGCTCAGATTACAATCTTCTTAATGGGTAAACGTCAGTAGGCTAGCAGAGCTAATTGGAACCTTTTATTCAACATCCCCAGGCATTCATTACCATTTGCAGTTACTGGAACTGCTGCTGCAGCCAAGCTTGACAAAAATGTATCTTAAAAAAAAAATACTAAGTGCACCACAAGAATTCATGTCTAATCAAAAACTTGCATCAACTTCTACCTCATTCAGCCCACGGTAAAATTTCACAATCATTTCCAGGTGGCAGCTCTAGATTTACCCGAGATCTCAAAGCATAATTTGCTTTTCAAACAATTTTAATGACCTTCATTCACAATAGCTCATGCTCACACTATCAAATGAACTCATGTGAAACAGTAAATACAGTAAAGGCAGATGGCACAGTGGCGCAGCGGTAGAGTTGCTGCCACATAGCGCCAGAGACCCGGGTTCGATCCTGTCTTCGGGTGCTGTAGTATGGAGTTTGTACATTCTTCACTTGACCACGTGGGTTATCTCCAGGTGCTCCGGTTTCTTACTCAAAAGACATACAGGTTTGTAGGTTAATTGGCTTCTGTAAATTGTCCCTAGTGTGTAGGATAGAACTAGTGTATGGGGATTGATGGTCTGCCTGAACTTCAGTAAGCCAAAGGGCCTGTTTCCACGCTGTATCTCTAAAACTAAACTATGAACTAAATTAATTTAGGATAAAATGGATTTGAAGTAGTCTTTGTTTATGAAAGAACTGCAGATGCTGAAAAAAAAATCGAAGGTAGAAGAAAATGCTGGAGATACTCAGCGGGTGAGGCAGCATCTATAGAGCAAAGAAATAGGTGACATTTCGTGTCGAGACCCTTCTTCAGGGTCTCAACCCGAAACGTCATCTATTCCTTCGCTCCATAGAATCTTCCCCACCCGCTCAGTTTCTCCAGCATTTTTATCTACCTTTGAAGTAGTCTTTCATCATCAATACAAGTCAGAGTCATAACTTTCTATGTTGTTAGTGATGTGAGAGCTATTACATTTACTTAACTTTACTCATCAAGTTGATCAGATGGACGTGAACCTTAGTACAACTACTTCAAAGGTGTGTGGAATTTCAATGAACTACTATAGTCATGTCAGAGATTCATATCTTTTTTGGGCACTCGGAATTCAAGAATATCATCATTCAGGAAAGGAGGCTCAAAGTTGAGGTTGCTCACTGTATAATTCATCATGCAAAATGTCAATGCGCCCAATGCGTTTGTTTGGGCATAAAGCTTCTCTATAAAAAGCCAAAGCTTTACTATTTCATAACTAAACTAGTTTCCTACCTTCCAACGTGGTATGCAATCCCGTGGTTTCCAATGGCCACCAATCTGCATGTAAGGATCCTTACTAAATAATTCCTCAATCTCGTCCAAAGAAATTTCAGTCATGTTTACATCCACTGGGCCCTCTGTGAAGGAACATCAGAAGCAACAGTTCAATAGCAAGGCAACAATGGTCCAACCATCTTCAGAAATGTTATAAGGTTTCTTTCACAATTCAGTTAGAAGTGGACACAAAATGCTGGAGTAACTCAGAGGGTCAGGCAGCTTCTCTGGAGAAAGGGAATAGGTGACGCTTCTGGCCAGCACCCTTCAATTGACAGGCCAGTGGCACAGTGGCTGCCTTACAACACCAGGGACCCGGGTTCAATCCTGACTCCGGCCGTTGTTTGTATATTCTCCCTGTGACTGCATGGATGTCCTCCTGGTGCTCCTATATCCTCCCACATTCCAAAGACGTGCAGGTATGCAAGTTAAACACAAAATGCTAGAGTAATTAAGTGGGACAGGTAGCATCTCTGGAGAGAAGGGTCTAGACTGTTCTCCAGACCCGTGGCTTTAATCCAGGATCATAAGGTAATAATGTCATAAATGATAGGAGTAGAATTAGACCATTCGGCCTATCAAGTCATTCAATCATGGCTAAACTATCTCTCCCTCCTTACCTCATTCTCCTGCTTTCTCCCCATAACCTGACACCTGCACTAATCAAAAATCTATCTACCTCTGCCTTAAAAATATCCACTGAATTGGCCTCGACAGCCTTCTGTAGCATAGAATTCCACAGATTCACCACCCTCAGACCAAAAAAAATATTCTTATCTCCTTCCTAAAAGAACCTCCTTTAATTCTAAGGCTATGACCTCTAGTCCTAGACTCTCCTCACTAGTGGAAACATCCTCTCCACATCCACTTTATTTAAGCCTTTCACTATTCTAACTTTGGTTTCCTCCCACACTCCAAAGGTTTGTTGGTTACTTGGCTTGGTATAATTATGAATTACCCCTTGTGTGTGTAGCATGGTGCTAGTGTGCGGCGATCACTGGCCCGCGCGGACTCGGTGGGCCTAAAAGCAGGTTTCCCCGGTAAACTATCACTTGCCAGGCTTGGTCTTGCCCCCCCCCCCCCCCTCCTCCCAGTTTTCTTCCCCCTTCCTACAATCAGTCTGAAATAAACTAACGGTACATATCAAAATGACTTTCAGTCTCGACTCTCAGTCGACCTGAATCATCACCCATTCCTTCTCTCCAGAGATGCTGCCTGTTTTATTTGTCATATGTAAGTTAACACAGGGTCAACGGTACAATGAAATGTGTTTGACAAGTCAACGGGTCACCACTCCAATGATATTACAAGGATAAAATTAAGGTAAAAAAAGATAAAAGTGACATTGGTAGGTAAAATACAATAATGAATAAAATAATCAACATGTATGATGTGTTTATGTGTTCAGAGGCCTGATGGCATGATGATAAAAACTGTTCTTAAGTCTGGTGGTACGTGCAGCCATGCTCCTGTATCTTCTGCCTGATGGCAACAAGGAGAACAGTCTGCGTGCTGGGTGGCTGTGGTCCTTGATGATGCTGTGTGCCTTCCGCAGGAACCACCAGTGGAAAATGTCCTGAATGGCCGGGAGACATTTGCCAGTGATGTGCTGTGCCGACCACCACTCTCTGTAGTGATTTGCGGCTGTGGGCAGAACAGTTCCCGTACCGGACTGTGATGCAGCCCGTCAGCAGACTCTCGATGGTACGACTGTAGAGGTTTGTGAGGATGCTGGCGTTCATGCCAAACATCATCAGTCTTCTCAGGAAAAAGAGCCGCTGCCGGGCTTCCTTAGTTATTGTGTCCATGTGCAGTGTCCAAGAGAGGTCCTCAGTGATGTGCACACCGAGGAACTTGAAGCTTCTGACCCTTTCAACCTCATTGATGTGGATGGGGAGGTGTCCACTCCCCTGCTGTCTCCTGTAGTCCATGATCATCTCCTTAGTTTTGCTGACATTGAGAGAGAGGTTATTTTCCTGGCACCAGCTGTTTAGTGCCTTTACCTCCTCTCTATAGGCAGTTTCATTATTGTCTGTGATGAGGCCCAAGATGTTAGTGTCGTCAGCAAACATTAAGGTGATGTTGGAGCTGTGCTTAGCAGTACAGTCTTGCGTGAACATGGAGTACATGAGAGGACTGAGCACACAGCCCTGTGGTGCACCTGTGTTGAGGATCAGTGAGGAAGAGGTGTGGCTTCCAATTCTCACCACCTGGGGCCTGCCCGTCAGGAAGTCGAATATCCAGCCACAGATGAGGGTCTCCAGTCCAAGATCAAGGAGCTTGGGGACGAGTTTTGAGGGAATGATAGTGTTGAATGCCGAGCTGTAGTCAATGAAGAGCATTCTCACATGTGTATTCCCTTTGTCCAGGTGGGTGAGTCTCAGAGATACTCCAGCATTTTGTGTCTCTTTGAGGGCAGCAACTTATAAGGCAGCAACTCTACCGCTGCGCCACTGTGCCATCTGGTTTTACTGTATGCACAGTATTTACTGATTCACACAACCTCATTTGAACCAGCTTCTGCAGTTCCTTCCTACACAGGTATGTAGGTTACTTGGCTTAAATTAAAAGCTTAAATGCTATCGGACCAGGCCAGTGGTTAGATACTTTGCAGCTGGTGACTCATCCCCTCAGTCTTTCCATCCTCTTCGATTACAAGTGCGATAGATTGTTCTCCACTTGTCTGGTGAACACAGCTTTGAGAAAAACAAAACCCAACAGGAAAAGGTAGCCTCCGCAATTCAGTTCACTCACCGCTGTCAACACTCGCTCTCCCCACGAATGCCATGTGTTGCACAGACCTCAATGTGCATTGCAGAAATTCATCGACTTGCTCAATCACATTGCAAACCTGTGGCCACTTGCTTTTTTTCCAAAACAAAGGTCCAAATGCCTTTGCAAGCAGCTTCAAAGAATCAATATATTTATAGATTTTTAAAAAAACCTTAAGATGCCACATGGTAAAGTGCCACACAGGGATAAAAGGAGTAAACTGCCTGTCACCGACAAGATAGGGAGGAACTGCAGATTCTGGTTTAAACCAAACACAGACAGGGAAAGCTGGAGCAACTCGGGTCAGGCAGCATCTTTGGAGAAAAGGAATAAGTGACGTTTCATGGTCGAGGCCCTTCTTCAGGCTGAGAGTCAGGGGAACAAGAGATATAGACAGAACTTGGGACAAATGAATGGAAGAAATGCAGAGAGCAACAATAATCAAGGAAGTGTGGAGCCCACAATGGTTCATGTGGGATGTGTTAATGAGTTAATATGTCCCGTAGGGCCCCCTCAGTCGTGACTGACCATGGGTGATGCATCCTGGTTGTTGGCTGTTTGCTCCAAACCTCAGCTGGAGCAGCGTTGCTTGTGGCTGAAGAGACCAATGCGGGAGTGACAGTCTCTGTGGCAAAGGTCACATTTGCGTGTGGTCTCTGGTTTGTTGAGTTAATTGGGACAGTGGAGCTCAACAGGATGACAGTAAAACTAGTTTGATGATTAGGGGGAGAGAGCGAGAGCGCGAGAGAGCGAGAGAGAGCGAGAGAGAGCGAGAGAGAGCGAGAGAGAGCGAGAGAGAGCGAGAGAGAGCGAGAGAGAGTATGGGGCCACAGCCATTTGCTAACCACATTTATGATTTTGTTGTATGTATCCAAGTTTACTGATATAGCAAAGCAAGGCGAGACTGGAACTGAGGAAAATGCAGAGGATGCAATTGGAAATACACGATTTCAGACGGAGTAAAACGTGAGCAAACACGTTGTTAACAAACCGTGGCAAGATGAATATGGAAACAGCTTTTGATGAGGGAAGCTATTAAATATTTACATTTTGAAAGTTAAATATATCCTCAAACTAAATATGTCAAAAGTTTATTATGCAGAAATCATACCTTCTGATGTGGCTCTAAAACCTATAGCACCTTATCTGTACAACATTTCGAGCAGTCCCCCCACACCATCACCAATGCCCCAGACCAAGTACTGGAGTAACACAAGTAGTCAGGCAGCATCTCTGGAGAGCATGGATACGTGGCGTTTCGGGTCGGGAAAATCAGACTGATTGGAGGAAGGGGGAAAGAAAGCTGGGAGGCAGGACCAAGCCTTGCAAGTGATAGGTGGATACAGGTGAGGGGGATTTTATTGTGTCGGAAGGAACTGCAGATGCTGGTTTAAACCAGAGATAGACACAAAAAGCTGGAGTAACTCCGCGGGACAGGCAGCATTTCTGGAGAGAAGGAATGGGTCAACCCGAAACGTCACCCATTCCTTCTCTCCAGAGATGCTGCCTGTCCCGCTGAGTTACTCCAGCTTTGTGTCAATCTAGAAGGGGATTTTATTTGCAGATGGGTGGACTAAAGCCACAGATGAAAAGACAAAAACGTGCAAAATAAGGAGATAAGGGCAGAAGAGACATGAAATATGAATCTGGGGAAGAGATTGGTGGAATGGCAGGGGGGGGGGGGGGGGTAGTGGGGGAGGAAAGTGGAATGGGGAAAGGGGAAATGGTGCACATCCACATTGGTCACAGGGAAGGGAGGGGGGAGGGGGGGGGAAGAGGAATGGCAGGGGGTCGTTTACCACAAATTGGAGAATTCAACAGATAAGTTACTTCGGGTCACCTCGAGTGAATTTAGAGATATTTGACCTTTGGTATACTTACTCATAGAAGGAAGTCTTTCCGGACAAGCGAGATTTGCACGATATGTAAAATCTTCAGGAAGAAATGTTGCGGTTTGCAGGTACACTTCGCTATGATTTAAATCCTCTGGATAATCTGAGAGGGAAGGGAGTTCGCTTTAGCAAATGCAGTACGTCACAGGTTATCACACAACTCTTAGACTTCTCCAAATTCTTGCCATTTAAAACATGCATTCAACAAAGTTAATTTTTAAAATGGCTCTCATCCCGCAAAATAGTCTTGCAAAAGTAAAATTAAAGATAGATATAGCAAAGAGATTAAAGGTAAGTTACTGAGTGGTCAAACAATGGCAATTGAAGTCACATCTTCTGATTTTACCAGGAATCAGTATGGGAAGGAGATACAAGATCACTCACAAATTACTTATAACTACGAGACAAAAAACTACCGAATGTTTAATAATTTCTAGTTTAGAATATGAGAGGGTGTACTTTGTGCAAAGGTTTTGTCAAACCATGATTGAATTTGGACACCACGCAAGGTATTGAACTAGAGATTCCACAGGTTTATTCAAATAGTATTCAAGGGTTGCATAACCATTGCTTCCCTGTGGAAACAAGGAACTGCAGATGCTGGTTTACCAAGGAAAGACACAAACGCTGGAATAACTCAGTGGGTCAGACAGCATTCCTGAAGAACACGGATACATAAGATCATTAGTGATAGGAGTAGAATTAGGCCATTCTTCCCATCAAGTCTACTCCGCCATTCAATCAAGGCTGAGTTATCTCACTTTCCTAACCCCATTCTCCTGCCTTCTCCCCACAACCTCCAACACCTGTGCTAATCAAGAAACTCTCTATCTCTGCCTTAAATATATCCACTGATTTTGCCTCCACAGCCTTCTGTGGCAAAGAATTCCTCAGATTCACCACCCTATATAGCCCTTTGGGTCGGGACATGGGCTGACTTATCCATGTTCTCCAGGGATGCTGCCTGACCCACTGAGTTCCACCAACATTTTGTTTGCTTCTCTGCAACGCAGATGGCCATACACCTGATATAGAGTTTTAAATGCTAATAAAGGATTCCAAAGAGCAGATAAATATAATTGAAAATGTAATTGAATCGCAAGTATAATCATAAATTTAGAGTTAAGCCATTCAGGAGTGCAATTGTAATGCACATTTGCAGATAGAAATCTATCAGATCAATCTCCCAAAATATCAACCAGAGCTTTCAACATGGATATCAACTTTTCTTGGTAAGCAGATCCAAAGAATATGCATCAGGGTCAGATGACTGTGTTGGACCACAGACAACCTGCGATAGAATATAGAAAGAACAGAGCCCACAATGTCTGCGCTGAACACAATATCAAAACTAATACTTATCTGCCCGCACATAACCCATATCCCTCCATTCCCTGCATATTCCTGTGCTCAGTTTAGTTTTAGTTTAGAGATACAGCATTGAAGCAGGCCATTCGGCCCACCGAGTCCATGCTGACCAACGATCCCTGCACACTAATACTATCCTACACACACATTCGGGAAAATTTATCATTTTATCAAAGCCAATTAAATAACAAATCTTTACGTCTTTGCAGTGTGGGAGTAAAAAGGAGATATTGGAGAAAACCCACGATGAGACTGGGAAAACGCAGGAACTCCGTACACACAGCACCCGTCTCTTAAATACCACTTGACCAAAACATCTCTTGAATGCCACTATCGTACCCGCCCCCACCACTGTCCCCAGCAGCTCCCTTCCAAGTAAACACCACCTTCTCCGTAAATAAAATTCAGTGAAAGAACTCAGTTCAGTTCATGGGGCTGAAGGGCCTTTACATTCACATCCATTTTGTGGGGCTTGTGTACCAGTCAGGATTTAATTATCCATGTTGGCCTTTATAACAAGAGGAGTTGAGTATAGGAGCAAAGAGGTCCTTCTGCAGTTGTGCACGGCCCTAGTGAGACCACACCTGGAGTATTGTGTGCAGTTTTGGTCCCCTAATTTGAGGAAGGACATTCTTGCTTTTGAGGGAATGTTTAAGGTTTAGGTTAAGTCCCGGGATGGCAGGATTGTCACATGCTGAGAGAATCAAGCAGCTGGGCGTGTATACTCTGGAGTTTAGATGGATGAGGGGATCTTATTGAAACATATAAGATTGTTAAGGGTTTGGACACGCTAGAGGCAGGAAACATGTTCCCGATGTTGTGGGAGTCCAGAACCAGAGGCCACAGTTTAAGAATAAGAGGTAAGCCATTTAGAACGGAGACGAGAAAACACTTTTTCTCACAGAGAGTTGTGAGTGTGTGGAATTCTCCGGCTCAGAGGGCGGTGGAGGCCGGTTCTCTGGATACTTTCAAGAGAGCTAGATAGGGCTCTTAAAGATTGCGGAGTCAGGGGATATGGGGAGAAGGCAGGAACGGGGAACTGATTGGGGATGATCAGCCATGATCACATTGAATGGCGATGCTGGCTCGAAGGGCCGAATGGTCTATTCCTGCTATTGTCTATCCAAGGTCAATAAAACATTGGTTTCTCATTCTTATAATTAAGCCTCCTATAAATAGAACTGATTTGAATTAAAAAGCCATTAGCTCTTATAAACTACTCAAATGATCTGATGAGCCACCTTTTATGACCATAGTTTCCCTTGAGAGCATTGGGATTTCCCTTGGGGTTTAGAGGGAGAGATAGATCAACCATCATTGAGTGGCGGATAAGAATTAATGGTCCGAATGGCCTAATTCTTCTCCTATCACTTCAGATCTTATGTTACTCTGCTGCTGACACTCCTACCATGCTAGGGTAGTGCAAAGGTAGAGTTGCAGCCTTACAGCACCAGAGACCCGGGATCGATCCCGACTATGGGTATTGTCTGCATGGAGTTTGTCCATTCTACCCGTGACCTGCATAGGTTTCCTCCTACAATCCAAAGACATACAGGTTTGTAGGTTAATTGGCTTCGGTATCGCTGGTCGGGGCAGATTCGGTGGGCCGAAGGGCCTGTTTCCGCGCTGTATCGCTCAAAATTAAACCAAAAACGTGCAACCTGGCATTGCCCAGTGTGAAGAACAAATTATTTAATTGTACAGTAAAAAACAATCAGGTTACAGGCCCTAATAAAACTCCAGCAGATAAATCTATTGGCATGAACATTGTACAAGCAACTTTCCTCTGTCAGAGTGTTGCATATCTGTGGTGCTATGAGGCTGGCATATTAAGTTCTGTTCCCATATGCAAGGAACAAGTTCTTTTTGCTCCTTTAATTACATTTCTAGTAAATCAAGCCTATTTTTAGGTGCGTAAGATGTAGATGTCAGTTGTTATATTCCAGCCAATAGATATTCTGCATGGGCAGAACCCACCAAAAAGTAAAATATGAACAAAACATTGTGTCATGAAAATATATTTGATAAGACGAGCATCACTTGATCACAATTTACAAAGTACAGCGAGAAATAATTCCATCTTGTCAAACAATGACACTGCAAATACACGAGTAAAGTTCAAGATCACAAACTTTAATTTTCTTAATTGGGAGTGCCATTAACAGTTAGCAGAAGAATAGACTGTGTGATGTGATGATAAGACAGCCACTAACAGGCTGAGATAGGCAGTCTCTGGAAAGTCTAGTTGGTGAGAAGGGATCATTCAAAAATGAAAAATGCCATTATCTAACATTCAGGTTTCCATAAAACCGACAATTTCTTTTAATGAGTTACAGGCACAATGAAAACCTTGGTTGCAGCAGCATCACTGGCACATGGGCTCGGATGATAAACAGAATGTAAATCATAGAAGACTGTGAAAATTAAAAGATTGTGCAAATACACAATTGGAAATAAAATGTCCATCGCTGTGTGCAGTAAGCAGGCTGCAGTGTCCCACTGGTGAGCTAGGATTAGGGTGGTGACAGTTCGGATCAAGAACATAGAACAGGAAGAGGCCCTTCAGCCCACAACGTCTGTACTGAAAATGATTCCAAGATAAGTTACTCTCATCTGCCTGCACAAAGGTACCAAGGCCTTGAAGGAACAAATGTTATTGTGCTGCAAAAAAAGTCAACAGGACATAATAAAACTTCAGAAGATATATCTATTGGCATGCTCAATCTTGTAGAGTACAGTACATATTTTTGTGTAATGAATATAGAATAGAATAGTTTCTTTATTGTCATTGTAACATGAACCATGGATGTTACCATGGTGACTGTATAAATACCTGTACCATTAAGACTGTTGTTCATCTTGACATAAGTGCCACAAACCAATACAATACAATACAATTCAATTTATTGTGTAATGGATGTTACCATGGCGACTGTATAAATACCTGTACCATTAAGACTGTTGTTCATCTTGACATAAGTGCCACGAACCACTTGTTCATACATCTGAGATCCCATCGTTTTCACACTCTCTCTAATCATGATGCCCTGGGCTTGCACCATAAATAGGTAGGTGTTCACTGGAAAAGAAAAAGGCACAATTAAAAACGGTTCATGGTTGCACGTTCAGTTCATATGATTATATGTCATAAGTACAACAATTAGTAATACCGGCCAACCCCAACTCAAACAAAAAAACGTACAAACTCTAACCTATTAACACAATTTTGAAAAGGCACCTACAATACTATAGGCTTAAAATTCAAATGTTCTACATACTACAATCCTAATCAAAATAATAAAAATATATTTATTTAAATGCACAAGAGAAAGACAGAGGAGCAGGTGGGCAAATAACAAAGGGGATAAAGGGGCAGTCACTGCTTCCATTAGTCAGAGGGTTAAGATATTGCTGCTTGATGATTACAATCAAGCAGTCCACAGCGTGCAGATAAAGAGAATAATGTTTAGTTCAAGATAAAGTCCAGTAAAGTCCATTTAAATATAGTCCACGGGTCTCCAATGAGAGGTCAAGACCACTCTCTAGTTGGTGATAGGATGGTTCAGTTGCCTGAAAACAGCCTTTAACAAATGTCTTTAACAACGGCCTTTGTTAAGGCCTGCCTTCACCCAGAGTTGTGAATCTGTGGAATTATCTGTCACAGAAGTCAGTGGAGGCCAATTCACAGGAGATTTGATTTAGCTCTTAGGGCAAAAGAAATCAAGGGATATGGGTAAAAAGCAGGAACGGGGTACCGATTTCAGATGATCAGCCATGATCATACTGAATGGCAGTGCTGGCTCAAAGAGTCAAATGGCCTACTCCTGCACCTATTTTTCTATGTTTTATTTTTTTATGTAAACTGAACTGATGCCTCTACTAATTTTATATATTTCTATCAAGTCTCTCTTCAACCTCCAGCATTCCAAAGAAAACCATCCAAGTTTGTCCAACCTCTCCTTGTGCCTAATACCACCTAACCTTATATCATTCTGTATAAAAATAAATATACACAATATGAATCTAAGGAAATGTCCCATGTATTAAAATATTTTTGAGAATAGAGACTTTGCCACCTCTGTCACTCTTTCTTCTCCCTATTCCCGTCCAGCAGAAGGTACAGAAGCTTGAGAGTGTACACCACCAGACTCAGGAACAGCTTCTTTCCCGAAGGGCTGAATGGCCTACTCCTGCACCTATTTTTTTCCGTTTTCTATGTTTCTACGTCTTTAGACTTTAGCAAACGTTATACTTTGTCCTTTAACAAAGGACAATTCATGGATGAAGCTCAGGACCAACTTGGTCTGCTCACCTGGAGATGAATTAAGGCAGACAACCTGAAACTACAGCCGTTTAATAATTATGCATTTACAAAGTGGTAGATCTGAGCTAGGGATACCTTGATCCATTTTACGTTACAAATTACCAGATGCGGCAGAGGTTCACCTGCATCTCCAACCTCATCTATTGCATCCGCTGCTCTAGATGACAGTTGCCCTACATCGGTGAAACCAAGCGTAGGCTTGGCGATCGCTTCGCCGAACACATCGGCTCGGTTCGCAATATATATATATATTTTTTTTAATTTCAAAGTAGATTTTATTCAAGTTATAAATATATACAATACGTGAACTGTGCAAAAAATTGATCTGACATTTTCGGAGGCTATACAAATTGTTCAATACAGTCTATACATTTTCCAAATTTCACAAATCTGTCCCCCACCCGTGCCACTCATGTGGCCCCCTGGCACGGGATACCTTCCCTTATTTTGAGGGGTGTCTCCATCATACCGTGCCCCCCTCCCATGTCCAGCAGCGGAAGGATCCTAGACTGTGGCCCACCCCCACCGATCCTTGGCATTGGCTGCACCGAGCTTCAGTGCGTCCCTCAGCACGTACACCTGCAGACTGCAGCGGGCCAGTCGGCAACATTCCATGACGGACATCTCGCTCTGCTGGGTGGTGAGCAATGCTCGGGCAGACCAAAGAGCGTCTTTCACCGAGTTGATGACCTTCCAGTAGCACTCGATGTCAGTCTCTGAATGTGTCCCTGGGAGCAGTCCGTAAACCTCTTGGTTCGCAATAACCAACCTGATCTCCCGGTGGCTCAACACTTCAACTCTCCCTCCCATTCCGAATCCGACCTTTCTGTCCTGGGCCTCCTCCATGGCCAGAGTGAGGACCACCGTAAATTGGAGGAGCAGCACCTCATATTTCGCTTGGGCAGTTTGCACCCCAGCGGTATGAACACCGACTTCTCTAATTTCAGGTAGTCCTTACTTTCTCCTCCCCTTCTCAGATCTCACTCAACCCTCTGGCTCCACCTCTTCCTTTCTTCCTCCCGCCCGCACCAGCCTCACATCAGTCTGAAGAAGGGTTTCGACCCGAAAAGTTGCCCATTTCCTTCGCTCCATAGATGCTGCCTCACCCGCTGAGTTTCTCCAGCATTCTTGTCAACCTTCGATTTTCCAGCATCTGCAGTTCCTTCTTAAACCAGATGCTGATCATTGGTCGGGTTTTTCATGCGTGCTCAACCGGTAAACCATATATGATTCACTTTCAAATTGACAGGAAAGCTTGACATGAGAAATGAAAGTGAAAAATTCTTGCTCAAGACAAGCCATTGCACGCTGACTTGTGGTAGCTGCTAATTACATCAAAATGGGTGGCACAATGGTAGAGTTGGTGCCTTACAGCGCTTGCAACACTGGACTACATAGTCGATCCCGACTACGGGTGCTGTCTGTACGGAGTTTGCACATTCTCCGCCTGACTGCGTAGGTTTTCTCCGAGATCTTTAGTTTCCTCCCACACTCCAAAAACATACAGGTATGTAGGTTAATTGGCTGAGTGCATGTGTAAATTGTCCCTAGTGTGTATAGGATAGTGTTATGGTATGGGGACCGCTGGTCAAAGTGGACTTAGTGGTCTGAATAGCCTGGTTCTCTAAAAATGTGTCTCTAAAAATGAAACAAAAGTTTAAGCATCATCGTGAAACAAGTAGGAAACCCGATAGTAAGAAAATAAACATATACTAAATACTGTATATAAACAGATGAACTGGTACTGGAGAATGCTTTCTTTCAAAAAATGTAATATTTCTTCAGTATCACTCAATGTTGTGAATGAATATTTCCAAGATACATGAGGAAAAGAAACAATCAGTTTTGTGCACAAAGCAGACAGTTTCAATATTGATATTAGTTTTATGAATAGGGAAGAACTGCAGATGCTGGTTTAAATCAAAGATAGACACAAAATGCTGGAGTAACTCAGCGGAACAGACAGCATCTCTGGAGAGAAGGAATGGGTGACGTTTCGTGTCGAGACCCTTCTTCAGACTGATGTCAGGGGAGTGGGCGGGACAGAGATGGAATGTAGTCGGAGACAGTAAGACTGGTGGGAGAACTGGGAAGGGGAAGGGGAGGGGAAGGAGAAAGAGGGAAAGCAAGGGCTATTTGAAGTCAGAGAAGTCAATGTTTATACTACTGGGGTGTAAGCTACCCAAGTGAAATATGAGGTGCTGTTCCTAAAAATTTGCGCTGGGCCTCACTCTGACAATGGAGGAAGCCCAGGCCAGAAAGGTCAGATTGGGAATGGGAGGGGGAGTTAAGGTGTAGAGTATCAGAACTTGGTATACCCAGGATGTGACTCGTCTAGTGACTCATAGATGACATTTCACTGCCTTGGTTACTAATGCTCTTTTCTATTCATAGGCAAACTTTTCAAATGTGACTCATGTTGGTCGGTATGGCAAGTTGTCGAAAGGCCTGTTTCCGAGCTGTATGACCATGACTAATAGCTTCTATGCCAACCTATATAAACCACGGCTACTACCAGAACTTGCAATATAATGAATTAATTCAGATAAATTGCTTTCCATGTCTGCATCAAAACTGGCCAGGTTATGATGCAATGTTATCACTTGTAAAAATAATTCTAATTTCATTACTGTAGAAAATCTGTCTGATTTGCCGAGAATTTGTAACCTTCTTCTTTCAGCCTTCCACCTATCAAATTTCCACCCGTCATCGGTTCACCTATTCCCTGTCACACTTTGTCCTAGCCCTCCTCTTCCAGCTTTCTCTCCCCCCCCCCCCCCCCTCCTCCCTCGTCCTAACTAGTCTGAAGAAAAGTCCCAAAACTTCACCTATCCATGCTGCCCGACTCGCTGAACTACTCCGGCACTTTGTTTCTCTCTTTGTAAACCAGCATCTGCATTTCCTGGTTGCTAAATATATTCCACATTCCCTCAACTTGTATTATTTCCCGCATCTCCCTATTTTCTATTCTGGTTATGATCATCTGACAACTGATCATGAGAGCAGTTTGTCACTCATCCTTTTTTGTCAATGCCTGGCACTGCGAAACAGTTGTTCATTCATGCCCACGTCACACCATGTGTGCATTCATCTCAGCTGGCTCACACCAAGGTCAAGCAGAAACTGTTTTGGTCCGGGAGACTTTGAAGGTATGAGACGGGAATTTGCTAGGCCAGACTGGTAAATTATACGTAAAGGGTTGACGGTGGAGATGCAGTGGGCATGGACGAACTCTAAAAATTGTTCATCTCTCTCTGGCAAAAAAAAGCAAAAACAGGGAAGGCGGCTCAACCATGCCCAATGACGGAAATCAAGAATATTGTTAAAACCAAGTATGAGGCATAAAGGGCCTGTCCCACTTTCATGAGTTATTCACAAATTCTCCCAAGTTTTCCCATTGATTCAAACTCGCAGAATGTTCGTAACGAGTCCGTAGGAATTCGTAGATATATCGTAGCGGCTCGTTATGCTAACCGTAGGTACTCGTGGCATCAGGTAAGTCGGGACGTTTTTTCCAGACCAAAAAAAATGCCCACGAGTAAAAAAAAATGGTTGGGATGAAAGAAATTGCAACTTTTTACTCATAAGGAGGTCATCGAAATAGTCTTGGGAATACTCGTAGGAGTTCGTGAACATAGTCGTGGAAGGTCGTAGGAGTTCGTAGATTACCACAATCTTGATTTTTTTTTTTAGGTCCTTTAAACTCGGCACGGGTTTTGAATTAAGTCGTGAAAGTGGGACAGGCCCTTAAATTGGCCAGAGGAAGCAGCAAGCCGGAGGACTGGGAGAAATTTTGAACTCAGAGGTGGACAAAAAGGCTAATTAAGAGTGGGGGAAAGAGCATGAAAGAAAGGTGTTTAAGAAGGAACTGCAGATGCTGGAAAATCGAAGGTCCACAAAAAAGCTGGAGAAACTCAGCGGGTGCAGCAGCATCTATGGAGCGAAGGAAATAGGCAACGTTTCGGGCCGAAACCCTTCTTCAGACAATAACCTTCCATGAAAGAAAGGCTGTGGGGAATATAAAAACTGACTTGGATATGTAAAAAGGAAAATATTAGTGAAGACAAATGTCTTCTAGTGGTAGGGAGGAACTGAAGGGAATCCACATTAGCCAGGAAATGGTGTTAGGTAAACTGTTGGGACTGAAGGCAGATAAATTCCCAGGGCCTGATGGTCATCATCCCAGATGGCCCTGGAGCGACTCAAGGTGGCCCTAGAAATCATGGATGCATTGGTGATCATTTTCCAATGTTCTCTCGACTCTGGATCAGTTCCTGTGGACTGGAGGGTAGCCAACGCTTCTCCACATTAAGAAAGGGGAGAGAAAACAGGGAATTATAGACCAGTTAGTCTTACATCGGTAGTGGGAAAGATGCTCGAGTCGATTGTTAAAGATGTTACTAGACCAAGTGCGGACACATTGGGTCCCGTTCCCCCTACGCAATATTCCACCACACTTCGCATGCACAGCTGACAGGCCAGCACTAACAGCAGAAATTAGCTGCTGTGAGTCCCCCACTCCCACCCTCCTCTCCCTCTATCACCCCACCCCCACCCCCACTCTCCCCTCCCGAGGATCCCGCAGCTCTCCCTCCCCGCGGGCCCGGAACAGCAAGTGCCGCCAGCCCCAGCGTCCATGCCCCAGCGTCCATGCCCCAGCAAAATTCACCCAGAGAGTGAATCTGTGGAATTCTCTGCCACAGAAGACAGTGGAGGCCAATTCACTGGATGTTTTCAAGAGAGTTAGATTTAGCTCTTAGGGCTAAAGGAATCCAGGGATATGGGGAAAAAGCTGGAATGGGGTACTGATTTTGGATGATCAGCCATGATCATATTGAATGGCGGTGCTGGCTCGAAAGGGCCAAATGGCCTACTCCCGCACCTATTTTCTATGTTCTATGTTTCTATGTAGGAGAATAATTTTTTTACAGTGCAAGCCGAGAACTGGCAGAGCGCTGGCGCAGCATGTTGGCGCAGCGGTAGAGTTGCTGCCTTACAGATTTGTAAGTTAATTTGCTTCGGTAAAATTGTCCCTAGTATGTGTAGGATAGTGTTAGTGTATGAGGTAATCACTGGTCGCCAGCATTAGGTATTTTTTAACATAGATCAATAGGTTCTGGATTAGCAAGGGAGTCAATGGTTACAGGGAGAAGGCAGAAGAATGGGGTTGAGAGGGATTAGCCATGATCGAATGGCAGAGCAGACTCAATGGGCCGAATGGATGAATTCTGCCCCTATGTCTTATGGTCTCAAGTATGATATAGGATTTTTACTGAACTGTGGGCAAAAAAGGAATTTCTCTGTCCCGAGGTACATGTGACAATAAAGTATCAGAACCACAGCCTGAAAGATGGACCTAAACATGTGAACTAGAATGTTTTCTTTTTGAGTTTAGTGTGGTAAAATTCCATCCAGTGGCAAGAACAGTCACCTGCGGCTCCACAGCTGCCAGTAAATCCATCCTGCCAGTTTCCCAAATGCTCATCCGTACATTCGGGCGACACATAAACTGGGCTTTCATAACCTGGGGAGGAACTGCATCTTCGACCACTAAATCAGCTATTGCAATATCATGCTTCAAACTGTTGGATACTGTGTGCTGTTATAAACCGATTGCAAAATAGCCCACAAGTGAATGAAGTAATGTGCCACAAAACAAAATAAGCCCAGCACATTACAATTCACTTTGTTCAAGGTCAAATGCAAAGCATGGGGATTTGTATTCACATAATCAATACAATTACCTTAAGTAACATCACCTTGAACAGCACCTCATATTCTGCTTGGGTAGCTGACAACCCAATGGCATGAACGGCAAAATCTTCCAATTTTATGCAACCTCTCACCCCTCCTCCTCCTCCCCAACTTTCCTCCTCCTCGCCTCCCCTGTGCCCCACCTACTCACACCCATCTCTCCCTTCCTCTTATATTCCTCCTTGTGTCTTCACAATTTGCAACTCTTCAGCCTTTCGGTCTCACACCTTCTGTTTTAATCTCTGGCCTTTGCTCCAACCATCCGCCCATCAGCCCCAACCCAAAACAACGCCTAACCATGTTCTCCAGACATACTGCCTGCCTGACCCGCTGAGTTACTCCAGCACTTTGTGTCTTTTTGCAACCATATTGAGGTTAGGATTAATAAAACTACAATTATTTGTCCAAAATTACAATAAATGGGAAGCAAGCACAAGAATCTGATGTACACTGATGATACAATCTTTCAAAAAGAAAACAAAAACTCTGAAGGAAAGGGTTCAGTGTCTTTTGAAAGGAGGGCCCTACATTTTGCTTTCACCACACTAACTGGCAGAGCCTCTACCTCACAGCCAGAGGCCTGGGTTAGACTGGTGCCATCTGTGCAGTGTTTGGACGTTCTCCCTGTGACTGAGCGAGTTTCTTCTGGGTGCTCCGGTTTCCTCCCACATCCCAAAGATGTGCAGGTTTGTAGCTTGCCTTGGTAAAGTTTTAGAGGAATATGGGCCAAAAGCAGGGAGGTGGGACTAGTGTAGATGAGAAAAGATGGTCGGTGCGGGAAAGTTGGGCCAAAGAGCCCGTTTCAATGCTGTCTGACTCTAACAATGACCTCTTTTCCAGACTTGCCGGCAAATGCAGTTCGAGAATGCAATGGGTGACAATGTCATCTGCACTGTATGCACGGTGAGTGCGGATGTGTGATTGAGACTCGGGCTCTGCACAACGGGTTCATCAGGAAAGGCCTCAGGAATGAGTAGGTTAACCCATGATGAGCGTTTGGCGGCACTGGGCCCGTACTCGTTGGAGTTTAGAAGAATGAGAGGGGACCTCATTGAAACATACAGAATAGTGAAAGGCTTGGATAGAGTGGATGTTTCCACTAGTGGGAGAGTCTAGTTCTAGAGGTCGTAGCCTCAAAATTAAAGGACATTCTTTTCGGAAGGAGATGAGGAGAAATGTCTTTAGTCAGAGGGTCGTGAATCTGTGGACTTCTTTGCCATAGGAGGCTGTGGAGGCTAAGTCAGTGGATATTTTTAAGGCAGAGGTGGATAGATTCTTCATTAGTACAGGTGTCGGAGGTTATGGGGAGAAGGCAGGAGAATGGGGTTAGGAGGGAGAGATAGATCAGTCATGATTTAATGGCAGAGTAGACACAATGGGCCGAATGGCCTAATTCTACTCCTATTCCTTCTATGACCACCAGCACAGCACTGTCATGGTGTTTGAGAGTCCTGGCCATGAGGCATTTCACCAAATGACCTTGACGTTCTGCTCAGGAAGGTGTGAAATGCAACAGTGCAATTCATATACAATAGACATTGCCACAGTTCACCAATCATTGTGGGAAATGAATATACAGCAGATTCACATCAATTGACATCAGACCAAGTTGGGACATTGTAGAAACAAGGAGCTGCAGGTGTTGACATACAGTAAAGGACACAAAGTGCTTGAGTAACTTAGTGGGTCAAGCAGCTTCCCTGGAAAACATGACACCCATCCATGTTCTCCAGAGACGCTGCCTGACCCTCCGAGTTAATTCAGCACTTTGTATCCAAGCCTAGGTGTTGTGTTGGTATTCTGCAAATGGGAAAGACCCACTTCTTTGTCAGTGGAACTGAATACTTTCTAGATTGACCCTATAATGGAGACATGTTGTAGAAGCCGCTGAAACAAGCAAGCTAATCTGAGAACATCTCAGAACTCTTGGAAATTATTTCAGTGTCTTCAGTTTCTGGGCGGCACAGTGGTAGAGTCACTGTCTTACAGCGTCAGAGACCAAAGCCAGATCCTGACTATGGGTGCTGTCTGTGTGGAGTTTGTACGGTCTCCCTGTGACCGCACGGGTTTTCTCTGGGTGCCCCTGGTTTCCTCCCACATTCCAAAGAGGCACAGGTTTGTAGGTTAATTGGCTTCTGTAAATTTGTCTCTAGTGTGTAGGACAGCGCTAGTGTACACTGCACTGGTTGGCAGGGACCCACTGGGCCAAAGGGCCCGTTTCCACACAGCATCTCTGAAGTCTTAAACAATTGCTTATTTGGAACAGCCCTCTTTGTACTTCAAGCAATATGCCACAGGCATGGAAATTTGGAATGCAACAAATGCTGCGACCAGCCAGAAAATCAGGCAGCAGAGTGAGAAAGTTAATGTTCAAGCACAATTATCTTTCATCACATGGAATTTTTAAAATCTGTATCACTATGTATCGCATTCAGAAACATCTATTGAAAGGAGAAATACCTGCCGAGTACAGGAGAGGGGGAACAGGGCAAAGATCAGGCCCAGAAATTTGGGCAGTCACACCTGTGCAGTGGCCGTTCCTCACCTGCAGCATCGTAACACACTACATTCTTTTTTTAGTGTTTAGAGATACAGCACAGAAACAGACCCTTCGGCCCACTGAGTGCATGCCAACCAGTGATCCCCGCACATTAACACTATCATACACACACACACACACACACACACGGGACAATTTTCACTTATACCAAGCTAATTAACCTCTAAACCTGTACGTCTTTGGAGTGTGGGAGAAAACCAAAGATCTCAGGGAAAACCCACACAGTCACATAGAAACATAGAAAATAGGTGCAGATGTAGGCCATTCAGCCCTTCGAGCCTGCACCACCATTCAATATGATCATGGCTGATCATCCAACTCAGTATCCCGTACCGGCCTTCTCTCCATACCCTCTGATCCCCTTTAGCCACAAGGGCCACATCTAACTCCCTCTTAAATATAGCCAATGAACTGGCCTCAACTACCCTCTGTGGCAGAGAGTTCCAGAGATTCACCACTCTCTGTGTGAAAAAAGTTTTTCTCATCTCGTTTTTAAAGGATTTCCCCCTTATCCTTAAGCTGTGACCCCTTGTCCTGGACTTCCCCAACATCGGGATCAATCTTCCTGCATCTAGCCTGTCCAACCCCTTAAGAATTTTGTAAGTTTCTATAAGATCCCCCCTCAATCTTCTAAATTCTAGAGAGTATAAACCAAGTCTATCCAGTCTTTCTTCATAAGACAGTCACGGGGAGAACGTACAAACTCCGTCCAGACAGCGCCTGTAGTCTCTGGTGCTGCAAGCGCTGTAAGGAAGTAACTTCACAGCTGCCCCCTCAGAGGGGAAAAAAAAAGTACAATCAGCAAGCCTACCTCTCTGCATATTATTGTATCCAAGTGCATTGTCCAAGGCCGCTGCGAAATGATTTGGTTCTGCACTTTGCTCCTTTGTGGCTGATAGGGGCCCAAAGTTGCAGACAGAAAAAGCTCACCTGAACATGGTAAGATTGAATAAACTCAAGCTTAAGGTATTGAGTTTGTTTAGTGGTATTAAAGTCCACCCCGATTCACTATTTATACCTTCCTATGATTGTGTGGGTTTCCACTGGGCTCTCCGGTTTTCTCCCACATCTCAAAGATATGCAGGCTTGCAGGTTAATTGCTCTACGTAAAATTGTCCCTCATGGATGTAAATGTGGGATAACATAGAACTAGTGTAAATGGGTGATCACTGTCAGCATGGATTCGAGCCAAAGGGTCTGTTTACATGCTGCATCTCTAAATTAAAGTAGCATTCTGCAGAAAATATCCACTCCACATTCAATATTCCAACTTTCTATTAAAAGGTGCTTTAAGAAAATTTCAGAACCATTAGCAACATCTTCAAGCTCTTCTTTTCCAGCATAAAACTCTAAGAAATGTTGACAGGTTTCCCCAAGAAAGCCTGGCAAACCACATAGCCTGTTGGCGCCGCACAATAACAGCAAAGAGTTTATTAAATCAGTGAAGGCTGCCTTTATTTATCCCAGCTTGCAGCCTGAACCAGTGTTCAATAATCAAATGCAGAAAAGCACCCCCCCCCCCCCGCCCGGGTGAACTATCATCTGAGTATTGTACAAATAAACCGAACATACTATTAAATATGCTGTATGCAATATTCTATTTTACCTCGAAAGTTAAAGAGACTTGTAAATTCTTACAAAAAGAATAGATAGAAAAACCTGTACATTGTCCAAAGGTTCTTTTTAAATTCCTAGAAAAACAACATTAATGTATGAAACATAGAAGGGTCTCGACACAAAATGCCACCTATTCTTTTTCTCCAGAGATGCTGCCTGACCCACTGAGCTAATCCCACATTTTGTGTCTATCTTCACCATTAGTGTATTGTCCGAAGAGCCCTGACCCGAAACGCAACCTATCCATGTTCTCCAGAGATCCTACATTCCAGCACTTGGTGTCACTATTTTGGAAAACTGGCACCTGCAGTTCCTTGCATCAACATTACGATGTTGTTATTGTGGAAGGAGACAAATCTTGCTTGAAGTATAATTTTTTGCAAGACATGTGTCTCCCTATCAAGGACCAAAACTATAACAGCCCAGACTAAGTGCATAGAAAGGAACTGCAAATGCTAGTTTGTACCAAAGATGGACACAAAAGGTGCTGGAGTAACTCAGGGGGTCAGGCAGCATCTCTGGAGAAAAAGTATGGGTAACATTTCGGGTTGGAACCCTTCTTCACACAATACATTAATGTTGAAGAGAGACATAAAATGCTGGAGTACTGAAGGAGGGTTCCGGCCCAAAATGTCACCCATCCTTTTTCCTCCAGAGATTCTGCCTGACCCGCTGAGTTGCTCCAGCACTTTGTATCTAAAACCAGACCAAGGCAAGCCATTAAAATCCAAAATTCTCCCTTTCTTTTCTGCAGAGGTGCCAGAAGGCAGTAAACTGCTACTGCAGCTCGTGCAATCTTATATTATGGTACACAGAGGCTTCCTAAAATAAACTGCCAGCATCTGCACATAATTATCCACTAAAACCAAACAATGCACAAAACTGAACAAAATTAGCTTTATTTTTTTGCACCACCAGAAACATTGAATCAATTCTTCATGAAAACCCCACACAGAACCACAAAGATGCAGTCATACACTCATTCATAATCAAACCAGACCAATTCCGAGAAGCACCATGCATCACAGGCATCCCATGCGTAGACCTTGTGCCAAATAAGTCTGCAGTTCCTCATGTTCAAGATCTTATACAGCCTCATCCACCCACACATTTTATTTGTGTCTACTAAAACACGGCCAGGATGTGTGCTTGAGGGTTTCACCCAATGGCCTAAAAGATGGATTATCTCTGAACAGAGGCTGCAGATGTCAGCAGCTTGACCATACCTTTCCCCAATGCCCACTTTGGAGGCGGCACAGTGGTGCAGCGATAGAGTTGCTGCCTTACAGCACCAGCGGCCCTGCTTAGAACCTGATTTTTGGTGCCAGCTGTGCGGAGTTCGTACGTTCTCCCTGTGAAGGCTTGGGTGCTCCGGTTTCCTCCCACATTCCAAAGACGAACAGGTTTGCAGGTTAACTGACCTGTAATTAGCCCCTCGTGTCAGATAGACTAGTATACGGGCGATTGCTGGTTGGCATTGACTCAATGGGCCGAAGGAACTGTTTCCACGCTGCATCTCAAAAAAAAAAATCCACAGATTTACCAGGTGGAGACAGCAGATTGTTTTCCTGCACCTTATCTAGCCAAGGATAATTTCACACTGCACACAACAAAGTTCAGCTAATTTGGTACTCACTGGGATCCAATCCATATGATAACAAAGATGATAGGGTACTGTTCAATTCACCTCTACCTCATTGAGGACATTCATGCTCATAAGTGATAGGAGCTTAATTAGGCCATTCGGCCCATCAAGTCTACTCCTCCATTCAAATCATGGCTGATCTATCTTTCCCTCTTAACCCCATTCTCCTGCCTTCTCCCCATAAACCTCCAACAAATTGCACTTAGTCAAAGCAATTTCTTCATGGCAATGCTGAGAACTATATTTTACACTCTGTATCTACCCTTTGCTCTATCCATTGTACGAGTTTGAACTGATTGTATCTATGTATGGTGTATCTGATCACTGGATAATATGCTAAACATTTTTGTCACTGTACCTCAGTACACATGACTAAGCCTAAATCTTAAAGTTAATTACTCTTAACTATGTTCTAGGAATATTTTATAGTAAATCAATCTACACACCAGTTGAAGTGCAATTTTTTTTTTTAAATTGAAGAAACGAAACAAAAGCTGTGAGGCCGTGGTTATCTTTGAGCGGTCTATCTTTCAGACGATCACTTAACCAAAATTGCAGGATGCTTCAGGTGTCCAGAATTTTAAGATTCAAAGCAAAGATAGGAAAGAGGTGTAAACGCAATTAAGAGGAAAGTAGAAGAATCGGTCCAACACAGGTAATGGCATGGTGGGATGACTCCAACACATTACAAAAAAAAAGGATGAGATAGAAATAACGTGTATCCACATCTGATAGGATGGGCAATGTGGAAGAAAGTAGGCAGGAAATAGGCAGAGCGACAGGGCAATGAAATAACTGACAAAAGCATAAAGGATTACACAAAACGGCAACTGCTAATTCTTGCACAATGGCTTCATGAAAGGCCCCCCATCTCAATGCCATGTACCACTCTCACACCACAATACAATTTATTTGTTGTCATTTGAACCTCATTGAAGTTCAAACAAAATTTGGTTTCTGCAGTCATGCAACAAGAAAAAGAACCAAGACACAACACAATTTACACAAACATCCATCACAGTGAATCTCCTCCTCACTGTGATGGAAGGCAAAGTCTTATCTCTCCCCTGCACTCCCCATTCTCCTCCCGATGTCAAAGTCAAAGCCCCTGGTGGGCTACGGTAAGTAAGTTCCGCGGCCATTAAGGCCGCACCGGGCAATGCAAGGCCACGCTCCGGGTCTTGATGTTGGAGCCCCGGGCGGGCGCTAGCAAGTCCCGCGGCCATTAAACACCATCTAGATCCCAAAGATGTGCATGTTACCAGGATAATTGTTTTTTGTAATTTCTCCCAGTCCGTAGGAAATGGATATGAAAATGGGATAATATAGAATTAGTGTGAATGGGCGATAGATGGGCAGCATGGACTCCGTGGGCCAAATGCCCAGTTTCCTTGAAGATGGACACAAAATGCTGGAGCAACTCAATGGGTCAGGCAGCATCTCTTGAGGAAAGGAACAGATTATGTTTTGATTACAAGGGTCTCGACCCAAAACGTCACCTATTCCTTTTCTCCACACATGCTGCCTGACCCTCTAAGTTACTCCAGCATTTTGATGTCCATCTTTGTCCAGAACAAGGGTCAGAGTTTAAGGATAAGGGAGAAATCTTTTAGGACCGAGATGAGAAAAACATTTTTCACACAGAGAGTGGTGAATCTCTGGAATTCTCTGCCACAGAAGGTAGTTGAGGCCAGTTCATTGGCTATATTTAAGAGGGAGTTAGATGTGGCCCTTGTGGCTAAAGGGATCAGGGGGTATGGAGAGAAGGCAGGTACAGGATACTGAGTTGGATGATCAGCCATGATCATATTGAATGGCGGTGCAGGCTCAAAGGGCCGAATGACCTACTCCTGCACCTAATTTCTATGTTCTATGTTTCTATGTTTGGTGTACACTAGCAACTGTGATTCCTTCCTACCCATCTTTAAAATGTTACATTCGGTGCCAAAGATAGACACGTTTTAAGACACAATGTGCTGAAGTAACTCAACGTGCCAGACAGCATTTACGGAGAACATGGATAGGTGACATTTTGGGTCAGGACCTTCCCACAAAAACACATTTTGCTCTTTTTTTTTTAAAACTTCATGCTCGCTAGCCTGGCTTACAGTAACTATCGATAATCATATTCAGAAGGCTGCACAAGTTTGCATTTACCATTAGCCTGTATTGTCATTGAACACAGGATATTAAGTTTATTTTGAAAACATATCTTCTCACCAAAGCACATCTTGAATCATAAAAAGCCATCAATTTATTTCTAATCAGGTTTTAAAAGCATCTGCTTTCAAATTTAGCTTAGAGATACCGAGCTAACAGGCCCTTCGGCACACCGAGTCCGCACCGACCAGCGATCCCCGCACACTAACACTATCCTACACACATTAGGGTCAATTTACAATTATACCAAGCCAAGTAACCTACAAACCCATACTTCATTGGAATGTGGGGGGGGAACCGGAAATCTTTGAGAAATCCCACGCATGTCACGAGAACGTACAAACTCCATACAGACAGCACCCATTGACAAGATCAAACCCGGATCTCTGGCGCTGTAAAGCGGCCTTTTCACGGGGCGACTTGACGCAAGAGTTAACCAGAGTTTAACATCGTGGGAACCTCGTGCGATAACAGTACGGCATTCGTGGACCACCGTGGACCACCGTAGCGCTAACGGCAGGTAGTCGTGTAACTTGGTCACTCGGGAGAAAATTCAAGAAAGTTCGAATTTCTCCAAGAGTGACTTGTACACTTGTGGTTGAGCATTGCAACATTATATGAACGTAGTGGCCGGCGCGATATCCGTAATAACTCTTGCGGGTACCGTGGGAACTCCTGCGAACGGTGAACCCGGAAGCTGGACAGAGGGGACAGAAGGTGAGTAAAAATTGTCTTCTGTGGGATTGAATTTAAAAAATAAATAAAAATAAAGATTTGCATCCGCATATGGACATCAACTTATTCATGAGTTATGTTAATGAGATTCAAGAAAATAACTATAATCTTTAAAAGGGACTTTAAAAGGGACTTTACTGAAAGGTTACGCATTTTTATGGTCCGTGAGAAATTTTTCACATGTACTTCTTTGAGAGATACAGGTCGGAGTCCTCGCCGACTAGCGATCGATGCCTTTCCGAAGCAGGGTCCGGAACGCTACCAATCAATGTTGTACAGAGACCCGTGTAAGGAGTGAACTGCACATGCTGGTTTAAACTGAAGACAGACACAAAAAGCTGGAGTAACTCAGCGAGTCAAGCAGCATCTCTGGAGAAAAATAGCTGATGTTTCGGGACGAGACACATCTTCAGACTCAATTCCGATTAGGCTGTCTGAAGAAGGGTTCCGATTCGAATCGCCACCTATTCTTTTTCTCCAGAGATGCTGCCTGACCCGCTGACTTACTCCAGCTTTTTATGTTTTTCTTCCCAGATCTGACTTACCTGCTGAGTTACACCAACATTTTGTGTCCTTCTGTGCGTATTAACCAGCATTAACCAGCGTCGGCAGTTCCTTTAGACATTACCTAACTTCAGATTTTAGAGATATAGCGCGTGGGAACTCCTGCGAATGGTAAACCCGGAAGCTGGACAGAGGGGACAGAAGGTGAGTAAAAATGGTGGTCTAAATATCGACAAGGGAACATGTGTCCTTCGAGGACGTCCCACCTAATTGTCATTGTTGGATAATCTTTTTAACAGGAACACTTGCAGAGATGGCTCCCAGAAAATCTCAAAGAAAGGGGGTAAAGCGTGTCAGAGATGTTTTTGCCATGTTGCTCTATTCAGTTTCTATATTGTTTCAGTTTCTATATCTATATTGTTGCTCTATTCAGTTTCCCAGGGGGTCGGGACGGGACTGGAGTTGGGAGGGAAAGGTGGGGGAGTCGAGGAAGAGGAGGGGGAGACAGATGGGGGTGTCTTCATTTACTGGCGGCGGGTGTCTGTCACTGAAACAGGCAGGTGAAATTTCACATCCACCTTGTGTGTGCCTCTCTCTCTCTCTCTCCCTCCCTCTTACACAGGCTGAGAGACTCTGCCTCTGTGAGTGTACGTCTCTTTCTCCCCCTCTCCCACACACAGTAAGACCGAGGTACTGTGCTCAGTCCATCTGTGTCTCCCACATACACAGTAAAACATGTCTCCAAATGAGCCAATTCAACCAAGGGAGGATATATATAGTGTGTGAAAAAAAAAGTTACATCATTTGTGTCACGTGTAGTTCACGATGTTCATTCAAGATTTAACGCGAAAGCTCGGGAGACGGACAAGTCACTCGCACAAATAACAGAAATGCCGAGTACCGTGGGAACTCTTTATCTACCCCCCGTTATATCGTGCGAGACTCGTGCTGGACCACAACCACTTCACTCTGGTGACATCTTGCGTCAACTCGCCCCGTGAAAAAGCCCCATAAGGCAGCAACTCTACCGCTGTGCCATCGAGCTGACATGGTTCACAATTTTTCAGGATGTTCCTTTGTACCGATTTAAATTTTAGACACATAAAACAAGGTCCTCTCTAAAGCTAGAGTGTCAATTAGGAGCTTGGTCAATAATGAGCACAATTTTCACCAGATTAGGTTGTTGTTGTATTCCTAATCCAAACTACTGGTGAAAAAACAGCAGCTGAATTAGGAGAATTCTGTTACATGGTGATAAATTTGATAGATAAAGGAAATGACAAAGAAAAGACAGTGATTTCTTCAAGTTTATTTACAGATAAATCGGAACACTGTGTGGATATACATTAGTCATAAAAGGCAAAAACAACATGCACCAGATTAGATTTGGTGCCTTTTGTTCTTGTCATTTGTACCACGTTACCAACAAGGAAGTCATCAGAGGTATGCAAATAAATTTTAAAGCCAAATTTTCCCTTAAAGATCTCAATCAGAATGGCTTCGGGGAAATAGGAACTACATCTATGCAAAAGATCCAAATCGGAACAACTGTGCTATAAATGTATTGTTCACTATTTATTTGCAGCTTTCATTAACACAATCAAACCTACAGATTAAGGTTTGAACAAACTTCAAAGAGTTTTTTTAATCCCTCAGGTGTTAGTTTAAAATTGGCACAAGTATCTGTACAAACATGAACACGTGTATGTTTCCTTGAGTGGCTAAAATATCAATTTAATCACTTCTTCAGACAGTCTGATGAAGGGTCTGGACCCGAAACATCACCCATCCCTTCTCTCCAGAGATGCTGCGTGTCCCGCTGAATTACTCCAGCATTTTGTGTCCACCTTACATTTAAACTAGCATCTGCAGTTCTTTCCTACTCAATTTATTCCCCACAGAATGCAAGACTTCCTGAAGCTGGCAAAAACCCGATCTCCAAGTTCCCATACTTTTCAACTCCTCTTCCCACGCAAACCTTTCTGCCCTGGGCCTCCACCACTGTCAGAGTCAAGTCAAGTCAAGTTTATTCGTCACATACACATACGAGATGTGCAGTGAAATGAAAGTGGCAATGCTCGCGGACTTTGTGCAATGCAGAGTGAGGCCAAACATACATTGGAGGAGCAGCTTGGAGGATATTTTGCTTGGGCTGGGAGATTTAATTCCAATGCCCACAAAATACAGTTCAAATACACTGTCTGCACAGATCGTGGAAAGGAGAAACAAAACAGCAAGATGATTGTAAAATTTAAAAACCCGACAAGCAAAAAGTTTCCATCATAGACTGCTGCAGAGTCCACAAGAAAAAAGTTATTAAAATGTACAAAACTGTATGGTGCAACTGTAGTATGGACTTTATGATAAATATGCCACCACAAATATTTCTATTAATGAACACTATATTTGTCATTAGAAAAATAATGGTATCTCATATCTTCACGCACCAGTATCTTTGGTGTGAAAAGACAAGTTCTCAGATTTTCTCGGGTAGAAGATATACCATAAATTTGATACATTGTCAGATAACAATACAAGCTACAAGGTATTGGGTATTAATAACACGAATGTTCAACACTTTAAATATAATGTTACGGCGTGCAGGTTAACATTCTGGAGAATAGGATATCCCAAATGGAAAGCATTCAATAGTTAAAGATATTATCGCATGATTTTTAAGGGATTATTGTACCAAAACCAAAATACAACCTACTGTTAATGTTTAACTTGTAGCAACCTATTTCATTAAACTACTCAAGTCGTGAAATACCAATAAAGCAAGGTACTACAATGCAAAAAAAATCCATAATAAGCAACTGTTAAGATATTCATGAGATCCTTGGAACCCAGAAACATAGAAACATGGAAAATAGGTGCAGGAGTAGGCCATTCAGTCCTTCTTTCCAGCACCACCATTCAAAATGATCATGGCTGATCATCCAGAATCAGTACCCCGTAACTGCTTTCTCCCCATATGCCTTGATTCCGTTAGCCCACAGAGCCACATCCAACTCTCTCTTGAGTACATCCAGTGAAATGGCCTCCATTGCCTTCTGTGGCAGAGAATTCCACTCAAACTTCAAAACATAATATGCCTTGATTTTTCTCCAACCATTTGTAAGCATCAGTCAACAAACAAAAACTGCTTCAACCATGCAAGCCGTTAAAACAGGAGTCGGCAACCAATTAAAAAAGAAACTTCTCTGGTAATGACAATATGCCAGAAAAGTGTAATCAGGACAAACTGCACCAACATGGAACAATACTATTAACCTAACATTCAAAATATCAATCAGTCGATGTGAAAAAATTACCCCTTATATCCCTTTTAATTTTTTTTCCTCTCACCTTAAATCCATGAGCTGTTTTCATGCCCTAAACTAGAATAAAACATTTTGATTATCTGGCCTCACAATCTTCAATACTTCTATGAGGTAACCCTCAACCACCTTGTCTCAAGAGAAAACATGCTCAGCCCATGCGATTGTTCTCAATCTAAAGTCTTCAAATCCAGACAACATCCTGGTGAATCTTCTCTGCACTGTCTCCAGAGCAACCACAAGTGTGGCTTAAGCTGTGTTTTGCAAAGTTGCATTACAATGTTCCAATTCTTATATTCTATGCCCTGGTCTATAAAGGCAAGCCAAGCACTATTTGAGCTTTCTTCACCACCCTATCAACTTGTGCTTCCTTTTGCAGGGAACTATGAACTTGGACCCCATGCCTCCACCCCCCAATTGTTTGTTCATTAAAATTCTATAGCACCCGACCATTTACTTACTGGACATGTCCTATCTCTATTTGACATCCTAAAATGCATGGCTTCACACAAGATTAAATTTCAGCTGCCAATTCTCTGCCAAACTTTCCATCTAATCGATATCTTGTGGAGTCTCAGACAGCCTACTTTGCTATCCACAACATCACCAATTTTCAGGTCAACAACTAAAACACTAACTACCTACATTCTCATCCAAATTGTTATTGCACATCACAAACATCAAAGGACACAGCACATATCCCAGCAAAACATCATTAATCACAGGCAATCCATGAGGGAAACATTCTTTGACCACTGCCCACTGCCTCCTATCACCAAGCCAATTTTGAATCCCTTGTGTATTAATCTTCTGGACTAGACAATCATATGGAACCTTGTCAAATACCTTGATATTGTCCATGTAGACAACGTCTGTATCAAAAAGAGTGCAGAGAAAACTTACAAAGATGTTGCCAGGACAAGGGGCAAGCCATTTAGAATGGAGACGAGGAAACACTTTTTCTCACAAAGAGTTGTGAGTCTGTGGAATTGTTCGCTCAGAGGGACGAGGAGGCAGATTCTCTGGATACTTTCAAGAGAGAGCTAGATAGGGCTCTGAAAGATAGCGGAGTCAGGGGATATAGGGAGAAGGCAAGAATGGGGTACTGATTGGGGATAATCAGCCATGATCACATTGAATGGCAGTGCTGGCTCGAAGGGCAAATGGCCTACTCCTGCATCTATTGTCGATTGTCTATTGACTTATGGGGCTTAGCTGGAGGAAGAGTTTAGGCAAGCTGCAACTTTAATCCTTCAAGCACAGAAGAGGAGTATTCTAAAGCGGCCTTTTCACGGGGCGACTTGACGCAACAGTTAACCAGAGTTTAACATCGTGGGAACCTCGTGCGATAACAGTACGGCATTCGTGGACCACCGTAGCGCTAACGGCAGGTAGTCGTGTATCTTGGTCACTCGGGAGAAAATTCAAGAAAGTTTGAATTTCTCCAAGAGTGACTTGTACACTTGTGGTTGAGCATTGCAACATTATATGGACGTAGTGGCCAGTGCGATATCCGTAATAACTCTTGCGGGTACCGTGGGAACTCCTGCGAACGGTGAACCCAGAAGCTGGACAGAGGGGACAGAAGGTGAGTAAAAATTGTCTTCTGTGGGATTGAATTTAAAAAATAAATAAAAATAAAGATTTGCATCCGCATATGGACATCAACTTATTTATGTTAATGAGATTCAAGAAAATAACTATAATCTTTAAAAGGGACTTTAAAATGGACTTTACTGAAAGGTTACGCATTTTTATGGTCCGTGAGAAATTTTTCACATGTACTTCTTTGAGAGATACAGGTCGGAGTCCTCGCCGACTAGCGATCGATGCCTTTCCGAAGCAGGGTCCGGAACGCTACCAATCAATGTTTTACAGAGACCCGTGTAAGGAGTGAACTGCACATGCTGGTTTAAACTGAAGACAGACACAAAAAGCTGGAGTAACTCAGCGAGTCAAGCAGCATCTCTGGAGAAAAATAGCTGATGTTTCGGGACGAGACACATCTTCAGACTCAATTCCGATTAGGCTGTCTGAAGAAGGGTTCCGATTCGAATCGCCACCTATTCTTTTTCTCCAGAGATGCTGCCTGACCCGCTGACTTACTCCAGCTTTTTATGTTTTTCTTCCCAGATCTGACTTACCTGCTGAGTTACACCAACATTTTGTGTCCTTCTGTGCGTATTAACCAGCATTAACCAGCGTCTGCAGTTCCTTTAGACATTACCTAACTTCAGATTTTAGAGATATAGCGTGTGGGAACTCCTGCGAACGGTAAACCCGGAAGCTGGACAGAGGGGACAGAAGGTGAGTAAAAAAGGTGGTCTCAATATCGACAAGGGAACATGTGTCCTTCGAGGACGTCCCACCTAATTGTGATTGTTGGATAATCTTTTTAACAGGAATACTTGCAGAGATGGCTCCCAGAAAATCTCAAAGAAAGGGGGTAAAGCGTGTCAGAGATGTTTTTGGCATGTTGCTCTATTCAGTTTCTATATTGTTTCAGTTTCTATATCTATATTGTTGCTCTATTCAGTTTCCCAGGGGGTCGGGACGGGACTGGAGTTGGGAGGGAAAGGTGGGGGAGTCGAGGGAGAGGAGGGGGAGACAGATGGGGGTGTCTTCATTTACTGGCGGCGGGTGTCTGTCACTGAAACAGGCAGGTGAGATTTCACATCCACCTTGTGTGTGCCTCTCTCTCTCTCTCCCTCCCTCCCTCTTACACAGGCTGAGAGACTCTGCCTCTGTGAGTGTACGTCTCTTTCTCCCCCTCTCCCACACACAGTAAGACCGAGGTACTGTGCTCAGTCCATCTGTGTCTCCCACATACACAGTAAAACATGTCTCCAAATGAGCCAATTCAACTAAGGGAGGATATTTATAGTGTGTGAAAAAAAAAGTTACATCATTTGTGTCACGTGTAGTTCACGATGTTCATTCAAGATTTAACGCGAAAGCTTGGGAGACGGACAAGTCACTCGCACAAATAACAGAAATGCCGAGTACCGTGGGAACTCTTTATCTACCCCCCGTTATATCGTGCGAGACTCGTGCTGGACCACGACCACTTCACTCTGGTGACATCTTGCGTCAACTCGCCCCGTGAAAAAGCCCCATTACAGTGTATAAAATCATGAGAGGAATAGATAGGGTAGGTACACAGAGTTTTTTTTAACCTAGGGTAGGGAAATCAAAGAACTGGAAGACAAAGGTTTAAGGTGAGAGTGGAGAGAATTAATAGGAGACTGAGAGGCAACCTTTCCCCCACAATTTGGAAGGAGCTGCCAGAGGGGGCTGGACTTTAGACTTCACTGAGGACATTAGAGATACAGCGCAGAAACAGGCTCTTCGTCCCACCTAGCCCATGCTGACCAGCGATCACCCCATACACCAGCACTATACTACACACTGGGGATAATTTACAAATGGCAATTAACATACAAACCTGTACATCTTTGGAGTGTGGGAGGACACCAGAGCACCCGGGGAAACCCACGCAGTCACAGGAAGAACGTATAAACTTCATAGACATATTTGGTGCCTTGTTAGTATTTGTAACGACAGGGAGGTCGTTAGAGGAATGCAAATAAAATTTAAAGTCAAATTTCTCAGAAAGAGCTCAATCATATTAGCTTCAGGAAATAGGAACTACATCTATACAAGAGTTCCTAATTGGAGCTATTGTGCTATAAATTCATTGTTAACTATTTAATTGCAGCTTTCATTAATACAATCAAACCTACAGATTATGGTGTCACAAGGTAGAACAAACTTAAAAGAGTTTTTTTATCCCCCTCAGGTATTAGCTTAAAAATTATAGGCTAAAGTGTCTGTACAAACATGACTGCATGTACGATTCCTTGAATGGTGAAAATATCAATTTAATCCCTTCTTCAGACAGTCTGAAGAAGGGTCTGGACCCGAACGTCACCCATTCCTTCTCTCATCGAGGCAGAATTTCTGATACAAAAATCAAATTGACTTTTGCAAATCAATCGCTTCCTTTTGCAAATGTATATTAACCCTGTCCATTAGAATATTCTCCAATAATTCCCCCAACAATGACACAAGGCTCAACGGCCTGTAATTATTTGGTTTATCATTGCTGCCCCTGTCAAGCAAAGGAACAACATTAGCTATCTGTGGTTTGGATTATTCTGCAGCAACACTGAAATATTATGCAACATACCTGCCAAATCTAACAACCGCATTGAAGCTAATCCATTACTTTAAAATGGTGTCATGTTGGCTTGGAAGGAAGCCCAAAGGAAAACGTTTGACGTTCGCAAAAACTTCCGCAATGTCTCATCACTCACACCATCTGATCTAAACAGGTGAGGGAGGCCTCAACCAGAAGGCCGTCTTGTGGCAATCTACGTCGAGGCAAGATAAACACAAAATGCTGGAATAACTCAGTGGGTCAGGCAGCATCACTGGAGAAAAGGAATAGGCGACATTTCAGGTCAAAACCTTCCTTCAAACCATTGGGGGCTCTTTGGTCATCGGTGCTGTCACCAATATGTTCTGTACCTTTTCATACCCCTAGTTTTCATCTCCCCAAACTCTATGTGCAGAAGGGTCTCGACCCAAAACGTCACCCATTCCTATTCTCCTGAGATGCTGCCTGACCCGCTGAGTTACTCCAGCAACGTGTGTCTATCTTTTGTGTAAACAAGCATCTGCAGTTTCTTCCTACACATTAAGTCAAGGCAAGGTTTACTTCAATATCTTCAGCAACAGACTGGTTCCACCAAGATGCAGGACAGAACACCAGAGGAAATCCTTCTTCCCTGTGGCTATCAAACATTACAACTCTTCCCCCTTCTGTCATGGGGTAGACTGAAACCGATTCCCCTTTTTGAGGATGTAACAAGTAGAATGGATAAGGGAGAGCCGGTGGATGTGGTGTATTTGGACTTTCAAAAAGCCTTTGACAAGGTTCCACACAAGTGTGCAAAATGAGAGCACATAGCATTGGGGGGTAGGTTATTGACATGGGTAGAGAACTGGTTTGCAGACAGGAATCAAAGAGTAGGAATCAACAGGTTATTTTCAGAATCGCAGGCAGTGACTAGTGGGGTGCCGCAAGGCTCAGTACTGGAACCCCAGTTGTTTACAATATATATTAATGATTTAGACGAGCGAATTAAATGTAACATCTCCAAGTTTGCGGTTGACACTAAGCTGGCAGTGTAAGCTGCGATGAGGAAGCAGGGCAACTTGGATAGGCTGGGTGAGTGGGCAGATGCATGGCAGATGCAGTATAATGTGGATAAATGTGACGTTATCCACTTTGGTGGCAAGAACAGGAAGGCAGAATATTATCTGAATGGAGTCAGATTAGGAAAAGGGGAGGTGCAATGAGACCTGGGTGTGCTCGTACATCAGTCACTGAAAGTAAGTATGCAGGTTACAGCAGGCAGTGAAGAAGGCTAATGGCATGTTCATCTTCAACACGAGAGGATTTTAGTTTAGGAGCAAGGAGGTCCTACTGCATTTGTACACAGACCTGGTGAGACCGCACCTGGAGTATTGTGTGCAATTTTGGTTTCCTAATTTGAGGAAGAACATTATTGCTATTGAGGGAATGCAGCATAGGTTAACCAGGTTAATTCCTGGGATGGCGGAACTGACATATGATGAAAAAAAGGGTCGACTGGGCTTGTATTCACTGGAATTTAGTTGGATGAAAGGGGATCTTATAGAAACATAAAATTCTAAAGGATTAGACAGACTAGATGCATGAAAAATGTTCCCAATGTGGTGGGAGTCCAGAACCAGGGGTCACAGTTTAAGAATAAGGGGTAGGCCATTTAGGACTGAGATGAGGAAAACTGCTTCACCCAGAGAGTTGTGAATTCTCTGTCACAGTAGGCTGGGAGGCCAATTCAGTAGATGTTTTCAAGATCTAGCTCTTAAAAGAATCAAGAGATATAGGGAAAAACCAGGAATGGGGTACTGATTTTAGATGATCAGCCATGATCATATTGAATGCTGGCTCGAAGGGCCAAATGGCCAACTCCTGCACCCATTTTTCTATGTTTCCAAAAAGGCAGCAAAGGATCAGACTGCACTGGACGTATCTGAATCTTACTCCTGCAAAGAAAAACTCTTCATTTTAGAGTTTTGATTCTGAACGGTCTTCCTGCTTATTCCTCATACAGAGCACAGGATTATAGAAGTGATCACAACAACGTTCACTTTTATAACTTACTCAATTGATGTACGAGATTTATGAAAGCACTCAGAGCCAAATCAAATTAGCACACTAGCCAGCATCTCTGGAGCGAAGGAATGGGTGACGTTTCTGGTCGAGACCCGTCTGAAGAAGAGTCTCGACCGGAAGAATCTGAAGAAGGATCTCAACCTGAAATGCCACCCATTCCTTCTCTCCAGAGATGCTGCCCGTCCCGCTGAGTTACTCCAGCATTTTGTATCTACCTTCGATTTAAACCAGCATCTGCAGTTCTTTCCATCACATTAGCACGAAACAACTTTCACATTCCTTTACGCTTGAGGACAACCCCAGTCACTAAATAGCCATGTCCCCAGGGAGAATTAACCACCTACTAAAGTTTCTACTAAATGCTCTAATTTGTGGGGCATTGCAGAGGTTCCACAACTAAGCAGGCTCTTTGTGGTCAAGGATGTTAGCTGTCACATTGTGCAGCTGTTTGTATGCCATTCTAGGTTTCCTCTTACTTCATAAATAATAAGTATACACAAATCTGACCAGCAGATGATTCAGCTCAAGTTAATTCAATAATATGAAGATTACTCACAAGAGACAGACTGAAATTTAAATACTCACTCGTGAGATCCAGGAGAAACTAGCCAACCGGATACAGAATTGATTTCATGGTAGAAAGCAAAGGGTAATGGTGGAAGAGAGACACAAAATGCTGGAATAACTCAACAGGACAGGCAGCATCTCTGGAGAAAAGGAATGGGTGACTTTTGGGTCGAAGCCCTTCTTCAGATATTCGGTTTAAACCAGCATCTGCAGTTCCTTCCTACGTAATGGTGAAAGGTTGCTTTTTGGATTGGTGGCTTGTGACAAGTGGTGTGCCTCCGGATTTGGTGTGGGGCTCATTGCTGTTCGTCATCTCTATTAATGGGTTAGATGAGAATATAC